>NC_142436.1:65070000-65695000 GCF_059453495.1 Arachis ipaensis | reverse complement strand
TCACAAGGTTTTGCATCATTCATAATAATCACTTAATTCTTGCATAAATCTCATGATTTTGTATAAAATTAATGATGTTTGATTAAATCATGATAAGCATGAAATTCCACACCAATCACTTACTTATTGTGCAAGAAAGTGCATAAAACCTAACGAAACAAATGAAAAATATTTGTGAAACTAGCATAAGATGACTTGTCATCACGTGAATGTGTGTAAAGATAGTCAATGGGTAGTTAGGATTTGCATTGTAATTACATATAGTATCTTAGGTTTGGTGGGAAGTTTAGGTTAATCAAGGATTCGGATTTTAGCCTACTTAACCAAATACATTCCTACCTTGACCCTAACCCCATTACAACCCTTGAAAAACCTCTTGATATGTGTATTCATGCATTAAATTTTTATTGATTGGTAGAAGAAAAGCAAGTCTTAGAAAGCAAGATTAGTAGAGAACTGAGATAATCGACCCTCAAACACTAGAGTGATCAGGGTGTATATATATACTTCCGGTGAGGGTTCGATACTCGATTCTTTGTATTCGGCTTTCACGAGATTTCTTCTTGCAAGTCTATTTGTACTTCATTTTATGATTTGAATTAGTGGAATCTAGTTCATATTTGTTCTTGGAAGATTGATTTACTTTTAACCAAGTAGGTAGAAACATTTAGCATGTAGTTGCATTCATATAGATAGGTTGCATTTAAAAAATCTTACCATTCCTCTTCACCCCCTTATAGCTTCTCTTGAGCTTAGCATGAGGACATGCTAATGTTTAAGTGTGGGGAGATTGATAACCCACTATTTTAGGGTATATTTTGGATTGAATTGAGTGGATTTTGTCAATTATTCTCCGACTTATTCATGTAAATTGCATGTTTTTAAATTTCCTTCCTAATTTTGTGCTATGATTGAAAATATGCTTCTTTGGCCTTAAAATTGCTAATTTTTAATATTCTCTTATTACCATTTGATGCCGTGATATGTGTGTCAAGTATTTTCAAAGGTGATAGGGCAGGAATGACTTAGAGGATGGAAAGGGAGCATGCAAAAGTGGAAGGAACACAAGAAATTGAAGTTTTGAGAAGCTGGTGTCCATGCGTGGCTGACGCCTACGTATGGCCAGGTGCAAGGTTCAACGACGCGTACGCGTGACGAGCGTTACGTGCTGTAATTAACATTATTTGCTGGGGGTGATTTCTGGGCTGCTTTTGGCCCAATTTCAGGCCCGAAAATGAAGACAAGAGGCTGGGGAGTGGAGTTGATCATTAACTTTTCATTCATTCATTTACACTTTAGGTTTTAGATGTAGGTTTCTAGAGAGAGAGGCTCTCTCCTCTCTCTAGGTTTTAGGGTTTCTTTCGGTTTTATTTTTCTTAAATTCAGATTTCTATCTTGCTTTTATTTAGTTCCTTATTTTGCCCATTTAGTTTCTGAACTTTCTTGTTAGATCCAATTTTCTTTTAATGCAATTTGAGGTATTTAATTTTTATTTCTTCTTTCTTTAATTGTTGGTTATTGATTCCTTGCATGTGTTAATCTTAGATTTTACTATTTCTTGTTACTTTTCTATGCTTTTATTTTGTGCCTTCCATGTGTTTGACGAAATGTTTGGTTGAATTTTAAATAGATTTTTATGTTCTTGACTTGGATTGATTAATTAGAGAATCTTGAGTTATCAAAATTCTTTTGTTGATTGGTGATTGAAATTTGCTGGTTGGCTTGAGCCTCACTTAATCTAGTCTTTGATTAGGACTTGTGAACTTAAGTCGATTTTGCCTGCTTGACTTTTCTTCATTTGTTAGAGGATAACTAAGTAAAAACGATTTGCACTTACCATCACAATTGATGATGATAATGAGGATAGGAATTCCAATTTTCAATCCTTGCTGGGACCTTTCTTAGTTGTTAGTTTATTTTTCTCGCAATTTATATTTTCTTGTTACTTATTTCGAAACCCCAAAAGAAGTACTTCATAACCAATAATAAATATACTTCCCTACAATTTCTTGAGAGACGACCCGATGTTTGAATACTTCAGTTTATTTTTATTGGGGTTTGTACTTGTGACAACCTAATTAAATGTTGACTGGGGATTAATTTTCAGTTTAGAACTATACTTGCAACGAGAATTTTTTGAGAAATTCTTTACCGATAATTTTCCTCCATCATATAGCAGAATTGTAAAAGGATGGGCAGAGACGTGGACGAAAGAAAAGGTGCAAGTAGGGTTGGTGAAGAGAAGAGGCAGAGAGGCACCTTGGAGAAGAAAGGAGTAGCAGCAGCAATGCATAAGGAGAAATGAGAATGAAACAGTGATATCGACGACAATAAGGCTGACGATAGTGGCAATAAGGTTGACATTAGCGTTCAACCACCGGGAAGGAAGAAGAGGGAGGAAGGTGGATGATCTTAGGGTTGGATATGGGTTTTTGTTGAATCGATGTAGTGGGTGAGTGACTGAGTGTGGACTGTGGAATGTGGACTTAGGTTTACACGTTCTGTCACCAAAACGGCTGCGTCATTCTGATAGCGAGGACATTATGATCATTTTATTATATTTATAATAATAAGTAGGAGTCTTTAACTGAAAATTTTATTGAATTTTTCTTTAAAAAGCAGAAGTACATTTTTTTCTCATTTCATATATTCATACGTGCATACAAATCATAACAACATTTTTATACATATAAGAATAATATAATCAAGTACTATATAAACATATCATACTTATCCCTCTTTACAAAAATAAATAACGATAACAAAGACGAGAGAAAATATTTAAGATAATATAGCAACTAAGTACAATCGATTGCTTAACAAAATCTTCGTCGGCTTTCTCATCTGTTTTCCTGAAAAGATAATGTTATAGTGGGTGAGAACATAACCACACGCTCTCACCAGAAGGGTTCTGAATGGTCGATGCTTGCCTTAACAAAATCTTCGTCGGCTTTCTCGTCTGTTTTCCTGAAAAGTTTGTGCACAGCAGTGATCGATGCTTGCCTTATGAATCTTTTTATCTTATTTAGATGATTTGATTCTCAGTCCCATCCAATCCTTATTCATTAATTCATCAAACCTCAATCTTTATTTCAAAATCATATGATCATTTGTCTAGAACCAAAATCATTAATCACATGACCATGAGTCAATATTTATATCAATTTTTCCCAGCTTACCAAATTACGGTCTTCGACCCAAAACATAATCAGATCACGGCCTTCAGCCCAAATTGAACTCTGCACAACTGAACTGGCAAGTGCACTGGGTCGTCCAAGTAATACCTCAGGTGAGTAAGGGTCGATCTCACAGAGATTTTTGGATTGAGCAAGCAATGGCTATCTTGTAGATCTTAGTCAGGCAATTAGAAAAGATGGTTGCTTGTTTGAAAGCATAACGAAATAGTAAAGGAAACGAAATACCAGATTAGTGTAAAAGCAGCAATAAATATTTAGTTAAGGCTTCGGAGATGTGTATTCTTTTCGGATTAACTTTTCTTACTGTCTACTTCAACAACAAATGACTCATTCAATGGCAGCCGTAATTGACTAACTCATGTAGCATCCTCATCAAGTTAGTCTCTTCTAAATTATAGCAGTTCACCATATCCGAGCAACTCATGTAGCATCCTCATCAAGTTAACTCATGGCTTCCCACTATAGTCGAAGGTGAAGACCTAAACAATCCACTCCCCTTTGCGATCCTACTCAAAACGCCACAGATAAGGTCGGATCTTCTGGATCAGGGAACGCTGCTTCTCATGCTCTAGCCTTAACACCACAAAAATCTCAATAACCCACAGTCAATAGGATTATATGTCACATATCCAAAGTCGCCCAAGCACACTCTTAGAATCCGCAGTGCACTCTCTAGCTGTGGTTCAATGCTATCTGGGTCAGGACTCACACAGAACCCATGTAGAACAAGGATGATTGTCACGGGTCATCCTCAATTCATGATATAAAGAACGAAAATACACAAGAGAATAGAATCAAACGTGTATTGAAATAGAAATAGTAATATTATTAATCCATGAGAATCAGCAGAGCTCCTAACCCTAACTTAGGAGGTTTAGTTGCTCATGATTTTACAGAAAAGTAATGTAAAACGTGAAGAAGGAAAAGATGAGGTAGAAGATCTTAAACGTGGGTGATCTTCTCCTTTAAATACTAATCTGATAACTAAGAAGTACAAAAAGTATGACAGACTAGACTAGAGGTGCAAAAATCTATCCTTGGGTCCACTTTGGTTGAGTACTTGGGCTAAGCTTGGCGTCTGTTCATACACTGGTCCGAGCTATAGGGTCAGATTGGTTGAAGACAAAGGGACCGACCTCATGAAAGGTTGGCCCGCTACCGACCTCTTCACAAAAGAGCTCAGAAAAGACGCCACAGAGGCCCAAGGAGGCCCAAAACAAAAAACCATCACCTTCTAGGATGCGGTTGACAAAAGATACGATCTCACCCACAAAAAGTTAACATAAGATAACAAACTTATCTCGAAGGGAGATCGTCAAACACCACTATAAATACACTGGAGCACCCAGGTATAGCTCATACTCCAATTCTACTAAAAACCTGCCTAAAGCCCGTACTGACTTAAGTATCAGAGTCTCTTGCAGGTACCCCCACCCCCCGGTAATCAAGGACCGGCAGCACTTCAAGACCCAGCAAGTCAGACGCGACAAGCTAGATCATACCGGAAGATCTTGTCCGAGATCGACCTCGAAGTTTCAGGTAACCCTCAAAATATTGGCGCTGTTGCCGGGGACCTAGAAGTCATCCCAAGATCATGGCAAATGACCCCCCTAATAATGACCACACCTCTGGCTTGGAAGATGGTACACCGACAAAAAACGCGGATGTCACACCACCATCACCGAAAGAAGCGAATCACTCCAAAGGAGACAAACAACCTCAAAACACAGAAATACTAGACGCTATTCGTGAGCAACATGATCGCCTCAAACAGCTCAAACAAGAGGCCGAAAGACAGCGGAAAGCCGAGCGAGACATGTGAAGAGAAACAAGACGGTGCAGAGAGCTAGAAGAAAAACTCCAGAAACTCGAAGCTGACCTCAATGCCAGGACCACCCAATCCAATCGTGAAGATAGTCCCCATAGAGAACAGGACCCATTCAAGAAAGAAATCATGAAAGCTAAAGTCCCAAAGGACTTCAAAGCCCCTGACATGACCCCGTACGACGGAACATCCGATCCAAGCCATCACCTCAGCAACTTTAGGAGCCGGATGTATCTCACAGATACCTCGGACGCAACTCGCTGCAAGGCCTTCCCGACAACTCTCACCAAAACAGCTATAAAATGGTTCGACAGCCTACCCCCAAGGTCAATCACAAGCTTTGATGACCTCACTAAAAAGTTCCTATCCAGGTTCTCCATTCAAAAAGACAAAACCAAACATGCACCAAGTCTACTAGGGATCAAACAAGGAGATCGGGAAAGTCTCCGAAGCTACATGAAAAGATTCAATAAAGCATGCCTCAACATACAGAATCTCCCCACAAAAGTGGCCATCATGGGACTTATCAATGGCCTATGTGAGGGGTCCTTCATCTAGTCCATATCTAAGAAACATTCCACATCCTTGAATGAACTGCAAGAACGAGCTGAGAAGTACATCAACATGGAGGAAAACTCCCGACTAGGGAAAACCTCCAAAGATGGGTTCTCCTGCCCCTCCCGGGATAAAGACAAAGAGCCAAGAAAAAAGAAGGACCAACCCGCAGAAAAGCCCAGGAAATACCATAACTATACTCCTTTTTGGGTATCTTTAGTAGACGTCTACTGGGAAATATGTAACACGGAAAAGATCCCACCACCCCGCCCAATTAAACAGAAAAGGGGAGGAAGTCGGACTAAGTACTGCGAATACCATATAATCTACGGGCATCCCACAAACAAATGCTACGACTTGAAGAATGTTATAGAAAAATTGGCCCGGGTAGAAAGACTCGACCGATTCCTAGCCAGCAGAACGGACGACCCAAAGAAGAGAAGAAGGGATGAAGAGGGAGGACGAGCTGAATGCCCCCTCACACCTCAGAAAGGCACATCCATATGATCAACGGAGGATTTGCAGGAGGAGGGATCTCAAAGTCGTCCCGCAAAAGACACCTTAAAGAAACATACCACGTCGGAGAAGGGAATAGGTCGCTCGACCTCCCCACCATCTCTTTCACCAAGGAAGACGCCGCTGGCATCATCTCTGGGCATGACAACCCTGTGGTTATTACCATCATAATAGCCAAAGCCAACCTCCACCAAAACACTGGTCGACCAGGGAAGCTCGGCAGACATCCTATTCAAATCTGCCTTCGACAAGCTTGGATTACAAGAAAAGGAGCTAAGAGCATATCCCAACAGCCTATTCGGGCTAGGAGATGCTCCAATCCAACCCCCTTGGATACATCCCACTACATACCACCTTTGGAAAGGGAGCCCGACCTAGGACGCTAAGCATAGACTACATCGTAGTCGATGTGAAGTCCGTATACAACGCCCTTATAGGTCAGACAAACTTAAACCAACTCACCGTAGTAGTTTCCACTACACACTTATGCATGAAGTTTCCAACTCCAGAAGGAATAGCCGCCGTCAAAGGAGACCAAAAGCTCGCGCAACACTGCTACAATAAAAGCCTGAACCTTAAGGGTGACCCCGGAGGAAAAGAAGCCAACGCTATTGAGCTCGGAGGAGCACGGGTTCGCGACAGACTCCGTCCTCAGCCAGAAGGTGAAATTGAAGAAGTACAAGTCGGAGACACCCCAGACAAAACAACAACTATAGGAGCGAACCTGAGAGGAAACCTAAAGGAGCATCTAGTGAAGCTCTTAAGGGAGAATTCCGACCTCTTCAGCCGCTGATATGCCCGGCATAGATCCTGGCTTAACGTGCCACAAACTAGCAGTGTACTCCGGATCTCGACCAATACAACAAAAGCGCAGAAAGCTTGGCCCAGAGAGATGACAAGTCATGGAGGAATAGGTGCGAGCCTTGCTGGAGGCAGGGTTCATAAGGGAGGTTAAATACGCATTATGGCTGGCTAACATCGTATTGGTAAAAAAGCCAAATGGAAAGTGGCGGATGTGCGTAGATTACACGACCTCAATAAAGCCTGCGCAAAAGACCCCTACCCCCTCCCGAACATCGACACCCTGGTCGACGCATCGTCGGGATACAAATATCTTTCCTTCATGGACGCCTACTCAGAGTACAACCAGATCCCAATACATTAACCTGACCAAGAAAAAACCTCGTTCCTAACCCCAAAAGCAAACTATTGCTACGTAGTAATGCCGTTCGGACTCAAGAACGCAGGGGCACATATCAGAGGTTAATGAACAAAGTATTTGCCGACCACATCGGGAAACTGATGGAAGTCTATGTGGACGACATGCTAGTAAAATCCCAAAGGGAGGAAACACTGCTGCTCGACCTTGCCGAAGTATTCGGTACCACAAAAAAGCATGGGATGAGGCTAAACTCCACAAAATATACCTTTGCGGTAGAAGCTGGCAAATTACTAGGGTTCATGCTGACCTAGAGAGGTATTAAGGTGAACCCGGACAAATGCCAAGCCATACTCAACATGAAAAGCCCAACTTGCATAAAAGAGGTACAACAGCTAAATAGAAGACTGGCGGCTCTGTCCAGATTTCTAGCTGGATCGGCACTAAGATCCTTCCCTTTCTACGCAATACTAAGGAAAGAAAAAAAGTTTGAGTGGATCCCAGAGTGTGAAGAAGCCTTCCATGACTTCAAAACACTCCTGGGGCAACCACCCATCTTGACCCGACCTCGACAAGGAGAAGAACTGATATTATACTTCGTCGTAGGAAGTCGGACGATAGCATCACCACTAGTTAGAGAAGACGACAATGGACAACAACCCATCTACTTCATCAGTAAGGCTTTACAAGGAGCTGAACTGAACTACCAAATGATAGAAAAGTTCGCCTACGCCCTCATACTCACCTTCAGAAGACTTCGACCATATTTTCAAGTCCACACCATCAGAGTGCGGACTAATCAACCCATGAAAGGCATCTTGCAGAAAACAGATTTAGCTGGAAGAATTCTACAATGGGCGATCGAGTTATCTGAATTCGACCTCAAGTAGGAAGCTCGTACCGCCATCAAATCGCAATACTTGACTAATTTCGTCACAGAGTACATAGACACCCCGGGGACCCCCATAAAATCGAACCTCTACGTCGACGACTCACCAAACAAGGCCGGAAGTGGAGCAGGCGTTATCTTAGAAAGTGACCAAGGGACCCAGTTCGAACTCTCCTTAAGATTTGAGTTCCCACCTCAAATAATCAAGCAGAGTACGAAGCCCTATTGGCTGGTCTGAAGTTGGCTAGGGAGGTCGGAGTCTAAAAGCTTACTATCTTCAGCGATTCACAAGTAATCACCTCGCAGATGGAAGGAAGATACCAGGCAAAGGACCCTACTATGAAAAGATACTTGGAAAAGACCAAAGAACAGCTCGGGAACCTCAGGGAATATGAGATCCGACATATCCCTCGGGAGCAAAACGCCCGAGTCGACGCACTTTCAAAGCTAGCCAGCACCAAATCAGGGGGCAACAACAGAAGCCTCATCCAAGAAATCCTACAGCACCCATCAACTTTAAGGGAGGAGAAGGTATTAAGCATATCAGACCAGGACCAGGGGTGGATGACCTCTATAATCAATTACCTTAATTTTGAAGCATTTCCCACAGAAAAAGAAAGACGCAAAACGGCTCATACGGAAAGCACTATTACACCTTGATACACGACGTCCTGTACAGAAGAGGAATTTCAACACCCCTCTTAAAATGCGTCCCGACTTCTGCTACCAAAGAGGTCCTGGAGGATGTTCACAGTGGCATGTGCGACAATCACCTTGGGGAACGAGCTCTGTCCAAAAAGGTACTCTGAGCTGGTTTCTATTGGCCGACCTTACAGAAGGAAACGTCCGAGTTTGTCAAAATGTGCCCTCCATGCCAGAAGCACACCAACTTCCACATCGTCCCACCCGAAGAGCTCATTTGTGTCACCTCACCCTGGCCGTTCGCAAAGTGGGGGCTCGACCTTCTCGGGCCATTTTTCCAAGGATCAGGGCAAGTCAAATTCCTCATTGTAGGAATAGATTACTTCACGAAGTGGATCGAGGCAGAGCCATTGGCCGCCGCCACTGTCCAGAGAAGTCGGAAGTTCCTGTATAGAAACATCGTCACAAGGTTTGGGATTTCCTACTTCATCACCACGGACAATGGGACTCAGTTCACCGACACAGGCTTCAGGAACGTGGTAGCTAACCTAAAAATCAAGCACCAGTTCACTTCAGTGGAACACCTACAAGCTAATGGACAGGCGGAGGCCGCCAACAAAGTCATATTGTCCGGGTTAAAGCGTTGATTACAGGACGCAAAAGAAGCCTGGGCTGAAGAGCTCCCCCAAGTCCTATAGGCATACCGAACAACACCACACTCCACCACTAGGGAATCACCCTTCCGACTCGCTTACAGAATGGAGGTAATGATCCCCGTAGAAGTAGATGAAAGATCCCCTAGGGTGATCTTCTACAATGAAGACGCCAACTCCCGAGCACAAAAGGAAGAACTCGACCTGCTTCCAGAGGTCCGAGAAAGAGCTCGGATCTGAGAGAAAGCCTTGAAGCATTGAATAGCCTCAAGGTACAATCGAAAGGTAATCCAGCGAAGCTTCACTACCAATGACCTCATCCTAATCCAAAATGGCATCGGAGCAGGTCGGTCAGGAGAAGGAATTCTAGCCGCTAACTGGAAAGGACCATACTGGATTACGGAAGTACTAGGAAAATGTTACTATAAGGTGGCCGATCTCCAAGGGCTGGAGTTCTCGAGGTCATGGCACGCTTGTAACCTAAGAAGGTACTATAGCTAAAGAAAGGTCTCGAGCCAAGGTGTGCTCTTTTCCCACCAAAAGAGTTTCTTAATGAGGCACCAGGCCAAGACCTGAGGGCGGCCTGACTTGTAGGGTAACCCCATACATGTATATACTCTTATTTACATTCTTGATTCCTTACATTTTATTTTAAAAAATAGAGATTCCCTAAAAAAATTTCCTACCAAGGCGCATTAATTTATGCTCGAAAAAAATGCAAAATTCATCGTTTGACTAGGAAAGGTCGGCAAGGTGAAGCGACAAGGCCAAAATTAATGTGAGAAGTTATAAAGCAACCCGTATAAAGCGGCCTGACAAGGTCGGATAAAAAAAAGGGTTGCAAAAAATAACTTGAAAAGGCCCGACAGAGAAGTCGGACCAGCTAAAGGATCACTAAAAAGGGAACAATACCTTCCTAACCATGCGAAAAAGGTTGAAAAGCCTAGTGTCAATATTGCTAAGCTAAAAGCTAGGAGTCCGAAAAGGACGCTACTTAAAAGGCAAAGGCAATCATAAAGCCAAACAAGGCTCAAAAGTCGTCCAAATAAACTAAAAAGAAAAGGTTCTGCATAAGAACACTACCTAAAAAGTTATTGGAAACCGTCTAAAAGCCTGCAACACCGAACACCGAGCTGCAAGGATGAAATCGCCAAAAGCAGAATAAGGTAACTCGGGAAAGTTGTCAACACAACTAGAGGAAGTACAGACCAACACACAAAAGGGTAGAAGTTCGTGAAAGAACACCACCCCAAGGTCATCAGGAAGGACGCTGGTCAAAAAAGACCAACACCTAACTCTGGTAAATGGCTAGGCCAAAATCCACAGCAGAATGCCACCCTTAGATGGAAACCAGAAAGGGGTGAAACAGCAACCAAAGGACAAGAACATTTCTCAGAAGCCAGCCAACACACCACCAGAACGATCAAAACAAAGTTTCAAAAATCCAAAACATTAAAAACTCAAAGGTTGCCTAACAGCAACCAAAGAGCGAAAGCGTTTTGATTAAAAACTAAAAGGTTGCTAGAAAGCAACCACAGTCGTCCAGAGAGCCATTCAAAAGAATACAATATAAAGAGTTTAAAAGGTGCACAAGTCGGACCATACCAATATATAATCAAAAGAGCAGAAGAAAAGGAGAAGTCACAAGGGATCCAGCTTCGCCCCCGTCGCCGCATCCTGAGGAGCTGGAGGAATGACTGAAATCGGGGCAGCTCCGATAACACCATTAGGGCCATTCAGGATGTCCACATCAAGGTCCGCCTCAGGTCGGGATGTCTCAACAGAAGGGGCCACAGAAGCCTTGGTAGGAGGATCAGGAGCAGAAGTCTCATCATCATCAGGGGCTGGCACGATCTTACCATCCTGGACAACATTATCCACACTGAACAAGGTAAGGTCGGCATCTGGAGCAAGCACCCGCGCTTGAGCCTTCAAGTTCTCATACAGGGTAGTCATACCATTTACTATATGCCCCTGTAACTCGGCATAGTCATCATAAGAGGATTGAAGCTTCTCCTTCACCTCAAGAAGATCCCCATAGGTCCGAGTATAGCTTTCCTTGGTATTTTTTGCCATCCCTCTGCCAAGTTGGCAGCCGCCTCCGCCGTAGTAGCCCGTGCTTTCTCCTTCTCCAAAGACAGCTCCAGCCCAACATTCTTCGCCTCCAGCTCAAGCCTTAATCTCTCTACCCTATCATAATCAGTCTTAGCTTTCCCAAGAAAAGCACTAGTAGCATTGATAGGAGATTTCTTAAATTCCGTCGATAGAGTAGCGCTGAGGTTGGCCATACGAATACTGTTGCTAGATATAAAATCAAGGTGGTAGAGAATGGACACATCATCAGTCGGAACGAATCCATACGGGGTAATATACTCCGCAGCAAAGGCCACGCCATCAAAGTCCTTGTCGTTAAGATCGTAAGCTCCAGTAGTCCTCTGCCTCTTGGGAGAAGGCCCAGATGAAGAAGGGGAAGAGGCAGAACCAGAAGTTGCCAGAGGTGGATCAACAGAGGCCACCCAAACTTGAGGAGTCAGAATAATCTTCCTCAGACCTTGAGGTCCCGAGTCTGGCTTTTTCGAAGAGACCTAGGAAGAACCCTCCCCCGATATCTTTTTCTGTAAATTCTGGGCGGCCACCACCTTCTTGGTCTTGCGGAAGACCCTCATCGAATCAGGACTAGAAACCATCTCTAAAAAAAGAAATCACAAAAATAGTTATATAGTGGACAAAAACAAACAAACGACAATAAAATTCTTTTTGGGAAGTCAGGCGCTACCTAGCTCAGAACGGAGAAAAGCAGGATCTCCTAAAAATTTCTTTGTATCCAAATGAGGAGGCTCCCCTCAGTGCTCCTCCAAAACACCCACAAAGGCTATCTCTACCTCATCAAGACTCTCTAAAGAATACTTAAAAGAACTACAGGGTTTTCTTGCCACCAAAGGGGAAAGAGAGGTTCCTTGTTCTCATCAAGAAAGAAGGGGTGAACACCATCTACAGCCCAAACTTTGAAGTAGAAGTTTTTAAAATCATGAAAGGAGTCATCATAAATGGAAAAGACTTTTTTACCCTGGGTAGCTCGGAAAGAAATCCAAGAAGCCTTATTCTTGGTCACCCCGGGCTTGGTCAGCACAAACAAATAAAGGAATAAACAAAGGGAAGGTCAGACACCTAATTCCTGAAATAGTAACTGAAAAATCTTCATGAAATCCCAAGAGTTGGGATGAAGCTGGAATGGGGCAAGCTTGCAGTTCCACAAGATATCAGACTCAAACTCGTTAAAAGGAAGGGTAACACCTAACTTGGTGAAAAAGCAATCATATGCATAAAAGAAAGGATGCTCCTCCCGACTTAAGGGAGGAAAACTAACCCTCTCCTCAGGGTCGAGCGACACCAGCTCGTAGTTTTTCTCATCCTCCCTATTCTCATAGACCCTATGATACCTCCTAAACCTCTCACAATACTCCCGATCTGCTACAATAACACATCCTAACACTACATAATCTAGCCAGTCAGCCATATTAGGAGGAACCTTTGTGGACATTTCAACGATATTTATACGAGAAAACATAGAAACGATACGTACTACAAGAAAATGAAAGGGGCGTCACTACCAAACAACTCGGTCAGAAATAAGAAGACGAAAAATCAAACAGTAAACAGCAACACAGGCAGCAAAAGGGTGCCCCAAGGTTCACACGAACAAAAATCACCACTGAAACCCAGAGGCACCCTTTGGAGGTAATGCAAACACAGAAAAGAAAAGCGTAAAAGATCAAAGAAAACAAAAAAGCCTCGACCATTTTAAAACAACAAAAAAGAAAGAAATATCAAAGCTTTAAACGAAAAACAGAAGCATGCAGTAGAAACAAACATCAAGCAGAAGGATCGCGACCATGAAAAAATGTGAAGTGCGCAAAACAGAGCACCAATCTACAATAAGAAGAAGCAGTAGTGACAAAGAAAGAAGGATTTTTCTCTCAGGAAGCAAGAAAAAATAGACGGAAGCAAGAAAACTGAAGAACGTAAAACCCCTTTGATTTCAAACAAGATACAAAGAGGGAAACGAAATGGCAAAGGAATAAAAACCCAATTAAAAGGCTTTTAAGGCACTACATCAAACCCAAGAAACTAACGCACTCGAGAATGGCGTAGCATTTAAAGAGCGAAAGAAGGAACACTTCACGTTTTGAAACAGCATTAAAGACGCAAAGCCCAGGCGAATGGAAAAACAGCACCTCGGGTACGATCAACATAAATATGCTTTAGCTCGACCTCCCCTAGAAAAGGTCGAAGCTCGGGAACGAGCACAACCTCAGGAAAAGGCCGGAGCTTAAGCAGGGGCACTATTCATATACTGGTCCGAGCTATAGGGTCAGGCTGGTTGAAGACAAAAGGATCGACCTCATGAAAGGTTGGCCCGCTACCGACCTCTTCACAAAAGAGCTCGGAAAAGATGCCACAGAGGCCCAAGGAGTCTCAAAACAAAGAATCACCGCCTTCTAGGATGTGGTTGACAAAAGATACGATCTCACCCACAAAAAGATAAGATAAGATAACAAACTTATCTCGAAAGGAGATCGTCAAACACCACTATAAATATACTGGAGCACCAAGGTATAACTCATACTCGAATTCTACTAAAAACCTGCCTAAAGCCTGTACTGACTTAAGCATCAGAGTCTCTTGCAGGTACCACCACCCCCGATGATCAAGGACCGGCAGCACTTCAAGACCCAGCAAGTCGGACGCGACAAGCTAGACTAGACCGGAAGATCTCGTCTGAGATCGACCTCAAAGTTTTAGGTAACCCTCGGAACAGCGTCCAACTTGAGAAATGGGCATTGAACGCCTATTAGGGGGTGATTGGCATTGCCTTGCTTCTTGGTGAGTGTTGAACACCCCAAAGGATGTGGTTCTTGGGCGTTCAACGCTGGCTTGTCTCCTTGGGGCGTTGAACGCCAGCCAGGGGGTAGCTCCTTGGCGTTCAACGCCTAATATGGGCAGGCTTCTTCGAAGAAAAGTATAGACCATTATATATTTATGGAAAGCTCTAGAAGTTAGATTTCCAACATCGTTAAGAACACATCAATTGGACCTCTTTAGCCCCAGAAATACTCGTTTGAGTGCATGGAGGTCAGATTCTGACAGCATCTGCTACGCTTTTCTTGCCTCTGAATTAGACTTTGCCAAAGCTCCTCAATTTTGGCCAGAAATTACCTAAAATCACCATAAAACACAAAAACTCAAAGTAGAATCCAAAAATGTGAATTTTGCACAAAAACCTATGAAAATATAATAAAACTTAGACAAAACATAACTAAAACAATATGAAAATGATGCCAAAAAGCGTATAGAATATTCCCTCATCAGAACACCAAACTTAAACTATTGCTTGTCCCCAAGCAACCAAAAACAAAGTAGGAACAAGAAGAAGAGATGGATATAATGGATCTCACAGTTCTTCAATGAAGCTCAGCTCCAATTGATGAGCGGGGCCAGTAACCATTTACTTCTGAACAGTTTTGGCATCTCAGTATCCTTTGGAGCTTAGAAGTGTTGGTGTCATTAGGAAATCAGAATTTGGATGATATTATTGACTCTTTTAGTTTAGTTCTTTTTTATTTTTGAACACAACTTCTTTTAGAGTCTGGCTGTGACCCTAAGCCTTTTGTTTTTCCGTGTTACCACTGGATACCTAAACGCCACAGACACTTAACTGGGTGAACCCAATTGGATTGTGATTCAGCTTTGCTAGAATCCCCAGCCAGTGGTGTCCAAAGTTTTTAGGCACACTCTTTTGCTTTTGGGATCACGACTTTAACTGCTCAGTCTCAAGCTTTTTACTTGACACCCTCACACCACAAGCATTTAGTTAGGGGGAGGAGCTCATTTGAACTTTTTAGGCCAAGATTTTGTTTCTTTTAGGCCCTTCTAACCATTGATGCTCAAAACCTTGGGACCCCTTGCTCTTGCCTTTTGGTTTAAAGAGCTATTGGCTTTTTCTTTTTCTCTCTTACTCTTGCCTTTTGGTTTAAAGAGCTATTGGTTTTTTCTCTTTCTTCTCTTTTTTTTCGTTTTTTTCTCTTTTTCTTTCTTTTTGCTACTTTTTCTTACTTCAAGAATCAATAATTGGATTTTTTAGATTACCAATAATACTTCACCTTTTCCATCATTCTTTCAAGAACCAACATTCCTTACTCCAACATCAAATATGCACTGTTGATTCATGCATTATGAAAGTAAAAGTAATGCCACCACATCAATTAATTGGACTATTCTTATTATATAACTCGAGTTCATGTATCTTACTTCTCTTTTTCAAATAAAATTTTTCTTTTAAGTATGGTGAGAGATGCATGGAATATTTCATAACTTAAGACAAAATAAAGGATGATCATGCACTTAGAAACAGGAAACAGACAATGAAATACAATGGAAAATAGAAAAATAACATAAGCAGAGGGGGATATGGAACGTGACCACCTTAGTGACGGCGGCTACTGCTTCCTCTAGAGAATCCAATGGAGCGCTTGATTTCTTCTATGTCAAGCCCCTGTCTCTGTTGCTCCTCCCTCAAAGCTCTTTGATCTTCTCTTATTTCATGGAGGATGGTGGAATGCTCTTGGTGTTCCATCCTCAGCTGATCCATGTTGGAGCTTAATTCTCTTAGAAAAGTATTCAGTTGATCCTAATATCCTTGGGGAGGAAAATCCATCCCTTGAGGCATCTCAGAGATTTCTTGTTGAGGCAGCTCCACATGCTTTTGCTCTGGTTCATGTGCCGGCTCTCTAACATGCTCCATCCTTCTTTTAGTGATGGGCTTGTCCTCCTCAATAGGGATGTCTCCAACTTTTCTTGAGTGGAGGTCTTTTCTGTCACCTTGTACAGCTCTTGAGGTATCACCTCATGTACCTCCACATCATCCCCGAGCATGATGCAGTGAATCATGATAGCTCGGTCAATGGTCACTTCGGACCGGTTGCTAGTAGGAATGATAGAGCGTTGAGCATCCCTTCTCCATTGTGTTCCTTCCACACAAATGTCTGAAAGGACTTGGTCCAGCCTTTGATCGAAATTGACTTTTCTAGTGTAAGGGTGTCGGTCTCCATGCATTAATGGTAGTTGGAGCACCAACCTTACACTTTTCGGGCTGAAATCCAAGAGATGCCCTCGGACCATGGTGTGCCAATTTTTGGGATGTGGGTTCACACTAGTGTCATGAATTTTGGTGACCCACGCATTGGCATAAGACTCTTGCACCATTAAGATTCCAACTTCCGGGATGGGGTTGGTCAGAACTTCCCAACCTCTTCTCCAGATTTCTTGTTAAATCTTTAGGTACTCATTCTTTTTTAGCCTAAAGGGGACTTCAGGAATCACCCCTTCTTTGCCACTACTTCATAGAAGTGGTCTTGATGAGCCTTAGTAAAGAATCTCTCCCTTTTCCAAGGTTCGGAGGCAGAACCTATGACTTTTTTTTCCTCTTTCTAGAGGATTCTCCGACTTTGGGTACCATAAGTGTGAATGGAAAGAAAAAGGCAAGGCTTTTCCAAAACCAAACTTAAAAGCTTTTCTCGTCTTCAAGCAAATATGAACAAGAGGGAAGAATAGAGAAGAAGAAGAAAATAGTGGAGATAGTGGGAGAGAGGGATTCGGCCAAGTGGGGACTTATGGTGTATGAGGGTTTTGTATGTGTGGGTCTGAAGGAGTGATGGAGAGGGTATTTATAGGGGGTTTGTGTTAGGGTTCGGTTATGAGGTGGGGGAATTGGGAGGAAAATATTTTGAATTTGAAGTGAGTAGGGTTGGTGGGAATGGATGGATGGTAGTGATGAAGGGTGTTGGGAAGAGAAAAAGGTGATGTGGATGTGATTGGTTGAGGGTGTATGGAGAAGAGTGTATATGAAGAAGAGGAAAAGTAAGAGAGAGAAGAATGTGGGGTAGGTGGAGATCCTGTAGGACCCATTGATCCTGGGAGCTAGGAAATTCGAATTCCCTGCCGCCTTGTGGGCATTGAACGCCCAGCCTCTGCTCCCTGGCTGGCATTCAATGCCAGCTCTTGCTCTATTGTGGGCATTGAACGCCCCCTCTTACCTCCTTGTCTGACGTTCAACGCCAGCTAGGGGTGTACTCCAGGGTGTTCTACTTCCATCTCTCAACATCTCTATCTCTGTTCTAGCTACTACACATGATCACAAACTCTAAAAAGGAATTAATTCTAAAAATAACTTAATACAACTCGAATAGAAATAACTAAGAATCGAAATAATATAATTTTGGTTGGAATGCCTCCCAATAAGCGCTTCTTTAATGTCACTAACTTGATGGTCAGCTCTTTTACGGAGATGGATACGGGCTCAGAATTTCACCCCTTACAGTGAACTTCTTTCGTGTGCTCTCATGGATGAGCTTTACGTGTTTTAGAGACAGGATTTTATTCACAGTGTGTGGAATCATTGGGCTGTCTGTGAAGATAACTCTCATGCCAAGTGAGAGGCCTTCAGTGGAGATTTTCTTATCCCTCCAGCCTTTAGGTACCTTCTTCTTAGTACCTGTAACACCCTAATTAGCCTAAGCTTTACCTCGCGTCGTAAAGCCAAGGTTAATCAGAGATTACGACAGTTCTAAGCTCATACATAATATATATAGAAGGAATAGTATAATCTAGAAGTCCGATGAAAGATATAGCTCAAAGTTTTGGATTTCAAAAGTGCAAAACGTACTAACGAAGCTACTAGCTTAAAACACAAGGTACGGATAAGATATATCAAAAGATAGTAGTATAATATCATAAGAATCTAGCCACGACTGGTGGAGTTTAAGCCGACTAGCCATATACAAGTATACAGATCCATACAGAAACCTCATAGTTTAAAAAACAGTTTATACAAGTTTTTCTTTCATAATACAAGCCTCTAGGCAAAGACAAAATACAAAAAGAGAGATGTATAAACAAGATAAACCAAAAGACTCCAGAAGAATCCAAGATCCTCCGCTTCTGTCACATCCAAAGCAACTCACCGAGGTGGGTTGCGACCTGCATCTGACAAATACAACAGAAATATGGTATGAGAACCGGAGGTTCTCAGTATGGTAACAGTGCCCAATGATGTAGGATATAAGACCCCGGGACGCCAAAGGCAATCCTAGACTTCATATCCATCACAAGATTTCAAGCTTAAAGCATTCTAAACCAAATAAGCATAATATGTAAAATCTTAACAAAACTTCAGCCGTAGCACCATAAAAGGGTAATCTATCTTAGGGGATTTCTACTCTAATCAAGCACCGCTATCCCACAGTCTTCACCAACCGATCCTCCATGCGATTCCATCGCCACCGCCTTCCGAACCTCCGCAATCCCAGTAAAAGCACAAGTATATACAATACAAGTAAAATACAAGTAGAAGCATATATGGCAATTAATACCAAAAAGCAATTAGATATGTTATACAGATAGAGAAAACAATACCAAGTCGGAAAAGCATACAAACAGGTAGAAAATGCATATGATGAATGCTTGCCCTACTGGCTGTGATATCACATTGTCGGTTCAACTGCCAACCCGATGATGACAAGTCATATTAGCCTAGTTTCACTAGCCTTTTTCTTTTGTTTTTGATTGATTTATGCACTTTCTTGAGCCATAAGCAAGCCAATTGGGTAGATTTCCATGTTTCCTTTGATTCAATCAACCATGTATGAATTAATATAATTTCATGAGATTTTATGCTATAATTGTCATATATTATGAAAGAATAACAAACTCATGATTTTAAGCAAAGCTTTGATGTGTTTGGTTGATTGATGATAGGTGAAAAGAGTTTTGAAGAAGGTTGAAGAAAGAAGGAATGGCTAGGAGCAAGAGAGAACAAAAAGTTTGAGCAAAAGTTTGCCTCAAACTTTGGCTCAAACTTTTAATTGAGTTGAAAACACTCCAGAGGGAAAAAAGCTTGAGCCAACGTTTGCCTCAAACTTTTTGGCAAACGTTGGCATCACAAAATCAATACCCTGGAGGAAAAAGCTTGCGCCAACGTTTGAGGTCAAACTTTTGCTCAAACGTTGGCGCCACACTTGCGCACCCTGGAGGAAAAAGCTTGCGCCAACGTTTGAGGTCAAACTTTTGCTCAAACGTTGGCGCCACTCTTGCACACCCTGGAGGAAAAAGCTTGCGCCAACGTTTGAGGTCAAACTTTTGCTCAAACATTGGCGCAACACACATTTACAAGGGGGCCAACGTTTGAGCAAAAGTTTGACCCCAAACTTTGGCTCAAACGTTGGTAGCAGCAAGAATGGGGCAGCTGGTGTAAAAAGGTTGAGTAAAAGTTTGCCTCAAACTTTTACTCAAACTTTTACTCAAGCTTTTATGTTTTTCAACCTGGTTCACAATGGATCTTTCTCCAACTCCAAGAGCAATCAACCAAGGCCTTTATCAACCCAATTCCATCAAGAACAAAGGCCCAACTCAAGGCTTGAAGACCATTTGAAGAAAGTGTATAAATAGCTTAGGATTTAAGTTTTCGGGGAGCTTTTCTTTAGAGATTTTTTAGAATACTTACAGAGAGCTCACCTTTACATTTTTGAATCGTTGCTTTAGAATTCTAGAGAATTGGGAAGGAGAATTGATCTCTCTTCTTCCTTGTTCTTGCTCAGCACTCTTTACTTTCCTTGTTTTGGATCTTGGGTGGAGAATTGAAGAAATTCTATTTCAATCTCACCTTGGGATCTTGTTTAAATTTCTGCACAATTGAATTTCCATTCCTGTTAACTGCTTCTTCTTCTACTCATTCTGCAACTTACTTTTCTTTAATTCCGATTGCATCGTTCTTGTTGGATCTAGGAAGGCAGTGAGATCTAGACTCAGCTATATAGTCTCTTGAGTCCTGAGATCTACAGTTTTCAATTTCAATTTCTTTATTTCGTCGCTACACCAAGCTTCTTCTCAATTCCGTTTTAGATCCGGTTTAATTCAAGTCATCTTCTATTTTTCTGTTTATTGCATTTTACTTTTCCTTGTTTGATTTCCGCAAATCCCGTTCCCAATTCCCTTTACAATTCAAGCCATTTACATTTCTTGCACTTTAAGATTCTGCAATTTACATTTCTTGCAATCTAAGTTTCTGAAATTTACATTACTTGCACTTTAAGATTCAGCCTCTTTAATTTCTCTGCACTTTAAATTCTTGCCAATTGTCCCTTTTCTTTTTAATTTCATGCAATTTAGCTTCTGTCAAACATAAACCACTCAAATCAACTCTTGATTCGCTTGACTAAATTAACCACTAAACTAAAATTGCTCAATCCTTCAATCCCTGTGGGATCGACCTCACTCCCGTGAGTTATTATTACTTGATACGACCCGGTGCACTTGCCGGTTAGTTTTGTGTGTTTGGAATTCGTTTTCTGTCTTCCGAAAATACGCATCAAGTTTTTGGCGCCATTGCCGAGGATTGAAATAGATTGACAATGATTACGTGAAGTGGAGATCTAGATCAAGCACTTTTTCTTTTCTGTTTCTCTAATTTTTGACTAACACGCTAACTGTTTGAAATTTTGCTTAAACTAAACTTCATTCTAGCAATAGATTGAAGAGTTACTGGTGGTGTTTCTTTTGTTGTGTTTGTATGTCAGGTACAGGGAGATCCATTCCTGTTTTATCTGAAACTGACCAGAGAACTCTTAGAAGGTTAAGAAGAGCTGAAAGAGGGAAAAATATTGTTGGAGAGGAAGAATATGAGGAAGAATATCACGAGATGGAAGGAGATCCATCTAATCCAGGAGGAGGGGTTAACAATAACCCACAGCAGAGGAGAGTATTGGCCTCCTATACCTTTGCAAATGCTAGACATTGTGGAAGCAGCATTCTCACCCCTAATGTCAATGCAAATAACTTTGAACTGAAGCCACAACTCATTACATTGGTCCAAAACAACTGCTCGTTTGGGGGAGGACCATTGGAGGATCCAAATCAACATCTATCTACCTTCTTAAGGATTTGTGACACTGTCAAGTCCAATGGTGTGAATCCTGAACTTACAAGCTTCTGCTGTTCCCGTTCTCATTAAGGGACAAGGCCGCACAATGGCTTGAAACTTTTCCCCAAGGAAGCATCACTAGTTGGGATGACTTGGTGACTAAATTTCTAGCCAAATTCTATCCACCTCAAAGAGTCATCAGGCTGAAGACTGAGGTGCAAACATTCACGCAATTGGATGCTGAAAATCTGTATGAAGCATGGGAGAGATACAAGGCTCTGCTGAGGAAATGTCCACCAGAAATGTTCACTGAGTGGGACAAGCTACAGAACTTCTATGAAGGACTCACTCTAAAGGCTCAAGAATCACTTGACCACTCAGCTGGAGGATCATTGCAACTGATGAAAATAGCAGAAGAAGCTCAAAATCTCATTGACATGGTGGCCAACAATCAATATTTCTTCGCTCATCAAAGAAATCGCCAACCATCACAAAGGAGAGGAGTAATGGAGCTAGAAGGAGTGGACTCAATCTTGGCTCAAAACAAGATGATGCAGCAGCAAATTCAACAACAATTTGAGCAAATGGCCAAGAGGATTGATAGCCTCCAAGTTGCAGCAGTTAACACAAGCCAACCATCATCCACATGGGGGCAAAATGAAGAAACTCAAGAGGAGCAGCAGCAAGAACAAGTCCAATACATGCACAACCAAAATTCTGGACAGAATGAAGTGTATGGTGACACATACAATCCATCCTGGAAGAACCACCCAAACCTCAGATGGGGAGATAATCACACCCAAAACCAACAACCATGGCAGAGGAACTCAAACCAAAATACTTCAAGAAACAACCAAAACCACAACCAGTAGCAAACTAACCAAAACCCCTACAGAAACTAACCAAAACCCCAACCCCAACCATTACCAATCTAATAACCAACCCACCAACCAAAATACCCACCATCCACCATCCACATCTCACAATCCACCACAAGCATCACCTGAATCTCAAAGACTCACCAACTTGGAAACCTTGATAGACAAAATGTGGAAACAACAAGAAATGACAACCAAGAACCATGAAGCCTCCATGAAGAGCCTAGAGAGGCAAATTGGGCAAATCTCCAAACAGATTTCTGTTGAGAGACCTTCAAGCTCACTGCCGAGTGACACAATCCCAAATCCTAAGGAAGAATGCAAGGCAATACAATTAAGGAGTGGGAGAACATTGATGAGCAACAATGACACTACAAAGAAGCAAGTAGAGAGCAGCAAAAGACCAATAGAAGAGGAACAACTAACACACACAGAGGAAGCCAATGATGATGATGCAATGGCAAGCAAGAAAGCTTCAAAGCAAACTCAAGAAAAGGAGGAACAATCAAAAATTCCAAAAAAGGGAAATGAAGCAATTGAAGAGCCAACCAAAAATCAGAAGCAACAAGCAGAGAAGACCTTTGTACCTCCACTGCCATATCCCCAGAGATTCAACAAGGAGGCAAAGGACCAACAATTTCACAAGTTCCTTGAGACTTTCAAAAAGCTGGAAATCAATATTCCCTTGGCTGAAGCACTTGAGCAAATGCCTCTGTATGCTAAGTTTTTGAAGGAGCTTATCAACAAGAAAAGAAGTTGGAATGAGAAAGAGACCATACTGCTTACTGAGGAATGCAGTGCTTTGATTCAAAAAGGGCTTCCTCCTAAGCTTGAAGACCCAGGGAGCTTCTTGCTGCCTTGCACCGTTGGGAAATTAACCATCACTAAGGCAATGTGCGATCTAGGAGCAAGTATTAACTTAATTCCCTCCTCTTTGGTGAAAAACTGCACATAGAGGAAGTTAAACCGGTACAGATGTCTCTAGAGCTGGTAGATAAGTCAATGGTATACCCCAGGGGTGTAATTGAAAACCTTCTAGTCAAGGTGGACAAATTCATATACCCTGCAGATTTTGTGGTTCTAGATTCAAATGAGGATGAAAGTGACTCCATCATACTTGGGAGACCGTTCTTGGCCACTGCTAGGGCTATCATAGACGTAGAGCAAGGAGAATTAACTCTCAAAATGCATGATAAGAGTGTCACTCTGAAAGTATTACCAGAAGCGCAGTTCAGTGATGAGAAGAAAGACTATATGGAACTCGACAAGGAAGAATCACAGTTAAAGGAAGAAAGCAACAAGGTGATTCACAGCAACATCCCAAGGCAAAAGATTGTGCAGAAGGATGAAGAAGTTCAGGAGGATACTGGAATATTAGCCACTAAGAGGAGAGATCTCCAAAGTAAGTCTACGGCCAGAAAAGAAAGATCAACAAAAGAAAGGAAGAAACACAGAAACAAAACAAAAAGAGGTTGGAAGAACAGAAAGATTCCAACAGAAGGGCTTTCCAAAGGTGATAAAGTGCAATTGATTTATCAACAACTAGGAGCAAGCCAACAGACTGATGATTACTACACTGTCAGCAATATACTCTCATTAGAGCATGCTGAAATTGAACACCAAGGAACAAAGAGGAGGATCACAGTCAGGGGAGACAAGTTGAGGCACTACAATCATCAACCACCATAAAAGAAAGCCCCAGTGTCAAGCTAGTGACAATAAAAGAGCGCTCCATGGGAGGCAACCCATGATTTAAAATTTATGTCATTTTAAATTCAATAAGCTATGATCACCTGAGCATGAATTTTTTTTTTCTTTTCATGGACGTACTTAATGAATGCATGCAAATTTTTTTAAACATATGCTAAGACTTCTAGAGATTGGTGTACCTTCAAGCACACCAAACCAGTGTTACAAACATTTTCATACTATATGCCTAGCATATGACCAAACACTAAGTTTGGTGTTTTTCTTCTCATGAAAATTTAAAAATCATGCATCAATGGTCATACATTGTCTCTTTCTGAGACTTTTCAATTAAAAAGAAATTATATTCTGTGATGAAGGCATCAATTGTGATTAACTACTAGCATCTCACATTTACCCCTTAAGCAAGAGACAAGTTTGGTGTTCATCAAACCTTGATGCACTGATTTGATCCTTCATGAAAAAAAAAAAGAAAGAGAAAAAGGAAAATTATGATGAAAACATTTCTTATAAACATTTAACCAAAAGTGACATTGGGATTTCAAGAACACTAGTTGGAGGAAGAAACATTTTTAAACTATATGACCAAACATTAAGTTTGGTGTCCCCCAAGAAAAGTCACGGTCACAATGGATATAAGGAATGAGAGTTCATATAGTTATGAATAAAGGCAGCATTCTTGCCACGGTTTGATAATGTTGATCCTTGATGTGTTGTTGTGATGACTAGGTGGTCAAAGAACACTCAATGAAAGAGACAAGACAAAGGGAAAGCATAGCATGAGGACAAAATCCCATCACATGTCTCAAAAAGTGAATCTGCCACTCCTTGGAATGATCACGGTATAGACCATTGAAGAAGCAAGTTTTGTCTTCATTCACCCTCACATGCACACCTTTGATTTACATAGTGTCCAATTGCATCCCAGCCTTCCATTATTCATTTAAGTAACACACCACCTTCAAGCTATGCACATAACCGAATAGTTGCATACCTCTGCACTCCAACCATTCAAACTCCATTCCCATCATCATTCTTCATCATATAAGCTTAGCCTCAATCACTTTTCTTGTCAAAATCTCCAACTTTCTTCACACTCCCTTTAACCCCAAAGAGATCAAACAACCAAGTGATCATGGCCTCTTCCTCAAGAACCAAACGAAGAAAAGGGAAAGATCCCATGATGGAGGAGAGTACACATGAATATGACCGATGGAGATTTAGATCTTGGTTCCATCAATTACAACTTCAATGGATGAATGAGAAAAAGATATATCCAGAGGTTCCTTTCATGCTACCAGATGAAGGGTGCCAAGAAATGAAGGACAATATTAGAAAGAGGAAATGGGAAGAACTCGTCTCACCTATCACTCGAGTCAATGCAAATATCATAAGAGAGTTCTATGCCAATATCCCAAGACTTGACATGGGTGAAGCCCCAATGTACAAGAGTTATGTACGGGGGATGGAAGTAGACTTTAGCTCAGACGCCATCAAGAAAGTCTTGGGACTAAAATCAGTCCGCTTTAGTGAACCTGGATACCACCAAAGGGTAAATGGAGATCCGGATTATGATAGAATTTCTAGAGATATTTGTATGGAGAACTCAGAGTGGGAAGGAGATGCCAAGAACAAATACAAGTATCTGAGGAGAGGAAACCTTACCCCGGAAGCAAAGGGATGGTATGAGCTATTGAAAAGATCAATTCTGGGCACAGTAAACACCTCAGAAGTCAACAGGAAGAGAGCTGTTATGTTGCATTGCATTATTGTGGGAGAAGAGGTGAAGGTTCATGAAATCCTTGCAAAAGACATTCAAAAACTTGCAGAGAAGAATTCGGCCGGGTCTTGGTTGTACTACCCAAGCACCATTATGAGCTTGTGCACAAAAGCTAAAGTACCAATAGAGGACGAGAATCCAACATGGTTGAACCCGGGTATGCCTATAACCATTGAAAGAATGATAATGGCTACTGAAGCGCATCAAGGCCGAAGACCACATGGAAGAAGGCAAAGAGAAGAACTAATGGAGGAAGAAGAGTTACAAGAGGAAGAAGAACCACAAGAGGAAGAGGAACAGCAACACAGTCCATCATACAACACTCTGGACATGACTCAGATGCAGGAAGCAATTGGAAGATTATCACAACAGTACATGAGAATTCAAGAAAGACAAGAGGAATACCATTCACTATACATGAAAAACCAACAAGAGCAGGAAGAACGGGAGCTAAGAATGATGAACAAACAAAGTGAGTTTGAGTCAAAATTCTTCGCGATGCAAGAGGAGCATGCCTTTCAATCTCACGAATCATTTGGAAAGTTGGTACAAATGCAAGCTGAAAATCTGAGGGCTCTCAAAGAGTTCACAACCCTCCAAGATGCAAGATATGAAGTCCAAGCCGATTACAACATAAATAGTCAAATCAAACTGAACTATATTGGAGAGCATCTGCACAACATGGATCCAGCATTTCCAACTTTCGATGAATTCTTCAAAAGGAGAAGTGAGATAGAAGTAAGCAATGCTATGAAGCTTGAAGTAGAGTAGAGGAGGCGATGAATAGAGCTGGGTTCTGGCGGGATCAACAGACAACAGACATGGACACAGGGAACACCAGCAACCAAGTATATGAAAGAAGAAAGAAAAAGCATGACAAATGAAAGGTGGACTTGTTCCTTGTTCATCACTACAAAGAAAAAAAAGCATGCATCTTATTTGTTTAAAATAGTCTTTGCATTATGTTTGTTTCCCTTAAAATAAGTAAGCTAGTCTAAATGTGTGCTTGTGTGTTTACTTTCACTTAACAAAAAGCATGCTTTGTCCCCTGCAATTTCAATTCAATAAAAGAAATGTTTGAATGTGAAGAAAGATAGTTCTCTGTTAGATAGAAGTACAATAAAAGTAAGTGGTGGTATGTATGTGTGATTGTATGATAGCTCACTTTTAGTGAATAAGAGAACTAGGATGTCTCCTTCTAAGTAGAAAGTGGCATACTGTCTATGAATCTCAATCAAATAAAAGTCCTTGGTTAAAAAGAAAAACAAACAGAGAAAAGAAAAAGCCAAAAATGGGCAATAAAATAAAAGAAAAAAAAAAAGAAACAAAGCTAGACACCAATAGCTTGAACCTTAGAATATAGGCCTGTGGTGTCTTTGTACTGGGATCTGCTTGGATTATTAAGTTCTTTGGAGTGCATCAACACTTGGTGACTTGGGTTAACTAACCCATGGAGATGTTGCCCTTCGAATTCATGATGTGGGAACCCCCGAGACATAGTGCTCGGATCACTATCCAAGGTTTTGCGCCTATATGCTCTGATGATCCGAAGGGATGCGAGCGGGATCTATTGCCACCGACCTCACATCTAAGCGCAAGCGGGACGAACCACCGTCCTTACGCCGCCACCGCTACCTTGACAGGCGGGATCCAACCTCGGCCCCTGCCGGGCACATAACGTCTCATAATCTCAATGAAAAAGTAGTGCAGTGGTTTCCAAAAATATTTTTAGTACAAGATGGATCCATCACTTCATTCAGAGTCCTCGACTCTTTGCAACCACTGTTCATTCACATTACAATTCTGAACTCAACAGTTCCTTAATCCTCACCTCCTTCATCAACCATTCATCACATAATATTGAACCACCTTCAGTACGCCAGAAGCTTAGTACTCCGTTTTCTAAATTTCCAAATAATAGCGTCTAAATCTTTTCCCATGTTTGAGTATCCAAAAATATGCCCAAAAGTCTTAAAAAGGTGTTATAGAAGCTTACAACCTTGACGAGAAGGTGAAATAGTTGAAGACAAAGCAAAATTTGAGAAACAGGACATGTGAGTCCGCACAAGGTGTGCGTGCGCACGCCCAGGAAAATTTTTTGAAAGTGTACGCACAGGTACCAAAACTTTTAAAATCTGTTCACTCGCACAACCTGTGCTAGCGTCCCAATAGAATGGCCTTCCCAACGTGTGCGTCCGCACAGGGGTGTGCGTTCACACAGGTTAAAATTCTTCCTTAGATATGTGCGCGCACAAGCTGTGCTAGCGTTGCAAATAGAACGCATTTCCCTGCCTGTGCATGCGCACAGGTCAAAATTTTTGCAGGGTGTGCGCCCGCACAAGGGTGTGCGCTCGCACATATCAGAAATCATGAAATTCTGCAAGGTGCTGCAGAATTTCAGATTTTTAACACCAATTTTGAATGATCATAACTTCCTCTACAAAATCCCAATTTTCACAAACTTTATATTGATTTAAAGGGTTTTCAAAGATCTTTAATTCTAATTAAATTTCAATCAATTTCAAAAACCGAGGCATAAGTTATGATGAAACAAAGTTCACCAAAATTCCTTTTTTTTACCCAATTTCACATGTACCCAAATTTACCAAATTCACAAGCCACATCCAACTAGATCAATACAAAACTTTCATTTCCAGCACAATCTACTCTTTTAAATCACATTGCACCATTCTCAATCATCAAACACAAAATATGTGACACTAAGCTCAATTGTTCCACCAACACATTTACCAACCATCAATTTATTCCTATCAATTCTCATCATCAATTTCATTCATACTTATATCAATATCTCACCACATACAATCATTCAAATCATCAAACATCTCAACTCAACATCGTCATTTTCTAACAAAACAACATCAATTTAGCATACAACTTCAACCAACTATCATCAACAACCATATAAATCCAACATATCCTATAGGTCACTAGGCTAAGTGTTGGGAATAAGTAGTATGACCACAATCCAATCAATCACGTGTCAAATAATTTGTTGTTGTTATTATATTAAAATGTTAATATAATAAGGTCCTTGATTAAATTTAGAGATTTATCATTGTGATAGTGATCATAATATTGAGAGATAAATCTTTTATAATTTAATCTAAATTGTTCTTGGTCATAGGATTATTAAAAAGGACATTAATAATCCGGAAAGATCAATATATATATAATGGTCTTCATTGGATGAAGATTAATAGATCTCATTTATCAAATTATATATATATATATGGTGCATATAGAGATATGACCATTGAACTGACTCACTTTGAGAATTCCTAATGGTTATAATTACCGTATATTTGTCAATAGGATATTCTCAAGATGAATATGGTAATAGAGTTTCCTTTGACCTGCGACTGTCATAGTAATTAACAATGTATTTATTATACTTTGATTCCGGACACCTAATACCCTAGGGTGCTAGTTGAATGGATATTGGGTATGATTTAAATACTTGTAGAATTAATGATTAGTCAATAAGGAATCCGTCAACTCTCGGTAAAGAGTTTGAGCTCTATAATTATAATGATTGAGATGAATAAAACCTTGGCCAAGGGGATTGAATGAATGAAGAAATAAGTTTCTTAGGTCATTCACAGTTCATTATAACAATGGTAACAAGTTAGAGTTTGACAATTAAACCATACTCTAAAGGTTAACCAAGAGCTGGAAAGATGGAAGGAATTATACTTTGTTCTTCTGAGGTTCTTAGTAAAAATAGATTACTTCATACTATCAGGTCGTTGAGGAGTGTTGCTAGACGCCAACCTTGATTAGTAAATTTAGTATGACTAATTTACTACCCGCTTAGTATTGAACCTATGGGGTCACACACTAACGAGTGTTCTAATCTTTGCTGTAGAATTATTTAATTATTATTTTGCTTTGATCAAATAAATAATTGTATTAATTCAGATGGAATATTATTATATTTTTTGCTAGCACCAAGAATATAATAATAGTATGATAATTGAGAATATTAAATGAGATTTGAGAATAATTAGTTATTCTATTTCTAAATTTGGATGAGATCCTAACTGATTCTGTTTCAAATTGAGTTATGATATGATTCATAAATTTGAAGGATTCAAATTTAGAATTTCAAGATATGATTTAAATTTGAATTGAGAATCAAATTTAAAATCAGTAACAAATCACATACTATATATATGTATGCCAAGAGTAGAGGAAGATGAGAAACAGAAGAGAATAACAAGAGTTTTATTCCTTTACCTCTACGCACATAAATGTATGTGAGCCTAATTCTTGGAGAAGAATTTTATGGTGTGCAAAGAGTTGTAAGAGGTTTCTCAATTTAGATCAGATGTCACATTGGTCAAGGAGTTGACAGCAAAGGTTGGTCTCGATGTGGATACGCATAGCGCCTTCGTACCATCGAAGGAGAAAGTGATTTTTACTAAAGCGTCTAAAGGTATTTAGATCTGATCTATATATTGTATATTATTGGAATAAAGTTTAAGAACAAAGTAGATCTTTAAGGATTACTTTCTTTTCTTCCGCTGCGTGTTATGAACACATGGTAATCCTTCACTAAGTGTCCATGAATATTATATACTACATAAAGGAAACCGAAACCATACCTTGACCGATTTCCAATATGTCCAAAACTCAAAATTGAGCACCAATGAGCTTTCCAACCATAATCCAAGCTTCCAACAATCACCAACAAGCTCCAAACTCACAATAATCAAACTATATATGCATAAACCATCAGAAATCAACCTAGGACTCATAATAAATCAAAATTTCACAATAGTTCAAAGCCTCTTACCTTGTCCAATAGTTTTGGAAGTCAAAACTAACATCAATCAAAGGCTAAAGTGTACCTAAACACCCAAAACACAAGATTTCACTCAAAATCAAAACCTAATATTTTTGAATTTCTTAAGACAGAAACTGGGCAGGATTTTTTCGAGATTCATACCTCTTTGCTAGATGAAACTAACGGGCTCGGAGAGAGCTTCGCGTAGCAACTGACGGCATGCGAATCGGAGCACCGTAGCTCAAGTTATAAAGAAAGAAGGAGAACATGAATAGTGAATGAAACCCTCACCTCTCCTCTCTTCACCTCAACGTTGCTGCTACTTGTGTTGTGTTAAAGTGGCTGAATTGGCCACTTAAATGGTTTATATAATGTTGGGCTTGGGCCCAACTTGGGTCCAGTCCAACCCGTTAGCATTTTTAGCCCGTTTGGCCTAACTATGGGCCAAACCTTTAAAATCAACACCCGGTTTTTGACTTCTAATATTTTTCTAAGGTTTTTGACTGTTTTTACTTTTTCTCGTGCGGTACCAGGCAGACTTAAACCGGTTCAACCGGTTCAACTGCCGGTTCGCGATTTTCCACAGTTTTTCGTAGAAAGCAGATTTTCTGACTCTGAAAGACCTACTGAGTCCAAAAATCATATTTAAATCCCCAAATTCTCATCCTAACTTTCCAAAATTTAATTTGGGCATTTAAATGATTTTATTCGTGAAAAATTCGGTTCTTACAGTACCCTTATCCTCAGTGCTTGTGGATGGTTTCACAACACCAAACTTAGATTTGGTGTCTGGGGGCTCTGTATAGCTCTGCACTGAGAGAAGGGGTTGGAACACTAAGTGTTGTACAATTGTCTCTCCCTTAGGGAACAAGTTAGGTTTGGGCATCTTGAATAAGATGTGATCCTCCCATAATTGCAGAACTAGCTCTCCCTTCGCCACATCAATTATGGCATTGGTTGTAGCTAGGAAAGGTCTTCCAAGGATGATGGATTCATCCTCGTCCTCTCTAGTATCTAAGATTATAAAATCAGCAGGGATGTAAAAGTTTTCAACCTTTACTAAGACATCCGCTACCAGACCATATGTCTTTTTTAGTGACTTGCCTGCTAACTCCAATGAGATTTTGGCAGCTTACACCTAAAAAATTCCCAGCCTCTCCATTACAGAGAGTGGCATGAGGTTTATGCTTGACCCTAGGACACATGAAGCCTTCTCAAAAGCAATTGTTCCTATGATGCAAGGAATTAGGAAGTGTCCGGGATCCGACAGCTTCTGAGGTAGTTTCTTCTGAACCAAGGCATTGAGTTCCTTGGTGAGCAATGGGGGTTCTTTCTCCAATGTCTCTGTTCCAAATAATTTGGCATTTAGCTTCATCAGTATTCCTAGGTACCGAGCAACTTGCTCTTCCCTAGTTTCCTCTTCCTCATCAGAGGAGGAGTATTCTTCAGAGTCTATAATCTACAATAGGGCAGTCAATGGAACCTCTATAGTCTCCTCATGAGCCTTTGTTTCCTTCAGTTCTTTAACCAGGGGATCCTTAGTGGGCGTTGAACGCCCAGCTACTCCCTTGCTGGCGTTCAACACCAGCTTCTCCTCTTCAGTTTCGGCCTCAACTTCTGCAGTGATGGCCTTGCACTCTTCTCTTGGGTTTACTTCAGTGTTACTAGGAAGAGTGTTAGGAGGAGTCTTAGGGATTCTCTTACTCAACTGACCAATCTGTACCTCCATATTCCTGATGGAGGATCTTGTTTCAGTAATAAAACTATAAGTGGTCTGAGAGAGATTAGAGACTATAGTGGCTAAGTCAGAGAAGCTCTGCTTAAAAGTCTCCATCTATTGATGAGAAGGTGGGAATGGTCTATCATTAAACCTATTTTGGTTTCGTCCACCTTGGTTGTTATTGAAGCCTTGTTGAGGCTTTTGTTAATTCCTCCATAAAAAGTTGGGATGATTCTTCCATGATGAGTTGTAGGTGTTTCATAAGGTTCCTTATTGGGATTTTCCAAATAGTTAACCTCATCCATCATGGGTTGATCTGGATCATATTCATCTCCTTCATAGGAGGGTTCTTGAGTGCTGTCAGCTGCAGCTTGCAATCCAGTCAGATGCTGAGAGATCATGTTGACCTATTGGGTCAGAATCTTGTTCTGAGCCAATATGTCATTCACAGTATCAACTTCTAGGACTCCTCTCTTATGGGCTACCCCATTGTTCACAGGGTTCCTCTCAGAAGTGTACATAAATTGGTTGTTAGCAACCATGTAAATGAGTTCCTGTGCCTCTTTAGGCGTTTTCTTCAAGTGGAGTGAACCACCAGTAGAGTGGTCTAATGCCATCTTGGACATCTCAGAAAGACCATCATAGAAGATATCTAGCATGGTCCGGTCTGAAATCATATTTGGAGGGAACCTTCTTATCAGTTGCTTGTACCTTTCCCAGGCTTTATAGAGGAATTCACCCTCTTTCTATCTGAAGCTCTATACTTTCACCATAAGCTTGCTCAGCTTCTGAGGTGGAAAGAACTTGGTCAAGAATGCATTGACCACTTTCTCCCAAGATTCTAGGCTTTTCTTAGGCTGAGAATCCAGCTATAACCTAGCTTTGTCCCTAACAACAAAGGGGAAAAGCATAAGCTTGTAAATCTCCGGATCCACTCCATTAGTCTTGATAGTATCACAGATCTGCAAGAAATCAGAGATGAATCTGTTGGGATCTTCTTGTGAAAGTCCATAAAACTGGCAGTTCTGTTGAACTAAAGTGACCAGTTTAGGCTTCAACTCAAAGTTATTTGCACCAATGGCAGGTATAGAGATGCTTCTTCCATAGAAGTCAGAAGTGGGTGCAGTAAAGTCACCTAGGACCTTCCTTGCGTCTCCTCCACCATTAGGATTGGCTGCCATGTTTGTATTTTCAGGTTCTTGTTCGAAAAGCTCTGTGAGGTTTCCTCCGGAGTGTTGTTCTCTAACTTGTTGTAAATGCCTCCTTAGAATCCTCTCAGGTTCAAGATCAGGATCAAAGAGAGGTTCTTGATCCCTGTTCCTACTCATAAACAAGAAGGAAGAATACAAGAAAAGAAGAAAAGGATTCTCTATATCAGAGTATAGAGGTCCTTTGAGAGAGTTAGAAGAGGAGAAAAGAAAAGAAAGATATCTTTTAAATTAAAAGAGTTTTCGAAAAATAAATAGAAAAAAAAGAAGATTTTTTAAAATAGAAGAGAGAGAAAGAGGTAAGAATTTTCGAAAAAGGAGAGAGAGAGAAAGAAGTAGAAAGTTTTTGAAAATAGAAGAAAGCGAAAGAAGAATTAGAGAGATACCAAACTTTCAAAATTAAAATAAGATAAAACAAGTAACTAACCAACTAACAAGATTTGAAAACAAACTAAAAGATTTGATTTTGAAATTTAATTTTAAAAGAAAGTAAAGACTTGAAATTTAAAAGTTTTAAAATAAAAAAAAAAGATAAGATAGGAAGGATTTAAAACAAGAAGATATGGTAAAGATTTGAAAAAGATTTGCAAAGATAAGCTTTGAAATTTGATTTTTTGAAAAAGATTTGATTTTGAAATTTGAAATTTGAATTTTAAATTTTGAATTTTGAAATTGAATTTTAAAATTTGAATTTAAAATAAGATAAGATAGGATTTTTGAAATTTAAAGAAAAATAAAAAGATAAGATAAAGATTTGAAAATATAAGATTTGAAATTCAAATTTTAAACTTTACTAACAAGAAAACACCAAACTTAAAATTTCTGAATCAAGATAAGAAAAGATAGTAAAGATTTTCAAAATTTTGAAGAAAGATAAAAGAAATTTTTTTATTTTCGAATTTTAAGGAAAAAGAAAAACAACTAAGAGACACCAAACTTAAAAATTTAAGATCCAAGGACACTAGCTTATGAAAATTTGAAAGAAAAATACCAAAAGACACTAAACTTAAAATTTTTGAAATCAAACAAGAAAAATGACCATGAATAATTCGAACACAATGAAGAACACTCAAGAACAAATTTTGAAATTTTTAAGCAAACAAGGGGGACACCAAAATTAAAGACTAACACAAGATTCAAACAAAAGATAAAGATTACTAAAGAAAAGAAGAGGTTTTGAAAAGTTTGTGAAAAAGAAAACAAGAAAAATAATTAAAAGAGTAAAAAACCATAAAGACGTACCTGATCTAAGCAACAAGATAGTCTGATAATTTGCAAATCTCGAACAATCCCCAACAATATCGCCAAAAAGTTGGTACACGAAATTGAACTCCACACAACTAAACCGGCAAGTGCAGCGGGTCGTCCAAGTAATACCTCAGGTGAGTGAGGGTCGATCCCATGGAGATTGTCGGATTGAGCAAGCAATGGCTATCTTGTAGATCTTAGTCAGGCAATTAGAAAAGATGGTTGTTTGTTTGAAAGCATAAACGAAATAGTAAAAGAAACGAAATACCAGATTAGTGTAAAAGCAGTAATGGATATTTAGTTAAGGCTTCGGGGATGCGTATTCTTTTCGGATTAACTTTTCTTACTGTCTACTTCAACAACGAATGACTCATTCAATGGCAGCCGTAATTGACTAACTCATGTAGCATCCTCATTAAGTTAGTCTCTTCTAAACCATAGCAGTCCACCATATCCAGACAACTCATGTAGCATCCTCATCAAGTTAACGCATGGCTTCCCACTATAGTCAAAGGTGAAGACCTAAGCAATCCACTCCCCTTCGCAATCCTACTTAAAACGCCACAGACAAGGTCGGATCTTTCATATCAGAGAATGTCGCTTCTCATGCTCTAGCCTTAACGCCACAGAAACTTCAGTAACCTACGGTCAACGGGATTATATGTCACATATCCAAAGTCGCCCAGGCACGCTCTTGGAATCCGCAGTGCACTCTCTAGCTGTAGTTCAATACTATCCGGGTCATGACTCACACGAAACCCATGTAAAACAAGGATGATTGTCACGATTCATCCTCAATTCATGAGATGAAGAACAAAAATGCACAAGAGAATGTTATTAAATGTGTATTGAAATAGAAACAGTAATATTATTAATCCATGAGAATCAGCAGAGCTCCTAACCCTAACTTAGGAGGTTTAGTTGCTCATGCTTTTACATAAAAGTAATGTAAAATGTGAAGAAGGTAAAAATGATGCAGAAGATCCTAAACATGGGTGATCTTCTCCTTTAAATACTAATCTGATAACTAAGAAGTACAAAAAGTATGACAAAGTAGACTAGAGGTGCGAAAATCCATCCTTGGGCCCACTTTGGTTGAGTACTTGGGCTGAGCTTGGCGTCCAACTTGAGGAATGGGTGGTGCACGAAATTGTGATGTCCAGGCTCAAACAATCCCTGGCAACGTGAGCAACTTGGTACGCGCAATCGTAATTACACTTCGATTATGTAAAATTCATGGCTCTTTCTTTCCCTGGCAATGGCACCAAGAACATGGTGCCAATGCCATGGTTCACAACTTCGATACAACTAACCAGCAAGTGCACTGGGTCGTCCAAGTAATACCTTACGTGAGTAAGGGTCGAATCCCACGGAGATTGTTGGTATGAAGCAAGCTATGGTCACCTTGCAAATCTCAGTTAGGCAGATATAAATTGATAATGGTGTTTTCGAATAATATATAATAGAATAGGGATAGAGGTACTTATGTAAATCATTGGTGAGAGTTTCAGATAAGCGAATAGATATGCTTTCGTTCCTCTGAACCTCTGCTTTCCTGCTATCTTCATCCAATCAGTCTTACTCCTTTCCATGGCTGGCTTTATGCAAGGGCATCACCGTTGTCAGTGGCTACATCCCCTCCTCTCAGTGAAAAATATGCTCACATGCTCTGTCACAGCACGGCTAATCATCTATCGGTTCTCGATCATGCTGGAATAGGATTCACCCTCCTTTTGCGTCTGTCACTAACGCCCAGCACTCGCGAGTTTGAAGCTCGTCACAGTCATTCATTCATTGAATCCTACTCAGAATACCACAGACAAGGTTTAGACCTTCCAGATTCTCTTGAATGCCGCCATCATTCTAGCTTACGCCACGAAGATTCTGGTTAGGAGATCTAAGAGATATTCATTCTAGCTTATTTCTTGTAGAACGGAAGTGGTTGTCAGGCACGTGTTCATAGGGGAGAATGGTGATGAGCGTCACACATAATCATCACCTTCATCACGTTCTTGGGTGCGAATGGATATCTTAGAAGCGAAATAAGATGAATTGAATAGAAAACAGTAGTACTTTGCATTAATCTTTGAGGAACAGCAGAGCTCCACACCTTAATCCATGGAGTGTAGAAACTCTACCGTTAAAAATACATAAGTGAAAGTCCAGGCATGGCCGAGAGGCCAGCCCTCAATTGTGATCTAAGATAGCATACAACTGATCAAAGATACCTAATACAATAGTAAAAGGTCCTATTTATAATAAACTAGCTACTAGGGTTTACATGAGTAAGTAATTGATGCATAAATCCACTTCCGGGGCCCACTTGGTGTGTGCTTGGGCTGAGCCTGAATGTTACACGTGCAGAGATCCTTCTTGGAGTTGAACGCCAGCTTTTGTGCCAGTTTGGGCGTTCAACTCTGGTTTTGGCTCCTTTTCTGGCGCTGGACGCCAAATTTGGGTAGAAAGCTGGTGTTGAACGCCAGTTTACGTCATCTATTCTTGGCCAAAGTATGGACTATTATATATTTCTGGAAGGCCCTGGATGTCTACTTTCCAACGCAATTGGAAGCACGCCATTTCGAGTTCTGTATCTCCAGAAAATCCACTTTGAGTGCAGGGAGGTCAGAATACAACAGCATCAGCAGTCCTTCTTCAACCTCTGAATCTGATTTCTGCTCAAGTCCCTCAATTTCAGCCAGAAAATACCTGAAATTACAGAAAAATACACAAACTCATAGTAAAGTCCAGAAATGTGAATTTAACATAAAAACTAGTGAAAACATCCCTAAAAGTAACTAGATCCTACTAAAAACATACTAAAAACAATGTCAAAAAGCGTATAAATTATCCGCTCATCACAACACCAAACTTAAATTGTTGCTTGTCCCCAAGCAACTGAAAATCAAATACGATAAAAAGAAGAGAATATACTATAAATTCCAAACCATCAATGAAACATAGCTTCAATCAAATGAGCGGGACTTATAGCTTTTTGCCTCTTGAATAGTTTTGGCATCTCACTTTATCCATTGAAATTTAGAATGATTGGCATCTATAGGAACTTCAGATTTCGAATAGTGTTATTGACTCTCCTAGTTCAGTATGATGATTCTTGAACACAGCTATTTCATGAGTCTTGGCCGTGGCCCTAAGCACTTTGTTTTCCAGTATTACCACCGGATACATAAATGCCACAGACACATAATTGGGTGAACCTTTTTAGATTGTGACTCAGCTTTGCTAAAGTCCCCAATTAGAGGTGTCCAGGGTTCTTAAGCACACTCTTTTTTTGCTTTGGACCTTGACTTTAACCACTCAGTCTCAAGTTTTCACTTGACACCTACACGCCACAAGCACATGGTTAGGGACAGCTTGGTTTAGCCGCTTAGACCAGGATTTTATTCCTTTAGGCCCTCCTATCCACTGATGCTCAAAGCCTTGGGATCCTTTTTATTTGCCCTTGCCTTTTGGTTTTAAGGGTTATTGGCTTTTCTGCTTGCTTTTTCTTTTTTTTCTTTCTATTTTTTTTTCGCCTATATTTTTTTTTCTGCAAGCTTTATTCTTTGCTGCTTTTTCTTGCTTCAAGAATCATTTTTATGATTTTTCAGATTATCAAATAACATGTTTCCTAGTCATCATTCTTTCAAGAGCCAACATTTTTAACATTCTTAAACAACAACTTCAAAAGACATATGCACTGTTCAAGCATACATTCAGAAAACAAGAAGCATTGTCACCACATCAATATAATTAAACTAAGTTCAAGGATAAATTCGAAACTCATGTACTTCTTGTTCTTTTGAATTAAAACATTTTTCATTTAAGAGAGGTGATGGATTCATAGGACATTCATAACTTTTAAGACATAGTTACTAACTACTAATGATCATGTAATGAAGACACAAACATAGATAAGCACATAACATAGAAAACGAAAAATAGAGAAAGCAAGAACAAGGAATGAATCCACCTTAGTGATGGTGGCGTTTCCTTCTTGAGGAACCAATGATGTCCTTGAGCTCTTCTATGTCTCTTCCTTGTCTTTGTTGCTCCTCCCTCATTGCTTTTTGATCTTCTCTGATTTCATGAAGCATGATGGAGTGCTCTTGATGTTCCACCCTTAGTTGTCCCATATTGGAACTCAATTCTCCTAGGGAGGTGTTGATTTGCTCCCAATAATTTTGTGGAGGAAAGTGCATTTGAGGCATCTCCGGGATCTCATGGAAATGAGCTTCTTGCACCTCTTGAGCTCCATGATTGGGCTCTCTTGCTTGCTCCATCTTTTTCTTAGTGATGGGCTTGTCCTCTTTAATGAGGATATCTCCCTCTATGTCAATCCCAGCCGAATTGCATAGGTGGCAAATGAGGTGAGGAAAGGCTAACCTTGCCATGGTGGAGGACTTGTCAGCCACCTTGTAGAGTTCTTGAGGTATAATCTCATGAACTTCCACCTCTTCTCCAATCATGATGCTATGGATCATGATGGCCCGGTCTATAGTAACTTCAGACCGGTTGCTAGTGGGAATGATTGAGCATTGAATGAACTCCAACCATCCTCTAGCTACAGGCTTGAGGTCCAATCTTCTTAGTTGAACCGGCTTGCCTTTGGAGTCAATCTTCCATTGAGCTCCTTCTACGAATATGTCCATAAGGACTTGGTCCAACCTTTGATTAAAGTTGACCCTTCTAGTGTAGGGGCGTTCATCTCCTTGCATCATGGGCAAGTTAAACGCCAACCTCACATTCTCCAGACTAAAATCTAAGTATTTCCCCCGAACCATTGTAACATAGTTCTTTGGATCCGGGTTCTTACTTTGATCATGGTTCTTGGTGATCCATGCATTGGCATAGAACTCTTGAACCATTAGGATGCCGACTTGTTGGATGGGATTTGTTAGAACTTCCCAACCTCTTCTTTGAATTTCATTTCGGATCTCCGGATACTCATTTCTTTTGAGTTTGAAAGGGACCTCGGGGATCACCTTCTTCTTGGCCACAACATCATAGAAGTGGTCTTGATAGGCTTTGGAGATGAATCTTTCCATCTCCCATGACTCGGATGTGGAAGCTTTTGTCTTCCCTTTCCCCTTTCTAGAGGATTCTCCGGTCTTAGGTGCCATCAATGGTAATGGAAAAACAAAAAGCTTATGCTTTTACCACACCAAACTTAGAATATTGCTCGCCCTCGAGCAATAAAAAAAATAATAGAAGAAGAAGAAGAAGAAATATGGAGAGGGAGAGGGAGATGTGGTTTCGGCCAAGAGGAGTGTAGAGGGATGTGTTGTGTGAATTTGATGAAGAATGGAGGTCTTTATATAGGGAAGGGAGGGGGGAGGTTTCGGCCATATGGGTGGGTTTGGGTGGGAAATTGGTTTTGAATTTTTGAAGGTAGGTGGAGTTTATGAGGTAGGTTTATGGGGAAGAGTGGATGGATGTGAGTGGTGAAGAGGTGATGGGGAAGAGAGTTTGAGGTGATTGGTGAAGGGTTTTTGGGGAAGAGTGTTTATGGGGTTGTGTGAAAGAGAGTGGTGAGAAGAAGTGAGTGGAGGTAGGTGGGGATCCTGTGGGGTCCACAGATCCTAAGTGGGTTCTGTGGGATCCACAGATCCTGAGTGGATCCTGTGGGGTCCACAGATCCTGAGGTGTTCAAGGATTTACATCCCTGCACCCATTAGGCATGTAAAAATGCCTTTACACACAACTTTGGGCGTTCAGCGCCAGGTTGGTGCCCATTTTGGGCGTTCAACGCCCATTTACTAGCCATTTCTGGCGTTGAACGCCAGAACCATGCCTGTTCTGGCGTTCAGCACCCAGAAGCTGCCCATTTTGGGCGTTCAGCGCCAGCACCATGCTCTGTTCTGGCGCTGAACGCCAGACAGATGCTCCTCCAGGGTGTGATTTTTCTTCTGCTGTTTTTGATTCCGTTTTCAATTTTTCTATTTATTTTGTGACTCCACATAATCATGAACCTATAAAGACATATAACTAAGAAAAATATAGTTAGATAAATAAAAATTGGGTTGCCTCCCAACAAGCGCTTCTTTAATGTCAATAGCTTGACAGTGGGCTCTCATGGAGCCTCACAGATGTGCAGAGCTTTGTTGAGACTCTCCAACACCAAACTTAGAGTTTGGATATGGGAGTTCAACACCAAACTTAGAGTTTGGTTGTGGCCTCCCAACACCAAACTTAGAGTTTGACTGTGGGGGCTTGGGTTGACTCTGCTTTGAGAGAAGCTTTTTCTGCTTCCTCTCCATGGTTGTAGAGGGAGATCCTTGAGTTTTAAACTCAAGGGAGTCCTCATTCCATTGAAGGACTATTTCACCTCTGTCAACATCAATCACAGCTCTTGCTGTGGCCAGGAAAGGTCTTCCTAGGATGATGGATTCATCCTCTTCCTTTCCAGTATCCAGGACAATGAAATCAGCAGGGATGTAAAGGCCTTCAACCTTTACTAACACGTCCTCTACTTGTCCATAAGCCTGTTTTCTTGAACTGTCTGCCATTTCTAATGAGATTTTAGCAGCTTGCACCCCATAGATTCCCAGTTTCTCTATTACAGAGAGGGGCATGAGGTTTATTCCTGAACCAAGGTCACACAGAGCCTTAAAGATCATGGTGCCTATGGTACAAGGTATTATGAACTTTCCAGGATCCTGTCTCTTCTGAGGCAATGTCAGTTGATCCAGATCACTTAGTTCATTGATGAACAAGGGAGGTTCAACTTCCCAAGTATCAATGCCAAATAATTTGGCATTCAGCTTCATGATTGCACCAAGAAACTTGGCAGTTTGATCTTCAGTAACATCCTCATTCTCTTCAGAAGAGGAATACTCATCAGAGCTCATGAAGGGCATAAGGAGGTTCAATGGAATCTCTATGGTCTCTAGATGAGCCTCAGAGTCCTTTGGTTCCTCAGAGGGAAGCTCCTTATTGATCACTGGACGTCCCAGGAGGTCTTCCTCCTTGGGATTCACGTCCTCTCCTCTCCTCATAGGTTCGGCCATGATGCTTATGTCAATGGCCTTGCACTCTCCTTTTGGATTCTCTTCTGTATTGCTTGGGAGAGTACTGGGAGGGATTTCAGTGATCCTTTTACTCAGCTGGCCCACTTGTGCTTCCGAATTTTTAATGGAGGATCTTGTTTCATTCATGAAATTCACAGTGGCCTTAGATAGATCAGAGACTAAGTTTGCTAAATTAGAAGTATTTTGTTCAGAGTTCTCTGTCTGTTGTTGAGTGGATGATGGAAAAGGTTTATTATTGTTAAACCTGTTTCTTCCACCATTATTAAAGCCTTGTTGAGGCTTTTGATCCTTCCATGAGAAATTTGGATGACTTCTCCATGATGAGTTATAGGTGTTTCCATAAGGTTCACCTAAGTAATTCACCTCTGCTATTGCAGGGTTCTCAGGATCATAAGCTTCTTCTTCAGAAGATGCCTCTTGAGTACTGTTAGATGAAACTTGCATTCCATTCAGACTCTGAGATATCATATTGACTTGCTGAGTCAATATTTTATTCTGAGCCAATATGGCATTCAGAGTATCAACTTCAAGAACTCCCTTCTTCATAGGCGTCCCATTACTCACAGGATTCCTCTCAGAAGTGTACATGAACTGGTTATTAGCAACCATGTCAATGAGTTCTTGAGCTTCTGCAGGCGTTTTCTTTAGGTGAATGGATCCACCTGCAGAGGTATCCAATGACATCTTTGATAGCTCAGATAAACCATCATAGAATATATCCAGGATGGTCCATTCTGAAAGCATGTCAGTAGGACACTTTTTGGTCAGTCCTTTGTATCTCTCCCAGGCTTCATAGAGGGATTCACCTTCTTTCTGTTTGAAGGTTTGAACATCCACTCTAAGCTTGCTCAGCTTTTGAGGAGGAAAGAACTTGGCTAAGAAAGTCGTGACCAACTTATCCCAAGAGTTCAGGCTGTCCTTGGGTTGGGAATCCAACCATATTCTAGCTCTATCTCTTACAGCAAACGGGAAAAGTATGAGCCTGTAGACTTTAGGATCTACTCCATTAGTCTTAACAGTATCACATATCTGCAAGAATTCAGTTAAGAACTGAAAAGGATCTTCAGATGGAAGTCCATGAAACTTGCAGTTCTACTGCATCAGAGAAACTAATTGAGGTTTCAGCTCAAAGTTGTTTGCTCCAATGGCAGGAATGGAGATGCTTCTTCCATGTAAATTGGAATTAGGTGCAGTAAAGTCACCAAGCATCTTCCTTACATTATTATTATTTTCGGCTGCCATCTCCTCTTTCTGTTCGAAAATTTCTGAAAGGTTATCTCTGGATTGTTGTATTTTAGCTTCTCTTAGTTTCCTTTTCAGAGTCCTTTCAGGTTCTGGATCTGCTTCCACAAGAATGTTCTTATCCTTGCTCCTGCTCATATGACAAAGAAGAGGGCACAGAAAAATAATAATAATAATAGAGATCCTTTATACCACAGTATAGGGATCCCTGTGTGAGTAGAAGAAGAGGAGGAGACAAAGAATGTAATATAATGGAAGAAACACAACTGTGAGGATGGCAGAGATGTGAGATGAGATGTTAGTAAATGAATAGATAAATAGAATAAGATGGGAGAGGGAGAATTTTCGAAAAAATATTTTTGAAAAAGAGTTAGTTAGGTAGTTTTGAAAAAGTTAAGAAACAAACAAAAAGTTAGTTAGTTAGTTGAAACAAATTTTGGAAAGATAAGAAGTTAGGAAGTTAGAAAAGATATTTTGAAATCAGATTTTTGAAAAAAGATAAGATGAGAAGATATTTTTGAAAAGATATGATAGAAAATAGTTTTTGAAAAAGATTTGATTTTTCAAAATCACAATTAATGACTTGATTCATAAGAAATCACAAGATATGATTCTAGAACTTAAAGTTTGAATCTTTCTTAACAAGCAAGTAACAAACTTCAAATTTTTGAATCAAAACATTAATTGATTATGTTATTTTCGAAAATTTGATATAAAAATAAGAAAAATATTTTTGGAATTTTCGAAAATAACTAAGAATTTTGAAAAAGCTTTGATTTTTGAAAAGGATTTTGAAAAAAATAAGATTTTCAAATTGAAAATTTGATTTGACTTATGAGAAACAATTTGATTTTAAAAATTTTTGAAAAAGTCAACTCAAATTTTTGAATTTGATGGGAGAAAAAGGGAAAGATATTTTTTTTTATTTTTGGAATTTTTTTGAAAAACATGAAAATTATGCAATGCATGAAATTTTTAGATCAAAACAATGAATGCATGCAAGAATGCTATGAATGTCAAGATGAACACCAAGAACACTTTGAATGTCAAGATGAACATCATAGACACAATTTTGAAAAATTTTTAATGCAAAGAAAATATGTAAGACATCAAACTTAGAAATCTTTTATGTTTAGACTCTAAGAAACGAAAAATGCACATGTAAAAAGAGAAAAGACACAAAACATGAAAACATCAAGATCAAACAAGAAGACTTACCAAGAACAACTTGAAGATCATGAAGAACACTATGAATGCATGGAAATTTTCGAAAAATGCAAGATGCATATGCAAGTGACACCAAACTTATGATATGACTCAAGACTCAAACAAGAAACACAAAATATTTTTTTGATTTTTATGATTTTCTAATTTTTTTGGATTTTTTTTTTCAAAAATTATATGAAAAAGAAAAATAAGGATTCCAAAATTTTTAATATGAATTTCAGGAATCTTGCATTTTTAGTCTAAAGCTTCAGTCCAGGAATTAGACATGGCTCACTAGCCAGCCAAGCTTTCAATGAAAGCTCCGGTCCAAAACACTAGACATGGCCAATGGCCAGCCAAGCTTCAGCATGTAATTCAGACATGACACGCCCAACATACTCATTCCCAAAGGAATTAGACATGGCTTTACAGCCAGCCAGGCTTCAACATGCTTCATGAAACACTAGAATTCATTCTTAAAAATTTTGAATAAAATTTTTGAAAACATTTTTATATTATTTTCGAAAACAGATGAGAAAATTTTAAAAATATTTTTGAAAAAATTTTTGAAAATAAAATAAAAAGAAAATGACCTAATCTGAGCAACAAGATGAACCGTCAGTTGTCCAAACTCGAACAATCCCCGGCAACGGCGCCAAAAACTTGGTGCACGAAATTGTGATGTCCAGGCTCAAACAATCCCTGGCAACGTGAGCAACTTGGTACGCGCAATCGTAATTACACTTTGATTATGTAAAATTCATGGCTCTTTCTTTCCCTGGCAATGGCGCCAAGAACATGGTGCCAATACCATGGTTCACAACTTCGATACAACTAACCAGCAAGTGCACTGGGTCGTCCAAGTAATACCTTACGTGAGTAAGGGTCGAATCCCACGGAGATTGTTGGTATGAAGCAAGCTATGGTCACCTTGCAAATCTCAGTTAGGCAGATATAAATTGATAATGGTGTTTTCGAATAATATATAATAGAATAGGGATAGAGGTACTTATGTAAATCATTGGTGAGAGTTTCAGATAAGCGAATAGAGATGCTTTCGTTCCTCTGAACCTCTGCTTTCCTGCTATCTTCATCCAATCAGTCTTACTCCTTTCCATGGCTGGCTTTATGCAAGGGCATCACCGTTGTCAGTGGCTACATCCCCTCCTCTCAGTGAAAAATATGCTCACATGCTCTGTCACATCACGGCTAATCATCTGTCGGTTCTCGATCATGCTGGAATAGGATTCACCCTCCTTTTGCGTCTGTCACTAACGCCCAGCACTCGCGAGTTTGAAGCTCATCACAGTCATTCATTCATTGAATCCTACTCAGAATACCACAGACAAGGTTTAGACCTTCCGGATTCTCTTGAATGCCGCCATCATTCTAGCTTACGCCACAAAGATTCTGGTTAGGAGATCTAAGAGATATTCATTCTAGCTTATTTCATGTAGAACGGAAGTGGTTGTCAGGCACGTGTTCATAGGGGAGAATGGTGATGAGCGTCACACATAATCATCACCTTCATCACGTTCTTGGGTGCGAATGGATATCTTAGAAGCGAAATAAGATGAATTGAATAGAAAACAGTAGTACTTTGCATTAATCTTTGAGGAACAGCAGAGCTCCACACCTTAATCCATGGAGTGTAGAAACTCTACCGTTAAAAATACATAAGTGAAAGTCCAGGCATGGCCGAGAGGCCAGCCCTCAATTGTGATCTAAGATAGCATACAACTGATCAAAGATACCTAATACAATAGTAAAAGGTCCTATTTATAATAAACTAGCTACTAGGGTTTACATGAGTAAGTAATTGATGCATAAATCCACTTTCGGGGCCCACTTGGTGTGTGCTTGGGCTGAGCCTGAATGTTACACGTGCAGAGGTCCTTCTTGGAGTTGAACGCCAGCTTTTGTGCCAGTTTGGGCGTTCAACTCTGGTTTTGGCTCCTTTTCTGGCGCTGGACGCCAGATTTGGGTAGAAAGCTGGCGTTGAACGCCAGTTTACGTCGTCTATTCTTGGCTAAAGTATGGACTATTATATATTGCTGGAAAGCCCTGGATGTCGACTTTCCAACGCAATTGGAAGCGCGCCATTTCGAGTTCTGTAGCTACAGAAAATCCACTTTGAGTATAGGGAGGTCAGAATCCAACAGCATCAGCAGTCCTTCTTCAACCTCTGAATCTGATTTTTGCTCAAGTCCCTCAATTTCAGCCAGAAAATACCTGAAATCACAGAAAAATACACAAACTCATAGTAAAGTCCAGAAATGTGAATTTAACATAAAACTAGTGAAAACATCCCTAAAAGTAACTAGATCCTACTAAAAACATACTAAAAACAATGTCAAAAAGCGTATAAATTATCCGCTCATCAATGGACGTTGAATGCCCATTAGGGGTTGATTGGCACTGCTTTACTTCTTGGTGGGCATTGAATGCCCCAAAGGGGGTGGTTCTTGGGCGTTCAACGCTGGCTTGTCTTCTTGGGGCATTGAACGCCAGCCAGGGGGTAGCTCCTTGGCGTTCAATGCCCAATATGGGCAGGCTCCTTTAAAGAAATGTGTAGATCATTATATATTGTTGGAAATCTCTGAAAGTTAGCTTTCCAACGCCATTGAAAACGTGTCAATTGGACCTCTATAACTCCAGAAATGCTTGTTTGAGTGCACGGAGGTTAGATTCTGACAGCATCTGCTACGCTTTCCTTGCCTCTGAATTAGACTTTGCCAACGCTCCTCAATTTCAGCTAAAAATTACCTGAAATTACCATAAAATACAACAACTCAAAGTAGAATCCAAAAATATAAATTTTTCACAAAAACCTATGAAAACATAATAAAACTTAAACAAAACATAGCTAAAACAATATGAAAATGATGCCAAAAAGCGTATAAAATATCTGCTCATCAGTCTCCGGCCCAACATATAATCAAATCACAGCCTTCGGTCCGAGCAAAACAATCAACACTCAACCACCACAATCCGAACCATTGATAAACCACTATTTTATGATTTATATTGTGTTTAATTGTGTGGTTTTATCATGATCCTTACCCACTTATTCATTAAATTAGCATGCATTTAGATTTCCTTCCTGAATTTATTACATGTTTGAAAACTGCTTCCTAGAGACTTTAATTATTTATTTTTAATTTTCCTTTATTCCATTCGATGCCGTAATCTGTGTGTTGAGTGTTTCAGACTTTACAGGGCATAAATGAGTTGGAGATTGGAAAGGAAACTAGCAAGTATGGAAGGAACACAAGAATTTGAGGAGATAACCAACGAGAAGTGACGCGGTCGCATGGCTCACGCGACCGCGCGAAGGAGAGCAAATCGCAGTGACGCGGCCGCATGGCTCACGCGGCCGCGCGGATTGGAAAAGCTTTGGCGACACAGTAGCGTGGACGACGCGAACGCGTGGCAAGGAAAAGCGCGAATGACGCGTCCACATGGATGACGCGATCGCGTGACATGTGCGATCTGCAGAATTCGTTGGGGGCGATTTTGGACCCTATTTCGACCCAGTTTTTGGCCCGGAACAGCAGACTAGAGTCAGAGAACATGCAGAAACAAAGAACACATTCATTCAGAGACAGTAGAAGATCTAGGTTTTACTCTCTTAGGTTTTTCTCTCTAGGTTTTAGAATTTTAATTTTCAATTGGTCTTAGCATTGGAACATTGGGAAGAGTTATTTCCTCATCAAGACTTCGTCATTCTAGTTCATTTTCTCAACTTGGTTCTATTCTTCCATGTTCTTTGTTTTGTTCAATTTTGCTATTTGAATACTTTTATGATTAATTAATGCTAGGATTATTTCTTTTTAATTCAATTTCAATTCCAATAATCATGTCTTCTTTTAATTCCCTTTCATATGCTATGAATTTATTATTTACAATGTGTGAGTAGTTTCTTTACTTGATGGGGAGTTGATTAAAAGGAACTCTTGAGTTGGAAGGATTGAAGGAAAAATTTGTAATTGGGTTAAATGTTAGATTGTTATCCTGTCACCAACGCCAATCCCTTTGAACTAAGTGGGTTGCAACTTGTGAACAGATCTGGCATTCCAACTTGTTTGACTTTCCCTTACCTAGTAAAGGATAACCAAACAGAACAACCATTAATTATAAATTAATCTTACAATCACTCCATCAATAGTAGAAATTCCAACCAATCAACTCCCAGTCAAGGCTTTTATTCATATTATTTAAATTTCCTCAATTTACATTCCAATTTACTTAGCTCAACTTCTTGGAACATCTGATTAATAAGATAGCACACTTTTTTGCAACTCGTTGGGAGACGACCTGGGACTTAAAACTCCCAGTAATTTTTAATTTAAATTCTCTGTGACATACTTTTAAATTGATAGGCAGATTTTCGGTGAGTTAAGAACTATACTTGCAACGTAACCATTTTAATAATTTTTAATTCACCAGCTTCTGCGTCTCATCAATTTTTGGCGTCGTTGCCGGGGAGTTGCAATAGAGTGCTAATTTTATTAATTAGAATTTATTTATTTGCATTTTATTTTATTTTGCTACTATGAGCTGCATGTTTCTTCCGTCAAATGACGCGTTCACTTCCTGATCCGTGCTTGCTAATATTCGATCCTGAAATTGAAAGGACAATTTCACGAATAAGGCGAGAACAGCATCGGTTAGCCCTCTCTGAGGGCGGATCTGAAAGTGAGTCTGAGGAAGAAACCAGCCTCCGTTCTACTGATTCGGTTGTTTTACGTGCAGAAAACATGGCAGCTAGGAGAGTTACCATCCAGGAGGAAGGAGCCCCTGATTTTACAATGCAACCGTTTCAAGCGCATCATCCAGCGGTAGCTACATATTTTGAAATAAAGCCCGCACTGCTAAATTTGATGCCCAAGTTTCATGGCCTACCTGCTCAAGAGCCTATCAAGCACTTAAGAGATTTCCAGGCAGCCTGTTCTACTGTCAGGCGTGATGGCACTGATGAAACTTCAATTCTGCTGAAAGCTTTTCCATTTTCTCTTGAGGGAAAAGCAAGAGAGTGGTACTACACCCAACCTCTAGCAAAATCCAACTGGGATACACTCAGAAAGGAGTTTCTGGAGAAATTCTTTCCATCTGAAGTTACTGATAAGCTAAGGAAGGATATCTCCACAATTGTTCAGGATGACAATGAGACTCTCTTTGAATACTGGGAGTGCCTCAATAATCTTCTGGAAGCATGCCCCCACCACATGATTGACAAGATCATGCTACTCAGCTATATTACACAGGGTATGAGGCCCCAAGATAAGACCATACTGGAAAGTGCCAGCAATGGGTCTATGAAGAAGTACAAGACCACTGATGAAGCTTGGCAATTGATCAGTAATTTAGCTGAATCCACTAGGAACCACAGACAAAAGCAAGGCCGTTCAAAAGCTATTGCAGAAGTATCTTCTAGCAAAGAGACTGCTGCTCTAACTCAAGGCATCTATGAAATGACCAACTTGCTGAAACAAATGCAGTTGAATCAACAAGCTCAGCAAGCTCAACCTCCTCCACCACAGCAAAACCAACAACTAGTCCCACAAAGAATTTGCAGAATCTGTGCTGATTATAGCCATTACACCGATGAATGCCCGCAGCTCCAACAAGAAGACAACATGGTGGCATCCACTCACAACTTCTATGACCGCCCCAACCAAGGGTACAATCAAAGTGGAAATAATAACCATGGATGGCAGGACAATTCAAACCAAAATTAGAGGGACAACAATAACAGAGGAGGCAGAGATAATCAGGGAAAACAGAGGTGGAACAATAACAATAACAGGCAGCAAAATCAACCTCACAGAGCACCTCACCTGAGGCAGAACCAAGGACCATAGAACAATCAGCAGCATACCTCTCAATTTACTCATTCTTCGTTATCTTTTAATGAAGATTTACTATAATCTCTTGAGAAAAGACAACAGACCATGGAAAACAACATCATGAATAGTATTAACGCCGGTCTGAATGGTCTCACCTCTACTCTGCAAGCTTTTATGACACAGCTTGGATCAGCACAAAATTCCAGTAACCAACCTTCAAGCACCACTGGAATCCCCTCTCAACCATTACCCAATCCAAAGGGAGGCATTAATGCTATCACCCTGAGGTCTGGAACCACACTGCAGGAGAGGATCAGGAGGAACCAAGCTCACCAGAATACGCCTCAGCTGAAGAGGTGGTAGAAATCGAAGATGTTGAAGAGGAAGAGGATATACAGGACATAGCTGAAGAAGAAATAGCTCAACCACAGAAGGAAGCACCAAAAAGCACATGCACCACAGAAAACACCACTCCCATTCCATTTCCACAACTTGCAAGAAAGCCCAGGAAGCAGCTGGAACCCGATCCTAAAATGGCAGAGATATTCAAAAAGGTTGAGGTAACTGTTCCCCTTTTTGATGTTATTCAGCAGGTACCTAAATATGCAAAGTTTCTAAAAGACTTATGTATCCATAAAGATAAAAATTAATGAATTAGAAACTATTCCTTTAGGTAGTTCTATATCTGCTTTAATGGGAGGATTACCTGAAAAATGTAGTGATCCAGGTCCTTGCATAGTTAGTTGTACTATTGGTAGTGTAGTAATTTATGATTGCATGTGTGATTTAGGGGCATGTGTCAGTATAATGCCTTTGTCTATATATGATGTTTTGAGGCTCCCTCCCTTAAAAAGGTCGGCAGCTCGTTTTGTGTTAGCAGATAAAAGCATTATTACAGTGGCTGGAGTTGCTGAAGATGTTTTGGTGAACATAAAAGGGCTCACATTTCCCATTGATTTTTATATCTTAGAGATGTCCCACAATGAATCAGATAAGCCATCATCAATCCTACTTGGAAGACCATTCCTGAAGACATCAAAATTCAAATTGGATGCTTCTTCAGGAACATACTCCTTTGAAATAGATGGCCGCATAGTAATCTTCAATCTGAATGGAGTCATTGACAACCCCCCAGAAGATCGTTCTATCTTCCAGCGTGATGTCATAGACGAAAGTGTGGCTGAAGTTCAAAAGGAAGAGTTTGAAGAGAGGCACACTGGACAAGGTCCAAGTGTGGGGACCCTCTTAACTGACAATGGGAGCACTTCACCATATTCACAAGCCCCAGATAATCCAGAGCCCGCCCATGATCAAAAGTTAGAATTGAAACCTCTCCCTCCACATCTCAAATACGCTTATCTTGAGGATGAGCAGAAGCTTCCGGTCATTATCGCAAGGGAACTGACTTCTCAATAAGAAGAGCAGTTACTTGATGTACTGAGGAAGCATAAGAAGGCAATTGGGTGGAGTTTGGCAGACATAGTGGGAATCAACCCTCAAGTATGTGAGCACAGAATATTTTTAGAAGAGGGAGCAAGACCTGTCTGTCAACCCCAAAGAAGATTGAATCCCACCATCTTGAAAGTTATCAAAAAGGAAATGACCAGACTATTGGAAGTAGGTATCATATATCCCATTTCAGACAGTGAATGGGTAAGCCCAGTACAAGTGGTGCCCAAGAAATCTGGAGTCACTACAGTGAAGAGTGAGCATGGAGAGCTCATAGCAACTAGAGTTCAGAATGCTTGGAGAGTCTGCATTGATTACAGGCGTCTCAACCAAGCTACCCGTAAGGATCACTACCCACTTCCATTCATTGATCAAATGCTGGATCGCCTGTCAGGTAAATCACATTATTGCTTTTTAGATGGTTACACAGGTTATTTCCAGATTCATATAGCTCCTGAGGATCAGGAAAAGACTACGTTTACATGTCCTTTTGGGACTTATACTTATAAGAGAATGCCCTTTGGCTTGTGCAATGCACCAGCTACCTTCCAAAGGTGCATGATGAGTCTTTTCTCTGATCTTATTGAGGACTGTATGAAAGTTTTTATGGACGATTTTAGCGTTTATGGTGATTCTTTTAGCCTTTGCTTAGAGGGATTATCTAGAGTATTAGATAGATGTATTAATACAAACCTTGTATTGAATTTCGAAAAATGCCACTTTATGGTAAAACAAGGGATTGTATTAGGACATGTGGTATCTAATAATGGCATTTCTGTAGACCCAGCAAAGGTAAATGTTATTTCTAGTTTGCCTTACCCCTCTTCTATGAGGGAAGTCCGTTCGTTCCTTGGCCATGCAGGTTTCTACAGGAGATTTATTAAGGACTTTAGTAAGGTGGCACTTCCCTTATCCAGATTACTGCAGAAGGATATTGAGTTCGAGTTCAGTGAGGATTGCAAACAAGCGTTTGATAAGCTGAAGACTGCTCTAACTCAAGCCCCAATTGTGAGAGGACCAGACTGGAGTCAGCCATTTGAAATCATGTGCGATGCTTCCAACCATGCAGTAGGAGCAGCGCTGGCTCAGCGTGAAGGTAAGGATCCTTTTGTTATTGCCTATGCGTCTAAGACTTTAGACACTGCCCAGTCCAATTATACTACTACTGAGAAAGAGCTTCTTGCTATTGTTTTTGCTCTGGATAAATTCCGAGCTTATTTACTTGGTACTAGAGTAGTAGTGTATTCGGACCATGCAGCTCTAAAGTATCTATTAGCTAAAAAGAAATTCAAACCAAGACTTATACGTTGGATACTGTTGTTACAAGAATTTGATTTAGAAATAAAGGATAGGAGTGGTAATCAAAATTTAGTAACAGACCACTTGAGTCGCCTTGAACATATTAAGGATAATTCTACTCCTATAGATGATAATTTTCCTTTTGACAACCTGCAAGCAGTATCCGAGGTAGTCCCTTGGTATGCACCTGTCGCTAATTATTTAGTTAGCCGCAAATTTCCTCCACATTTTTCTAAACATCAAAGAGACAAGCTGAAAAGCGAGTCTAAATATTATATATGGGATGACCCATATTTATGGAGATGTGGCGCTGACCAGATAATTAGACGTTGTGTGCCTCAATCAGAATTCCAGTCCATTTTAGAGGCCTGTCACTCATCTGAGAGTGGAGGACATTTTGGCCCTCAAAGAACAGCTAGAAAGATCTTAGACTGCGGATTCTGGTGGCCTACTCTTTTTAGAGATGCTGCTAAGGTTTGTAAATCTTGCCTCCCATGCCAGAAATTCGGTAATATATCCAGGAGGGATGAGATGCCTCAACAATATATGCTCTTCTGTGAAATTTTTGATGTTTGGGGTATTGACTTCATGGGTCCATTTCCAAATTCTAATGGATATTTTTATATATTGTTAACTGTGGATTATGTTTCCAAATGGGTGGAAGCAATTCCTACCCGCACTGATGATGTTAACACTGTTGTTTCCTTTATGAGAAACCATATTATATGTCGCTTTGGATCACCACGAGCGATCGTGAGCGATCAAGGCACCCATTTTTGTAACAGGAGACTAACAGGATTGATGAAGAAGCATGGGATAATCCATAAAGTTGCAACCGCTTACCATCCCCAAACTAATGGGCAAGCCGAGGTGTCAAATAGAGAAATTAAGCGTATCTTGCAAAAGATAGTAAAGCCTCGTAGAAAAGACTGGAGCACCAGGCTACAAGATGCACTGTGGGCATACAGAACAGCATACAAGACACCATCGGGATGAGCCCCTTCCGCTTAGTTTACGGAAAAGCTTGTCATCTCCCAGTTGAAATAGAACACAGAGCCTTCTGGGCAGTTAAGGAGTGCAATATGGGAATTGAGAATGCTGGAGCTGAAAGGAAGTTGCAACTGCAAGAACTGGAGAACCTTCGCCTAGAAGCCTATGAGAACTCCAGAATTTACAAGGAAAAGATGAAAGCTGTGCATGATCAAAACATCAAGAAGAAAGAGTTCCAACCTGAAGATTTTGTCCTCCTTTACAAATCTCGACTAAGGCTCATGCCCGGTAAGTTGAGATCAAAATGGGAAGGTCCATACAGAGTAGAGAAGGCTGAACCGTACGGAGTTTATCACCTAAGCCATCCTTCAAGCTCTGAACTTATTAAGGTTAATGGACAACGCCTGAAGCTGTACCATGGTGAGAAGGTGCAGAAAAATAAGGAGCTTGAGATCTTCCGCCTGGAAGATCCCCACATAGCAGCAGATTGAGCTGGTGGAGCGTCCAACTTACGGACGTTAAAGCAAAGTGCTTGGTGGGAGACAACCCACCGCGGTATGATCGTTCTTTTCTTCACTTTTAGTTTTTTTTTCTTTCATAACTCTTCTCTTTATTAGTGCTTTCGTGCTCTTTCATTTACATGTCTTTATATTTCAAAAAAAAAAAAAATTCGCCACGCGACGCGATTGCATCAGCGACGCGTCCGCGTCGCAGAGGGGGTGGAGAAAAAAATAAATGAACAGAGAGTCCGGCTAGAACGTGGCTGGAGGCGAGCCAATGGCACAAATCGACCCACGCGACTGCGTCCCTGACGCGTTCGCGTCGCATGGGAATCATGGCCTCCCACGCGACCGCGTGCCCCACGCGGCCGCGTGCCCTTAGTTTTCAACGTAAAAGGGTGCACATCATCATTTTGTGCGAGCGTGATGCTGGATTGGTGCTGGAGGCACAATCCTTGTCACGCGGCCGCGTCGCCGACGCGGCCGCGTCATCTATTTTCTGACGCACCCTCACGCGGTCGCGTGACCCACGCGATCGCGTCACCCCAATTTTGCAATTAAATTAAATTGAACAGAGAGTTGTGCTGGAGCGAGACTGCACTCGCGCCAGCAGCGTAACATGGGTCACGCGACCGCGTGACCGAAGCGATCGCGTTCCCTTACCTGACGCGCGCCCACGCGAACACGTGCCCCACGCGGCCGCGTCTCATGCGCCACACAGCTCAACTTAAAATTGCCACATATCTTATCTTCCTCTCCCCCAAATCCTAATTTTTCTTTTCCCTCCTTATTTCTTCTTTCCCCCTTCCCCCTTCTATCTCACCTCTCACTCTCTCTCTCTCTCTCTCTCTCACCACCATTAACAAGGTTTTACCTTCTTCTTGCTTCTTCTCTTTTCCATCATTCTTATTATATTATATACATTTTTATTTTCTTTTTCTTTTCTTTTTCTTTTCATTTTTTTTATTTTATTTTTTTTCATCTTCTTCTTTCCCTTTTTACATGGTGCTAGAAATTTTTTGAGTCATTATCCCTCATTATATGCTTGTGACTTGTTACAATTTATTTGACAATTATTATTATTTTTAAGGGATTGCTTGCATGTTCAATTTCATACTTTTTATATCTTACTTACCATGCATGCCATGTGTTTGTGAAAAAGCCTATATAACCCTATGCACTTTTCTACATTACTTTACTCTACTATTCAATGCTTGCTTTTCACAAATTCTCCTTATTATTATATTAATTAAATTTAGTTGTCAATACAAACGTGATGGTTTGTTACAAAGTATTGCTTGGTCTATGCTACTCATGCCCTTTGCCAGCATGCCAATAAACACCTTGCATTCATTTGTCTTTATATGCAATAGCTATTTTTCATTGTTGACTTCTCACACGTACTCGCGAGCATGTGATAATGTCAGCATATCTTAATGTGCATCCATCACCTTCTTTTCCGTTTCCTTCCTTGCTGTATATCTCTTTAAATTTAATTTTCTTTCTCTTCCCTTCTTTCAGGATGGCCACCAAGAAAGGAAAGGAGAAAGCAACTTCCAAACCACCAGCAAGAAGAGGAACTAAAAGAGCATTAGTGGCAGAGCCTTCTTCCACCGCAGTCAAGCCCTCAACAAAACGAGTTAAGAGGATAATAAAGGTTAACGAAAAGGAGAAAGCCTTTCCAGCAAAGGACGCTGCGCGATTTTCCAATTGCTACTGTGAGCAGATATTCCCTATCCTGGCAGAAAGGAACTATAACAATGAATACCTTCTTATCCTCCCGTCCAATATTGCCACCTTTGTTGAGCTGCAAATTGAGCGAAGACAATGGGGTTTCCTACGGAGATAGCCAAGGCAGGTCAATCTTTCCTGGGTAGTTGAATTCTACTCCAACTTCTACATACCGACCCTGCAGTCTGTTTATGTCCGGCAGAAGCAAGTCCCCATCACAGAAGAGGCCATTCAGCAGGCTCTGAGTCTTCCCCCTATTCCAACAGGAATGGACGCTTTTCAAGAAGCCACCCTTCAGCGCCAGAGATACCAATTTGACTGGGACTCCGTTCTCAGAGTCATCGCCTTACCTGGCAGCCGTTGGATCTACGGATACCACCGTACCCGCCCTAAGGGAATCTTGGCTTCAGCACTTACCTTGGAGGCTCGCGTATGGGCGCAGATCATGTCACATTACGTCTTTTCGAGCACTCATGAGTCCTCCTTCACTGCGGACATGGCTGTTCTACTATGGTGCATCCTTACGGACTAACCTCTGAATCTCTCAAGACATATCCGGAATGCTATGGAACATGTACAAATTGCGGGCAACTTACTTTTCCCCGCCTTGGTCTCAGATTTTGTCTCCGCAGCCGGAGTCTCCTACAGAGCTGGGGACACCAAAGCCGTGCTTCCACGGGATGATTAGTATGTCCCTAACGGGAAATACCTCAGACTCTCAGCAACCACTACAAACCTTCCTACTGCTCCAGTTGAAGATATTCCTTCTTCAACACCACAAGCATCTACAACTGAGAAATTGCTCCAACAGATAATCGAACGGTTGAATCGGCAAGAACAAAAAGCAAAGATGAGAGATCACCGTAACGAGCGCCGATTCAAACACCTCAAGGAGCTACTCAAGGGACACTTCAGAGACTCAGACACCCCGGACTCCACTTCCTTTACCAGCACAGGGAGCCATGACGGCCCCAACTGTGGAGATACTGCTACTAGCCCACCCCTGTTCCTGACAGATGGTACCGAGGACGGTGCAAAGCCTTAAGTGTGGGGAGGTCGGTCAGTATCTAACTTTCGGAGGTAATTTCTCTTCTCTAGCACCAATAATTAGGATATTTTAATTAGATTTTCTGCCCTTTATAGAATAGAATAAATTGCATAGGTTAGGATAGTTGCATGCATGTTCTACTTGATTGAAAAGACAATAAGTTTCTTTTAAAAATCTATCTTTGGAACAAAATTTCACTAATTTTTCAAAATTTTTATGATAAATTTGCTTGAGTTGTATTTGGAACATGATATTTGAGTTAAAGAACACACAACCTGTGAAAGATTTGAGCCTTTATGAATGGTTACATTATTTAACCATAATTATTTCATTCCTGTGTGTTTACATCTCTATGATTGTAATCTATATTTTGTTTTATCTTATATGTCCAATATTTATTATATTTGCATGCTTGCACATGATTGAGGCCATTATTTGTTTAAACTCACTCATCCAAATTAAGCCTACCCTTTTCAATTACCTTTGTTAACCACTTTGAGCCTTTAATTCCCATTTGTTCGATATTTTACCACATTACTAACCTTAAACCGAAAAATAATTGTATATCCCAATTTGAATCTTTGGTTAGCTTAAGATAGAATTGTGTTTGCTAGTTAAGTATGGGAAATTGTGGGAACAAAAGTTGTTAAGGGAATGTGTCATAAAAATTTAAGGGAAATTTGGATACCTACTCGTGTGAGAATATAAGAATGAAAAATCTATGTGCATTGATAAGCTTTATTTGTCTTTTTTTTTAAATATATATATATATATATATATATATATATATATATATATATATGAAAAATCAATAAATAAGGGGACAAAATTACCCCAATGTTAAATTCAGAATTCAAAGATCAGTGCACATATAATAAGAAACAAAATATAAGTTGATACATGAGTATGGATTGAAAAAGGGAATTCTGGGTAGCTAGGTATGAACTTTAAAGATGACATTGAGTGTATACAAGTTAGGTTGGAGCTTGGGTTAATTAAAGATTCAATTTATTAGCTCACTTGACCAAAAATACACCCCTACCTATACCTTAGCCCCATTACAACCTTGAAAAGACCTCATGATGTTTGCATTGGTATATTAACTATTGTTGATTGGTTAGGAGAAGAACAAAAGTTAGAAAGCATGATTAGAGAATGATAGAGTGATCACCCTATACACTAGAGATTAGAGCGTACATACATTATCAGTGAGGGTTCAATGCTTGAATTTTCATGTTCCCTGCTTTCACGAGCTATCTTCTTGCACTTTTATCTGTTTTATTGTGTAATGATAAAATTAGTGGAATTTGATTTGTAATTGTTTTGAAGAGCTTATTTACTTTTGATTAAGTGGACAAGAATTATGTAGTTGAATTTATTTATATATATATATATATATATAGATTTGCATTGCATTTCATGAGTTTCTACATGTTCATACTTATTTCCTTATCTCCTTCAATTAAGCATGAGGACATGCTAATGTTTAAGTGTGGGGAGATTGATGAACCACTATTTTATGATTTATATTGTGTTTAATTGTGTGGTTTTATCATGATCCTTACCCACTTATTCATTAAATTAGCATGCATTTAGATTTCCTTCCTGAATTTATTACATGTTTGAAAACTGCTTCCTAGAGACTTTAATTATTTATTTTTAATTATCCTTTATTCCATTCGATGCCGTGATCTGTGTGTTGAGTGTTTCAGACTTTACAGGGCATAAATGAGTTGGAGATTGGAAAGGAAGCTAGCAAATATGGAAGGAACACAAGAATTTGAGGAGATAACCAACGAGAAGTGACGCGGTAGCATGGCTCACGCGACCGCGCGAAGGAGAGCAAATCGCAGTGACGCGGCCGCATGGCTCACGCGGCCGCGCGGATTGGAAAAGCTTTGGCGACGCGGTAGCGTGGACGACGCGGTAGCGTGGACGACGCGAACGCGTGGCGAGGAAAAGCGCGAATGACGCGTCCGCATGGATGACGCGATCGCGTGATATGTGCGATCTGCATAATCTGCAGAATTTGTTGGGGGCGATTTTGGACCCTATTTCGACCCAGTTTTCGGCCCGGAACAGCAGACTAGAGTCAGAGAACATGCAGAAACAAAGAACACATTCATTCAGAGATAGTAGAAGATCTAGTTTTTACTCTCTTAGGTTTTTTCTCTCTAGGTTTTAGAATTTTAATTTTCAATTGGTCTTAGCATTGGAACATTGGGAAGAGTTATTTCCTCATCAAGACTTCGTCATTCTAGTTCGTTTTCTCAACTTGGTTCTATTCTTCCATGTTCTTTGTTTTATTCAATTTTGCTATTTGAATACTTTTATGATTAATTAATGCAAGGATTATTTCTTTTTAATTCAATTTCAATTCCAATAATCATGTCTTCTTTTAATTCCCTTTCATATGCTATGAATTTATTATTTACAATGTGTGAGTAGTTTCTTTACTTGATGGGGAGTTGATTAAAAGGAACTCTTGAGTTGGAAGGATTGAAAGAAAAATTTGTAATTGGGTTAAATATTAGATTGTTATCCTGTCACCAACGCCAATCCCTTTGAACTAAGTGGGTTGCAACTTGTGAACAGATCTGGCATTCCAACTTGTTTGACTTTCCCTTACCTAGTAAAGGTTAACCAAACAGAATAACCATTAATTATAAATTAATCTTACAATCACTCCATCAATAGTAGAAATTCCAACCAATCAACTCCCAGTCAAGGCTTTTATTCATATTATTTAAATTTCCTCAATTTACATTCCAATTTACTTAGCTCAACTTCTTGGAACATCTGATTAATAAGATAGCACACTTTTCTGCAACTCGTTGGGAGACGACCTGGGACTTAAAACTCTCAGTAATTTTTAATTTAAATTCTCTGTGACATACTTTTAAATTGATAGGTAGATTTTTGATGAGTTAAGAACTATACTTGCAACGTAACCATTTTAATAATTTTTAATTCACCAGCTTCTGTGTCTCATCAACCATCCAGTCACAATCATAAGTAATGAAGTTCAGGCATAGTTAAGAACAATTATAGCAAATATAGTGGCAATTAGCAGTTAAACAGAAATATTTATATAGGCAAACCAAAGACAATAAAGCACACAAAAACAATGGCAAAAAGATGCAGTATGATGCGTGCCTGTCCAACTGGTCATGAGCTCACGTATCGGTTAAATTGTCAGAACCCGACATATCCGGTAGTTAACCTGGATATAGTCTCTAGGTTGTACATCCCCAGGGGGAATACAAACAAAGGAGAGTGCCTTTCCACATCGAAAGAGTGTGCCTTTCCACCTTCTCCTAGAGGAATTACGAAGGAGTGTATCTTTCCATATTGAAGGAGTGTGCCTTTCCACCTTGCAACCAGAGAAAGATGTGAAAAAAAACAATACGAAGGAGAGTGTCTTTCCACCTTTTCCACATTCACACCACCATAAGAGAGAAAATTCTCCATCCTCAACCTGCCTATCTGTGAGTGGGACAAAGCCACCGTCCTTACAACATCAATCATAATCTCATTGCATTCATAATCACAATCAAACTTAATTCATAATCATAAGCAAAATCAAATTCATAATTCTTTATAATCAGTTTTATCATTAACCATAATCACTTTATAGGCTAACGACCTAACTTTCATAATTCTCTATTTCAATTTTATCCTTAGGTTTAAAACATTTTCAAAAGACTCGAAAACTGTTCTGTTTTGCTAAATCAAATTCGATTACTTTTAAATTCATTAAAACTCCTTGAAATTATCTTCAACTTTTTTTAAACCATGAAAGAAAACTTTTCTCCAAAAGATTCAAATCATTTTTAATCCCCAAATATAGATCTCAATTGAAACGTAATCGCTTATTCTTCAATAATACTTTAAAATTCACTAAAACACCCCGAATCATACTCTCTTCTTTAGTAAATCAAATTCAAATAAAAAAATTTTTCAATTAATCCTTATTACTTAAGATTTTTCCAACCCTCCGAAAAACATATTTCTTTAATTTGAATTAATCAATAAAAAATTATTTTCGTTTAACCAATCAAATTCAAATACTCTAAATCCACAAAAAGGTTCTCGAGGCATAGTTTCTTAAACAAAATTAACTAATAAAGTTTCAAAACAAAGCCCTCCTAGTTTTTATTAAATTAGCACCGCCTTCCATTTTTCTTATTATTTAATTTTACTCAAATAATCATAAAATTTCGACAACATATCTTCTAAAACTCGGACTTTATCACCTTTCAAGAGTTCCCTCCATACATCTCTCAAACCCTTCTCAAACATTTCCAATATCAAACTATTTTCAATTATCAAATCACTTCCAATATAAAATTATTTTTAATATCAAACCAATTCTGATATCAAATCATTTTCAACCTTAAATCATTTCCAATATCAAATTCTTTCTAATATCCAATCATTTTTTACATTAAATTATTTCTAATATCAAGAAAACCAATTCAACAAAGTCAACCAACAAGCCAAAATACTCGGCCTTCTCAAACAATTAATAAATCAATCAAGCAAATAATTATATTTATCCAAAGCAGTTCAGTCAATCTATAAGACTCACACAACCACCAAAAATATATTTCTTGCATCAATATCGATTTATAACAATTTTGTAATATAAAATAAATTTTAAGAAAAATTTCTACCTAGATTGCGACTTAACTACGCGCCAAAACCATTATTCTCTTTGCCCGCAGCAGCGGCAGCCGCAACCATAGCTTCATTTTACTTACGCAGCAACAGCGGTAGTTTCAAACATGACAAGCAAGAACCGAAACTCAATCTTATTGCAATAACGCCGCAAAAATCTCAGCAACATATGACGGAACAGCTAGCGGCTAAAAGGGTCTTCGGAGCAGATACACTTACTGTGCCAAAAGGAACCAAGAACAGAGCAACCGCAGCTCTAGCGGCTGACTCCGATGAGCTCCAGTAGCAGCGGCTTAAACCACAACGATTCAGACTGTAACGACCCACATTTTTAAAAATCTAAATATAAATAAGTTATAATTTATTTTATTAATTGAAGTTCCTTATTTTCAAAAATTATTTTATTAAAAGTAATTAAATTAATTTTATAACTATTTAAATTCAATTAAATTCATATTCTTTTATATATATATATATATATATATATATATATATATATATATATATATATATATATTAATTTGAGTAATTGATATTATTAATTTAAAAATAGTGGTTAGTTAATAATAATATTATTGAGCTAGATATTCGCCAATATGAGTAAATATCGGTATTTTTCGGTGAACATAGTTTTACTAATATTTCATCGTATATCTTTTATCATTATGTTACTAATGTCATTTATATTAATAACTCATATATATTATTACTTGTATTTTAATATATCCAGTTTTCATAATTATCCGTTTAAGATATTTATAACTTGAACCGCTGACTCAACGCCTCCATAACACGACACCCACATCCCCATGTGTCATCTAAGCATTTAAGCAATATTATACCTCATTAATCATCATCATCATTAGCGTTCATTTTGGAGAAAAGAACGAGAAGAGGACCGTGGGTGAGAGAGAGATTTCTATAGAGCCTCTAAGCTTTCGGTTTCGATTTCTTGAGATCCGTAACTCCAATAAAAAATCTAATCTGATCAAATTGTTTATATCTTCCTCTTCTTCACGTTGACGTTACTTTGTCCGGGAGAAATTGATGGTGGAGCTGCTGTCCCTCCATGCAACGTTCGGCCGAGGGAGCTCCGGAGGTGAAGTAGCCGATTTTGACGTTTTCTTCTTCAATTTTTGGTTCAGAAACTTTCTCTGAAGCTTCTGTTATTGTGATTTCTGTATGGAGGTAGGGTTTGATAATTTTATAATAATTAATTATGAATTTGATAAGTGAATTTTGGTTTGATTGATTATTGTTTGAGTTTGATTAAGTTTATGTTGAATTTTTGTTGAATTGTTGTTTGCTTGAGATTTTGGTTCAGCTATGTATGAACAGGCAGTTGAGGTGTTATGATGATTTTGGGGCTATTGTGATGTGGTATTTTGAGATAAATTTGATGAGGTTTGATGGCCGCGAGATTAAATTAAAAGCTGTGAAAAATCAGTTATCGAAACTGTTGAAAAACTAGTTAAAAAATCAAGTGATTTTGATGAACTTTTGATGAGTTTGATTTGGTTCTTTGAAAAAAATAAAACCATCATGTTTTGATTATTTTGTGGCTAAAATATAATTAAAAAAGAGTTTTGGGACTGGAAGTTAAATAAAAAAGTTTGTGAGTTAAAATAGAATTTTTAGAAGTTTAGTGATACAAGTATAATTTTTAAAAAGTTTGGGGTCAAAATAAATTTTTAAAAGTTTTTATAATTATATTAGCTGATTTTGAATTATTAAAGAAAATCATTTGATTTTAGAAGCGGTTGGATTTTGAGTTGGTTTGATTTTGAAAGAGATTTAATATTAGGATTGGTTCAGTTTTGTAAATAATTTTGCTGTTGGAAATGGTTTGAATGGGACCCGAGAAGGGTGGCAAGGTCTGAATTTTAGGGGAAGTGTTGTCGAAGTTTTTAGAAGAATTTTGAAAAGTTTTATTTTAATTAATTTGGATTGTAGAATTGTTTTATTTGATTTTGATTTATTTAATAAAAGAATGAATTATGTTTTTGTTTAAATGATTTGGTTTTGAAATGAGATTGGTTGTCGCTCCCCTAAAATTCTAGAGGCATTACTGAGGGATTTAACTAATAAATAATTATTCTTTTGTCTTTTGAAAGAAGACTTGAGTTTGCAAAGAAGAATTGGTTTTAAGTGACATAGTTTTGTAGGTTTTTGGAGAATGTCACAAAGAAGAGATTTAATATTTGAATTACTGGGTAAGATGCAGTGGCATTGTCTATTTGCTCTGGAAAAAGGATGAGGAAGAAGAATGATGAAAACTAATTTTGAATTATGAAATTGAATGAATATGATAAATGAGGATGATTGATAATGAGTATGTCAGCCTTTTCTCTTTGGTTGTAAGTAGGGCTGGCAATGGGTAGGGTAGGGTAGGGTTTGGACCCTACCCTAACCCTACCCGCGAGTTAAAAATTTTATTAAAACTCTACCCTACCCTACCCACGGGTTGAGAATCTGTCAACCCTAACCCTATCCGCACCCTAAAATTCTAAACCCTACCCTACCCTATCATATCCGCAGAAATATCAAAATTTTTCAAAGTAAATATAAAATTCAATCATTTCTAATTTTATACATATTAATAACATAAAAAATAAAAAATTAATGCTCTAAATTACTAAATTAACTAACTAGTTTTAGTGGTTGTTCACTTGTTGTAAGTCATTACTTAAGGGAGGTTGTAGGTTCAACTCTCACTTCCTTCATTATATACCTAATTTTTATAAAATATGTGTTATATATGAGGTGCGGGTAGGGTAGGGTAGGGTACACCGTAAACCCGTACCCTATCCTACCCGCAGGCATACCCGGACTGTACCCTACCCTACCTGCAACGGCTCGGGTAGCCTACCCTACCCGAATGGGTTGGACCGGATTGGGTACCCGCGGGTAGAGTATGAATTGCCAGCCCTAGTTGTAAGGATGACAGGACACCTATTCCCTGTAAAGGTGACAAATTATATAATCCCTTTAATGGTGACAGGGCACGTATTCTCTCTAATGATATTAATGCGCAACAAAGAGACAGTGTCCGGATTAGCTATCGGACATGTTAGGTTTGACTATATAACCGACAAATGAGCTCATTAGCCATAGGACAGACATGTATCATACTTGTTTGCGCATATTTGTTTGTGAGTCTGTTTCCTGTGATTGTGGGTGTGCTATATTATTGTTTAATTTCTATGTCCTTTATTTGTTAAGTCTAAATATATTCTACTGCTCGTTGTTGTTGGCTATGGTAATAAATTGAATATAGCTATACACCCTGATCCTACAAAGAACTCCTCAATTCTTACCCCTTATTTTCACCCCTACAGGTGCGAAGGTTTAGTGTGGAGCTACAGGAGCATAGAAGATTATGTTTACGAGTTGAGTTGTTAGAATTTATTTTCCCCTTGCCTTGTTAGTTAGAGTTTATTGAGAGGGGTAGGTTTTGTAAATGCTTTTGTATGTAAATGCATAATGTATAATTAATATTAAGTATGTGAATATGTGTTGTTTGTTCTTGTTGAAAAAGTTTTCAGTTTTTAGTAGAACCATCAATACATTTACGTGTAAAGGCTCATACCTTATTATTTAATATATGAGAGTTGTCGTAATACCCCGCTATCAGAGTGGCGCATCCGCAAGCATGACATTCTGATAGTAAGGGTGTTACACTGACAGCGGCGACGACATCGGATTCAACAAACGGCAGCAATGGCGAGAAAAACCAGCGCGTTTTGTCTCCCTCTTTGTGAGCTCTCTCTCTCTCTCTCTCTCTCTCTCTCTCTCTCTCTCTCTCTCTCTCTCTCTCTCTCTCTCTCTCTCTCTCTCTCTCTCTCTCTCTCTCTCTCTCTCTCTCTCTCTCTCTCTCTCTCTCTCTCTACCTCTTAGTGGCAACACGATGGCAACGACGGTGGCAGTGATGCTCATCGGTACGGTCTTCCTGTATAAATTAATTTTTTAGAGATAATTAAATTAATTTTTTTATAAATTAAAATGTATAAAATTTTTATTATTTTTTAATTATTAAAATTTTAAATCATAAATAAAAATAATTCAATTAATATAAAAATTTTTAAAAATAAAATTTTAAATAAATATAATAAATTATAAATAACTTATTATTTAATTTTCGTAAATCCAAAATCTTACCGTTGGATGCTAATAACTATGAGTTTAACAACTAAGTCCCAAAACACCTAAGGTTTTAATATATATATATATATATATATATATATATATATATATATATATATATATATATATATATATATATATATATATATATATATATATATATATTATATGACAACTTTGTCCGTTGAGGACAAATTGAGTCTGTAAATGTCATCTATAGCTAATAGATTGGTTCAAAATAAACAAAAAAAACATGTTTGAAAAGTAGGAATCGAACTGATCATGTGAAAACTCGTATACCTTTATGTCCGTTCAATGTGTTTAGGTTTTCCCCCTTTTTATTTTTTAATTTTTTGTTCACCTGATTTTTGATTGATTTTCTTTTTCCTTTTCAAAATGATATCTAGAAAAGAGAGAGGAAAAGGAACCTAATAACGTGGTTGTTTGAATGGTTTTTCTATCCCCAATCCTAAAAGCCGAAGGAGGAACATGCAAGCACGATGGTTGATTGTTTGATATGGCTATAAGGGCCAACACTTTATTACTTTAATTCTTACTGTTTGACTATGTTGATTAATACATGATACATCACTTTCAACCACCAAACAGGTGAACCTAAAGTGATTAGTGCACTCTAAAGGAGAAAAAGAAAATTCCCTTAAGTTTTGGGGAGGTTAATGAAACTTGTCACTACTCACTAACTAGGACTGAACATTGAGCTCAAATATTAAATAAAACATTGCTCAGGGAAACTCCTTATCCATTCCATTTTTTTTGCCATAAATGAAAATGTTTTTGTCCACCAATAGGGCTGAAGCCCAAAAGAGAACTTTTCGGCCCCATTTGATGAGAAATAGTGGTGGGCCAGACTGGCCCATTTAGGCCTATCCACAATAAGCTGGTCCAATTTGGACATTCTCAATTCTGTTTTAAGACTGTAGGTTACGTAAATGAACCAAAACTCAGACCCAATAATAATAACAACAAGTAGTATAAATTATTTTGAAAGCCCAAAAAAAAGAATAGAAATTTCACTTTTCTCTATATCTAAATGAGCCTGTGATTCTGTGTGAATTCAACTCTCATCCAATATTTTTCAAGAGTAATCCTTACTTTATTTTAAGGAGGGTGTCTTTTTTTTTTTGGTAAAGGGAGAGGGTCTTATTTCTTTCTCTGTCTTTTTTCGTTTTACCATTGAAACTAAAACTCAGAAAAAAAAAAAAAAACATAACAACAAAAATTTATTAGTTATTAGGCCAGACCTGCTTTTGGTTTTGCTCATTAATGAGTTCTGAGTCCAAAATAGGAAGAAAAGAAAGAATTGTACGGTAATAATTTTGGACATCTAATGTTCCAAATATGATGGTAATGCAAATCTTTTAACCATAAATAATATAAACCACTTAACTCTATTTTCAAAATTCAATAAATAAATTTTATCAATAAATTCTAAAATAAGAATAAACTCTTCTTTTATATTTTAATATTGCAAATTATTTATATTAAATATAGATATTTTAATTACAAATTTTATTTTCATATATTACAAATCATTTGTTATTTATTATAATTATATATTTTAAAAATTATTTATAATTTTACACCACAGTAATTAATAGTCAAATTTTAATGTATATGTTAGTTATTTAAAATATGTTTGTTATTAAAAATTTTAATTTATTCATATTTGTAATATGATTCAACTATTGTTTAAAATATTATTTAAATTAACTGTTTAATATATATGCTTTATTAATATTCATTTAAGACAAGGTGTCTAATTTAGTCATCTGCTATGTTGTTTTTTAGCATATTGAGGTAAATACTAAATCGGTATCCGAAAGATCCTGACGCTGACAAAATAGTACATGACTTTTATTATTGACAAAATAGTCCTTAAAAGATTTTAAAATTTGACAAGCGTGCCCCCGAACTCACCGGAGCAAATCTCCAACAAGCACAATGCTGACGTGGCTACCGTGTTTTGGTGACTTGACAAACCACCCCTAAAGCCCCTCCAACGCACACTCCCTCCCTTTCCCTCTCCCTTTCCGTCGCAGCCCCATCCCCAACGCACACTTCTCCCCCATCGTAGCCCCCGCCCCATCACAACCCCCTCCCCAACGTACGCTCTCCCGTTCCTCCATCAACACCACCATTCGCAGCAACAACAACCTTAACATCAATAGCAACAACAGTCTTCATCACTCTTCCTCCCCAACGCACACTACCCTCCCTCCCTCAATCCCACTACTCGTAGCAACAACCTCAATATCAACAGCAACAACAATCTCCACCACTCCCCCTTCTCCAACGCACACTCTCCTCTCCCTCCCTCAACACCACCACTCACAGCAACAACCTCAATATCAACAAAATTGTCCCAAATCATTAATTGTCTCAAATTTTTAGGTTAATTTACCATTCAAAAAGATTAATAACAATAAAACTCAGAGAAAACAAATAAATTCATATACAATAATTAAAATAAAATAAAATAAAATTTACTACAAACACCACCAAAACAAGAAGCAGATTTAGACAAGGCCAGAAGAAGAACACCAGAGGCAGAGGAGGCACGACATGACGGAGCCAAGATGGAACACAGACAGAGGAGGCAGGACAGCGACTGGGGGCGAGCAGCAAGCAAATACAAGCAGTAAAGGCGACAGTAGTGAAGGTGCATAGACGACGCAATGTCGACGAAGGAGACACACGACGCTAGCGGACGCAGAAGACCTGACGATGAGATGGCGACAGTGCGGTGTCGGTGACACTGTAAGACTAAGAAGGTTGAGCTCCACTGCCGTTTTGGGGGAGATTGAGTTAAGAGTGTAAGACATTGTATTGGAAAGATTAAGGTTCAAAGGGGCAAGAGAAAGGGATTAGAGTTCAGAAGGAAAAATTTTGGATTGAGGAGGGGGGAAGTACGTTGGGGAGGGGGAAGGAAGGATTAGGGTTGGGGAAGGGGGAGAGTGCATTCAGAAAGGGGAAGGGAGAGTGCATTGGGGAGGGGGAAGGAAAATTGTATTGGAGGGAAAGGATTAGGGTGGGGGAGGATTTTTGCCATGTCATCAAAATGTAGTGGCCATGTCAGCATTGTGCTTGTCGGAGATATGCTCCGACAAACTCATGGGTACGCTTGTCAAATTTTAAAATCTTTCAAAGACTATTTTGTTAATAATAAAAATCAGGTACCATTTTGTCAGTGTTAGAATCTTTCGAGTACTAAAAATCAGGTACCATTTTGTTAATAATATTTACCTCTTAACATATTTCATCTATAAATTTATTGTTATATCTTTTCAATATAGATCTTTAAATCTAGTATTTAATAATTATAATGGACTATATTAGCCGACGGAATACTAATGTTAATTTTTTTATTGAAACATTTTAGACGCGACTCATTTTTTGACCAGTTTTTGCCATAATTCCAAGCAATATGAGAATCAAACACATTCCAATAAAATATACAAAGGATAAAGCTAATAAGTTGAATCAGCCCCATTGGTTTGTATTAATATCTCAAATAGGAAATAAACGCTTTATCCATGAGGCCAAAGTTCATCCATGGATATCTTTCAAGAAAAGGTTTGTATGGATAAGGAACATTTGACTTAAATAAATTTTTTTATCACTAAATGTGCGACTTTGCCGCTTTGGGGTCCAGCAAATATATATATAGTTTACAAAAGGATAAACTACTTGATAAAATTATTAGGAAAGAATAAAAAATAAATAAAAAATATTATTGTGAAGGGAAAATTAAATATATATAAAGTATTATTTACAAAAGATAAAAATAAAGGTAAAGTAAGATAAGAAGATAATATAAAGATAAGATAAGATAATAAAAACTAAATTTATTGTGCTAATTTTGTGGGCCGTGACACTTTTTTATTGTTGTCATGGGCCCTGAAAGAATGGTTTAATACGCCCCCGCAAGCTGGAGGATGAAAGATATCAAGAATACCAAGTTTATTGAGATTAAAATAGAAAGGTTGAAAAGACAAAGGTTTGGTAAAGATGTCAGCTAGCTGGCTGTCCAAAAGAGGGAATGGGGAGAAGTTTCATCACTCCTCTTAAACTTTGCTGACATCCATGGATAAACCAACGTCTTCTTCAAATTGCTAAGTTGCCTCTTTTGAAATTCTCGTCAACCCAACACTTTTTTTCCATGACATTTTCTTCCAATAAAGAAACTAGTCATTCAAACCAACTTGAGCTTTTGTCAAGTCCAACTACTCATTATCTTTGTTCTTTTAGTACTTTTTCTATTGTTAATAATTTTTCAAATCGAGATTCATTCTTGAACACTTGGATCATTGATTCTGGTGCCACAAATCACATTACATCAAATTTTTCTTGGTTCATCTCTTACACACAAATTTCTCCTATTATTGTTCATTTACCAAATGGTTCTCAAATTACTGTTTCTTATAAAGGTATTGTTCAATTTTCACCATCCTTGATTCTTCATGATATTTTTTATTTACCTCATTTCAACTTTAATATTATATCTATCTCAAATATTACTTCAGCACTCAAATGTGTACTCACTTTTTTATCTTCTTCTTGCACTCTATAGAGCAACAATTTGGGGAAGATTGATTTTGGCATAATGAGAGAGGAATCATATTTCCTTGAACCCAATTTCGATAAAAAAATCTATCTACTACACATTTTATAAATTTCATCCAATCCTCACCCGTTACACCTTCAAATATATGTCATTTTCGTTTAGGACACCTTTCTGGACAAAGACCTAATCATTTACATAAACATTTTCTTTTATCTTTATGCATCATGATGATGCTTGTGACATTTGTCATTCTAAGCAAAAGAAACTTTCATTTTCTCAAAGTTTTAATAAAACCAATGCAAGTTTTAATTTATTACATTTTGATATTTTGATTCATTTCGACAAAATTCTATTTATAATCATAAATATTTTTTTATTATTGTTGATGATTTTAGTCATTTTACATGGGTTATTTTATTAAAATCAAAAGGAGAAGTGCAAAATCACGTAAAAAATTTTATTACTTTTGTTGAAAAATAATTCAACTCTAAAGTCAAAGCTATTCATTCTGCTAATGGACCAGAATTCATTTTATATGATTTTTATGCTGTTAAACATGCTATTTATTTACTTAACAGAGTTCCATCATCCTCAATTAATTTTAAAACACCATTTGAAATTTTATTCAATCATCCACTAAATTATCATGACCATAAATTTTTTGGATTCTTATGTTTTGTTTCTACCGTAATGGCAAACAAATCAAAATTTGATCCAAGAGCAAAAAAGGCTGTGTTTATTGGTTTTCAACATGGTTTTAAATGATATATTGTTTATGTTTTAGAAGATAAAAGAATTAAGATTTCTAGAAATGTGATTTTTTATGAAATAATCTTGCCCTTAGTCACAAAAAATGTCAAATTCCATACACTCAGCCCAACATTGCCAAACACGCCTTCTCAAAAACAAGATTCATTTAGTATTCCAGTTGGACCCTCACTCATACCCATTAAATAACTTCCATCAAATTCTTTCTCTTCTCCAACAACCCCTCTTTTTTTTTCACTGCCGTGTCCTGATCAACTTGAACCCATGACCCCGAATCTATTTCAAGTCATACAACCTCCCATCTTTCAGCAATAGACACTAACCCACCATCACCTCTTCATCCTACGTCACCTTCCTCGTCATCTGAGCAACCCCGTATTCGTCATTCCAACCGACCTCACGGACCTCCGACATATCGCTCTGATACCATGATAAAACTATGAAAGAATAAGAAAAGAAAAGATGAAGAATATTGTACTTTGTATTTCTTAATTGATTGAATTGATTGATTGAATTGTGAAGGTAAAACTAAATATATATAGAGCATTGCCTACGAAAGATAAAAGTAAAGATAAGAAGATAACATAAAGATAAGATAAGATAAGATAATAAAGACTAAATTTGTTGGGCTAAATTTGTAGGTCATGAGATTTCTTTGTTGTTGTAATGGGTTAAGGTGGAATAATGGTTTAATACTACTATTTATATTCATAAATATTTAAAATACTGATAAATTTATCTAAACAAATAAAAAAAAATTTATATCCATAAAAAATGAATTCAATTAATAAAATTATCCAAACTCTAAATATTATTAAAAATTTTTAAACTATCTTTTTATTTTGACCTATCTTATTCAAAATTCATAATTTTACCACTACTGTCCAAGTTTCATTTTAACTACCACCACCGTCTCTACCAACACTGTCATTACCGCCAGCAATGAGAACGTTAGAGCCAAACTTGATCAGGGACAGAAGCATTGCAATCATATCAACAATTTTCATTTTCAATATATATTCATTATGGTTATCTTTTTTATGGCTGAAGCTTTCTTGTCTGTCAGTTCAATTGATCTCTTCAAGACTTGTACCTTCACATCAATTATACTCTCTTTTTGGTGAATCTTAAATAAAGTGTTCCAAGCTTTATCTTTCTTTTTCTTTCATAACGGGGTGATTCAAGGAGAAGAAACATTAGTATTAATTACACTATGATAAGTGTTGTCGCTACTCCAAGTATGCCTAAAGTCTCAAATTATATTATGTTGGCATAATTAGTATTAGATGGAAAAGAAAGATAACCCATGGCTAGTATATTATGACCTTTGTAAATGCCAAGCTGATGAGGTAAGAGAAGAATTCGCTGCTAGTGATGAAGTACAGTGTTAACGGTTGAAAAAAATGAAAAGATATGGTGATTGGGACTGTAAAAGGTGAGACCGTTGGTGAACTCTTCAAATTGGGAGGAACGAATAGAAGCGATATGGTGAGGGTTTTGAGCATAGAGAACTCTTTTGTCCTTTGACGACAGTGACGACAGTGGCGACAGCACCGATAGCGATAGTTGCAGTGAGAGTTATATTGTACGGGTAAAGATTTTGGTGGTGACAGTGGAAAGGATTAGGAATTTGGAATATGATATGTTAGGTTAGAAGGGTAGTTTAGGAATTTTGACAAAATTTTATATTTTGAATAGTTTTGTCAATTGAATTTCATCTTTTATAGATATAAAGTTATTTTTGTTTTTTAATAGATAAATTTACTAACATTTTAAACATTTATAAATAGAAATGATAGCATATAATAAAATGTTATCATCTACATTTCTTCATATCATTTTAGAGGTAACTTTTTCGTTTGTAATTTACGTATATAATTAAATTTATAATTTATTTTATTATTTTTTATAATAATTTATAACCACTAAAAATTTACTATTATTTTTTATCATCAGTTAGCCATCAATATTTAAGAATATAGAATAAAATATGTTATTGAATTATTAGACTAAATAAATTGAGTTGTTAACTAAGTGATGACCAAAAATAATAAATTCTAATGATCCTTAACATATCTCTCTCGACAAGATAGGAGAAGAGAGAGCAATCAAGAGAAGATTAACTTGTCAGAGAAGAACGGTCAGTAAATCATAAGTGTCCTAAGACCACTTTATTCTGTATTTAAGTATTTATATAACAACTAACTAAATAATTACTTTCAAACTCTAACCAACTAACTATAGTTAGCTCTAACAGATTATTAGCTAATTAACTAACTAACCTTTAAGCATAAATAGATCCTATATATATATATATATATATATATATATATATAATTTTTCACAACAGCAGAAGTACCTAAAAATAATGTTTTCACAACCTGTACGATTAAATAGGCAATACCAAAGATACTCTAAAAAAAAAATATAATGACAAAAATTAAATAATCAGACACCAGAATTTTAACGTGGAAAAACTCACAAAAGAGAGACAAAAAATCCATGGGACTTAGTCTTGTAAAATCTTCCACTATCAGAATAATAGGTACAAAATCAGTCTTCCTAGTGACACTAGCGTATCTCAACAATCAACAAAATACATCATCAAAACTGATGGAATCAACATAAACCCTCCACAAAGTGGGTATCTCAAATCAGCTAGCAAGTTATATCCTAATCTTCATCTTTACACCAATAATAACATATTAAAATTTCATAAGAAATGGAGCAAGCTTATCGGTTCAATCGGATAAAAAATGGCTTGCCCTTTTTCCCAATTTCTTCTTCTCCTTCGACGATGTCACTGTTCCCTTTTTCTTTTTGTTTCAAAATGAGAGAGTCTTATTCTGTCTCTCTTCATTCCGTGGCTATATGCCACTTTGTTTCTTTTTTTTTTTGTTTTTAATGTGGCCCCACTTAGTTGGAGACCCACCAACAAATCTCCCCCTCACCAACTCAAGTGGGGATAGACAGCTCCACCAAACCCGCCTTCTCTTTACAAGAATCAAACTTCACTGCAGGCAAACTCTTAGTCATAATATCTGAACTATTATTATCAGTATGGATCTTCTCAAGTACATATGACTTCATCTCAAGCGCTTGACGTATTCAATGATACCCACTATAAGAAAATGGAATATTTGTAACAAAAAATTTGTATCAAATTTAAAATTGTTACAAATTATAGTGTTTTTGTAACAATAATTAGTTATTGTTACAAAATAAGAATATTTTATAACAATAAGAAAATTTGTTACAAAATATTTCAATATTTTGTAACAACTTGATTTCTTTTGTTACAAATTATGTTGGCTTTCGTATCGAATTGTTGTTTTGTTACAAAATATTATAATATTTTGTAGCAAAAGATTATATTGTTGCAAAAATTCAAAATATTTTGTAACAAAATATCTATTTGTTTCAAAAGCTTTAAATATTTTGTAACAAAAAATTAATTTGTCACAAAATACAATATTTTTGTAACAAGTTATTTATTTGTCACAAAATTCAAAGATTTTTTGTAACTAATAAAAAATTTTGTTTTAACATACTAAATATAAGACTTTGAATTTTTTAAAATTAACATAATAAGTTATTTATGATTTATTATATTTATTTAAGATTTTATATTCAAAAAATTATTTTACTAAAATTATTTAAATCAAATTAATGATAGTTTGAGTTTAAAATTATTTTAAAAATTAAATAATAAATTATTTATAATTTATTATATTTATTCGAAATAAATTTTTAGAGATTTATATATTAAATGGAGTATTTTCTTATTTATAATTTAAAGTTTTAGTAATTAAAAAAAGTATAAAAATTTTATATCATTTAATTTAAATATTTAAGATTTTTGAATTTAATATTTTAAATTTTATGAATTAAAAAAATTAACTTGAATATCTTTAGTTTTATCTTAATTAATATTTATTTAAAAATAATTATAAAATAATAATAAAATAATAAAAATTTTATATGCTTTAAGTTAAATAATTATATTTTTAATTTTATTTTATGATTAAAAAAAATTAATTTTATTTACCTCTAACAAGTTAGAGTATTTATTTGAAAATAAGTTTTAAGTTGATAATCGAATAGTATTTTTATAGATATTTGTTACGACCTGGCCCAAACTCTCCACGGGTCGGCCCGACCCGAGCGCCATCCGACCCGGACGGTCAAGGGTGAGGCGCCCCGCAACCGACCCGAACACGCGTCCCAGACAGCTCACTTACAGCTGTGGGAGAACGTCTCGGAAAAAGTGGGCCTGTCCTTGTAGGGCCCACCTCTGACACAGTATATAAAGGGAAGGTTTTACCCTTCCCCCAAGGTACGTCACACATCACTCTCCCCCCTTTTCGCCTGCACATTACTGACTAGAGCGTCGGAGTGTCTTTGCAGGTGACACCCCCCCTTTACAAGAAGTGTCGGGACCCCGCCTACACCAGACCGGCAGTTCACGACGAGGCGAGACCCCTCATCACCAACCAGTATACCAACCTGATCCGTCCGGTACCCGACCTACCGAACATTGGCGCCGTCTGTGGGGACTCGTCTATGGACTTCGTACTAGTCCAAGGTGAGACAGCCCGCGAGGCCGAGCCCGTAGGGGACCCCGCCGCGATTGCTCCCCGGCAGCGCACAGGATCCCCTCCGAGACACACAACACAACCTCACGAGAGACGCCCCTTCGGGAAAACTGGCGACAACCACGCCAGAATAATGCAAGAGCTACGCCACAGAATGCAAGACTTGGAACGTCGGCTGGCGGAAAGAGAACACGATCAGCACACCCCAGAACAAAGCCACTCCCGCTCCCACTCAAGGAGCCACTCCAGACGCACGCCCAGCCCCCAAGCTGAGTCCGAGAGCGCTGGGGAAAGGGGACGCGTGAGAAGACGCCATGACCTCGTCATTTATGCCAGGCATGAGAGGCGGCGTACTACAGATCGCGGAACAGAAGACGCCCGTGGGGAGAACGACGAAGGGAGAACGACGAGAATACGAGGACCCGTGATAATGGGGGCGACCCCATTTCACCATTCCATACTCAAAGTCCGGCTGCCAAAACATTTTGACAAGCCCACGGACATGAGATATGACGGAACGCAAGACCCTCTGGAGCACCTCACAGCCTTCGAGGCCAGGATGAACCTGGAGGGAGTGGGGGACGAGGTAAGATGCCGCGCTTTCCCGGTCACCCTGGCAGGACCTGCAATACGGTGGTTCAATAACCTCCCGCAGGGCTCGGTGACCGGCTTCGCGGACATCAGCCAAGCCTTCTTAGCCCAATTCATGACCAGAATTGCAAAGGCGAAGCACCCAATCAACCTGCTTGGGGTGACCCAACGACCCAACGAGTCGACCAGGAAATACCTAGACAGATTCAACGACGAGTGCCTGGAAATCGACGGGCTGACAGACTCAGTGGCAAGCCTGTGTTTGACAAACGGACTCCTGAACGAGGACTTCAGAAAGTACCTCACTACGAAGCCAGTATGGACAATGCAGGAGATCCAATGTGTGGCTAAGGAGTACATTAATGACGAAGAAGTCAGCCGGGTCGTGGCTGCCAATAAACGGCAACCCCCCTACACCCAAACCCAGCACCACGAGGGCGGAGAAAGGCGAAAGAAACACGCCAGGGATGGCGGTCCGAGCAAAACACCAAGGCCGTTTCCCCGAGTCGGGAAGTTCACCAACTACACCCCCTTGGCGGCACCAATCATGGAAGTTTACCAACAGATAGCCGAAAAAGGAATACTGTCGAAACCCCGACCTCTGAAGGACCGAACAGGAGGAAACAAGAGCCTTTATTGCGAATATCACAAGGGGTACGGACACAAGACCCAAGACTGCTTCGACCTGAAGGATGCACTAGAGCAAGCAATCAGGGATGGGAAGCTCGCCGAATTCTCCCACCTCATTAGAGAGCCAAGGAGACGGAATCGCGACCACGAAGGCGAAGACAGGCCCCGGGCAATAAGGTGACGCCAAGAACCGGAGGGAGACGACCACGGCCTCACGGTGGTGAACGTGGTAACTTCCAGGAATTCGGCCCCGAGGTCGAAAGCGGCACAGAAGAAAGACGCTGAGGTCCTGGCCGTCTCCTCCTCATCTGCGAGAAATTCCCGGAGGCTCCCATCCATCTCCTTTGGTCCCGAAGACCAGTGGTTTGACGAGATACTGGAAAGTCCCCCTATGGTCATTACGGCCAGAGTCGGAACCGGCCTCGTCAAGCGGATCCTCGTGGATACGGGGGCGGACTCGAACATCATGTTCCGCAACGTATTTGACGCCCTGGGGCTGCGTGACACCGACCTAGCGACCCACCAGCACGGTGTGGTAGGGTTAGGCGACCACTTCATCAAGCCGGATGGGATCATCTCCCTCCCGACCTCAGTGGGACAAGGACAGGGGCGGGGTCTTGCGAGATTCCACAGCTTACAACATCATTCTGGGAAGAAAAACCATCAACGACCTTGGCGCGGCGATAAACACGAAACTGCTTGTAATAAAGTTTGTTACTGATGACGGATCTATCGAATCCATCAAAGGAGACCTGGAAACGGCAGTCGCCTACGACCACGCCAGCCTCTCCTTGAGGAAAAAGTCTAAAGAAGCATCAGGGGTTTTTCTAGCCGACCTGGACGCCAGAATAGATGACAAACCTAGACCCGAGCCAGAGGGGGACCTGGAAAAATTTAAGGTCGGGGACACGGAGGAGAAGTTCACGTTCATAAAAAGAAATCTCCCCCATGGATTGAAGGGACCTTTGATGGAGATGATCAGAGCCAATGCCGACCTGTTCGCTTGGACACCGGCCGACATGCCGGGAATAGATCCCCAACTCATGTTGCACTGTCTGGCCGTCAAGCCGGAAGCCCAACCAGTGGCCCAAAGGAGGAGGAAGATGTCGCAGAAAAGGGCGGAGGAGGTGGCCAGGCAGACGGCCAGCCTCCTCGAAGCGGGGTTCATCCGAGAGCTGGACTACTCGACTTGGCTATCGAACGTGGTCTTGGTGAAAAAGCAAAATGGGAGGTGGAGAATGTGTGTGGACTACTCCGACCTCAACAAGGCATGCCCCAAGGACTGCTATCCCCTCCCCAACATCGACGCACTCATCGACGCGGCAGCGGGGTACCGGTATCTGAGCTTCATGGACGCTTACTCTGGGTACAATCAAATACCGATGCACCAGCCCGACGAAGACAAAACGGCGTTCATAACGCCTGGAGGGATCTATTGCTACAAAGTGATGCCGTTTGGCTTGAAAAACACTGGCGCCACGTACCAGAGGCTGATGAACAAGATATTCAGCGAGCTCATAGGCAAGACAGTAGAAGTCTACGTGGATGACATCCTTGTAAAAACCACACGACCCGACGATCTCCTAAGCGACCTGGGGGGCGTGTTCGCGTCCCTCCGACAAAACGGCATGAGGCTCAACCCGCTCAAATGCGCCTTTGCCATGGAAGCCGGGAAGTTCCTAGGGTTCATGATAACCCAAAGAGGGGTAGAAGCCAACCCTGAGAAATGCCAAGCGATTCTCCAGATGAAGAGCCCGGGTTGTATCAAAGACGTACAGCGATTGGCAGGAAGGCTGACGGTGTTATCCCGTTTTCTCGGCGCATCGGCAGCAAAAGCCTTGCCCTTTTTCAATCTGATGAAAAAGGGGATAGCGTTCGAATGGACTCCTGCATGTGAGAAAGCGTTCGACCACTTCAAAGAGATCCTAGCATCACCTCCGGTGCTCGGGAAGCCAATGGCCGGAGAACCACTCTACCTCTACCTGGCCGTAACAGAGGAAGCGCTTGCAGCAGTGCTGATACGAGAGGAAGGGAAAGCTCAGCAACCAATCTACTTTGTAAGCAGGGTGTTACAAGGAGCAGAGCTGAGGTATAGCAAATTGGAGAAACTGGCTCTGGCACTCTTAACCTCCTCCCGAAGGCTGAGGCAGTACTTCCAGAGCCACCGTGTTGTCATGAGAACGGACCAAGCAATTCGTCAAGTACTCCAAAAGCCTGATTTGGCAGGAAGGATGATGACATGGGCCATCGAGCTCTCCCAATATGATTTGCAGTACGAGCCCCGGCATGCAATCAAGGCACAGGCAATGGCAGATTTCCTAGTGGAGGTAATAGGCGATCCCCCCGAGGAAACGGGCACACGGTGGAGGCTCCATGTAGACGGGGCCTCCAACCAGACATCCGGGGGCGCTGGGGTCATCTTAGAGAGCCCAGTCGGGGTCGTGTACAAGCAATCGACCAAGTTCGAATTCCCCGTATCGAACAACCAAGCGGAATATGAAGCCCTCTTGGGAGGACTGACCCTAGCCAGGGAAGTCGGGGCGACAAGGCTGGAAGTGTGCAGCGACTCACAGGTCGTCACCTCGCAAGTGAACGGAAGCTATCAAGCAAGAGACCCGTTGCTGCAAAGGTATTTGGAAAAGGTTAGAGAATTGACTAGGCAATTCCAGGAAGTCACGGTCCAACACGTTCCAAGGGAAAGAAACACACGGGCAGACCTCCTATCTAAACTAGCAAGCACAAAGCCAGGAGCGGACAACCGGTCTCTCATCCAGGGCATGGTAAAGGAGCCAACGGTCGCCCTCCATTTGGCGGAAGCAAGCCCCTCCTGGTTGGACCCCATCATAAACTTCCTGGAACATGGCATACTACCTGATGATGAGAAAGCAACCAAAACGTTGAGAAGAGAGGCGGCCATATATGTAATCATACAAGGACAACTGTTCAGAAAGGGACTCAGCTAACCCCTACTGAAGTGCTTGCACCCCGACTAGACGGACTACATACTTAGAGAAGTCCACGAGGGATGCTACGACCACCACATTGGGGGCAAAGCCATAGCAAGGAAGCTCATCCGAGCTGGGTATTACTGGCCATCAATGATGAAAGACTCCAGGGAATTTGTCAGAAAATGCGTAAAGTGTCAAGAAAACGCCAACTTCCACAAAGCGCCGGCTTCCGAGTTGAGCCTACTGACGTCTACCCGACCTTTCGCTCAATGGGGAGTCGACATATTGGGGCCCTTCCCGGTCGGCCCAGGACAAGTTAAGTATCTCATAGTTGCCATCGACTACTACACCAAATGGATAGAGGCTGAACCGCTAGCTAGCATATCCTCATCCAATTACAGGAAGTTCATGTGGAGGCAGGTGATAACCCGTTTCGGCATACCAGAGGTCGTCATTTCGAATAATGGGACGCAATTCACTGACAAGAAGTTCACGGAGTTCCTCGCCGGCCTGGGGATAAAGCAAAAGTTTTCCTCAGTTGAACATCCCCAGACGAATGGACAAGTGGAATCTGCAAACAAAGTCATCCTACTAGGCCTCAAGAAACGCTTAGACAACAAGAAAGGTGCATGGGCCGATGAGCTCGCTTCGGTTCTCTGGTCCTACCGGACAACCGAGCAAAGCTCCACAGGGGAAACCCCCTTTTGCCTAACATACGGAGTCGACGCGGTGATACCTGTGGAGATTGGCGAACCGAGCCCACGGCTACTTCTTGTAGGAGTAGAAGAAGCAGTGGAAAAGGACCTGGTGGACGAGACCAGAGAGATGGCCCACTTGTCAGAAACAGCACTGAAACAAAGAATAGCTCTACGCTATAACACTAAAGTCCTCAGGAGGGAATTTGAGGAAAGAGACCTCGTCCTGCGACGCAACGACGTCGGTTTACCAACCCGAGGAGAAGGAAAGCTGGCGGCAAACTGGGAAGGCCCCTACAGAATCAAAGAAGTGCTTGGCAAAGGTGCCTACAAGCTGGAGAGACTTGACGGCAAAGAAATCCCGAGAACATGGAATGCAGGTAACCTAAGGAGATTCTATTCGTAGCTTGGGCACACTGGCCAAGCGGCCTGACGAGCCAATACCTGCCATGTTCACAAATTTGTCTGGCTAACGACTAATTTTTACTTGTCTAAATTCTTTATCTACTATTCTCCAATACGTATTCCACACAATCGCGTTCTTCAACGGCAACCCGGGACTGATCACCCCGGGAGCCAGTCAGATCATAGCCATGACTAACGGCCGCGATAACACGACCAAGACGGTTCCAACCGTTACCAACATAAACGGCAAAAAGGACACAAACAATAAGTCCACACCAGAAAAATGGTAACAAAACATAGGTGCTACTAAACAAACAGAATAAAGGCGATAATAAAAGGCCGACCAGGCGACCACTAAAAAGTAGCAAAGGTCTCAACAGTTATAACAAGTATCTTACAAAGCCACACAAAAACACAAAGTTACAAGAGCTCATTTTCAAGGCATATCAACAATCTTGCCATCCTAGATTGTTTTGAAGACTCCAATAGCCGACGTATCGAATTCTAGGACCACGATCTTCACCTGGGCCTTGAGAGCCTCCTCGGTCATAAAGATCGCGTTCTTTCCCTGCTCCCTGACCGCCTTGTATTTCCTTTTCAACTCTTCCGCCTCGGCTCGCGCAGCCTCAGCCGACGAGACGGCCGCGTCACGTTCCTCCTCCGCAGCGACCACCCGACCCTGCGCGGCGTTGAGCTGGCTCTCTAGAGTCATTTCCCGCTCGGTTAAACGGGAGACGGTGGCGTCGGACAATCTTGCCGTCCTGGATTATTTTGAAGACTCCAATAGCCGACGTATCAAATTCTGGGACCACGATCTTCACCTGGGCCTTGAGAGCCTCCTCGGTCATAAAGATCACATTCTTTCCCTGCTCCCTGACCGCCTTGTATTTCCTCTTCAACTCTTCCGCCTCGGCTCGCGCAGCCTCAGCCGACGAGACGGTCGCGTCACGTTCCTACTCCACAGCGACCACCCGACCCTGCGCGGCGTTGAGCTGGCTCTCTAGAGTCATTTCCCGCTCGGTTAAATGGGAGACGGTGGCGTCGGACAATCTTGCCGTCCTGGATTGTTTTGAAGACTCCAATAGCCAACGTATCGAATTCTGGGACCACGATCTTTACCTGGACCTTGAGAACCTCCTTGGTCATAAAGATCGCGTTCTTTCCCTGCTCCCTGACTGCCTTGTATTTCCTCTTCAACTCTTCCGCCTCGGCTCGCGCAGCCTCAACCGACGAGACGGCCGCGTCACGTTCCTCCTCCGCAGCAACCACCCGACCCTGCGCGGCATTGAGATGGCTCTCTAGAGTCATTTCCCGCTCGGTTAAACGGGAGACAGTGGTGTCGGAGGCATTCATTTTTTCCTCAAAGGACGCAGCCTTCTCCTCGGCATCCTTGCGCCCCCTCTCCGCGGCGGCCAATTGCTCCTGAAGCTTTTCAACCTGGACCTTGAATTCGTTGTTGGCCTGGGCGGCAGTATCGAGCTTCCTTCGCAACGCCTGCATGCCCAACAACTCGAACTCGGCCTTTCGGGCTATCACCACCCCACGGAAAAGGGTACGATACATCCACCTCGCCTGCCCCGCGAGTTCGGTTCCAAGGAAGTGATCCTCCGTACTGGGAATCAGTTGATTATCAATAAAGGCCCCAGCATCGAAGTTCCTCTCCATCACGGTGAGGGCTTCCTTCGGGCTGGAAGATGCCCTTCATCTTTTGGGAGTGGGGACAAGCTTCATATCATCATGCTCCCGCTGAGTAGGGGGCGACTGCTCAATACCGGCCGTCTCATCGGGAGTGGGAGAAGCCTGCCTTCCGACGGAATTCTTATCGGACGTCTCGACGTCCCGGGGGGAAGGTACAGCTTGATTCTCCTTCTCCCCGGAAGGGCCTTCCAGCTTCCTGGCATCCTTCTCGTCAGCCTTCTCCTCATCGCTATCCTCCAAGAAGGTCTTGACCAAATTTTCGAGCCCGGTCACTGAAGCAGACATCTCCACTACAACAGAGAAACAAATACGTTAGTCGTGATATCGGGAAGAACAAATTAAAAAGCAAACAATGCAAAAGCACAAGACAGAACAGCTCACAAATATAATTTCTGGCGGACTCCCGTTCACCCATAAGGAGGTGGGGGTTCACGGGGTTCTTTCCAAAAAGAGCAAACAGCACATCGGCAATCCTCTTATTTACAGGGGACATTCCCTTGTAGGTCACCTTAATGAAAGAATTAGACCCCGCCCCGAAGCTCCAATAAGTCGGGATGAGGCGTTCCCCCTCTAACGATAACCAAAAGGGATGGCGACCTTTAACGGGACGAACTTTGAAGAATTTGTCCTTGAACCCATGATAAGAGTCCTCAAACAGGCCAAATATCCTCCGGCATTGGGCAGACCGAAAGGACAGGAACCCTTTCCTTGCATTCCCTTGTTTGGAGGGGTTGGTAAGGTTGAAGAAGAAGAGGAAGACATCCACTGACACCGGCAGCTCGAGATATTCACAAACCATCTCAAAACAGTGGATAGAAGCCCAGCTGTTCGGATGGAGTTGCGACGGCGACACGGATATCCGATTAAGAAGCGACATCTAAAAATCGAAAAATGGTAGGCGAACGCCAACCTGGGTGAACATGGCTTTGTAAAACCAAATCCAGTCGGCGACCCGGGGAGAACGAAAATTAATCTCATACAATCTCTCGTTGGGGGCAGGAACGAAGGTCTCGTAATTGGCCTCCTCATCTGTCCCCCCGCACAGATACCCGGCTTGCCGGAACCCCGTCAACTCCTTTAGATCCATCTGGTTCGGCGAGTCCTTCACATCTGAGGTCACCCAGGCATAGGGGTCATAGTTCACGGCGAAAACAGAAGCCCGGGAGACGACGCGAGGCATACCTATAGTGGGGGTACCACTCCATTAGTCTATGAGGTCGGGAGTCTGGAAAAAATCCAGAAACTATGTCCATCCTATTCAACAGTTAAGCTCAAGCATGGCCAAAGCTACACCTATCATGCAAGCCACCTAAAAACCTATCCTGGAATGGTACCCCTCCCCTAACACATCTACTTAGCACAAAAAGGTCATCTAGCAACAAAAACCAAATAAGACAGCAAGAACACAAAGCAAATACAAACAACAAGCGTACAACAACGAAGCAGAAAAGAGAGAGGTCCAAGGATTACCTGAATTTGTTGCGAAAACTGAGAAGGATGAAGGGAAGATGCACAAGGATACTACAACAACGCTCTGAAATTTTTGAAAGAAGAAGAGGGAGATAGCAGGGAGATGGATGAAACAAGAGTGTAAAAGGGAAAAAAGTTGAAGCAAACTGTTTAAAACTGCCACTTAGAAAGCGCGAAAGACTTGGGGGAAAAATAGTATTTGCGCATGGGGTTTTGCAACCCATTATGAGCATTTAATGCTCAGCGCGAAGAACGAAGCGACGAACGGTTGCCTCAACAACCAAGAGACACGCGCGCAGGGGACATGTCCCTTCCACGGGCGGCCGACCCGACGATAATGCATGGAACATGAAATAACACGCCACTAATAGCTCCCACGACTATCATTGGCGTGTGGGGGCACTGTTACGACCTGGCCCAAACCCTCCACGGGTCGGCCCGACCCGAGCGCCACCCGACCCGGATGGTCAAGGGTGAGGCGCCCCGCAACCGACCCGGACACGCGTCCCAGACAGCTCACTTACAGCTGTGGGAGAACGTCTCGGAAAAAGTGGGCCTGTCCTTGTAGGGCCCACCTCTGACACAGTATATAAAAGGAAGGTTTTACCCTTCCCCCAAGGTACGTCACACATCACTCTCCCCCTTTTTCGCCTGCACATTACTTACTAGAGCGTCGGAGTGTCTTTGCAGGTGACACCCCCTCTCTACAAGAAGTGCTCGGGACCCCGCCTACACCAGACCGGCAGTTCACGATGAGGCGAGACCCCTCATCACCAACCAGTATACCAACCCGATCCGTCCGGTACCCGACCTACCGAACAATATTATTATTATTGGATTAAAATTTGGTTTTCAATTACTCTATTATCCTAATTTTACTAAAATTATTAAATTACCCAAAATCCCTAATTTTATTTAAAAAAAAAAGAGATTGTGCGTTTTGTTTTTCCTCTTAACTGGATTCATGTAACCAAAAAAATGATCTATAGATTCTAAGTTTCTAACTAATAATGTTATTTACTCATAAACTATATTCAAATCACAGCAATACATACATATGCGTTATTAAATGACCATTGTAACCATAAAGATATTATTATCTTAACTCAGCAAAATCAAAGGCCACTAACCTAATCTCCACCCACCTCACCGCCAAACCCCCCATATTTCTCACTCAACAGTACACACACACACACACACACACACACACACACACACACACACACACACACACACCGTGAATTAGGGAAGAGAGGGAGTTGCGCCGCGAGGAAGAAGAAGGGAGGAGGAAGCCGTGCTATCGTTTCGCCTCGGCTCGCCAACCAGCCGCGCCACCGCTACCACGTCCCGCTGCCGTCGTGCCGCCACCTCCAGACGCCGTTGCCGCCGCTGTTTACGAAGAGGGAAGAGAGAGCTCGCGGGTGAGAGAGGGAGTGTCGCGCCAGCCACTGCCTCTGCGCCACCGTCGTTGACGAGCTCAGCCGCCTCGCCATTGTTGCCGTAGAGGGTTTTGCCACTGTTGAGGAGAAGACACCGTTGCGTTGGTTGTTGTCGTCGAGAGAGAAGCTGTCGGGTCGCAGAGAGAGAGAGAGAGAGAGAGATAGAGAGAGAGAGAGAGAGAGTATGAGGAGCAGAGGAGTGAAGGGAGACACGCGCCCAGCCACCGCCGCTTCTGCCGCTGCCGTCGTCGAAAACGCTGCCAGTAAGGGTTGAGTTTGGTTTATTTCCTTTTGAGATTCCAGGAGCTTTATTTTCCTTACATGTTATTACAGCCGTCGTCACCGGAGTTGCGGCTGCTTTGCTCTTGATTTCTTTTGTGCAGTAAGTTACTTCTGCTTCGAAAACTTATTTGTCGCTTTTCTGTATATATTTCTGAAGTTTTGGTAAATGTAGGGTTGAGTTTTGATTATTGCGAGTCGCGATTGAAGCTGTGATTGCTGCGGGCTGCGAGGGAAAAGTGGGGTTGTGACGCGTTTGAGTTTTTGAGTTTTGACAATCGAGGTAGGAGTTTTCTCAAACTCTATTTTACATTACAGAGTTGTGATAAATAGATATTGATGCAAAAATATATTTCTGTGATTATGTTTTTCTTGTGGATGCGATTGTTTGATTGCTTGAGTGAAGTACGGTTGTTGATAAAAAATGGGTTTGAAAATTTATTTACTTAATTATTATGAAAAGTGCAACAGTGCTACTCTACGAATTTGCTTCAGCTTGCATTTTACTTACTCTGGTATTGCAACTGTGCAAGGTCTTTCAATTTTAGTTCTTTCGCGATTTTTCATTTTAATTAGTGTGTGCATGTGTGTGTTCAGTTGCTTGAAAATCTTAGTTTTGTTTTGAAAATAAAATCATTATGCTTCATAGGATAACTGTTTGATTAAGTTTGCAATTTCATGAGTGGAAGAAACAGTAATCTAATGATTAGTGATATAGTTATCTTGGTCATTGAGTTATTTTTGCTGAATTGTATGATTTTGAAACTGCAAAAGCATTGATTTAGAATGTGAAAATATCATTCTGTAATTGCCACGATGCAAGGATGATTTATTTTTTACTTGTCCCAATTATGCTCTCAATGGCTACTGACCAAGTTTGATTTTAGTATAAAAAAAATATTTTATGTACTCATATTTATCCTGTAGAGCCATTGCATGAGATTAACACAACTCTATATGGAAACTATTTGAATATAAGAAATTAAGAATAATGATGAAAGTTATCCTTTTTGTGCTCAAGAGGTGGAGCTACATGAAATTGCTTGATAATAATCACATGATGCTCTTTGTCCGTCGTCTATTGTTGTGTTTGCTGCCAGCTTAGCATCTTTAAAGGTCAATACTCTGTTCGTGGCTCATTGTAATAGTGTAACTTTGTTATTCATTTTTTTGCTTTATTCATAAGTGTTATTGATCTTTGAATTATTCTTGAATGATTTGTGTTTTCAGTTTTTCATTCATTGATTGTTGATTAGCTCTTACTACTATTTGTAATTATTCATGGTAAATGTGCTACTGTCCTGTTATTCTTTGTGCTTTTGTGGCTTAATGGTGATTAGATTGTGACTGTCTTGATCAAATTGTTGAGGATTGTTGCCTTCAGGTTTAGGTGCTCCAATTGAATATCTATAATTTTTGTTTTCATGATTTGTTGGTTTGTTTGTGATTATTTAAAATTTGGAATGCTTTGGCTGGGTTGATATTGTTGCTGATTTTGAACCTGGACTTTGGATTTGTTGTTGCATTTTCATTTGAATTTCTAGATACGGTTGCTCTACAGCTTCAATTTTTATTTTACACGGCCTTCCACTAAACCAAGCTTTCAACATAGATTTTGGATCTTTACCGAAAACCTCCCTAGGAATATGAGATTTCACACTTAGTTGCTTCCTTATCTTGAATTTACTGCTAAGAGATTAACTTGCTATCATTTCAGAACATTGTCAAACATGGGTTTGGAAGGTGAGCTTTTATTCATGAGATTTTATCACAAAGGAAAAGTTATCATATTGTTAAGAGCTATTATTCAACTTATGTACACTTTTATTAAATGGTTCTTATTCATTAGCTTTTATTTAATTCTCTAATTATCTATGACATACGATCTATTAATTATTCAATAATTAGTTTCTTGGTTTGAGTATTTAAGTATTAGATTTTGATATCATTATGAATAAAATTTATATGTTTTTGTTTTTTCCTGTGCATTTTTAAAGGAAAAACAAATATTATTTCTTAAGTTAGTGTTTTTTGTTTGGTGGTCTTTTCATGTGTGTGACACTTATTAGAACTTCTCCATGAGAAATGAGAAAGGAGCTATATGAACATGATGGAGTTTGTAATTTATAGTTTACATTTTGGAGATCTATAATTTCTTATTTTTCTTGTCCTATGTATCTATCTAGTTCATTAAGATTTTTCAATGTGTCTTGTTAGTTTGTACTTTAAAGTTTATATGTTGAAGATTTATAAAACAATATTAGTTAATGAAAGATATTTGAACTATCTATGTTATTATATATTATATAAATGTTGACTTGTTGAGTAAATTAGTTAATATATTAATTAATTAAAAAAAATATAATTTGATAAATTATGTGTGTAATTTGTATTAAAAAATTATTACAAAATAAATAGTGTTTTGTAACTAAAGAAAAAAAATGTTACAAAATCAAGTTACATTTTGTAACAAAATTTTATGATAGGAAAAAATAGATTGTCACAAAAAATACCTTGAAGATCAAAATTTGTTACCACTTTTGTAACGACTTCTGGTTTTTTGTATCAGAAAAATTTGTTACAAAATATCACTTTGAATTGTAACAATTCCATTTTTTGTTACAAAAACTTTTTGTAACGGGACATACTGCAACGGCCCCTTTTTTTGTTACAAAATCCTTTTGTTTCAAAATTTCAATTTTTTGTAACAATTTTTTTTGTTACAAATATTGCTTTTTCTTGTAGTGACCCCACCTCTATGTGCTTCGATTTGGAATGAAACGTCAGATTCTTGCTGAGATGGATAGCACTCTGACTGTCACAAAATAACACAAACTTCTCTTAATTGATGCCTAACTCTTGTAGAAATTTCTTCATCCACAAGAGTTCCTTAGAAGCTTCAACAACAGCAATGTATTCTGCCTCTGTAGTAGACAAAGCAACACATTTCTGAAGTTAAAATTTTCATGACACAGATCCCCCTACAAAAGTCATCATATAACCATAAGTCGATTTTCTTGAATCAAGATCCCCAGCCATATCCGCATCTGTGTAACCATCCAACGTAGGTTGGCCACTCCCAAAGCATGAACAAACTCTGGAAGTACCATTAAGTATCTGAGAATCCACTTCACTTCTTGCCAGTATTCCTTGCCAGGATTAGAGAGAAACCGACTAACAACTCTAATGGCATGAGCAATATCTGGCTTAGTACACACCATAGCATACATCAAACTACCAACTGCAGATGCATATGGAATCTTTTTCATTTTTGCTTTCTCTTTCTCACTTGTAGGACATTGCTGCGAACTCAGCTTGAAATGACTAGCAAGTAGAGTACTAACAGGTTTGAAATTACTCATGCTAAAGTTATCTAAAACCTTCTCAATATACTTCTGTTGCGACAACCACAGTTTCCATTCTTCCTGTCACGAGTGATACTCATGCTAAAGATATTCTTTGCAGGACCCAAATCCTTCATAGTAAATGATTTGTTCAAGTCTTTCTTAAGACTTTCAATCTTCTTAGTGTCATAACCAACAATCAACGTGTTATCAACATAAAGCAAGAGAATTATAAAATTACCATCAGAGAATTTCTTAACATACACACAATGATCAAAAGAAGTCTTACTATACCCATGACCTTCCATGAAGAAATCAAACTTCGTGTACCTGCCTTGGCACTTGCTTTAGCCCATATAAGCTCTTCTTCAACTTGCATACAAGATGCTCCTTTCTTTTAACCTCGAAACCCTTTGGTTACTCCATATAAATTTTTTTATCTATGTCACCGTGAAGAAATGCAGTCTTCACATCAAGCTGCTCAACCTCTAAATTCAAGCTAGCTGCCAATCCATGCACAACTCGAATAGAGGACATCTTCACAACTGGAGAGAAAATCTCCTCAAAATTAACACCTTTCTTTTGCTCAAAACCTTTCACAACCAATTGAGTTTTGTACCTTAGCCGTGAGACATTTTTATCCGCTTTCAATTTGAACACTCATTTATTCTTAAATGCTCTCTTATGCTTTAGTAGCATCACCAATTCAAATGTATGATTCCCATGCAAGGATTTCATTTCTTCTTACAAGGCCTTCAACCAATCTTCCTTATGATCATCAGACATAGCTTCCTGGTAGCTCTCTGGCTCTCGAATCTCAGTTTTCATCACATACTCATGAGGAGAGTATTTCTGAGAAGGATGACGCTCTCTAGTAGATCTTCTCAATTCAGGCTCAACTGGTGGTTCAAGTGGAACTTCAACATCTGGTGAAACTTCTGCATCTGGCACTTCAGGTTGAGGTGTAGGTTCATCATATAAATCAACATTATCAACTTGTACATCTCCCTCATCAATATGAGGTCTAGTGGAAGGTCCATGTTTATCATCAGCAGAACGTCTAACAGTTATTGGTTTATCTGTCTTCTTAATATCTTCAATAGTTTGGTCTTCAAGAAAAATCACATCTCGACTTCTAATTATCTTCTTGCTCACCGGATCCCATAATCTGTAACTAAAGTCTTTGTGACCATAACCCATGAAGATAACTACTTTGACTTTCCATTAAGTTTGGACCTTTCATCTCTTGAAATGTGAACAAAAGCACTACAGCCAAACACTCACAAGTGAATATAGGAGACATCTTTCCCTCTCCAAACTTTCTCTGGAACATCACCATTTAGTGGAACTGAAGGAGAAAGGTTGATCAAATCTACTACATTCCTCATCTTTTCACCCTAAAAGGATTTAGGCAACTTTGCATGAGAGAGCATACACATGACTCTCTCATTGATAGTGCGATTCATTCTCTCTACAACTCCATTATGTTGAGGAGTCTTAGGAACCGTCTTCTTAAGCTTGATCCCATGTCCTTTACAATACACTTCAAATGGACCCCTATATTCACCACCATTATCTGCTCAAACATATTTCAATTTCCTTCCTGTTTCTCTTTCAACACTTGCATGAAAGTGTTTGAAGAAACCGAGCACCTGGTCTTTAGATTTCAAAATAAAAGCCCACACTTTTCGAGAATAATCATCAATAAAAGTAACAAAATATGATGCACCACCTAATGTCTTAGCATCCATAGTGCAAACATCAGTGTGAACTAAATCTGAAAAACATGTGATCTCCTATAAGGTCTAGAACTATGAAATGATACTCTAGCATGCTTTCCAACAAAACAATGAGTACAAGTAATTAAAGTTGTACCTTTAACTGGAAGTGAGTGCTTCTTGGCTAAGACACTTAGTTCTTTCTTACTCAAGTGACCAAGACGTATATGCCACAAATCAGAAGAGGAATCGTCAGCTACATTCACCTCTTCTTTGCACAACTTTGCTTGCAGCCGGAAAAAAGTAGTGAGACTATTGTCTTCTTTAGCAACAATGAGAGCCCCTTTGGTAATCTTGCATTTTCCACTACCAAAAGAAGTGCAATACCCCTTTTGATCCAATGCCTTCACTGAAATAAGATTGAACTGCATATCTGGCACATGCCTAATATTCTTCAACTACAACTTGCATCCCATGTTGGTTTCAAGCCACATATCATCCATACCAATGATATCACACACTCCTTTGTCTTCCAATTTGATCTCGCTGAAATTTTCAGCAGTATAGGAAGTGAAAAATTCATGCCTCGGAGTGACATGACATGAGACACCAGAGTCCATAATCCAAGTGGAATCATCACATATAAGATTCACATAATTTTCATCATATGTAATAAGAACATCTTCATAAACAATAGCAGCAGTTTTTTTATCACCATCTTTACCTTTGTCTTCATTTCTTTCCCTTGATTGTTCTCTTTTCAAGCACCTACAATACCTCTTGATATGCCTCGGCTTGCCACAATGGTGACAAATGAACTTCTTTCTTGGCTTGTACTTTCTTCTTGACTTGCTTCGACTCTCTGACTTGTCAAAACTGTGAGGTTTTCTACTTTGACTTCTCTCCCGTGACTCTGAAACAAGTGCTTCTGATTGGGAGGATGAATTAGTCAAACCTCACTCTCTTCTTTTGGCTTCTTCATTCAACATGCTCTCTTTAACCATTGCTAACGTCAAATTTTCTTTTGGAGCTGAGTTAGTCAGTGTCACAACCATAACTTCCTAACTATCAGGTAAAGAGCTCAACAACCACAGCTTGCAACTCATCATTCAAAGTGATTTCATCATTTGTCAGTTGGTTCACCGTCTCCTGAAAAATGCCCAAGTGCTCTGGCATTGATTTACCTTCAATATATTTCATATTGACAAGTTTCTTGATCAACAATGCTTTGTTTTGCACATTCTTCCTCTCATATAACTCCTTTAATTTATTTCACATTTTTTCGGTATTTGTTTCAGTGTTAACATGTGGATACATGCTAAGATCAAGCCATTGCCTAATCAAAGCAACTGTCTTCCGATTCAACTTCTTCCATTTAGCATCGGATTTAGTACCTTTGGATTTATCCCACTCCACAGGATCATACAAGTCCTTGCTATACAACATATCTTCCATAAGGGTCTTCCAAATCGAGTAATTTTGGGAATTCAATTTGACCATATTTGGCCCATGAGTATTTTCCTCTATTTAATCAGCACAAAAATTAACAACCAGGGCTCTAGATACCACTTTGATGGGAAAACTCAACAAAAGTTCAAACAAGAACCTGTCTAACAGTGGAAGCACCCAAAAATAATTTTTTCACAACCTGTGCGATTAAATAGGTAATACCAAAAATACTTCAAGCAACAAATATAATGGCAGAAATTAAATAATCAGACACCAGAATTTTAACGTGGGAAAATCCCCAAAAGAGGGACAAAAATCTACGGGACCTAGTTCAGTAAAATCTTCCACTATCAGAATAATAGGTACATAATCAGTCTTCCTAGTGACACTAGGGTATCTCAACAATCAAAAAAATACATCATCAAAACTTATAGAATTAACATAAACCCGCCACAAAGTGGGTATCTCAAATCAGATAAAAGAAAAGGCAATACAACTAGCAAGTTATATCCTAATGTTCATCTCTACACCAGGAATAACATACTAAAATTTCATAAGAAATGGAGCAAGTTTACTGGTTCAATCGGATCAAAAATTGCTTGCCTTTTTCCCCAATTTCTTCTTCTCCTTCGACGATGGCACTGTTCTCTTTTTCCTTTTGTTTCAAAATGAGAGAGCCTTAGTATCTCTCTCTTCATTCCGTGGCTATATGCCACTTTGTTTCTTTATTTTTTTCTTGTTTTTAATACGTGGACTCCACTTAGTTAGGGAACCACCAACAATATATATATATATCATTAAAGTTCTCGTAAAAAAATTGTTTTAAGTAAAACGGTTGATTAGAGTTGCTCTTCCTATAGAATTGTTGTAACGTGGAATAATTGTATAACCTAAGACTGAAAGAAAGTGAAAGAAAAAGAAAAAGAAGTGTAAAAAAAAGATTAGATCACAATCAATAATAATTAGTTAATTTAAATTGATCCCTAATATTTTAATTGACTCAAGTTAGACCATAAAATTTTGAATGGTAATTTATGTTGGCTCATGAGCTCATTTCCATCAACAGTGTGCTAATTTGGCATGTTAACTTATTGTGCTAGATAAAACAAACAAAACAAACGACGTCATTTTATATTACCACCTAATCTACAATGAGATGCGTTTTGTTGAAAAAAAATATCAGAATAGGCAAATTAAATAAAGATAACTTAGAGTGCAAGAAATAATAAAAAACTAGTGTAACTAATTTCTATTATCACTGTAAGTTATAGGTTGAGTTATATATTTTTATATAAATGTACTTGTGCTATATCTAGTGGCTAGCACTCATTTATTCCTTTGTATAATCCAATCCTAAAAATATACAAAAATATTTCAATTTTTATTCTTCTTTCTCAATATATTCACATATGTATCATTTTGTTCTAATTTCTTTCATATCTCCTTTGATCTCTGGTGCCTAACATAGTATCAGGATAAGAAACCGATCTAGACATGGATACATAACCAAAAATCACATCCTCTCATACAGCTGCTGCAATAGCAAATGCTCTTCCATCTCTCAACAATACTTCTCAAAAATTCTTTTCAATTAGGGATAAACTCGATGAAACAAGTTTTTTGACTAGCAATAACTTACTCTTTTCACTATAAGTGCCAATAATTTAGAAGATCATCTCAATAAAAAAAATTATTTCAGCAATATTTGATTCAAAATTTGATCAACAATCGAATAAGATCTCTAGGACCTTCAAAGCTTGAAAACTTTGAGACAATCTTCTAACAATTTGGTTGTTACAATCTATGGATGACTCTTTCAAAACAAAGATGATAGGATGCAGGTATGCTTATCAAATCTTGGACAAAATTCAGGAGTATTTTAAAAAAATTTTCAAGATCAAAGTTAAACAATTGAAAACAGAATTGAAGAGTATCATGAAAGGAGGCTCATCAGCCACAGAATACTTGAAGAAAATTTGTAAGATTGTTGATTCTTTAGCTGCTGTAGGTCATTCTTTAATTTTAGATGAACATTTTGATGCAATTATTGATAATTTAAGTGAAGAATATGCTATGTACATATCTATGATATCAAAATCTAATTGATGCTAAAGCATTACTTTTCCCATGAAAGCATGCTTGAGAGATTAAAAATAAAACTAAACTTGGCATGATTCAATCTAATTTCATATAAACCAATTTCTAATACAACAATAGAGGTGTAGGAAGAAGTTTTGTTGCAAGAAGAGGTCGAGGTAGATCATTTAGAGTAGGAAGATCAAACTAGAATTCATCAAGTCCTCACAATGTCAAGTTTGTAATAGATATAGTCACATTGTTGTGACATGTTTTCACAGATTTGATCAATCTTTTCAATCCTCTAATAGCTCTAACAACACTTCATCATCATCTTCTACTACAACACCACCGTCATTATTTCAAATCTTAAAGCATTCTTTACAAATATAACATCAACATCAGAATCATCATGGTTTATAGATGAAGGGGCTTCTCATCAGATTACTCTATACCAAAACAGTCTTCTTTCTTCTTTAAATTTTCAAGGGACTGAACAGGTGTTGTTAAGTAATGATACTTCCTCACCTATTACTCATATTGGTCACTCGTACCTCATTTATCTAGATAATAATAACAGGTTATACTAAAACAATAACTGCATGTTCCTAGAAATATCTCATAATCTAATAAGTGTTTACCATTTCACAGTGGACAATAAATGCTATTTTAAGTTTTATTCTGATGCATGCTATGTCAAATCACAAGACACCCACCATATTTAGCTCCAAGGATGTCCTAAGTAAGGAGTGTATGAATTTGAGAAGGTTGCTAAAGAATCCTTAATTCCATCCAAACTTTTAGCCTTCTGGTAAGATAAATAATAAATCAAATTTGTATAAATTTTGTTGTATGTCAAAAATGCACATCTTACCTTTTCAATTAGACACATATTAGTTTCAACAACATTTAGATATAGTTTACAAAGATGTATGGGATCCCTCACCAGTTTTATCTAATCATGGTTTCTCATACTATGTTTTCTTTTTTAGATACTTACACAAGATATCTGTGTATATTTCTATTATCGTCTAAATCACAAGTTTTCAAATCTTTTAGCAATATAAATTACAAATGAAGAAATTCACTAGCCATCAAATTAAACACTTAAAATATTATCATGTTCAAGAATACATATCTCATACCAATAAATAGTCAATAAATTAATTCTTAATAAAAGAAATTAGAAATATAATTTTATAGTAAAATAAGATAGAGCTAATTAAAACAAGAATTTTGACTCTAATTTTAAAGAATTTGACCCAAAATTGAGCCAAACGGGCCAAATCGATCGAACCAAGTCCAAAATGGGCCCAAGGTCCAACCCATTCAGCCATACACACTTAATGAATCTCCTTCTTCCTCATTCATTCAGCAAGGAACACTGAAGAGAGAAAGAAGTTTATGAACCCTAACTCAAATTTACATTCAATCTTCAATCTCATATATCTTCTTGCTCCGAGCTCCGATCGCCGCACAGTTTGTGGCCACGCGTCCGTAGCGTCGAGCTCTACAAAGTCCAGTATATCACAAGGCTTGAATTAGCTTGATAAGAACATTCAATCTTGCTTCTTTGGTGCTTGTGTAAGGTGCATGTAAATATGTGATATGAGGCAATTGGATATGTTGGAAGCTTAATTGGAAGCTTGGAGTGAGATCGAGTTACTGAATTTTGGTGATTGCAGCTTACAATTTTGCCTTGTGGGTTGCCTTGGGAAATATGTGAAAATCGGCCAAGGTATGGTTTTGGTTTCTCGTATGTAATATATAATGTCTTGTGAAAACTTAGGCTAGATGACCATAGGATAAGTTGAAATGTGTAGTTATGTTAATATTTAGTAACTTTGATGGAATTATTAAATGACATTGAGAATGAGTAGTGATTGATCATCTTGTTCAAAGTGTAGTGTTGGTGTTTGATGATAAATTTGATTGAGTTTGATGGAAGTTGAATTAGTGTACTTGATATAGATTAGCAATTCTTGATGTAAATGTTAAGCCATTCATGATAGTGGGTGAAGTATTTATTGTTGGTGATTGTTGAATGAAAGGGTTAAATGCGTATGTTGGTATGTGTGGCATGGGAACTATATATATATATATATATATATATATATATATATATATATATATATATATATATATATATATATGAGTATATTTGTTATTGATTTGGGTTGAGGAATTGTGAAGATGTATGTGTATATGCAGGGAATTATTGAATAATTGAGAGTATTGAGTGTGGTGTATTGTAAAATGAATGGGAGGTGTGGAGTTGAGTTTTGGTGATGCTTTGGTTGTGAAATGTTTGGGTATGAAATGAGATTTTGGTAAAGATAGGGGTTTGGTGATCTTTGGAAAAGTTGATTTTTAATGAACTTCGGTGATCCATAACTTGAGCCTCAGATTTTGGATTTAAATGAAATCTATTTTAAATTAAAGATAATTTCAAGAACTTTAAAACAGTATAAATTTTGTGAAAAATGGAATTTAGTAGAGGAAGTTATGGACGCCGAAAGTTGGTAATATGAATTATGAAATCTGCACTTTATCAGCTTTTAAAAAAAATGAAGATGGCGCGTACGCGGAGTCCTGTTTTTCAGCAAGCTCAATTTTTGTATTTTAAACATGATTTTAAACTTCTAAACCTCTATTTTTACTCTTTTATACCATAAATATTAGTTTTAAGTATAGTGAAGAGATTAAGCTATGAAAGGGGGTAACTTGGTACTGAAGAAAGATGCTGAAAGTGATGAATAAGGCAGAATTAAGAACAATGCGATGTTGATTGATATTATGAGTTTGATTAGAATTATGCATGAATATATATTTATGAATGTCGAGATGATGAGTTATGATTTTGAGTATAGACGAGTAATCCCTATCCAAGTTATGACTTTTTGGATGGACGAGTAATTCCTATCCGAGTCATAGCCTGTGGTTAGACGAGTAATTCCTACCCGGGTTATGGTTGGGGCACCTACCTGAGTAGATGAGTAATACCTATTCCGTGTTGTGGTGTTCTGTCTAGGGTTAGCTACCGGACATGTTGGGTTGGCTTTATAATCGATAGATGAGACTCATCAACCACATAGGGCAGGCATACATCATATGCATATGTTTGCTTTGTTTGATTGTGCATTATTTAGGTTTACCTTTGTGAATTACTATGCTTATTTGCTATACTTTCTACCTGTGTATCTGAATTCTACCTGTAATTGCTTTGTCTGTATTGCTTGTCTGTGCACTGGTGAATTTGGAATGTTGGAAGAGGTAGAAGGTGGATTGTATAGTTAGAGTTTTATGAGACAGAAAGTGGATTGTAAATTGAGGGATTAGGTTAGGATTGAGTTAGACCCTTATGAACCTTAGATAACTATCCTGCTTATGGTTTACCATGTTAATTCTTTAAGTTTTAAGTTTATTAATCTGAGTATTGGCGTTCTAGGATTGCCTCTGGCATTCCCAGGACCTTATATCTTATGTGTGTGGCACATTTACCATGCTGAGAACCTCCGATTCTCATCCCATACTGTGTTGTTATTTTTCAGATGCAGGTCGAGAGGCACCATGGTAGGCATCTGGAGTTCTGCAGTGGAGTGGTTTATGGGATGTTACTTTGGTGTATATTTAATATATAATCTTATGTATTTAACTTGAACAGCTTCTTTATTTTGTACCTCTTAGAGGTTTATGGAGAACTAGGGTTTTATGTTTATGTATTTTGGACTTCGGGCTATGTATATATGTATGTAAATATTCTCTAACCAGCCTTAACTTCGCAGGCTGAGTTAGGGGGTTTGTTATCTTGTATTCTTGACCTTCTAATCCTGCTTTCAGTTTAGTTAAACTTATGAACCTTGGTTTTCTTAGTACGCAAATTAACATTATTCCGGAGTGTTGCACTTTTAATTTTACAGTTTTGTTTTAACTATTCCTCTAAGGCTCCTCGTATATTACTTTCTTTCAATTACTATACGTATATATACTTTCTTAGCTAATAATGGTATAATTCATAGATACTCCTATCCTTATACACATCAATAGAATAGAAGGACATAGAAAAATACAGGCATATAATTGAGGTAGATTTATCCTTACTTGCTAATGCATCTTTACCTTTAAAGCATTGGGATGATGCATTTTTTTCTTCTGCATATATAATTAATAGATTACTTTCTATTGTTTTATTATACAAATCATCTTTTGAATGTTCAATCATTATCCACCAGATTATAAAGCTTAAAATTTTTTGTTGCTGGTGTTATCCTTTACTAACACCTTACAATTCTATCAAGTTTCAATATAAGTCTAATTTATGTGTTTTTATGGGATATTCTCCCAATCATAAGGGATATAAGTGCACGAACTCTCAAGAAAATATATTCATTAATAAACATATGTTATTTGATAAAACATTATTTTCGTAGACTACTATGTTCCCTACCAATAAGACCTCTATATACATAACCCCAAAGAATACACCTACTGATATTTTTACTATACAAGTTTCTTTTGTCTCCTCCTCTCCTTTAACTTAATATGATACTCAACCACCTTTACACAATCAATCTATAACTCCCTTATCCAATCCTGAACCATATACCAATTATGACTCCCCAATTCATTTAACCATTAATCTCACAAATCCTGAACTAAATACAATTTCTAATCCTACACCGATACCCATTTCTACTATTGAAATTCAATTACCAACTTTAAACACAGCCACCATAAATCAGAATACTCACCCTATGAAAACTAGATTTAAAACTAGTTCTCTCAAGCCAAAAATATTTTAAACTAAGGTCAAATCACCACCAGATTTGATTAATGAAATTTCTTCATCAGCCAAAATTGCTTTAATAGCACTACACTAGAAGTAGACAATGCAAGAAGAATTAGAAGCTTTATATAGAATGAATACTCGAATAGTAACAAATCCACCTCCTAGGAGTACAATAATTGAATGTATATGGGTTTATTCCATCAAAAGGCACCCAAGTGGAGCTATACTTAAGTATTAAATTAGTCATGATGCTTAGGGATTCCATCAAAGAGAGAGAATTGACTATGATTAAGTCTTCCATCCAATCATCAAACCTGCTACAATTAGAATCATCCTCACCATTGCTATCTCTAAATCATGACCAATCCACTAATTTGACTTCAACAATGCATTTTTTAATGGATATCTTCAAGAAATGGTGCACATGCAACAACCTCCATCCTTTCTTCAAGGCAATGCCCAATAGGTTTGCAAACTTCACATGTCATTTTATAGTTTAAAACAAATTCAACGATCTTGGTTTACCAAATTAGTCTCCACTTTATCTCAAATTGGATTTCAAAACACCAGGTTATCTCAATCTTGGTTTATGTTGATGATATTTTAGTAACGGCAATAATGAGATTACTAAACTCATGAATGACCTACATTCTCTATTTGCAGTGAAAGATCTAGGGGAATTCAATTATTTTTTGGGCATTTAAGCCACTACTTCATGTTGCTTTATTCTCTCACAATCCAAAATATTAAAGATTTACTCACTAGAGCTCATATGCATGAAACACGCTCGATGCCCACCCCTATGAACACCGTAACAAAATTATTTACATATGATGGTGACATTTTTGAGAATCTTACTCAATTTAGATATATTGTTGGTGCCTTTCAATACATAACTTTAATTAGACCAGATATATCCTTCTCTGTAAATAAAGTCTCACAATATATGCACAATCCCTTAAATTCTCATTGGAAAAGTATTAAGAGAATTCTGCGATTCTTGGTTGGTACCATGAATCAAAGGATCCTTTTTCAACCTTGTGCTGATTTAAATTTGTTTGGATTTGCAGATTCTGATTGAGGTTTGAACCTTGATGATCGAAGATTAACTCCAGGATATTGCATCTATCTTGGAACAGACTTGGTTTCTTGGGCAACCAGGAAAGAACACTCTATAAGTAAGTCGAGTGTAGAAGTTGAATTTCGAGCAATTGCAGCTACAAAAATAAACCTTTGATGGATATTGAAACTTTTTACAGAATTACATATCAAGTGTCATAAGATTCCAGTCATATACAGAGACAATATTAGTGCATGCAGTCATACTTACAGCTAATCCTATATTGCACAACAAAACAAAACACTTCGACCTTGACTTTCATTATGTTTGAGAGAGAGGGGTATTGAGGATAATAAGCACAAACTCAGGATCTTGTCTAAACCGACCATGAGTTTGAGGGAGAGGGGTATTGAGGATAATAATAGAATTCGCAAGTTAAATACAGATAACTTAGAATGCCAAAAATAATTCAAGAACTAGTGTAACTAATTTTCGTTATCACTGTTAGTTATAGGTTGAGTTATATATATTTTATATAGTTGTACTAGTGCTATATATAATGGGTAGCACTTATCTATTCCTTTGTACAATTCAATCATAGAAATATACAAAAGCATTTCAGTTTTCATTCTTTTCTCTCAGCATATTCACATCTTTATCCTTCTGTTTGAGTTTTTTCACTTTAATTTTTTATCTTTGGTACCTAACATATTTTATTCTATTTATGTGAAATGTCATTTTATTGAAGATTAAATGTCAATATAAAATAATATTATTTTATTTTATTCAATATAACAAATTAACATGTTAAATTAGCATGCTATTTACAAAAATGAACTCAAACTAATGCAAATTACTAAATTAAAAGTTTAATTTGAGTCATTTAAAATTTTAAAAATCAATTATATTCGATTACGTCATGACATTATTTTTGGAATTGTATTACAACAGTATACATTATTCCGTTCACAGTTATGCATGCGTAAACCATTGAACAACTCAATTAATAATGATTAATTTTAAATTATTGTTTCAAATTCAAAATTTGATTAATTGACATTAATGGTATTTTTGAATCAAAACTTACACTAATTTATTTTCACTTCCACTCACCATTCACCACACAAAACCACAAATCCTAATCTCTCTTCCCAATGCCCCACGCTGCCGCGGTTTTGTCCTCGCGCTGCTAGCGTCGCCGCAGCACCGTCCTCGCACGCCATCGCCGATCGTCTTTGCATCCTTCTCCGCCACCTCATATGCCGTTCGCGCAGGAAAGACAACCACCATCATGCTTCTACTTCACCCACCTCACATCCCATCGCGACTCCCCATCGCTCGCCCGACGCACCCTTGCCGCTCGGGACTCCCCATCGTTCGCCACTCGCGCCCCACGACTCTCCATCCGTCGCGACGCAGCCACCACCAGGTCCCCATTCGCGACGCACGATCAACTACTCCGATCCATGGCGACTCCTCCACTCGTCGCAACACGCCACCGCAAGTCCCCCCACTGTCCACGCAACGTCGTCGCCGTCACCCTACGGCTCTTCCTCTCTTCCTCCTATTTGGTTTTGAATGATTTTTTAACTAGTTTTTTACGTTTCTTTTTTCTACATTTCGGATGATTTTTTTTATTAGTTTTGGATGATTCTTTTTTCTATGTTTTGGATGTTTTTTTCTTAGGATTTGGATGATTCTTTTTATTAGTTTTGAATGATTCTTTCTCCTATGTTTTGTATGTTTTTTCTTAGGATTTGGATGATTCTTTATCTTATGTTTTGGTGCTTTTTGTTTTTTGGAGTTTTGAAAATTTTTTGGAAAGAGAAATTAGTATTTACGTAATAAATAGTAAAAGGTGAATTAGAGTAAGAAGATGCAATTAATAATCATTAATTTTGTATTTTTTTAAAAAAAATTTAAATAACTACTAATTAATGATAATTAATATTATTAATTAATATAGAATATAATTCAAAAATATTTGTTGCTTTATTGTTGGCTGGATCCCTCTTAGTTTCCTAATATTATTGTAATTAAATATGTCATTCTTTTTGCGCGGTTGAGAAAAGTAATATCAATTGATGAGCCCAATTTTATCTTTACGTTAAAAAGCAATAATTTTTATGTTCATAATATCATACGTGGGTTTTTTTTTTTTTTTTGTGACTGAACATAACACAAAAAACAAAAACCTAAAAAAAAGAGTAGCACTTTTTTCTAATAATAATGTCTAAATTATTAGGGGATAACAATCACTTCAGATACACCTACTTATTTAAAACAATAGTTTTAGCCATTAAATTAGCTGTTCTGTTTATTGTACACTGGATTAAGATTAAGATTAAGATTTATATACGTCAGTTTTAATTGGTTCGTTATTTATGCAATAGAGATTAGGATTTATATACATTTATGCTTAAGGATTATTTTGATAATTAAATTTTAATTTATAATATTTATTTTCTAATATATTTAAGTTTTCAAGTCAATGAGTTGTAAACAGTAAACTTCATCTTTTTATTGGCGAGAGGAGACTTTTTCGGTTATTAATTAAGAATAAAAATAAGTAATACAAAGGTACATTATTAATGTCATAATGTGTTAATTAGAATGAATTATTACAAAGATTACTGATCTTTTGACAAAATGACAGCAATACTAATTAATATCAAATATAAAATATTAATATTATTATTTTAAAAAATTATATAAAAAACATTTTATAATTAACATACAAATTTATACGAATAACTATAGGAATGAACTTTTTAAAATGATCCAATATTAGGCATCTTTTTTGTAATTGTAAAAACTTTTATGGTTAAAATTAAAATTTAAGATAAAAATAATTAAAAAATTGACTAATATTTATCAAAAAAAATTAACTTTTTAATTGAACTGATAAATTTATATATATAATGAACAAATAAACTTAAAGCGAAAAGCAAGGAGGCAAATATAATATAAGCAGATTCCATTTTGAAGCAATGTGCATTGTCTTATCCCCCTTCTTCAAAAGTTAATATTGTTTATTTTTCAGTGCTATAATATGTCCATGAAAGTGAAAGGTGTTACTCATTTTGTGGAAGGGGCTGCGACGCACCGCCTAGGAGTCGTTACGTTCACAAATTCATGCATTGTCGGCTCCGACCACAAATCCCTGATTAGTTGAAAGATTATGTCAAGGAATTTTTTTAATAAAGTTGTTAACGATCAAACTTTAGAATATCATCATACACTGTATATCTGTTATCAACCAAATCATTAATACTAATAAGAAAGTTAACATTGTAATACATAATTAAAGACATCTAGTAACTAATAAGTCTAATAATTAAACTATTTAATCTCTTTTTTGATAGGGATAATAGTTACACATTCAAGTATTTTTGACAACTAAATTTAATTAAATTGGGTCAAATTCAACAAAAACTACTCTCATCACACCAATGTATACATACGCATTTCAATAATGTAAAACATATCCTTCTTCGTCTTCGTCTTCTCATTTATTCTCCTCCTCCTTCTCCTTCTTTTAAATTCATGCACGTATCTTCTTCTTTTTTTCGTTACTGTCATCACCAACAATACCAATATTTTGCTAATATTTTTATTGGTTTTAATTTTCTTTGGTTCTATCATTAAATAATTTCAGTTTATTTTTTAGTTTATTTCGACTCATTTGTCAATTAATTGAGGTTCAGTTGATGCTGTTGATAAGTATTGACTAAATTTTTTATTTCTTAAGTAATTTCGGTTTATTTCTTAGTTTAATTAAGGTTCATTTGAATCCAGAAATAAATTGTATGTATTTTTGTTGATAATTGAATCTTTTTGACTGCTTGTTCAAAATTGAACTAATTTCGGTTCATTTGTGTGTTAACTGAGGTTCACCTGATGCTGTTGATAAATATTGACCAAATTTTTTATTCCTTAGGTAATTTCAGTTCATTTCTTAGTTTATTTGAGGTTCATTTGGATCCAGAAATGAATTCGATTTGTTTGTGTTAATTGAGGTTCACTTGATGTTGCTGATAAATATTGACCAATTTTTTTAACAAAGAAGAATGAAATTATTCATTATCACTTTATTCAATTGCATTAGATTCCACTCTATTCCATTCAATTAGTTTAGATTTGAACAAGCAATAAAAAAAAACTCAATCATCAACAAAAACACATCAAATTTATTTTTAGATCCAAATGAACCTCAATTAAACTAAGAAATGAACCGAAATTATTTAAGGAATAAAAAATTTGGTCAATACTTAACAGCAATATCAAGTGAATCTCAATTAACACACAAATAAACTGAAATTAGTTCAGATTTGAATAAACAACAAAAAGACTTAATCATTAAAAAAACACATCGAATTCACTTCTGAATCCAAATGAACCTCAATTAAACTAAAAAATAATCAAAATTACTTAAGGAATAAAAAATTTGGTCAATAGTTATCAGCAGCATCAAGTGAACCTCAATTAATACACAAATAAACCGAAATAAATTAAGAAATGAACCGAAATTATTTAATGATGGTATCAGAGAAAATCAGAACTAATAAAGATATTTATAAAATATTGGTGTTATTAGTGATGACGATAACGAAAAAGGAAAAGAAAAAAACAAGATGCAACATTGGATAAGAAGAAGCTTGCGTAAATTTAGAAGAAGAAAAAGAAGGCGCGTGATTTGAAAAGTTGTTATAACAATTCAGTTAAACTTGGTTAAGTATTTTGTTTGAATTTAGAGTTTTATTGAGTAAAAAATATCCCAACGGCAAAAAAGAGTAAACTACCATTTGTACCCACGAAAGTTGAAAATGCTGACATATCTACCCATAAAAAAAGAAAATTACCCTTTGTACCCATAAAAAATGATTTTTACAAGTAAAATTATCCAAATCCTAAAAAATTAAATAAAATTCCTAAATTACCCTTCTCTCCACCACTACCACTATCATCTCCTCCCATCCCCTCCCCCCTCTCCTCTCTCTCTCTCTCTCTCTCAATGTTCTCATCTTTTCTCCACTACTGTCACCACCACCACTAACCCATCCTCTCTCTCTCCTTCCATTTTCTAAGCTCGTCGCCGCCGCCATAATCCGTCAACTCTGCCAACTCTTTTCTCTTTCTCTTTCTCTCGCTTTCCTTATGTGTTTTGCTTTTCTCTTTCTCTTCTGCTTCTTCGAATTCTCAACCCAGAAAAATGGTTTCACCATCATCAATAACAACAGAACCATCTTCAGATTCTTTGCCCCCACACTCTCTCTTACCTGCAAAATCCCTTATCTTCACCACCACACCATCTTCTTCACCCAATCACCTTTCTAACCCTAACACTCTTCACCCAGCCACCACCCCTCTTTCCCTTTCTAATCTCAAATCCCACCACCACCCTCTTCAACTAGCCACTACCCCCTTTCCCTCCAAAACTCACACACGGAGACATTACACACACACCCACCCGAGGAAGAAGAAGAGAAGAGGAGGAGGAGCGAGACCGCACTAGCAACGTGGGGACTCACTGACGCTATCGCATCATCGTCGCCGTTGTTGAGGGAGCCCAAAGAGGATATGCGACCCAGAACCAAGGAAGGGAGAGCTGTCGCCGCCGTCGCGCCCTGCTGCTGCCGGCTGCGTCACATCTGTCACCGCCATTGATTGAGTCTGTCGCTGTCGTTGTCACTGGTCTGGAAGGAAGAGAGCGCGCAAGAGATCGGAGAAGGAGGAGAGGGCTGTAAGACCCAAAATCTTTGAAAAGTCTTTTTATGATCAAGTCTCAAATCATATAGTTATTTATAGCCTTAATTTCAGAAATTATTTTATTAAAGATAATCAAGGCAAGTTTTGATTTATTGGATTTGAGATAAGTTATGATTATTATCCAATTTCACAATTATTGGATTATTTTCTATATTCAGAGTATAAAGTTAGTAGTTGTGAAATAATAAGGATTTCTATATGCTTTGGATTAAATAATTAATATTTTAAATAGTAATACTGCTATTTTGGAAAAAAAATAAAGGAACTAAGTATATTATTTCTAATTTTTAGATTTGGGCATTTTATTGAAAATAATTTGTGAAATTGATGAGCAAATAGTATTTTCTATACATAATTAGTGTTGGATTTAAATTGGGTTTCAATTACCATAATTTCCCCAATTTCATTTGAAATTACTAAAATGCCCCTAACCCTAATTTTTGAAAATAAAACCCTAACCCTGAAACCCTAATCCATGACCCGGTTCCCCCTTTTACCCTCAGCAAACTCAGATTCAAAAACCCTGTAGCTGCCACCCATTTCTTTTCCCATCGGCAACTCACACAAAGTTTCCTTTTCCCGGAAAGAAAGAAACAGTGAGCCAGCGAGAGGGGGAGAGAGGGAGGCACGTCTCGTCGCCGTCGAGCTGGAGGGGGAGCTGTCCGCAGCGCCATGGCACCACCGCGACCATGCCATGCCTCACCGCGAGCTACCCAATCGTGCCATCGCCGTCCCGTGGAGCCATCGCCGGACCGCCGCGCATGAGGATGATGGGCTGTCGCTGCCTTCTCGTCGCAAAAGAGAGAGAGAATTCGGGAGCAGAGCAGACGAAGGAAAGATCTGAGGCGAGCTGGGAGCCTGACCACCGCGCGGAGCCGCGCTGCTGTGTGCTGTCGCTGTCGCCTCGGACTGCTACCGTCACTGAGCTCCGTGGAGTAGAGAACGACGCAGGTGAGAGGGGATCGCGCTCTGCTGCAGTCGAGCCGGCCTTGCTACCTCCGCGGCTGGGGCTGTCTCTGTCGCCGGCGAGAAGGAGAGAACCGTGCGGGAGAAACGGAGCGCGATGGGGGAGAAGCCGGCTCCGCCACTGCCTCTCACTGCCGCCACATGTTCCTTCGCCACTGCTAGAGGTGAGTTACCGGAACCCTCTGCCACCGGGAGTCAGTATCTCAGCCGCCCAGGAAACCACCATTAGAGTCACCGCTGTGTTGGGTAAGCTCTCCCATATTTCTGCTTCCTTGTTCTGCCAGTTTATTTCTACGTTGGAGCCTGTCACTGAAATTTTTTGTATTGGATGATGTGATTATTGTAAATTCCTTGCCGCTGCCGCCGCTGGAATCACGGACCAAGGTGGTGGAGAAGGCCTTTTTTCCGCTGCTGCTATAATCGTTCTTACTGTTGCTACTGTTTCGTTTGGTAATTCAGTGAGTATCTCACGTTTCGAAAACCCTGCTTTAGTGTCCGGTTGTGTTTGGTTAAAGACCTTGAGGCTTGGTAATGTAGGTTTGAGTTCTGATGATTGCGTTTCGCATAAGTGTTGCGGAGGCTGCTGTGCCATTCCTTTTATTTCAGTAAGTGTTTTTATCTCGGAATCCTCGCCACTTGTTTTTAGATTATGAGTTTTAAGATTTTCATGATAATGATGTGTTAGGAAGTAGTAACTGAGCTTATATGTGGCGTTGAGGCTGTTTCTACTTTTGAGAAAAAACACGCGGAGCCGGGACTTTGATTGTCGATTCGGGTTGAGGCGGGAAGGACTCTGTGACGCGTTTGGGTTATGGAATTGCGTTTTGAGGTAGGGGCGCTTTCCAAGAACTATGTTTTGTGTATTGGAATTATTACATATGGATACTGGTGTGAGATATTGTGTATTTGGTGATTGTATCTGCCTTATGTATTATTTGATTGACTCGAATGACTATGGATGTTGGTTTGGCTGAATTGTTGTGTGGCTTGTGAAATGTAATGTTTAGAAATTGATTTTTTAAAGATTTGAAATGTGAGTTTAATCCGTTGAGGATTGGTTTGAAGTAAGTCAATTATTTTGATCATGTGAAAGATAGAATACTCTTGAAATTTAGCTTGGGTTGCTTAAATTGATTTGGTTTTGATAAATGATTTACTGCTGAACCGATTCTTTAAAGCTTTAGAAATAAGTTAAATCGGTTGATATTGAGTTGATTTTTGAAATAGTTTCCTTGAGATATGCCACTGAGGCGACTGTTGGATTTAGCTTGCTTTTGAATTGATTTCTGGTTTTGAGCTGTTGAAAAGGAATGAGAAACAGTTTAGTTGGGACCCGAACCGGGTGGCAAAAGTCCAAGTTTTAGGGGAGGTGCTGGCGAAATTTCTACAAAATCCTAGTCTTGTTTGAAAAGTTATTTAAAAAGGGTTGGATTTGAGAAATTGTATTATTTGATTTATTAAGAGAATATTTATGTTTTCAAGCTTAACTTATTTAATGAACTTTATGCGTTGAGTTCGGCTTATTTAGAAAGGACTATTTTTACCGTTTGAATCACTGAAGGAAATAATGATACTCTAATATTGATTTCAATATAAAAAGGAGCTTTTAGTGATTTCAAAGGAATCTAGACTTTTGATTGAGTAATTAAGTTTGAGGCATTTTGGAAGAGTTAGAAAAATGGGTTCCAAAAAGAAACCTGAAAGTGGTTTGATTCAAATGAACCGGTTCCTTTTCAAATGAGTTAATTTTTGGACCGGGTTGGAACTTGTGATTTTGTATGGCCGGTTTTATAGTAAATTCAGTTTTATTTACTTGAACCGAGAATCTATGATTTTAAGAGTTTTAATGAATTTTAAGGAATTGATATATGTTGACCTTCCCTAAAGACTTGGGACTCTGCCGAGAAACTTTTGTTATAAAATCCCATTGTTGGATGGGTGATTTTGAATACTTTGAAATAAATCTTTAACTTGCCATGGTTTTGGAAGTTTTGGAAAGAGAATACCGAGAGTGGCTTTGTTTTAAAAAAGGGAACTCACTTTGAGTAAATTTGGCTTATGAGCCTGAGATGATTTGAGAAACGGGATTTCTAAAGCCAAGGCTGAAAAGAGTTAAAACTTGATTTCAAAGTGAAGCGATTGAGAAAAAATGATTTATGGCTTAAATGCCGGTTTTATGAATTTGATGATGTTGGATGGTGAAAGTGCTGTTTTGTTATGGGCCGGAATGGCTGTGTATGATTATGAATATTGGCTGGTTCTGGATTGAACCGTGAGCCGAAATGGCTGTGTATGATATTGATTTATGGATGATTGCCGAATGAGTTATGGACCGTATGGCTGACTATGAATTATGAATTTAAGCCGGATGGCTGAGATGGATGTTGATCCATGGCTGGGACTGAATGAATATGTGCTTGAGATACCTGGGTAGTAGCAAGGGTTGTGGTTCGTCCCACTTGCTCCAGGTTAGAGACTGTAACGCCTGGGTAGTAGCGGTAGTAGTGGTGATTCCACTCGCTCCAGGTTCAGCTTTTAAGCACCCGCCTGGGTAGTAGCCACAGTAGTGGTTATTCCACTGGCTCTGGGTTGAGCGGGTAGTAGCAATGGGGTTGTAGCTCAAACCTACTTGCTCCGCGATGGGTGTTTCTATCCATGGTTAGCTACCAGGACGTGTCGGGTTGGCTATATAACCGACAGATGATATCATCAGCCACTATGGACAGGCATGCATCATATGCATTTATGTGACATTGTTTGGGTGTGCATATTATACTTGGTTTGCCTATGTGATTAATTGCTAACTGTTCTACTTGCAATAACTGTTTGTTTGTGCTTGCATCTTCCTATTTGTGTTTGCTACTGGGACTCTGTTGGACTGTGGTGATTCGTTATTGTTGGATTGTTTGGGCCTAGGGCCGTGGTTGGAATGAGATGAACTTATGGTTGATTTTGGTTTTGTGTTTCTGGTTTGGAATAAAATATGAAAGGCTAGTTTGGTTCAGTATAGATAAACCCTTTTGAAAGGCTTTTGAGTTTTTGAGAATTGAACGGTTCCTCTTTTAGAAAAGAATTCCGACTTTACTTTTATTGTAAACTGTTGTTTTTGAAAAGAGGCATAAGATGGTTATTACTCACTGGTACGGTTTATCTTCATGTATCCTATTACAGTAATTTCAAAAACCCTCTACTGAGAACCCTTTCGAGGATGATGTTCTCACCCCCCTACATTTTTCCCTTTTCAGGATAAGGGCGCAGAAGTCACGAGAAGTTTATTTAGTTGTTGAGGTGCTCTGTATTGTTTTAGTTATGGTTTATTGTACCCTCGCCTTTATCTTAATATAATCTGTAAGAGGGTTAGGAATTGTATTGATTATTGCTTGTAATATTATTTGTATATATATTTATGTATATATATATGGATGTACTCTTTATGAGTTATTGTAAGTTGTATGGTATTTATGGATGTACGTTATCGAACGAAAGTATTTTTGGGAACGATGTTGCGGTTTAAAAGTTTTAAACGGGCTCATATTTTAGTATTAAATAGCATAAGTGTCGTCGTAATGTCCGAGCTATCAAAGTCGCGCAGCCGGAAGCGTGAGCTTTGGTAGTTAGGGTGTTATATTATGGTATCAGAGCGGTTCTTCCTGTAGAGCCTGAGGAATGGACTGACTATGCTTCAATTGCATACTCTGAGCGTTTGTCATGTATTAGGCCTTGTCGAATGACGAGAATTAGAGCTTTATGCACATGACGATCTATTGATTAACGCCATTAGTCTTGTGTTGCATAATTCCTGATATTAAGTTTGGGAGGCTTAATACTAGTGAATTATGTATATGAAAGCACTGATGGGTTATCATAGATGATATACGAGTTTCGAGTAAAGCGAATCGCGGGTTTTGGGGAACGTTAGAAACTATTTCTCGAGGCTATTCAGTTGTGTGTCTTGAATTCTGTTCGAGTCGACCTGTTGTTTCATATCCTAACTTGATGTTCTTGTTGCTAATCCTTTTGAAAAGTAGTTTGATTTTTCAACTCTATTCCTCTATTCATATACATTCTTGTTTGATCTTAAGTGCCTATGCTTGGTTGAAATTCTTGTTGTATCTACCTTTCTTGGTTTGAGTTCTTTTTTTTTCATGTATCTTTTGATATGACTTTGAACTTGTCCTAATGCGCTGTGCATTTTAACTCCGGATTCCGAGTCCATTATTAGAGAGATTGTTGATTCAGTTTTCCTCTTGTTTGACAGTGATTACAGCCAATTTTGAGGTTTTATAAAAATTGCTGTTGATTAGATATATACTTATCTATATATGAAACTTTGAGATTTCTTATACAGTTTAACAACTATTTATCTCTAATACCTCGCCTGTACTTTTACTGGTTTACGGAATTGAACTTACTTTAAAAGTAAATTGACTTTCTAGTAATTTTACTATAGTTCCAATGCACATCTTCATTTGATTATGTATTTGGATATTTTTCAAAATTTTGGAAAGGAAAGATTTTTCACTTTTATCCCGGTTGAGTTTCATTTGATAAGCTTTACCTAACTTATTTTGTATTGAGTTTGATTTAGCATGCTATATGGTTTGTGCCATTGTTGTTCTTTTGAAAGTGTTGGACTCATAGCTTTCTTCCTATGAACAGGCTAAATTCTCTATTTAACCTTTCATCTCTATGAATGTCATACTTTACTTTATTTTTGACTAATCTTTTACATTTTGTGAACATTACCATTGATCTTGGTTTGTCCTCTCTTGTGAATCTCATCCTTATGAGGGTCAGTTTAATTCATTTCAAGTTAGTGCATTGTCTATTCTCCTATTATCTCTACAAGAGTTTTTAGTCAAAGATTTATCATTGAGAAATTACAAATGATTGAGTGGTCTTTTTCTATGACTTTTGTATTCTTTGGGATCAATTGAAAGCTTATTTGATGTCTCATGCCTAGTGGATCTTGTTTGAACTATTTTGGTTTAAGATCCTTTCTTGCAAGGCTTGACTCATTTTTAGTACATCTTGAACTTCTTGAATGTTCTTCTGAGATGGTGATTTCAAGAACGCTTTTGGAGTCTTGTTTTGAACCTTTTAAAGAAGTTTTGAATTCTCTTTGAAGAAATATTAAACGGAATTTACTTTCTGTTGCTTGATTGAGATTGAAACCATTGTTCAATTTTGATGAAGTTAATTTAAAAATCGGCATGCGCTATTTTAAATGAGGTTCTGGAGAACTTCCTTATTTAGTGGAAACCGATTCATTTGTAAAGCACCACTTATTTCCTTTACCAAATTGTAAGAAAATTTTTACCTCGGAATTTCTTTTCTAAAAAGAGTTTAACTTCCTCTTTCATCCTTGCTAAACCTTTTATACACGCTTGTTAAATATGGACTTTGGAAATTTTTAAACAAGCATTTGATTTCCCTCCCGAGTTTTATGAATTGCTTTTGATTAGGTCGTGCACCTAACTATCTTTCTAAAATACTTGAGGAAATATTTTAGCTATTAGTCAAACTTGTGTGCATTTTGTTTTAGAACTCTACAAAGTCTACTTCAACATGAATTTGCATTAAAGCAAAGACACGATTATGCTTTTGTTACTCTCTTGAAGAATGGTTGTTGCTTAACTTCTCTTTTAGACCGCAAAGTGATTTTTTTCGCAAGTTTTCGGCTCTTTTAACGAACAGCATATTCGGAAGTATTTTAATTATGCTCTTGAGTTCTGTGAGCTTGGTCTTGGGTCTGGGATATTCTTTTCTGTAAACCTTATACCTCTTCGACTCAGCTTGAGTTTGTTTTAAACTGATGCGCTGGTTTTCTTCCTATTGATCCTGTTGAACTTCTTTGATCCAAGGATTATCTTTGAAGTTGTCAATTAATTTATTTCTAGCAAACTTCATTACTTGAGCGTCTTTGGTTATCTGGAAATTGGATACTTTCCGTTAAACCTGAGTATTACCCTTGACAATTGTCTCTCCGTTCTAAATCTGGTATCCTTCTGAGTAGACTCGAGAATTGTTTTGATATCACGTGCGACTTGTAGACGTAGTAACGCGATGCGTTAGTTCTTTAAGACGTGATGTGTGTATACGGAAGTTGAAGCGGTAGGTGTGCAACATTATGAGTTGTGGGTGTTTTGTTCCTTGCGGACGAGTTTGCGGTTGTAAGGCTTGTGATCGAGTATGGGATTGTAAAGTGCTTGATGGAGTTGGAAAGTTGAAACCTTGAGGTTGATATGAGATTAGTGTGCGGATATTGAGCACATCGTTTTAACTCCATCCTGTTTTATAGCCTTTGATGCCTTGCCTACTATCACATGATTGACCCATGTTATCTTTTGCATTGAGCCTACCTTGTAACGTTTGCTTTGCAATCACACTCCTACCTTTACATCCTTATGCTTATGACAATCAAAGTATTTGAAAATCGTATATATGATTATATTGAGATATTTTTGCTTCTTCCTTAAATGTGTTCAAGGGTGAACTGTTATGGAGTTTCTTTCATTTTGTATCAATTTTCGAGGGCGAAAATTTTTATAAGGTGGGTAGAATGTAAGACCCAGAATCTTTGAAAAGTCTTTTTATGATCAAGTCTCAAATCATATAGTTATTTATAGCCTTAATTTCAGAAATTATTTTATTAAAGATAATCAAGACAAGTTTTGATTTATTGGATTTGAGATAAGTTATGATTATTATCCAATTTCACAATTATTGGATTATTTTCTATATTCAGAGTATAAAGTTAGTAGTTGTGAAATAATAAGGATTTCTATATGATTTGGATTAAATAATTAATATTTTAAATAATAATACTGGTATTTTGGAAAAAAAATAAAGAAACTAAGTATATTATTTCTAATTTTTAGATTTGGGCATTTTATTGAAAATAATTTGTGAAATTAATGAGCAAATAGTATTTTCTACACATAATTAGTGTTGGATTTAAATTGGGTTTCAATTACCATAATTTCCCCAATTTCATTTGAAATTACTAAAATGCCCCTAACCCTAATTTTTGAAAATAAAACCCTAACCCTGAAGCCCTAATCCATGACTCGGTTCCCCCTTTTACCCTCAGCAAACTCAGATTCAAAAACCCTGTAGCTGCCACCCATTTCTTTTCCCATCGGCAACTCACACAAAGTTTCCTTTTCCCGGAAAGAAAGAAACAGTGAGCCAGCGGGAGGGGGAGAGAGGGAGGCACGTCTCGTCGCCGTCGAGCTGGAGGGGGAGCTGTCCGCAGCGCCATGGCACCACCGCCACCATGCCATGCCTCGCCGCGAGCTACCCAATCGTGCCATCGCCGTCCCGTGGAGCCATCGCCGGACCGCCGCGCGTGAGGATGCTGGGCTGTTGCTGCCTTCTCATCGCAAAAGAGAGAGAGAATTCGGGAGCAGAGCAGACGAGGGAAAGATCTGAGGTGAGCTGGGAGCCCGACCACCGCGCAGAGCCGCGCCGCTGTGTGCTGTCGCTGTCGCCTCGGACTGCTACCGCCACTGAGCTCCGTGGAGTAGAGAACGACGCAGGTGAGAGGGGATCGCGCTCTGCTGCAGTCGAGCCGGCCTTGCTGCCTCTGCGGCTGGGGCTGTCTCTGTCACTGTCGCCGGCGAGAAGGAGAGAACCGTGCGGGAGAAACGGAGCGCGATGGGGGAGAAGCCGGCTCCGCCACTGCCTCTCACTGCCGCCACTGCTAGAGGTGAGTTACCGGAACCCTCTGCCACCGGGAGTCAGTATCTCAGCCGCCCAGGAAACCACCATTAGAGTCACCGCTGTGTTGGGTAAGCTCTCCCCTATTTCTGCTTCCTTGTTCTGCCACTTTATTTCTACCTTGGAGCATGTCACTGAAATTGTTTGTATGGGATGAGGTGATTATTGTAAATTTCTTGCCGTTGCCGCCGCTGGAATCACGGACCAAGGTGGTGGAGAAGGCCTTTTTCCCGCTGCTGCTATAATCGTTCTTACTGTTGCTGCTGTTTTATTTGGTAATTCAGTGAGTATCTCACGTTTCGAAAACCCTGATTTAGTGTCCGGTTGTGTTTGGTTAAAGACCTTGAGGCTTGGTAATGTAGGTTTGAGTTCTGATGATTGCGTTTCGCATAAGTGTTGCGGAGGCTGCTGTGCCATTCCTTTTATTTCAGTAAGTGTTTCAATCTCGGAATCCTTGCCATTTGTTTTCAGATTATGAGTTTTAAGATTTTCACGATAATGATGTGTTAGGAAGTAGTAACTGAGCTTATATGTGGCGTTGAGGCTGTTTCTACTTTTGAGAAAAAACACGCGGAGCCGGGACTTTGATTGTCGATTTCGGGTTGAGGCGGGAAGGACTCTGTAATGCGTTTGGGTTATGGAATTGCGTTTTGAGGTAGGGGCGCTTTCCAAGAACTATGTTTTGTGTATTGGAATTATTACATATGGATACTGGTGTGAGATATTGTGTATTTGGTGATTGTATATGCCTTATGTATTATTTGATTGACTCGAATGACTATGGATGTTGGTTTGGCTGAATTGTTGTGTGGCTTGTGAAATGTAATGTTTGGAAATCGATTTTTTAAAGATTTGAAATGTGAGTTTAATCCGTTGAGGATTGGTTTGAAGTGAGTCAATTATTTTGATCATGTGAAAGATAGAATACTCTTGAAATTCAGCTTGGGTTGCTTAAATTGATTTGGTTTTGATAAATGATTTACTGCTGAACCGATTCTTTAAAGCTTTAGAAATTAGTTAAATCGGTTGATATTGAGTTGATTTTTGAAATGGTTTCCTTGAGATATGCCACTGAGGCGACTGTTGAATTTAGCTTGCTTTTGAATTGATTTCTGGTTTTGAGCTGTTGAAAAGGAATGAGAAACGGTTTAGTTGGGACCCGAACTGGGTGGCAAAAGTCCAAGTTTTAGGGGAGGTGCTGCCGAAATTTCTACAAAATCCTAGTCTTGTTTGAAAAGTTATTTAAAAAGGGTTGGATTTGAGAAATTGTATTATTTGATTTATTAAGAGAATATTTATGTTTTCAAGCTTAATTTATTTAATGAACTTTATGCGTTGAGTTCGACTTATTTAGAAAGGACTATTTTTACCGTTTGAATCACTGAAGGAAATAATGATACTCTAATATTGATTTCAATATAAAAAGGAGCTTTTAGTGATTTCAAAGGAATCTAGACTTTTGATTGAGTAATTAAGTTTGAGGCATTTTGGAAGAGTTAGAAAAATGGGTTCCAAAAAGAAACCTGAAAGTGGTTTGATTCAAATGAACCGGTTCCTTTTCAAATGAGTTAATTTTTGGACCCGGTTGGAACTTGTGATTTTGTATGGCCGGTTTTATAGTAAATTCAGTTTTATTTACTTGAACCAAGAATCTATGATTTTAAGAGTTTCAATGAATTTTAAGGAATTGATATAGGTTGACCTTCCCTAAAGACTTGGGACTCTGCCGAGAAACTTTTGTTATAAAATCCCATTGTTGGATGGGTGATTTTGAATACTTTGAAATAAATCCTTAACTTTCCATGGTTTTGGAAGTTTTGGAAAGAGAATGCCGAGAGTGGCTTTGTTTTAAAAAAGGGAACTCACTTTGAGTAAATTTGGCTTATGAGCCTGAGATGATTTGAGAAACGAGATTTCTAAAGCCAAGGCTGAAAAGAGTTGAAACTTGATTTCAAAGTGAAGCGATTGAGAAAAAGTGATTTATGACTTAAATGCCGGTTTTATGAATTTGATGATGTTGGATGGTGGAAGTGCTGTTTTGTTATGGGCCGGAATGGCTGTGTATGATTATGAATATTGGCTGGTTCTGGATTGAACCGTGAGCCGGAATGGCTGTGTATGATATTGATTTATGGCTGATTGCCGAATGAGTTATGGGCCGTATGGCTGACTATGAATTATGAATTTAAGCTGGATGGCTGAGATGGATGTTGATCCATGGCTGGGACTGAATGAATATGTGCTTGAGATACCTGGGTAGTAGCAAGGGTTGTGGTTCGTCCCACTTGCTCCAAGTTAGAGACTGTGACGCCTGGGTAGTAGCGGTAGTAGTGGTGATTCCACTCGCTCCAGGTTGAGCTTTTAAGCACCCGCCTGGGTAGTAGCCGCAGTAGTGGTTATTCCACTGGCTCTGGGTTGAGCGGGTAGTAGCAATGGGGTTGTAGCTCAAACCTACTTGCTCTGCGATGGGTGTTTCTGTCCATGGTTAGCTACCAGGACGTGTCGGGTTGGCTATATAACCGACAGATGATATCATCAGCCACTAGGGACAGGCATGCATCATATGCATTTATGTGACATTGTTTGGGTGTGCATATTATACTTGGTTTGCCTATGTGATTAATTGCTAACTGTTCTACTTGCAATAACTGTTTGTTTGTGCTTGCATCTTCCTATTTGTGTTTGCTACTGGGACTCTGTTGGACTGTGGTGATTCGTTATTGTTGGATTGTTTGGGCCTAGGGCCGTGGTTGGAATGAGATGAACTGATGGTTGATTTCGGTTTTGTGTTTCTGGTTTGGAATAAAATATGAAAGGCTATTTTGGTTCAGTATAGATAAACCCTTTTGAAAGGCTTTTGAGTTTTTGAGAATTGAACGGTTCCTCTTTTAGAAAAGAATTCCGACTTTACTTTTATTGTAAACCGTTGTTTTTGAAAAGAGGCATAAGACGGTTATTACTCACTGGTACGGTTTATCTTCATGTATCCTATTACAGTAATTCCCAAAAACCCTCTACTGAGAACCCTTTCGAGGATGATGTTCTCACCCCCCTACATTTTTCCCCTTTCAGGATAAGGGCGCAGAAGTCACGAGAAGTTTATTTAGTTGTTGAGGTGCTCTGTATTGTTTTAGTTATGGTTTATTGTACCCTCGCCTTTATCTTAATATAATCTGTAAGAGGGTTAGGAATTGTATTGATTATTGCTTGTAATATTATTTGTATATATATTTATGTATATATATATGGATGTACTCTTTATGAGTTATTGTAAGTTGTATGGTATTTATGGATGTACGTTATCGAACGAAAGTATTTTTGGGAGCGATGTTGCGGTTTAAAAGTTTTAAACGGGCTCATATTTTAGTATTAAATAGCATAAGTGTCGTCGTAATGTCCGAACTATCAGAGTCGCGCAGCCGGAAGCGTGAGCTTTGGTAGTTAGGGTGTTACAAGGGCGATAGCGCCAGTAGGTGTCACTGCCACCAACGTCGTCGACGCTGTTCAGTGAGGAAGAACCTTTTTTCTCTGCTTTTTCTATTGTTGTTGTTGTTGTTGCTGCTGCTGCTGTTGCTGCATGTGAAGAAGATGATGATGGAGGTATAGTGGTGGTGGTGGTGATAGTAGTGATAAAGAAAATGAGATGGTGGTGGGATTTGAGATTAGAAAGGAAAAGGGGGGTGGTGGCTGGGTGAAGAGGGTTAGGGTTAGAAAGGTGATTGGGTGAAGGAGGTGGTGTGGTGGTGCAAATAAGGGTAATTTAGGGATTTTAGGTAATTTTTTAGGGTTTGGATAATTTTTCCTGTAAAAACCATTTTTATGGATACAAATGGTAATTTCCTTTTTTATGGGTTGATATGTCAGCATTTTCAACTTTTGTGGGTACAAATGGTAGTTTACTCGACAAAAATTTAGCATTTTATCGATGACAATTTTTAGCGATTTAATGAAAACGATGCCTGATAAAAAAAATTTATAACATATGTCTTGAGAATATATTTTAAAAATATTTGAATAAAAATTTAAAAAATAAATTCTTGACAATTTTAATATATTAAACATCGAAAGTTTAAAAAAACTCATTATTATATTTTTAATATGTGTTTTTAAATATATTTTAGTTAAATTTTTTAAAAAATTGAAAGGTTTAGAATATTTAAAAATAAATAAAATTTATTATTTTTAATTATTATTTTAAATTTTTTAATTTAATTTTTTTAATCTAATAATTTAATAATATACTTTTAACTAATTTATATTTTTAAATATTAATAATTAATTAATCACAAAAAATAAATTCCACTGGTCTTCTAATTCTGATATTTCTCGACTCTTAAAATAAAACAGCTATTAATTATACCTCACACTTAATTGGATCTAAAGGTGGAGCCAGTTAACAAAAAAACAGGAAAAGAAAATGATTTGGATTATATGAAGGTGCAACGTGGAGGAATGTCCCCTCCTGATGAGTTGGAACTGGATTAGAACGAGTTTCTCGTTCACAAATATATAATTTTTCTCTCATTGAAGCTATGTTACCTTTCAATGCTTCGAAAGGCCGTTTTTCAAAGTGTATGAGTCACAGCTCCACAGTGGACTCACCCTTAAACATTCTCAATCAGCTGCTTTATCACAATTTCCACGACAGATCCTGAGTCCACGAAGAAAATCCTAAATACGTGATTGATCCAGGTTTTTTTTGTCCCACAGCATACTCCTATTCCATAAGTTAAAAATTAATTTGTCAGTTCTATTTAATAAATTAAAAATTAATTTATCATAAATTTAAATTTTCATTTAAGATTTGTCGTTTTTATAAGATAAAATTATTGAATTTGAACATTTTGATACTTATTTAAACGAACAAATAAATTAATTATTTGACTAATTCAAATTAATTTAATCAATGTGTGGTAGTTTTTGTCTTGTTTCTGTAAGAAGGAGCACTTTTTGGACAAGCAAAACGTTGATGGATTTGTGCAGTAAATTCGCCCGAGCATGCAAATCCAAAAATTAAAACAACAAAACTACTAGTTTTTATGGGAAACTTGCTTGTAACAAGTTTCATAACCAACTTTTCATCCGTGGAAAGGTGAACTCAAATGGTGCGGGAGTTTATACACCTAATAATGAGCTTAAAACCAAAAAAAAAAAAAAAAAAAAAATTGACATTGAAGAGTATGCTAGGAAACAACAGAAAAAATTTACTGCTTTAGTTGAATTTGTTGTCTTCATTTCTATTTTTTAAAATCTCAAAAACATGTTCAGTTTGATTCTATATTTTGGTTTTTAAAAACTAAAAAATTGAAAAGTCTAACAATGTTTATTTGTCTTTTTTTTTTATTATTTCCATTTTACTACAGCGCCTTTCAACGTAATAAGTTGGGGGATTTTTTTTTAAATAAATAATTTAGTAGCGTATTTACCAATTTATATTATTTTGTTTATCTCATTTACATTGTAAATGAGATAAACCAAATTTTGCTTTGTCTCGTTTGTAAACGAGATATTTAGAGTTTGAAAAAGTACACATATATTTATTATTATAAAAAACGATTACAATAATCTAAATTTTTAATACTTAAAAGAGTACATAAAAATTTTATTTAAATTTATTTTTAAATTTGTAACAAGTACTAGAAGTATGTATATTTAAATTTTTAATATTTAAAAGAATACATAAAAGTTTTATTTAAATTTATTCAACTTCTAATTTTTTTAATTTGGTATCTTCTTTCATTACTTATTTAAATTTTTCGTTTATTATTTTGTTATAAATTAGATTTAAAATTGTTTATTATTCTGTTTAAAGTAACTATACGTTAAAAAAAATTAAAATATTAGATTAATGCAGGGACTTCCTCTCTTTGCTCTTCTAGGGAAATAGCGTATGGTTTCAAATTTTCGTAGTCCCTCTCTTCTAGGGAATGTAGGAATGTATTGTTTCAAATTCTTTTTAAGAAACAATGGGTTCAAATCTACTTAAATAATGAAAATAAATTTAAGAAAAAAAAATCGTAGAGTTTAAAAATTTGAATGAATTATAAGAAAGGAAGATTGATTACTTAAGATAGAGAAGGGGAGAGTTAGTTGATATAAGTAGAAGAAAGGCATTGAATTAGATGATTCCAAAATGTTTGGACTATTAAATAGTCCCATAATAAAATATATTTTTAAAATTTTTTAATAGCTGTTAAATAATCTTTATATAATTTTAATTACAAATTAATTTTTTATATATTATTTAATTATAAAATTTATTTTTTATTTTATAAATTATTATTTTATCATTCATCTATCATGTTTATTAATAATCAAAAACAAAAATAATAACGAATTAAATTTTTAATCGTAATAATCTTTTTGGCTATCCTAATCGATTAAAATTTTATCTTTGATCCGTTACATCCGTATAGGGTTGTGAAATCATTTTTTTTAAATCAATCCATTGAATTTACAAAACAATTGATGAATTTCAGGTTTTTCATAATTCAATCGATTGAAATTCAGGTTTCCACAAAATAATCGATTGAATGTTGGACAAAAATATGATTTTTCCAAAAATCAATCGATTGTAACTTTTACACAATAATCGATTCAACGATGCTTAAAACGTGGGTTTTTTCTAATTCAATCGATTGTTGATTTTACCCAATCGATTAAAGACTTCAAAGCAATATAAGGTCTTACAATTTAATCGATTGTTTATGTTACCCAATCGATTTAAGTCTTGAAAGCAATACGGATTTTCACAATTCAATCGATTGGTTGTGTTATCTAATCAATTGAATTATACACTACGGTATATGTTACGCCGTTCTCAATTTTTCTGCTCATGTTTATAAATTATTATTTTATTATTCATCTATCTTATCTTTAAAATTCTATCTTCAGTTTTTAAGTTTTATTTTGATTTAGATACTCTAATCTTATCTTTTCTTTAATATTAAGATTATAATTTGGTGAATAATCTATCATCAATTACTCAATCCTACAATTGGAATCGTTTATCAATCTCTTTGATTATCAAAATTTTCATTATTTTTGTTCCAGTTATCCATCTACTTAATATCCAATTTTTCTTTATTTTTTATCCATCTCTTTAATATCCAATATTTGTTCATCATTAATTGATAATCACAGTTGTAGCAATCAGCAAAGATCCAATCAATTTCTTCATTGTAGTGTTAAGAAAATAATCCATTGTTTTGATTTCAAAATTGAGGTCAGTGAATAGAATCTCTAATTTTGTAATTCTTTGTTTTGATTCTTTAATTGTGAAATTGATAGTGTAATAAAAAAAATATTTTTTTATCTTATAGTAATTCACAGACATTGAGGAATACTAAAAAGTAAATAAATTTTAGAGTAAAGTATTGTTTTTGTCCCCAACGTTTGGGGTAAGTCCCAAAGTTATCCCTAACGTTTCAATCGTCCTATTTAAGTCCCTAACGTTTCAAAACTGACTCAATGTTGTCCTGCCGTTAGGAATCCGTTAACAGAATTGACAGCGGGACAAAATTGAGACGATTTTGAAACGTTAGGGACTTAAATAGGACAAAAACATTGGGGACAAAAATGATACATAGAAATAAATTTTAATTTTATCCTTCAATAATATCAATTTTTTACTATACATAGTATTCAATTATTTTCTAATCACATCTCAGTAAATTACACTTAATCATATTACTTTCATTTTAAATAAATTAATTTTTTTATAATTTTACTCTTAAAGATTTTTAGTTCTCATGAAATGTTTGTAAAATGATTACTATATAAACTTGCAGAAAAGAAAAAAATATATATATACAACAAAATATAAATTATACCTTTTGTCTCTAATGTATCAAAATTCTTTAAAATTATAAAAAAATAAATTTATTTAAAATGAAAGTAATGTGATTAAGTGTAATTTATTTAGATATAATAGAAAAATAATTGAATACTATGTACAGTAAAAAATTAATATTATTGAAAGATAAAATTAAATTAAAATTTATTTTTATGTATCATTTTTGTCCCTAACGTTTTCGTCCTATTTAAGTCCCTAACGTTTCAAAATCGTCTCAATTTTGTCCTGCCGTCAATTCTGTTAACGGATCCCTAACGGCAGGACAACATTGAGACAATTTTGAAACGTTAGAGACTTAAATAGGACGATTGAAACGTTAGGGACAACTTTGGGACTTACCCCAAACGTTAAGGATAAAAACGATACTTTACTCTAAATTTTATTATTTTTTATTATTAATTAGCTAACAATATTTAAAAGTGTGGACTTAAAATGTATTATTGGATTATTATACTAAAAGAATTTATATAACTTACATTTTTTTTGTTATTGTAAGTCCCACTATAATGAAGCTTATATTCCATGGTAAATCGAATTAGATGAATTCGATTTATGGAATAGGTTGAGCGTCATAGCAAATCGAATCAATTAACATTTTATCAAATCTCTAAATTGAAGCAACTAGCTACGAATTATATCACGGGTACTCACCTTTAAAAAAATTATTAAATATTACTCAAAATAATAATATTTTAAATATTAAATATTTAACTACTAAGTCTAGCAATTCAAACACTTTCATTGGATACGTGATTTGTGTTTCTTAAAAAAAAATTTTAAAAATAGCAGCAGTTTTTCAGTATTTTTTATTTTTTTTAATTTTCTTTTAGAATAAAAAAATGTACTAGTATGTAACCATTATATGTGTATATATAAAACATTTGTATTAAATATATTATTAAAATAAAAATTGTTAATAAAAATATAATTAAAAAGATAACCTAATTAGTATATTTTATTCAAAATTTATGTAGTTATCTCATTTTATACCAATAAATAAATAGAATGAGTGTAAATCGAATTTGTTTGCTTTGATTTACATAGTTATATGGCAAAACGACTCATTTATGTAATCGTTTTGGATTTAGGACATTGATGTAATATTGGAAGCTATTTAGTTTTTTTGATGTTATAAGACGTAGTGTACTGAAATTTTTTTTATTGGATATTTTTAAGATGTCAGATATATTTAGGAACATTGAGATGGATGAGCCAGGAGGACGATGACATTAACCAACAAGAAGAGCTAGTTTGTGACCAAGATATGATGGATGAACAAAATGAATCCGAACAAGATTTCAGAGATGAATTTACTAAGGGAGTGTATTTTTCTGAATCTGATCCGTCAGAAGATACCCTTGAAGTTGCTTATGCGGTTGACTCCGTGCAAGACATTACAATTTTGAATTTCAGTGAAATTGTGTGGAGGAAATTAGTAAATATCACTTTTCTACTTTGCAGCTTGCATTTGATTTTTATCTAAAGTACACAAAGTCAAAGGGCTTTAGTGCAAGGAAGAGTAAGACTTTCAAGAATAGTATTGGCGAGGTTTACAAACAAAATTTTGTATGTCATAGGCAAGATTCAGGGAGGAGAAGTATTATACGATGGAAAAAAAAGCAAGGAGCCTAGATTGGAAACAAGAACTGGGTGTGAAGCCCGAACGGATGTTTTGTACCTGAAACTGGAAGGTGGCATATCTTTTATTTCTCTGACGAACACAACCATGTTCTATTGGATACACAATTCAGTGCTATATTGCCTGCCCATAGAAAAATGTCAGAGGCAGATATTATGCAAATGATGAACATGCTAAAGTTCAGGATTAGCACTTCACAGATATTTGGTCTTCTAGCTAGTCAAGCAGACGGGTATGAATTTATTGATTATGGTCCCAGAGATATGTACAATGAGTTTGCAAGGCAAAGGCGTCAAGTTTCTGGTAATGCAGCTCGAGTGTTGAAGAAGTTGGAGGATATGCGGTTGAAGGATCCACAATTATATTTCAAGGCATGTCATGATTCAAGAGGTTTGTTTCGTAACTTGTTCTGGTATGATGGAAATAGCCAACTAGACTACCAATGCTTTGGGGATGTTATTGCTTTTGATGCCACGTACAAGAAGAATAAGTATAGTTGTCCATTAGTCATATTCAGCAGGGTTAACCACCACAACTAAACAATTGTTTTTTCTGCTGCGTTAATTGTGGACAAAACTACTGATACATATATTTGGCTCATGCGTCAGCTCATGTTTGCAATGAAGGGTAAGACCCCGGCCTCAATAATAATTGATGGGGCCATGGCGATTAGGAATGCAGTAAGAGATGTATTTTTCGAAGTCAGACATAGATTATGCGCTTGGCACCTTATTCAAAATGCGACTAGTAATGTTGAAAATCCATCATTTACATCTAAATTCAAGAAAATCATGTTAGGAGACTACGAGATTCTCGTGTTTAAGCGGAAATGGGTTCAGCTTATTGAAGAATTTGGCTTTGAGGATAAGCTGTGGGTGAACAACATGTATAAAGAGAAGCATATGTGTGCTACTGCATATATAAGAGGTAATTTTTTTTGCTGGCTTTAGAACTACCTCAAGATATGAAGGTTTACACTTAGTTGTGGCAAGATATGTGGGGTCACGGTATGATTTGACAAGTTTTGTAGAGCATTTTCAAAGGTGTATTGCACACTTGCGCTTTAAAAAATTTAATGCTGATTATGAATCTACACGTGGGGTGCCCGTCATGCAGACTTATATAGAGTTTCTAGAGAGATTAGCTACTGAGGTATACACTCATGAGATATTTCTATTGTTTCGGCCATTTCTTTCTAGAGTTGGATCAATGCAGGTGCTAAACGTAGAGAATCACGATGATTGCTTAAAGTACATTGTGTGTAAGCATGGGAGACCCAATTTTCTGTAGACTATTGAATTTCGTCAAGAAGAAATTATCTTCATGTGTTATTGTTTAAGAATGGAGTCATTTGGAATTCCTTGTGAACATATTGTGAAAGTTTTGGTTGACAGAGACATTGTGAGATTTCCCGGTCATTAGTGTTGGATAGATGGACAAAGAAGGTGAAATCAGCACTCAATGATGCAAGTGGGTTCACCAGGGATGCTGTTGTTATTAGTCATCAAAGTGCCTTAATGGAGTTTTCTAAACAATTAGCCATTGTTGCAGCTAAAATCCCAGAAAGATTTGAAGAGACACGTGACATTATTATGGGATTGTATTCATCTTACAAGGCAGCAGACGAAGGCAGTAAGCAACCTCAGTCAGGTGTAGCTAAAAGTAGCAATCCGTATGTGTATCAAACCAATGTAAGTTTAGACAACCATCTAAGAAGAAGCGGCAACGTTGTAGTATTTCTCAAATGGAAGGACATAAAAAGACAACATATCTTTGGCAAAAGGACATTGACAACAACGTTATGGAAGAGGAAGCTAATGGTTTAGTTGATGGCGATATGTATACCGAACCGAAGAATATTCATGATTGGGCACTAAATCCTTGTTAGGAGGAATATCCATGATTGATATCAATTGAAGAATATTGTATGATTAAAATTAGTTGAATGATCAATATTTGAAATAATTTGTCAAAGTATAAAAAGTTAGTTGGAGTGAGCTAAGGGAATATATATATAAAGGTAGTTAAATTTCAATTCTATCTATTTTTTAATTTTTAAACTAAGTATGCAATCCTAAAAATCATCATGTTATCTTATCTTTAGTTAAAATCAAATATAAATTAAATTTTATCTTGATTTTTATTTTAAAATTTAACCAAGTGAGTTTTAAATTAATATGATTATATCTTATCTATAATTATTTTAAGTCGATAAATACTTAAAATCTGATAATAATAATAACAATGATGATGATGATGATGATGATGATGATGATGATGGTGATGGACAGGTCACTAATAGGAAAACAAAAACAGGAACAAAACAATCGATTGAAACTATCAAGGAAAACTAGAGGAATCTAGTTGAATAGCACTACACATGTGTTCAAGCTTTAACCAATCGATTGAATACATAATTGAAGATACTTCAATCAATTTCATGCATAAAACAATCGATTGAATGCATACCATAGTGGATTTCACGCATTCTTCAATCGATTAGTTTTCTACTTCAATCGATTGATTGCATATCTCAATTGATTTTAAGAACAATTTAAATGTTTACAAGCCCTTTCAATTTCCACGCCTTGGAATGATGTCCCTTGGGTCTGTAATGCCTAGATTAGTGTATAGAGGATCAATTGCTTCCCCTTAATGATTAGTAGCTTGAGTTTGCCTGTCCTGATGCTGCCTCATCTCAGCAAATTGTTCGTCAATGTATAATCTTATGCTTCGCAATTCATCCATCAAATCTCATATTGTTGGCAAAGGAGGCGGTGGTGCTGGGATTCCTGGGATTGTGCTTGCACCTCAGGGTCTTGTGGTTGTCCTTGTGCCTGAGGTTCTTGGGCATCCGGATTTCTTCCCATTTTTCTTAGAGTGCTGTCATCAATCTTCGCTACATTACTCAAGATGATACTTTTCTCTTCACTCAAGTCAATTCTAAGCCATTTGAAAATCTTGGTCCATTGGCAAGCATATCCTGAACTAACACTTAATTTTTCGCTCTTCATTTCAAGCATATGATGAACCATAAAATAAGGTTAGTTTATCTCCTTTACGGTCACCATAGCCCAAAGCACTAGAATATCTTCATTAAACAAGATTCCGTGATTATGTTTTCTTGGAATCAACATGTATGAAAACAAATACATCAATATACGCTGCTCATTACCCAAACCACTGCAACTTATATTACCTCTAGCATCTATGTGTGAATCCTCATACTACAAACTCTGCAAACCAACCAATCTATCATATTGACCTCATTCCTCATTTGTCGCAATACCTCTAATAAATTTTGCCACGTGAGAAACTAAATTTCATTGTTTATCTAATTGTTCCAAAATAACTCTATAATGCTGTGATCCTAAATCAAACTCAATCAGCGGCATTACTTCCTCATCTTCTTCATCACTTTCAAGAACAACATAATTTAAAGTACTATAAATAGTCCTAATCAAGTGGGGATAATATTCATCCTTAGTTTGTACAAATTTAGTCAAGTGCTGTGTTTGCAAAGCATTCCAGACCAAATTATAATGTCTACCATGAATGAAATCGGCTGTTATATACCTGGGAGGAACAATTGCCCTTGACTTAAACTTTTCCACATAGTTATTCAATGCTCTCGAAGACAGCAACCACCTTGCCATGTAATGGGATGAAGCAACTAGTCTAGCGGATGTAGAACTTTCACCCTCAACCCTAGCTCTCTTTGCGTTTTTAGTTCTGGCCATTTTGGGGATATTGGTTCGGTGGGTTTTGTAAAAATTTGGATGAGGTTTAATAATATGTATGTGGTTCGAAACCGGTGTTGATGAGATTGGAGAAGATGAAAAGAGAAGCTTTCTGGATTTAGAGAGAGAAAAGAGGTTATGCAGAAATGGAGGGAAGCTGAACACAGATAGTTTATCTGGCATAATATATAGGGCAGATGAAAATTCAATCGATTGTATTATAACACCAATCGATTGAATGCAGAAAAAAAAACCTTATTCACGTCACATTTCAATCGATTGTATTATAATACCAATCGATTGAATTTGAAAATACCATTAATCCGTGCAAACTTGAATCGATTGTATTATGATTCCGATCGAGTAGATTTTGGTATATCATTATAATAGAGTAAGTCAATCGATTGGGTAACACAACTAATCGATTGAATTGTGAAAACCCATATTGCTAGACATGAGTTGAATCGATTGGGTAACACCAACAATCGATTGAATAAGAGAAAGCCCACAAGTCTCACAAAATTCAATCGATTGTGTATCAATTCCAATCGATTGAATTATGGGAAACCTGACATTCAATGGATTGTTTTGTGAATCCAATCGATTGATTTTCTTAGAAACACGATTTCACAACCCTATACGGATGTAACAGATCAAGGATAAAATTTTAATCGATTAGAATTGCCAAAAAGATTATTACAATTAATAGAAGATCTAATATTGTTATTGTTTTTGTTTTTGATTATTAATAAACATGATAGATGAATAATAAAATAATAATTTATAAAATAAAAAATAGATTTTATAATTAAATAATATATAAAGGATTAATATGTAATTAAAATTAGATAAAGACTATTTAGTAGTTACTAAAAAACTTAAAAAACATGTTTTGTTATGGGACTATTTAATAGTCCAAACGTTCTGAGACCATCGAATCCTTTGTTTAGTAGAAACGTAAAACATGAGAAATTAGAAAACATGAAACATGCATGCAGTGGGAGAGGATTTTGGCGCTAACAAAACAAACACAATTTCTATAACTGTTCTTATATTTGAATTTTTTCAAATTTAATGATGGAACTATAACATTTATTAATATTTCATTGGATCTAAATAGTAATAAAATATATCAATTTTTTAAAAATCGATCTAAATTAAATTATTAATATTTTTATACTTATATACACATATCTAATTTATAGTATAAACGAATTAATTATAAATAGATCTCGTTTACAAATACGTGGAGTAAGTCAATTTATTTTGAAATTAGTGCTTATCTCCTTAATATGAAATGTGTAACAGCCCAGACCACCCGCTAGCACGATATTGTCCGCTTTTGGCACATAAGGTCTCACGGTTTTGCCTTTGATGATAGGGATGATAGCCGAAACCCCCCACACTCACTTGTCAAAACACGTCATGCTAGGGAGAGTTATCCACACCCTTATAAGGCATGCTTCGTTCCCCTCCCCAACCGATGTGGGGCCTTACAATCCACCCTCTAAGGGAGCCCAGCGCCCTCGCTGGCACATCGATTCGGGACCTGGCTCTGATACCATCTGTAACAGCCCAGACCATCCGCTAGCACGATATTGTTCGCTTTGGTACACAAGGCCTCACGGTTTTGCCTTTGATGATAGGGATGATAGCTGAAACCCCCTACACTCACTTGTCAAAATGCGTCATGCTAGGGAGAGGTATCCACACCCTTATAAGGCATGATTCGTTCCCGTCCTTAACCGATATGGGACCTTACAATCCACCCCCTAAGGGAGCCCAGCGCCCTCACTAGCACATCGATCCGGGCTTCGGCTCTGATACCATCTGTAACAGTCCAGACCACCTGCTAGCACGATATTGTCTGCTTTGGCACACAAGACCTCACGGTTTTGCCTTTGAGGATAGGGATTATAGCCGAAGCTCCCCACATCACTCGTCAAAATGCATCATGCTAGGGAGAGGTATCCACACTCTTAGAAGGCATGCTTCGTTCCTCTCCCCAACTGATGTGGGACCTTACAAGATATACTCATAATTAATTTATTTATACTAAATAAATAATAAAATATAAAAACATAAATTTTATCCAAATTATATATATATTGGTAATAAAATATTCAAAATATTTATTTAAAAAAAATCCAATAAGGTGGGGCTAAAGTTACCTCTAAATAATGTAACAAACAACCATGCTTCTTAAGAATCGCGTTGATAAGCGAAAACCTAACTTATGAAAAGACACCACGCCTACATTATTGTAATTGCAGTAAAAACTATGCGCGTGCTCAACTTGTCCTTTCCCTTGTATCTAATCAAATTTTCAATGTTAGAATAGGTAACTAACAAGAATACAAGATGAAAGATATCTGTTTCCTAACTTGTTTTAATTGTCATAATATTAAAAGAAGAAAAATTTATCAAAATAAATTTTAAATCTAATTATTAATGCATGATACAATATAATCATGCTTAAGCTTGATGATAAAAGTTTTAATTTTTAATGTTTATTTTATTTCTCATAACCATCTACCTTGTTAACAAGTAAAAATAATTTGATTTACTAATAGCATAAAAATTGAAGAATAAAAATTTTGCTTTTCGAAAATAACTTATTAAAGTTGATTTTTGAAAAAAAAAACTTTCTAAAATTTGTAATTTCTATTTGGTAAATTAAACAAAAAATAACTTTTAAAATACACTACAAGAAAACTGCTGAATATCGTCAGATTTAGCGGCAGATGTTAGCGTTGAATTTATCGGCAGATTTGGCAATAAATTCGTCAGGTAAAAAAATTACCGTTGAATTCGTTTTTCAATAGTAAATTTGCCGGTAATAATTAGAGGGAAAAAAGATTAATTGGTGCAAGGATTACCATCGGATCTATATAAATCCGACGGTAACTTGATTAGTGAAACCTTGCGTTTTGGAGCACCCGTGAAGCTTTACCGGCGGATTAATCCGTGGTAAATCCAACAGTAATCGTGCTCTAAATTTGAACCGTGAACCCTCCTCCCCCTCATTTCGAATTCTCTCTCTCTCTCTCTCTCTCTCTCTCTCTCTCTCTCTCTCTCTCTCTCTCTCTCTCTCTATACTGCCAATAATCTTTACCAGGCCGCTCCCGTAGCGTCGGCCACCACTAGCATTCTACCGTCGCCACTGTTGCTGCTACCATCGTTGCTCCATCTGCCTCCAACAACAGTTGTTGACATTCTGGCGACCACCAACAACCAACTCCAGCCACCTGTTTCCTTTCTCTAGTAACATCATCATTTTCTAATTAATTTTCCTTTTTGTTTTAGTTAAATTTAGGATAAATTTTGGTTTTAGTTGTTAATTAGTATTATAATTTAGGTTTTTTAGTTGATTAATGTTTTATGACTTGATTATCTTCAATAAAGATTTCATTAATCTAATTTTGAATATTGAAATTTGTGTAAATGATTGAGTCAAAGTTGATTAAAGATTAAAAAGGGATTAATAGCTCTAATAATAAAATTTATTAGTAACAATGCTTGAAGCCTCTTGGTGGGTGGATTAGGATTTGAACCCTTGTTTGTTGCCTTAATGATTGAAAAAGTTAATAACTTAAAGACAATTAAAAATAACAAACTAAGTAAATTTATGTTGACTAAATTATTTGATATTTGAAAAGTTGAGTACGGATGAGAGATATTTGGTTTAGATGGAACCCTTGAAGGATGGAGAAATCTGAATTTTAGGGGGGTTGTCGAAATTTTTATAAAATTTTGAATGAAATTGAAAAATAGGAATGATGGGAATTGTTGTTGCAAATTTGATTTGATAAGATTCTATGAAATTTTAATTTGATTAATTCTAAGTAAAGAATTATATTTTGGAAAGTTTTAGTAAAATGTAATGGATGCAAATTTGAATTTAATTGGTATGCTCTTTGCAGACATGACGACAGGTAGAGGTGTAACAAATCAGCCTTGTGGTCGTGGTAGAGGGTGGGTGTTTACTAGTATCCCTGGGACTTCTCGTTCCTTGCCTTCTACTCTGACTACCCCTGGGACATCACAGGCAATGGGTGCACAGGATTAGTCATTCTTCATGGTCTCTAACCCTAATTACTTGGCTCCTTCTGCTGTGCCACCCCTGCAATTATGAAGTCGTCCAACTGCTTCACCAGAGTGAACTCTTCTACCACCTCCGTCCACTTAGTAGCCCACTATTTCAACGATGATGCCTCCAACGACAGATACCACGGTGCCTGACGATCGGATTCTTGCTAGTAAAGAAATTCCAAAATAAATTCCCGTTGTAAGTATAGTTTTTAAACCAACAGAGAATCCTTTCGTACAAAAATTTGGTTGTCACAAGTAACAAAACCCAATAAAATTTATAACCGAAGTATTTAAACCTCGGGTCATCTTCTCAAGAAATTGCAGGGAGGTATGATTTATTATTGGTTATGTAAAAAGATATGTTTTTGGGTTTTTAAAATAAAAAACAAGTAATTTAAATGACAAGAAAAATAAATTAATAATTATAAAAATCTCTTTCAAGGTATAAGAACTGGAAATCCTATCCTAGTTATCCTTATCAGGTGTGATGAGAATTGTTTATCGCTCCCATTTAGTTAACCCTTACTAAATAAAGAAAAGTCAAGTGGACCAATCAATTTGATCCTCAAGTCCTAGTCAACTCCTGTGGAAAGACTAGCTTTAGAGCGATCTAAATCAATCAGCGATTCCCAATTTTCAATCAACTGCTAAGTCTGATAACCCAAGTGTTATCAATTACTTAACCAAAGCAAAAAGGGAGAAAATCTATTCGAATAAAAAAAGCCTTCAGATTGGAAGCAGCAGTAACATAAATAAAAGAAAGAAATCTTAAATCTGAAATACCTCAAATTATATTAAATAAAGTAATCAACTCTAATATAAAGTTCATAAGCCAAATTGAAAAGATAAATAACAATTAAAGTAATAGAATAAATAAAAGTAGAAAATAAATTAAAGGAACATTGAACCTGTGATTGAAGAGAAGTAGCCTAATCATAATAGAAATCCTAAATCCTAATCCTAATCCTAAATCCTAAGAGAGAGGAGAGAGCCTCTCTCTCTAAAAATTACATCTAAAACCTAAAATTTGTGAATTATGAATGTTGTGTATGTTTGTATGAATGAATGGATTGATTCCCCCACTTTATAGCCTCTAATCTGTGTTTTCTGTGCCAAAAACTGGGTCAAAAACAGCCCAGAAATTGCCCTGGTACGTACAGGTCACTGCAAAGTCACACGAAAGCGTCGTCCACGCGTTCGCGCGGATTGGGTTTTTTGCCAGGTCACGCGTCAGCGTGATCCACGCGTTCGCGTCATCTGGCTTCAGGTCAGCTATAGAAAATTATATATCGTTGCAAAGCCTCGGATGTTAGCTTTCCAACGCAACTAGAACCACGTCATTTGAATCTCTGTAGCTCATGTTATGGTCGATTTAGTACCAAGAGGTCAGGCTGGACAGCTTTAGCAGTTACTTCAGTTTCTTGTATTCCTTCCATTTTGCATGCTTCCTTTCCATCCTCTAAGCCATTCCTGCCCTATAATCTCTGAAATCACTTAACACACATATCATGGCATCGAATGGTAATAAGAGAGGATTAATATTAGCAAATATAAGGCCAAAGAAGCATGTTTTCAATCATAGCACAAAATTAGGAAGGAAAACGTAAAACATGCAAATTGTATGAAGAAGTGTATGAAAGATTGATAAAATCCACTCAATTGAGCACAAGATAAACCATGAAATAGTGGTTTATCAACCTCCCCACACTTAAACATTAGCATGTCCTCATGCTAAGCTCAAGAGAAGCTATAAGAGAGTGAAGAGGAATGGTAGAATGTATGAAATGCAACCTATCTATGTGAATGCAACTACATGCTAAGATGTTTTTACCTACTTGGTTAAAAGTAAATAAATATTTTAAGAACAAATATGAACGAAATTTCACTAATTCAAATCATAAAATAAAGTACAAGTAAACTTGCAGAAGAAAATAGCTCATAAAAGCCGGGAACAAAGAATCGAGCATCGAACCCTCGCTGGAAGTGTATGCACTCTAATCACTTAGGTGTTTAAGGTTCGATTCTCTCAATTCTCTACTAACCTTGCTTTCTAAGGCTTGCTCTTCTTCTACCAATAAAAAAAATTTAATGTATAAATACACATATCAAGAGGTCTTTTAAGGGTTGTAATGGGGCTAGGGTCAAGGTAGGATTGTATTTGGCCAAGTGGACTAAAATCTGAATCCTTAATTAACTTAAACTTTCCACCTAAATTTAGACAATCAATGTAATCATAATACCACATCTAACTATCCATTAGCCATGTTTTCCACATATTCATGCATTCTAATTTTGAGTACAGTACATATGCATTGCTTTCACCATGGACGGACTTACGGGGGGGCGAGTGGAGGCCTCGGCCCCCCAACTTTTTTAAAAAAAGATTAATAGTAATAAGTTATTAAGTATGATTTAATTTTTTAAAAATCTATTTAATATTTAATCTAATATAAATAAAAGTCCAGTCTAACCTAAATATTAATGATTTCTAATATTTAAAAAGTAAGTAATAATATTAAAAAAATAAAAAGATATTATTACTAATATTTTTTAATTAAATAAAATTTTTTAAATCCCATAAAATAGATTTTTTTTCTTCTTATGAGCGTCCTTCTTGATTCATTTGGTATTAATTTTCTCTGTTTCAACTACTACAACTGAGAGTTCTTTTTCAGCTATGAATATTGTGAAGAATAATTCAGAAACAAAATAAAAGATAAATTTCTTACTAATTGTCTTTTAATTATATTGAAAAGAAAATTGCTGAAAAATTTGACACAAATTCTATTATCGATGAATTTTTGAAACGAAGAATCGACCATTTCGTTAATAAAAAGTACATACATATTTTTTGTACTTTAAAATATATTCTCTATCATTATATTTTTATAATGCATTTTATATTATATAATTTTTTTATATAATTTTTTAATATTATATATGTTATTGGCCCCCTATGATACTATTTCTGGATCCGTCCCTGGCTTTCACCATTTACTTTGGGGCATTTTGTCCCCTTTTTATTTATTTGCTCTTTTTCTTTTCTTTTTTTATTTTTCTTCTTTTTTTTATTTTTCTTTTCTTAATAATTTTTTTCTTTTTCAATGCATATGATTAAGGTATTGAATGCATGAACATGTCCTAAAATATTTCTTTCACATTTTGATAAAGATATATAACACCCAATTCTCAAACCAAATATTTTCAAACCCAACTTCCCCACACTTAATTCGTGAGCATTCTCACTAGTCTAAGCTAACTAAGGATTCAAATTAAGGACATTATTGTTTTTCGCTTAGAGTTAGTGATGAGCTAAAGTAAAGAATAAAGGGGTATAATAGGCTCAACATTGGTTTGCAAAGGATAATGAAAGGGTAAGGCCATATGGGTATGTAAGCTCAGTGAAACAAAGGCCTCAATCATATAAGTGCATGCATACATCAAACCATGGAAATATAGAATTAAGCAAGACAAAGATCACAATTTTAGAGAGAACAACACACACCAAAAATAAAATATTGGTTGGTAAAATGCAACCAATCAAATAGGCTCAAAATCTCACAGGTTTTATGTGTTCGAGCTCTAAACCATGTTTCAGTATAATATTTCTTCAAACGAGTTCAATAAAAATTTTAATTCAAATTAGTGAAATGCTATAAAAAGTTTCTTAAAAAAGAAAATATTACTTTAACCAAGTAGTGGTAAAATATGCACAAAATCAAGCAAACATGCAATCAAACATGTAAATGCAACAATGAACAAACAAAGAAAATAAAACATTGGTGTTGAGACAGGAAGGTACTAACCCAAGAAGATCGGTATCGACCTCCCCACACTTAAAGATTGCACCGTCCTCGGTACATGCTGAGAAGTGCAGGTGGATGGGTGGCTCCAACTGACGCTTTTCTCTAGAGATTGTGCAGATGGACTTGTCTGTTGCCCCATATAGAAGTTTCTCTTTCCCTTTCTCGGTGGCCATCCTGAAAGAAGAGAAAAAAGAAGAAAAGTAACCCAAAAATAAAGATAAGAAAACAAATAAAGTATAGGTGGGTTAATGCCAAATAATGAGGGTCTCAATTACATGGTAGTTACAACATGCAAGTGAGAAAATAATAGAAGCACATGGCATACCAATGGTGCAAAATTTACAACAAAAGGGAGGAGTGTGGGTAATGAAAGATAATGTAAGTGCATAGCAATACAAATGGAATACAAGTATCATAAAAGATTAGCATTGACTTATGAATAATAATACCCAATAGTGGAAAACAAGTCACTAAGCACCAAAAGAAAGCAATAGAAATGCAACAGTGGAATAAGAACATTTAACACCAATAGAAAAATAATAAACACAGAAAAGAAAATAAAAACATGCATACAGTTAAAATGCAATGAATGAAAATATGTAAATAAATTAAGTAAAATAGAATGAAAGTGAAGAAGGATGAGAAGTTAAAGGGATGAAGAAGAAGAAGAAAGTAAGAAAGGAAGAAGAAAGAATAAGAAAAGATAGAAGAAAGAAGAAAGAATGATAATAGAAAGATAACTAGGGTTGGAGAAGAAAAGATAGGAATTCTGGCGCTGATTTGGATAAACTGTGCGACGCTTGCGACGCGGACGCGTGGTGCACGCGTTCGTGTGGTTGGCGCTATTTTCAGGTGACGCGGACGCGTCAGGGACGCAGACGCGTGACCTGATTTGTGCTATTGGCGCGAGAGCAGCCTCGTGTTCGCACAACTCTCTGTTTCATACTCTCATTGCCAAAATTCAAGGTGATGCGTGCGTGTGGGCAACGCGATCGCGTGAATGGCCATCTTTTGAAAAACGATGCAGACGCGTGGGACACGCGTTCGCGTGATAGGGCTTGTGCTTCCAGTACCATTCCAGCCCTACTCCACCATAAGTCTCTACCATATACCCATTTACGTCGATTTTGCACGGTGACGCGGTCGCGTGGGTGACGCGGACACATGGGGAGGCTATTTCGCAAACAACGCAAGCGCGTCAGCGACGCGGTCACGTGGGCATATTTGTGCCTAAGGCACGCTTCCAGCCACGCTTTCGTGTGACTCTCTGCTTCTCTTTTTCTTAGTTTCTAATGCACTATGACGCGGACGCGTCAGCGACGCTGATGCGTCGCTTGCATTTTTTTTTGTAGAATGCGAATGCAAATGTGAATGCAGACTATATGCAGCTATATGCAGAGATTATGAGAAGAGTCATTAACAAAAACAAAAATAGAATAAATTAAAATAAAACTAAGACTGAAACGGAACGATCATACCATGGTGGGTTGTCTCCCACCTAGCACTTTTAGTTAAAGTCCTTAAGTTGGACATTTGGTGAGCTCCTTGTCATGGTGGCTTGTGCTTGAACTCGTCTTGAAACTTCCACCAATGCTTGGAATTCCAATAAGCTCTATCAATACCAAGTAAAATTTTCAAGCTTTGATGGAGTTCTTCACAAGCTTTGATCTCCCAAATTTGATCCTCATATATTCCCGGATCCCAAATCTTGTTTCTATACCCGTCTTCAAGTGGATCATGATGATTCCATCTGGGTGGTTCAGCCTTAGAATTCTCATTTAGGCACCCAAACATCCTCCTAGATGATGTCAGGGCATTTTGGCCAGTTTCAGTGACCTTTTCTTTATTGTTTTTAGGGTAGTTTCATGCATTTTCTTAGGGAATAAGCAAGTTTTGGGTAGAATTTCACTTACATCTTGATTCAAGAATACATTGTGCACTTTACATGATTTCATGAGGATTTTGCATGAATTTAATGACAAATTGGATGATGCATTTCCCATGACTGGGACTAGAGCTTTGATGCACTTTATTGCTTGATTTCAGGAGAAAGGAAGCAAGGAAGAACCAAGTTAGCAGCCACGTTAGTCTAACTAACGTGACCTCTAACGTGGAATGGGAGCTAACTTGCAAAGTTAATGAGAAAAGTAATCGCCAATAACGCCCTCGAAGCCATAATAGCCCGCGTTAAGAGTCACGTTAACTAAGCTAACGTGAGCTCTAACGTGGAAGAAAGAAATGAAGCCAACGTTAGTGACACTTACCTTTGTCACTAACGTTGGACCAAGCTCACAATTGGCCACGTTAAGAGCCACGTTAACTCAGTTAACGTGGACTCTAACGTTGAGAAGCAAAAGAGAAACCAACGTTAGTGACACTTACCTTTGTCACTAACGTTGAGCTAAGCCACAATGAGCCACATTAACTCCCACGTTAACTTAGTTAACGTGGAAGCTAACGTGGAGGGAGCAAGAATCGCCAACGTTAGTGACACTCACCTTTGTCACTAACGTTGGAATGAGCCAATGTGAGCAACGTTAACTCCCACGTTAACTTAGTTAACGTGGAAGTTAACGTGGATAAGGGAAGGATGAGCCAACGTTAGTGACACTCACCTTTGTCACTAACGTTGGAAATGGCTATCATTGCTACATTAAAAGCCACGTTAACCTAGTTAACGTAGACTCTAACGTGGGAAGTAGAGGCACATTGGAACGTTAGTGACAAAGGTAAGTGTCACTAACGTTCTCGAAGGATTGGCAAGCTTACGTTAAGAGCCACGTTAACCTAGTTAACATAGACTCTAACGTAGGGGGAAGGGAAGACTCTCAATGTTATTGGGAAAGGTGAGTCCCAATAACGTGTGTGAAGGACCAAGAGGCAACATTAGTGGTCACGTTAGTGCCACTAACGTTGAAGTTAACATGGACCATCCCTGGGTGAGGAACGTTAGTGAAAATAGTGATTGTCACTAACGTTCTCGAACCCACACTCTCACTTAACGTTAACGCCACTAACGTCCTGAGCTAAACACCCTGCCTACTTCACACTTTCTCTCTGCAAGTAAAGCTAAGCCCACTGCAGAAGATAACTGCTTCAAACTCAAGATCCAAAGGCCCATATCCAAGACTTGAAGAACTAACTAGAAGATTAGAAGAGTAGTATATATAGGGGTAGTTTTGAATTAGAAAAAGAGCTTTTTGGGGGATTGGAAATTGGGAACTACTCTCTGTATAATTTACTTTCTCTGCACTTCTAGTTCTAATTTTTATGATGTATTCTCCATCTTTGTTTTCTATTTCCAGAGCTATGAACAACTAAACCCCTTTCATTGGGTTAGGGAGCTTTGTTGTAATTTGATGGATCAATACTAGTTTTCATTATTCTTCTTCTATCTTTTCTCTTGATTTTACTAGAAAGCTTTCAATCTTCATCCAATTGGGTAGTTATCTTGGAAAATAAGCTATTCATACTTGGATCTCTTCTGAACCTTGGAAGAGGAATGAAGAGATCATGCTAGAAATGCTTTCTCATGTTGGACCAAATTGGGTTTGGTTGGATATGGTGACTATAATCCTACTAACACTTGATTTGGGAATTCATGTGGTATAATCAGTGACCATACTTCATCTCTTCTCATGAGCAATTGACCAAGGAATTGGCTATTGATCAAGATTTGAGATATTGAATTGCCAAGGAATTGGAATTCGATCACTTAAGATTGCCAAGGAGATCAATGAATGCATTGATTGAGGAAGAGATGAAAATGAACTTGATCCGGAGAATGCAACATCTCCTAAGCCCAATGAATCCCCATCTCTGATCTTACCCATTCTCTTTAATTTCTGCAATTTACTTTTATGAGCATCTTCTCCATTCCCATTTAAATTCTGCAATTTACCTTCCGCCATTTACTTTCAGCTCTTTACTTTCGGCATTTACATTTTCTGCTATTTACTTTCTCGCCATTTAATTTCCTGCAACACCCAAACCAAATTCTGCTTCGCTCAACTAGAACATTCCTCTAATTAAAGTTGCTTGACCAATCAATCCCTGTGGGATTCGACCTCACTCTATTGTGAGTTTTTACTTGACGACAATTCGGTACACTTGCCGAAGGAAAATTGTTGAGAGACAAGTTTCCGTGAGCATCACTAGACCCATTCATTCGAGCTTTACACTAACCCTTGCATTTAGATTTTGAGCTCCCAACCACAGTGAGCCTAGGATTGTATTGCCAACCACTAACCATCTCCCTCTCACTCTTAAAGCCACAAAGAGCTCTAAGTTGACCATCTGTCTCAATTAAACCATATTCAAGTGGGAAAGGAAAGGTTAAAGATAAGAATTTTACCCACTTGAATGTTGTATTAGATGGTAATGGCTTTGGGGGAGAGGTCTCCAATAGCTTTGGGAAGGTGATTTCAATCTCCATTCCCTTGAGCTCTTCCTTGACAACTTCTACCTCTTTGTAAGCTTCTTCAATTTCAACCTCTTCCTCTTGGTAGCTTTCTTCCAATTCAATCTCTTCTTTATTACTTACCAAGGGCATGAGAGGTTGTGCTTCTTCTTCTTTAATCTCCATCTCTTGATCAACCTCTTCAAAGTCTTTAGCCATGATATGTCTTAGAGGTTGTACACCCTCTTCAACATCAAATTCAAACGTCTTGGAAGGAGGTTCTATGACTGGACTTTCCCATGGAGGTTCTGCATCTCCTAAGTCTTCAACCACTTCTTCCTCTTCAATAATTACTGCTTTGTCCAGTTGTTTTAGTATAAAATCGTACTCATCCTTGATGATTTTCTTTCCATGATAACTCCTTTCAACTATTCCTTCATCTTCAAAGGTCTCTCCTATCTCCACATTTTGGGCCTCCTCTTGCCCTAAGACAAAATTAGACTCCTCCTTGATGTCTTCCTTCACTAATTCTTCAACCACTCCTTCGACTTCAAGGGTCTCCACTACCTTTATCTGTAGGGCCTCCTCTAGCTTCTTATGAAGTATGGATTCGTGAAGATGATTCCTTCTTTCTTGTTCTATATCAATAGCATAACTGGGATCATCTTGCTCTTGGATTGATGGATGTGGGTGATCTTCTATTGAGTGTGGTGATGGGATGGGAAGATTATTATGTGGTTGAAAAGGAAGCGCACTGAAACTTGAGGGTTGAATATTAGAGGTAGAGGGTTGGTCCATGCGGGATATAAGATTTTGGAGTGTAGAGGTGAGACCAATGATATTAGAGATGAGTGTGTTGTTATCCAATGGAGATTGGGGTGGATAGGAGGGTTCATTTGTTGGGAGAAAGGGCTCATAATACGGAGGTGGTTCTTCTTGATAAGGATATAGAGATGGTGAATATTGAGGTGGTGGTTCTAGTGTGGTTCATGTGGTGGTTGGTGTAAAGGGGCTTGTGAGTATGGTGGTTCAAAGGTGTGTTAGGGAGGTGGTTCATAAGCATATGATGGGGCTTGTTGGTAACTACAAGGGGGTCCACCATATCTATCATCTTGGTATGCACCTCGGAATGGCTCCTGACCATAGTAATTTGGTGGATGTTGGTTGTCACGAAGGGGTCCACCATATCTAATGTCTGGGCATGCATTGTAGGATGGTCGTTGTCCATGGTATCTTGGAAGGTGTTGTTGCCGAAAGGGTTGATCAAATCCTCGTGGCTCCTTCCAACTTTGATTGTTCCGACCTTGATGTATGTTTCTGTTATAGCTTCCATTCCTTCCAACAACATTAGAACCAAAATTGAAACCAGAGGTGTGAGAATTCATAGTAGCAAAAGAAAATAAAAACAAAAACTAATAAAAAAATTAATGAAAATAAATTCCTAAAACTAGAAACACTGACTGCAATATAAGATAAAGATTTGAAAAGGGTTTAAATTTTGAATTTTGGAATTTAAATATTGAAATTTGAAATTTGATTTTGAAATAAGATAAGATAAGATTTTGAAAAGGATATGATTTTTGAAAAAGATTTGAATTTTGAAATTTAAAACTAAGATAAGATAAGATAAAAATTTTAAAATAAAAATCTGAATTTTTTTTTAATTTTCGAAAAAATCAATTAAAATAAAGAGAAAAGATATTTTTGAATGTAATGAGGAAAGAGAAAAACAATAAAATGACACCAAACTTAAAATTTTTAGATCCAAACGAAGAAAACAACCAAGAACAACTTGAAGGTCAAGATGAACACGAAGAACAATTTGAAAATCAAGAAAGAACAAGGAACATTATTTTCGAAAATTTTAATAACTAAATAAAAACCAATAACCTCTTAATTTACGAAAAGGCAAAAATAAAAACAAAAATAAAAATAAATAAACAAGCAAAAAGCAAATATTTACAATAACCAATAATAAGGCACACGTTTGCAATTTCCCGGCAACGGCGCCATTTTGACGATCAGATTCTTGCTAGTAAAAAAATTCACAAATAAATTCCCGTTGTAAGTATAGTTTCTAAACCAACAGAGAATTCTTTCGTACAAAAATTTGGTTGTCACAAGTAACAAAACCCAATAAAATTTATAACCGAAATATTTAAACCTCGGGTCGTCTTCTCAAGGAATTGCAGGGAGGTATGATTTATTATTGGTTATGTAAAAAGATATGTTTTTGGGTTTTTAAAATAAGGAACAAGTAATTTAAATGACAAGAAAAATAAATTAATAATTATAAAAATCTCTTGCAAGGTATAAGAACTGGAAATCCTATCCTAGTTATCCTTATCAGGTGTGATGAGAATTGTTTATCGCTCCCACTTAGTTAACCCTTACTAAATAAAGGAAAGTCAAGTGGACCAATCAATTTGATCCTCAAGTCCTAGTCAACTCCTGTGGAAAGACTAGCTTTAGAGCGATCCAAATCAATGAGCAATTCCCAATTTTCAATCAGCTGCTGAGTCTGATAACTCAAGTGTTACCAATTACTTAACCAAAGCAAAAAGGGAGAAAATCTACTCGAATAAAAAAAAGCCTTCAGATTGGAAGCAGCAGTAACATAAATAAAAGAAAAAAAATCTTAAATCTGAAATACCTCAAATTATATTAAATAAAGAAATCAACTCTAATATGAAGTTCATAAGCCAAATTGAAAAGATAAATAACAATTAAAGTAATAGAATAAATAAAAGTAGAAAATAAATTAAAGGAACATTGAACCTGTGATTGAAGAGAAGTAGCCTAATCATAATAGAAATCCTAAATCCTAATCCTAATCCTAAATCCTAGAGAGAGGAGAGAGCCTCTCTCTCTAAAAACTACATTTAAAACCTAAAATTTGTGAATTATGAATGTTGTGTATGTTTGTATGAATGAATGGATTGATTCCCCCATTTTATAGCCTCTAATCTGTCGTTTCTGGGCCGAAAACTAGGTCAAAAACAGCCCAGAAATCTCTCCCAGTGATTTCTGGTACGTACAGGTCGCTGCAAAGTCACGCGGAAGCGTTGTCCACGCGTTCGCACGGATTGGGTTTTTTGCCAGGTCACGCGTCCGCGTGATCCACGCGTTCGTGTCGTCTGGCTTCGGGTCAGCTATGGCAAATTATATATCGTTGTGAAGCCCCGTATGTTATCTTTCCAACACAACTAGAACCGCGTTATTTGGATCTTTGTAGCTCAAGTTATGGTCGATTTAGTACCAAGAGGTCAGGCTGGACAGCTTTAGCAGTTCCTTCAGTTTCTTGTAATCCTTCCATTTTTGCATGCTTCCTTTCCATCTTCTAAGCCATTCCTACCCTATAATCTCTAAAATCACTTAACACACATATCATGGCATCGAATGGTAATAAGAGAGGGTTAATATTAGCAAATATAAGGCCAAAGAAGCATGTTTTCAATCATAGCACAAAATCAGGAAGGAAAACGTAAAACATGCGAATTGTATGAAGAAGTGTATGAAAGATTGATAAAATCCACTCAATTGAGCATAAGATAAACCATGAAATAGTAGTTTATCAATGCCAGAATTCTCTCACGGATCCCAGCCAGATGTCCCTCTACCACCTCCCATCGTACCTATGATGATTTTGCCTGATGGTGTGACAACTTGAGCACTGTTTTAAGTTTTTTATATTCATACTATTTTAGCTAGTTGGTTTAATTTAGTTGCACTCATTTTTCTAGTTTTAGTTGATTTAAGTTGTTAAGATAAGTTTGATTTAGGTTAGTAGGTTTGAACTACTGAAAGTGTTTGAGAATTTTTGATTGTTTGATGGATGTTGCTGCTTAAGCTATATAATTCCATGTTAGTTTGTTTGTGAATTGTTTAGGTGATTTTTTTATGGATAGAGTTTGTGGCGCATTCTAGTTATAGATGAAACTCTGCCGAAACTTCTAAAAAATCTAAATATAATTGAAGTTTACAGATTACTTTAAATAAATTTTTCATAAACTACTAATCTTAAGTTTTCCATTGGTAGGTTTGTGTCAAATAACAATGCCTATACACAGGAGTGTACTAATTTCATCAAGATGATGTACAACCATCCGTGGTGAGCCACAAGAAGATCCTTGCTGAGACCAGAGAGCGATGGTTTCAGAAGTGGGCGGTAAAAATTCTAAATATTCAAACCTTACTTAGTTTATATCTTCTATTTTTTTTAATTATGTGTTTAATTTTGATGAATTATTTGGTGAATATTTTTTGTGCATGAGAAATTTATATGGGACAAGACTCATGATGTCATAATCAGGAAAATCTTCGACCATCGGATGGCTAGGCGACTGCAGCAGATGATGGATGACATATGTGAGTAGCGCGACCACCTCATTATTTGCATCCGCCCGGACCTTAAGAAGGCATTGTACGTCCATTATGAGACTGATGAGAGGTTCAAGTGTTAACGTCTCACGAACAGAGTTAATAGGGAATCGACCAGGTCGTCAAAATACACTGGTCGTCAAAATACACTTGTTTCAATTTATTATTAACTTCGTTTTGTTTTTGAAAAATAATGTCATTATTACTTGATTTAACATATTGTTTCAACATGTGTAGTCTAAATCGTTGAGTCGTGATGTGATGATGGCAGAGACCTTCAAGTATACTCACACCTTGAAGGAGAACATTGAGAGATTTGCTGATCAGCGGGCTACAGATCATTATGTGAGTAAACATCATGAGTATAAAGTTTTCAATTAACTGCAATCCTAATCATAACATGTGTTACACAGGAGTCCTAATCATAAATGCACCTCCACACTAAGACATTCATCCACCTCTACCACTATTTGGCACGTCGATCCCGAGGACAGTGTCGATTTGAGAGAACATGTGCTGGAGCTCCCGGAGCCTTCACCAAGAGGCTCAGTAGTTTGAGCAATCTAAGGAGACGTATCAAGAGATCCTCACAGCATCTCAGACATAGATTACCTCAGGCTGGAGTGGAGGCGGGAGCTGGAGTGGCTTCAGCGGATGGAACAACAGATGGCGGTATACTAAGATCAGATGTGGCTCAGTGGCAGCAACACTACAATAGGGGCATCGACATCACTGCATAGTCCGACACCTTAGCAGGACCAAGGGGATGACGACGACGACTATGAGAATCTTTAGTTATTAGAGTTTTGTTGTAGACTGTTTCATTATATATTCTATTTTTTTACTTTTAATTTTTTTTATACACTTGATATTTAATTTACCATATTTGGTTTCTATTATTTAGAATTTGACTACTAATCTGTGTAAAAAAATAAATTTAAATAAAAAATTTTCAGGCTGATGCAACATTTAAAAAGTGTTGTCTAAAGGCTGACAAATGGTTGCCTTTAATCTAAAGCAACACTTTTAGACTTAAAGCAACACTTTTAGATCCCTTGCAGATACAGCCGTTGCTTTAGATTATAGGCAACACTTTCTTTACTCAAAAGCAACGCTTTTGAAGGCAACAACTGATAAGTGTTGCCTTTGGTTGAAAAACAAAAACACTTCAGAGGTGTGTTTGAGATAACACTTTTGCAGTGTTGTCTTTTCTCATATTTTGAACACTACTAATAAATGTTGCCTATTTGTCATAAAATGTAACCCTTTTACGTGTTGCTTATAAGTTTGAGTTTGCAATCCTTTGAAGTGTTGCCTATTAGTTTTGAATATGCAACCTTTAAAAGCATTGCCTTTTCTTTTGGATATACAACCATACAAGTGTCTAATATTCAAAATATGCAACTAATAGAAGGGTTGCTTTTTTGGCAAAAATAAAAGTTACTTTTGTAATAAAAGTACAAAAAAAAATTACAATAAAATTGTTTGTTTATACATGTGTAATTATTTTAATTAATAAATAAATTTGTGCACAATAAAAAAATTTATAAAAGAGACAAAATAACTAATAATAAAGTTCTAATTAAAATGGATATTAAAAGATTCAATTAGTATTTCAATTACATATTTATCAATAATTCTCAACAAAATAATAAAATTCTTTCTCACAATAATTATCATAACAAAATAGTAATTAATATTTGTCAAAAAGATGTCAATCTGCTTGCATATTTTATATCCATACTTGACTTGTCCTGTATGATAAATCTACAAATAATACACAACAAATTAATTAATAATTATTTTCAATAGAAATAGAATTGATTAATAAATATTTTAATTGATGAGTTTGATAAAAAAAAAAAACTATGTAGTTGTCACGTCCACCAAGATCAAGAACAGGGAGCAATAAAGTGATGGAAAAAAATAGTGATCTACATGTCCTTCAATTTGTTGTTAATGGTGACATAAATGGTGTGAGGAGGAAAATCTCCTAAACCACTTATACCAACATTGAACTTCAAGAAAATTAGTATAGCCAATATTGTAGAAATTGATATGAAAAATTACATAAACTCATTTTTGGCACAACATATGAAATTCGTGCAAGAATTTTTACATAAATGAAAGGTCAAATGTTTTCTTGCTCAATTACTACATGTCTACATCTACTTAAAAAGGTTAAAAAGGAAGAAGACTTTGAGCTTAGGATAACATGACTATATAATTTAACCAATAAAAAATGCGACTTGAAGGACACGAGTGTTCGGCAAGGCACCAGTAAATAAATAATGAATTTTCCAAAGCACTCAAAAAAAATATGACGGGGGGATCAAAATTATAGAATAGAACATTGAAGGTAAAAAAATAAAACTATAAAGAATAAGATTAAAATAAGTTTATAAACCATTGTGCATCTATTTATTACCAACCAAAACAAGGGAAAGACGCAGCAATTTGCAGATCATGGCTCCAAGTTAGAGGTAAGTTTTAGTAATAGCCTCTTCAAGTTCTTGGAAGTCCCAACATCATCTGCTGAGTATTTCTCTGAAGAAAAGTGAGGAGAACTATGCGGAATTCAGCAACAGCTTTACACAAATAACAACACATTCACAACTTTGGAAGATCAGAGACACTCACCAATTGAATCTCTTCGTAGAGCAGTTAAATGGGGGCAACTGCAAAATTGCAGTAAATAATGATTCTTCTTAGTATTGGTAGGCAAATATCAAATTATAATCTTCTCATAGAAGTAACATGCCGAGTTACATAAACAGATAAAATATCAATCAGGGACATGTAAACAAATCCAAACAAGCAGTTACAAGCCTACACTCTTTGACTATAACGTTGGATCTATCCAACACAGATAAAATAGTCACAACTTATAATAGTTACAGTATAGCAACAAGTTGAAAACAAGCTAATAAAGATAACACCTAAAATTAATTATAATTAAAATCAAACAATTCATGAAGCAAGGCCTAATCTCAATTTTCTCAACAAAATAACAACTGAGTAAGAAATACCTAGTGATAGAAAGACCAAATTAGACATAGCTCTTTAGCATACATACAACAAAACCTAAATACAAAAAGTAAGAACTAAATTACAAAACACAACTCCTATTTAGTTTCTAGTTTTCTCTTTTTGTTTTAACCTTTAGTTTCTTTTAGTGTTTCAGAAGCTATTCGAGCTTGAACTATGTTTGGTACTAATGAACATGACAGTGATGCAACTCCTTGTTATTCTAAAAATAATGCAGAGGTTTTCTAGAATAAAAATTATACACAATAAAATACCTGAAGATTACCATCTGCACTGCCTCTTTGTTCCATTTTGATGATGGCTTGCTGCAACCCCACCTTTCTTTCCTAATATGCATAAAAGAATGGTTAAGCGATGCAGTAAAATGTCATATTTGCAGAGAAATATAGACAAGGCATGACAATTAACCCTACCTTTTACTATTTGCCAAATAATAATACAAATTTCTAATTACCTGTATATCACAAAATTTAGCTTCTTCAACAATCAATTAAAAAAGAAATGAACGGAATAAATTAGTATTTACCCAATTAACAATAACCCTGATGCCATATCAGGAGCCTGCTTCTGAAATTGTTCCTCTAGCTTCTTTAAGTTTTTCATGTTATCTCGTCCTGCATATTAGTGACCAAAATGTTCAGTATGGAGTAGGGAAAGATGGAAAAATTAAAAAGACAAAAATGTGAAGGAAAAAAAATTGAAGTCCGTAATACCGAATTGGTGGATAATGTTAGGGAGTATATCTTGCAACTCTGTAAAAGGAAGGATTACATGTCAATAATAAATCAGTTAAAAATAAAGAGTAACTTAAAGTATAGCAGAGCAATAAACTGTTTAAACGATAAAATACATATAACAGAAATGTTATTTTTCCAATGTGATACACAGAACAATGAGTAACATATGGTATTCAATTTCATGTCTTTGTGTAACACCCTAACTACCAAAGCTCACGCTTCCGGCTGCGCGACTCTGATAGCTCGGACATTACGACGACACTTATACTATTTAATACTAAAATATGAGCCTGTTTAAAACTTTAAACCGTAATACCGCTCCCGAAAATACCTTCGTTCGATAGCATACATCCATAGATACCATACAACTTACAAAAGCTCATAAAGAGTACATCCATATATATAAACATATATATATATATATATATATATATATATATATATATAAATAATATTACAAGCAATAATCAATACAATTCCTATCCCTCTTACAGATTATACCAAGATAAAGGCGAGGGTACAATAAACAATAACTAAAGTAATACAGAACATCTCAACAACAAATAAATAAGCTCTTCGTAACTTCTGCGCCCATATCCTGTAAGGGGAAAAATGTAAGGGGGGTGAGAACATCATCCTCGAAAGGGTTCTCAGTAGAGGGTTTTTGGGAATTACTGTAATAGGATACATGAAGATAAACCGTACCAGTGATTAATAACCGTCTTATGCCTCTTTTCAAAAACAACGATTTACAGTAAAAGAGGAATCGAAAATCTTTTCTGAAAGAGGAACAGTTCAATTCTCAAAAACTCAAAAGTCTTTCAAAACGGTTTATCTATACTGAACCAAAATAGCCTTTCATATTTTATTCCAAACCAGAAACACAAACCGGAATCAACCATCGGTTCATCTCATTCCAACCACGGCCCTAGGCCCAAACAATCCAACCATCAACCAATCATCACAGTCCAACAGAGTCCCAGAAGCAAACACAAATAGGAAGATGCAAGCACAAACAAACAGTTATTGCAAGTAGAACAGTTAGCAATTAATCACATAGGCAAACCAAGTATGATATGCACACTCAAACAATGTCACATAAATGCATATGATGCATGCCTGTCCCTAGTGGCTGATGATATCATCTGTCGGTTATATAGCCAACTCGACACGTCCTGGTAGCTAACCATAGACAGAAACACCCATCGCGGAGCAAGTAGGTTTGAGCTACAACCCCCTTGCTACTGCCCGCTCAACCCAGAGCCAGTGGAATAACCACTACTGCGGCTACTACCCAGGCGGGTGTTTAAAAGCTCAACCTGGAGCGAGTGGAATCACCACTACTACCGCTACTACCCAGGCGTCACAGTCTCTGACCTGGAGCAAGTGGGACGAACCACAACCCTTGCTACTACCCAGGTATCTCAAGCATATATTCATTCAGTCCCAACCATGGATCAACATCCATCTCAGCCATCCGGCTCAAATTCATAATTCATAATCAGCCATACGGCCCATAACTCATTCGGCAATCCGCCATAAATAAATATCATACACAGCCATTACGGCTCATAACAAAATGGCACCTCCACCATTCAACATCATCAAATTCATAAAACCGGCATTTAAGCCATAAATCACTTTTTCTCAAATCGTTTCACTTTGAAATCAAGTTTCAACTCTTTTCAGCCTTGGCTTTAGAAATCTCGTTTCTCAAATCTCAGGCTCATAAACCAAATTTACTCAAAGTGAGTCCCCTTTTTAAAACAAAGCCACCCTCGGCATTCTCCTTCCAAAACTCCCAAAACCATGGTAAGTTAAGGATTTATTTCAAAGTATTCAAAATCACCCATACAACAATGGGATTTTATACCAAAAGTTTCTCGGCAGAGTCCCAAGTCTTTAGGGAAGGTCAACTTATATCAATTCCTTAAAATTCATTGAAACTCTTAAAATCATAGATTCTCGGTTCAAGTAAATAAAACTGAATTTATTATGAAACCGACCATACAAAATCACAAGTTCCAACCCGGTCCAAAAATCAACTCATTTGAAAAGGAACCGGTTCATTTGAATCAACCCACTTTCAGGTTTCTTTTTAGAACCCATTTTTCTAACTCTTCCTAAATGCCTCAAACTTGATTACTCAATCAAAAGTCTAGATTCCTTTAAAATCACTAAAAGCTTTTTATATTGAAATCAATATTAGAGCATCATTCTTTCCTTCAGAGATTCAAATGGTAAAAATAGTTCCTTTCTAAATAAGCCAAACTCAAGGCATAAAGTTCATTAAATAAATTAAGCTTAAAAAACATAATTATTCTCTTAATAAATCACATAATACAATTTCTCAAATCCAACCCTTTTTAAATAACTTTTCAAACAAGACTAGGATTTTGTAGAAATTTCGGCAGCACCTCCCCTAAAACTTGGACTTTTGCCACCCGGTTCAGGTCCCAACTAAACCGTTTCTCATTCCTTTTCAACAACTCAAAACCAGAAATCAATTCAAAACAAGCTAAATCCAACAGTCGACTCAGTGGCATATCTCAAGAAAACCATTTCAAGATCAACTCAATATCAACCGATTTAACTCATTTCCAAAGCTTTAAAGAAACAGTTCAGTAACAAATCATTTGTCCAAGATCAAGTCAATTAAAGTAAACCAGGCTAAATTCAAAAGTGCATTCGACTTTTCACATCATCAAATAATTGACTCATCAAATCAATCCTCAACGGATTAAACTCAGATTTCAACTCTTTAAAGAATCACTTCAAAACATTACATTTCACAAAGCCGCACAACCATTCAACCAAACCAACATCCATAATCACTCGAGTCAATCAAATAACACATAAGGCAGATACAATCACTAATTACACCATATCTCACATCAGTATCCATATGTAATAATTCCAATAATAAACTGTAGTTTTCGGAAAGCGCCCCTACCTCAAAACGCAAATTCCATAACTCAAACGCGTCACTGAGTCCTTTCCGCCTCGACTCAAAATCAACAATCAAAATCCCGGCTACCAAAACCTCAGCTCCAAACCATTTTCTCAGCAACCACAATGACTCTAATCACAATATATAATAACCGAGATTAACTCTCATAACAACAAATGCTACAACTCCTCAACGTATAATAGAGCAGTAACTAGAGGACTTTCAAATCGAAAACGCTTACCGAACCGAAGAAGGAACGGCTAAACCGAAATAGCGACGGCCTCCAAACCGGTTCGGCGACAGCTTTAATCGTGACCCGCAATAACCGGAGCTTGAACCTATGTTACAAAACCTCAGAATCTCTGGCCAATCATAACAGCATATTGATTTTCAAGAGCTCCGGAAATGAAAATGCTTACCGTGAGAAAGGATTAAAGACTGAATCAAACTGCAGAAGCTCCGGTGATGGTTTCTGTGACCAAAGCAGCTTCTCCGACAGCGACAACATTACATATGACAGCCACTTCATTAAATACAACAGTTTCAGTGACAGCTTCAAGGTAAAATTGAACTGGCAGAACTAGGAGAAACCAGAAACAGGGCAAGCTCACCAAAACGGCAGCGATTCTAACGGCGGTCTCCGACGGCAGAGGCGGCGTGCAGATCGACGGCAGACCACAGTGGCTCCTCTACTCAGCGGTTCTGCCTCCCTTCCTCCAAACCTCCATGAGAAGCACCAGCTCCAAACCAAGCTCGACGGTGGTAGTGGAGTGGCTGACCTCAACACTGGCGACGCCGGGCGGAACAGCGACGGTGACAAAGGGGCACGAACGGCGACGTTGGGACGACGGCCACAAAGCCCTCACCGTGATGGTCGTGAAATGGGTCGCCACGGTGACGTGCCATACAGCCCCTCTCCTCGGTGGTGAACCTGGCTCGCGGTCGCTCTCTCTCTCCCTCTGCTGGCCCTCGACGGTGACGACTCCGAGGGGAACGACGAGCAAGGACGGCGGCTCCTCGTGCGACAAATCGGCGGCAGTTCCACGGTCGGCGGCGACACAATTAGGTCGCAGCAAAAATGCGCAGTGGCGGCGGCGAGTTCCTGGGCGGTGGATCGACGGTGACAAGGCCTCCCCTGCCTTCTTTCTTCCAGACCTCCCCCTCCCCTTCTCAAATCTCTCCTTTCTTTCAGAAAAAAAATCAAAGGAAACTGCGTGTGTTGCCGCTGCTGTTAGAAGGGAGGGGCTGCTGCAATTGTGGGGAAACCGGGTCGGGTTAGGTTTTTCAGGGTAAGGGTTTCATTTTTTGAAAATTAGGGTTAGGGTTACTTTTGTAATTTCAAATAAAAGTAAGGGTAATATATTAATTATGAACAATTTTAATCCAACAAAAATAAATGCATAAAAATGCTATTTGCTCATCAATTTTACAAATTATTTTCAATAAAGTGTCTCAACCAAATAATTAGAAATAATATACTTATTTTCTTCATTTTCCAAAATAGTAATATCAATATTTTAAAATATTAGTTATTTAGTCCAAAATCATATAAAAATCCTTTTTATTTCACAACTACCAACTATATGATTTAAATATAAAAAATAATCCAATAATTGTAAAATTGGATAATAACCATAACTTATCTCAGATTCAATAAATCAAAACTTGCCTTAATTATCTTTAATAAAATAATTTCTAAAATTAAGGCTATAAATAACTATATGATTTGAGACTTGATCATAAAAAGACTTTTCATAGATTCTGGGTCTTACACTTTGTGCCATTAAAGACTAATAACATGCGCAAGAGCAACAAGTTAATAGCTGACCTATTCACTATGGCACATGTATAAATAATTTAAAAATACTTTATAATTTAATACAAAGCTCATTTTGACTATAAGGCAGTGTGCAATTGGAGAAAAGATGAGAGCTGCTTGCCCTTTTATTTCTGAAGCACCATTAACAACCCAAGTATTGGCAGTAATGGATGCTTGAACTGGAGGAGGGGGGGAGGGAATCCAACTAGTCAATAAAATTTAAAACAAAATTTGAGTATATGACATTACACAAATACAAGATTTCTACACAATATCCGAATGAATGTTACTTTTGAAATTTAGAAACTGGATAACAACTTCATCCTTTTTTACATCCTGAACTTATATCACATGAGCACCCTCATTATCTTCAATCATTCGTTTTTTATTCAATTCCTCCAAAACCCCAGGGATATATGGATTATAGAACCTCTCTCCTTGTCACCAAATATATCACCATTCAGTAGAATACTAAAAAAAAATATTTACTGAAATAAAAAAAATGTCTAATTAGTTCAGCACAATATATTTTTTATTTATTACTACACTTTGTGCAATAAGTAGTGGCATAAGGACATCACAAGGCTATCCTTTCTCCTTGTTTGAAAAGCAGAACAAAGCAAGGCATAATGCAACGTTCTCTAAGAAAGTAAAGACATAGTTTCATCTATTGATTTTTGCCAAGACTAAAGATCTAAGATGAGCATATTCATTATTAAACAACAGAGTATGCAAGCACTTCCATATACATGTCAAAATATAGGGGGAAAAACACAATTAGTGAAAAGAGAAAAAAGCTTTGTGACATATAGGAATCGCATATTAGTCAAGATTTCAAATGCAGTTTTTTCTGTTGAACAAGTATCACTATGTGGTCTAATATATTTTTCTTTATATTTTAGTTAAAAAACCGTGTATATACTGAAAAAAATCCCTCAAACTAATTGACTACAACTACTACTATACTCCAACATAAGTAGCTACTTTATAATTTAGTATGATTTTACTTGGAACACTCGAACTAGTTTTGTTATTTCAACAATTTAACCAAATTAAACCACTAGTATGTAAAATCTAAGAATTTTTTGTCATACTTGAGAGATATATACAAGCCTTCCAAGACGATGGCGGAGGAAGAGAAGCATGAGGACCAAGGCTGAGGCAAGCATATGGCGGAGCAAAGCGTGATGTTTCAGAATGGCACGAGCAAAATATTGAACGTGGCAGAGCAGAGTAGAACAAGGCGCGAGCAAAAGATTGAACACGGCAGAGCAGAGAAAAACACGACGTGAGTAGAAGATCGAACACCGCGGAGCAAGCAAAACACGACACAAGCAGATCTAACACCACGCTAGCAGAAGAACATGGCGCAACCAAAAGATCAAACACGGCAAAGCAAGCAGAACACAACGCGAGCAAAAGAACACAGCACAGCAGTGCAAAACACGGCGTGAGCAGAAGAACACGGCGCAAGCAGAAGAACACGGCGGAGCAGAGCATAACACGCCGCGAGCAGAAGAACACGATGTGAGTGAACATGGAGTGTGCTGGAGCAGTGATGAACTCAACGATGGAAAGCAGTGTGCGTCAATGTTGTGAAATTGGGGAAATTGAGTTAGGGTTGGGAGTTTTAAGTTTGAAATTTTAGGATTAGGATTTTGTTCATACGTAATAGTGATGAAGGTGATGAATAAATATGTTATGTGTTTCTCAAACTTTTCTCCCTATTTTTGGTTATGGAAGAAGTAATTTTTATTAAAATATTTTATGGAAAAAAATTTGTGATAAAAATGCTCATCTATTTTAGGCAACATTTATAATGAGAGGTTCATTAAAAATCTATTAGCAATGCTTGTAAAGTGTAACTTGTAAATACATAATTGTGTCTATTTAATTTGTTGAAGCAATGTTTTTTACGTATTCTTTAATTGATGAAAAGAGAACGTTTATAACATGTTGACTAATAAAATGTTGCAATAGTATTATTTCTTTGCAACAAATTTGAAGTGTTGCTTTTAACTAGTTCAGACAACACTTTTTAAGTGTTTTTTGCTATACATATTGCAATAGCTGAAAAATGTTGTAGTGTCTATTGTGTAAAAAAATAATTAAATAAAAATTGGATTTACCGAGGACAAAATCGACGGTAATTAGACGAGAAAGAATTAATGTCTTTGTTTCAATTTATTTATCTTACGAAGCTTTAATGTATTTTCTTAGCTTTGTATTGATATATTTTTATTATTATAAAAAAATTAGTTTATTTATAGGAGATAATAAAATCACTTCTATTTTGATAATGTTACTCATTTTATTTTACAAATTCATATAAAATGTAAATAAAAAAATCATGTAATAAGAATGAAGTGATCATTGATTTTCTTTACTTGTAAATTTGAATGAGTAAATGGTGGCCTGCTATTTAATCATTGATCATTGTAGTTAGCATGCCCACCATCTACCTATCATTCATTTAAAATTACATGTAAAGAAAATCAATTATCAATTCTTCTTATTTTTGATAATATCATGCTTTACATGATTTTTTTGCATTACATTTTATATGAATTTACACACACAAAAAAAAAGAGTGACATTACTAAAATAAAAGTGATGTTATTATCTCTTATAAATTAATTAATTTTTTTCTTTCATGATAGTGAAAACACATCAATACAAAGATAAAAAATTACGTTAATGCTTTATAAGATAAATAAATCGAAAATGTACATAACCATAAAAAACTACTTTTAGCTTTATGGTAGATAATAGGTTAAAATAAGTAGATAAATCACAAAAAAAAATGTATAATTTTATTTTTCTTGAAAATAACTGACGAACAGACTTCTGCTGGTAAAGAAATTCACAAATAAATTTTCGTTGCTAGTATAGTTTCTAAACCAACAGAGAATCCTTTCGTACAAAAGTTTGGTTGTTACAAGTAACAAACCCCTAATAAAAATGATAACCGAAGTAATTAAACATCGGGTTGTCTCTCAAGGAATTGCAGGGAGGTGTATTTATTATTGGTTATGGAAGATTGTCTTTTTTGGGGTTTTTGAATAATAAACAAGAAAAGTAAATTGCAAGAATTAAAGTAATAACTAATAAAGCTCTTGGCAAGGTATGAGAATTGAAAATCCTATCCTAGTTATCCTTATCAATTGTGATGAGAATTGTTCATTACTCCCACTTAGTTAACCCTTACTAAATAAAAGAAAGTTAAGTGGACTAATCAATTTGATTCCTCAAGTCCTAGTCAACTCCTAAGGAAAGACTAGCTTTAGAGGGATCCAAATCAACCAGCAAATTCCAATTATCAATCAACAAGGGAGTTTGATAACTCAAGTGTCACCAATTACTCAACCAAAGCCAAAAGGAGAGAAATTTAAATATTGAAAGCATCAATCACATAAATTGAAGAAAGCAACCATAAATCTGAAATACCTCAAATTGCATTAAATAAAGAAAATTGATTCTAACATGGAGTTCATAAACCAAATTGGAAAAATAAGTAATTAACAAGAGAAATAGATTAACCAAAGCACTAGAATAAATAAAAGTATAAGAGAAACTAAATTAAAGGAACATTGAGCTTGGAATTAAGAAGAAGTAAACCTAACCTAAGAGGAATTCTAAAACCTAGAGAGAGGAGAGAACCTCCGTCTCTAGAAACTACATCTAAAACCTAAAATGTGAATGAATGAATGAATGAATGCATTCCCCCACTCTGTAGCCTCTAATCCGTGTTTTCTAGGCTGAAAACTGGGTCAAAAATAGCCCAGAAATTGCCCACAGTGATTTCTAATTCGTCCAGCACGCGGCTCTGTCACGCGTACGCGTCGTCCACGCATACGCGTCGTCCACGCGTACGCGTGGATTGAATTTTTACCAAGTCACGTGTACACGTGATTCACGCGTGCGCATCGCCTAACAACATGGAAACTATGATAAATTATATATCATTTCGAAGCCCCGGATGTTAGCTTTCCAATGCAACTAGAACCGCCTCATTTGGACCTCTGTAGCTCAAGTTATGGTCAGTTAAGTACGAAGAGGTCAGGCTAGACAACTTTAGCAATTCCTTCAATTTCTTGTATTCCTTCCACTTTTGCATGCTTCCTTTCCATCCTCTAAGCCATTCCTGCCCTATAAACCTTGAAAACACTTAACACACATATCATGGCATCGAATGGTAATAAGAGGGGATTAAACATAGCAAATTTAAGGCCAAAGAAGCATGTTTTCAATCATAGCACAAAATCAAGAAGGAAAATGTAAAACATGCGATTTCTATGAATAAGTGTGTAAAGGCTTGATAAAAACCACTCAAATTAGCACAAGATAAACCATAAAATAGTGGTTTATCAATCTTCCCACACTTAAACATTAGCATGTCCTCATGCTAAGCTCAAGAGAAGCTATAAGAGTTAAGAGGAATGACAGAAAGTATGAGATGCAACCTATAAATGCAACTATATGCTAAGATATTTCTGTCTACTTGGTTAAAAGTAAATAAGCTCTTCAAGACAAACATAAATCAGATTTCACTAATTCAAATTATACAATAAAAGATAAGTAAACTTGTAAGAAGATAGCTCATGAAAGTAGGAAACATAGAATCAAGAGTTGAACCCTCACTAGTAGTGTATATGCACTTTAATCGCTCAAGTGTCCAGCGTTAATCACTCTACTCTTCTCTAGTCTTGCTTTCTAGACTTTGTTCTTCATCTAACCAATCAACACAATTTTAGTATACCAATGCAAACATCATGAGGTCTTTTCAGGGTTGTAATGGGGCTAAGGTAAGGGTGAGGACATATGTATGGCCAAGTGAGCTATAATATGAATCTTTGACTAACCTAAGCTCTCACCTAACATACACACACACTCTATGTAACTCTAAAATCATGCCTAGCTACCCAAAATTTTCACTTTTGTATATTTCACATACTTATGTACCAAATTTTCTTTTAATTTCACCACATATGCATTGATCTTTTATTAAACTTAGTATTGGGGTAATTTTGTCCCCTATTTATTTATTTATATTATATATATATTTTTTTCTCTTTTTCTTTTTATTTTTCTTTTTCTCTTTTTATTTTTTTCTTTTATTTAAAATATAAAAGTAAACATAACATATCAATGCACATGGTATTTTAATCTTTTCTGGTCTCACATGAGTAGGCACCCAAATTTCTAATATTTTGTCAATAAGAATTAACACTTTTATCAACCCAAGTTCCCACAGTTTTCCACACTTAATTGATACACAATCTCTAACTTAAGCTAACCAAAGATTCAATTTGGGATAATTAATTTGTTTTTCTGCTTAAGGCTAGTGATGTGGTGAAATACAGAATAAATGGGGATTAAAAGGCTTAAAGTGGCAAACAAAGGTGATTGAAAGGGTAGGCTATTTGGGATAAGTGAGCTAATAACAAATGATGGCCTCAATCATATGCAAGCATATGAATACACTAAACAATGGACATATAGAATGGAACAAAATATAGATTATAATTATAGAGAAGGAAATACACAAGAATAAAAAATTATGGTTAAATAGTGTAACCATGTAATTAAGCTCAAATCTCACGGGTTGTGTGTTCTTAGCCATAATTCATGTTCCAAATTACAATCCTCAAACAAGTTTAACACAAATTTTCAATTTAAATTAGTGAAATATCATAAAAAGGGTCTTGAAAAAAAATATTACTTCAACCAAGTAGTAGCTAAATGCACAAATCAAATAAACATGAAATTAAACATGCAAATGCAACAACTAATTTAACAAAAAAATTAAACATTGGTGTTGAGAAGGAAATAACTAACCCACGGAAGTCGGTATCGACCTCCCCACACTTAAAGATTGCACCGTCCTCGGTGCATGCTAGGATGTGCAAGTGGACGGGTTGCTCCAACTGATGCTTTTCTCCAAAGATTGTGCGGTTGGACTTGTCTGTTGCCCCATATAGAAGTTCTCTCGTTTCCCTTCCTCGGTGGCCATCCTGAAAGAAGAGGAAAAACAAGAAAAGTAACCCAGAAACAAAGATAGAAAACAAATAAAACATGGTTGGGTTACTGCCAAATAATAATAAGGGTCTCAACTACATGGTAGCTACAACATGTGAGTGAGAAAAAAGTAAAAGCAAATGGCATATCAATAGTGCAAATATTGCAACAATGGGGAAGAGATAGTAGATAATGAAAGACAATATAAATTCATGTCAATGCAAAAGGAATACAGGTATCATAAAAGATTGGCATTGATGTATAATTAATAATGCCAAACAATAAGAAACAAGTCACGAAGCACTAGAATAATGCATGAAAAGATACAACAGTTGAACAATTAACACCAATGGTAAAATAATAACTTAGAAAAGAAAATAAAGTATGCATAAGATGAATATGTAATGAAAGAAAGGATGCAAATAAGTTAAGTAAAATAGGGTGAAAGAGAATAAGGATGAGAAGGTAAAGAAATGGAGAAGAAGAAAGTAAGAAAGAAGGAGGAAAGAAGGAGAAAATAGAGAAGAAAGAAGTAAGGAATGAAAAACGGGACGTGATGCGCACGCAGGGCACGCATGCGCGTGAAAACTGTATTCGCCATGCGACGCGTACGCGTGGGTGGTCTGGAAGCGAAAGGACGCGCACGCGTCAGGGATGCGTACGCGTGGGTGATTTTGTGCCTCTAGCACAATTCCAGCGTGGGGGCAGCACAACTTTCTGTCCAACATGCTACTGACGCTGATTTCCCTATCCACGCGTGCGGGTGCTAGACGCGTACGCGTGGATTTCCCTTGTAGCAGATGACGCGCACGCGTGCGCGTGGGTCAAATTATACGCAGAGCACACCAGCCGCACGATTCCATCACAACTTTCTGTTCGTTGGATGGGGGAGCAAAGTTGCACGATTCCATGCGTGGGTTTCGCCCCCCCTTTTTTGAAGTATGCAGAATGCAAAATGCAGATGCGAATGCAGACATTATGAATGAACACTAAGAAAAATAGAATAAAATAAAACTAAGGATAAAACAAAGTAAAATAAAACTGAGACTGAAAAAGAACGATCATACCATGGTGGGTTGTCTCCCACCTAGCACTTTTAGTTAAAGTCCTTAAGTTGGACATTTGGTGAGCCCCTTGTTATGGTGACTTGTGCTTGAACTCGTCTTGAAACTTTCACCAATGCTTGGACTTCCAATAAGCTCTAAAATCTCCAAGTAAATTCCCCAAGCTTTGATGGAGTTCTTCACAAGCTTTGAGCTCCCAAAATGGATCCTCTTGTATGCCGGGATCCCAAATCTTGTTTCTACATCCGTCTTGAAGTGGATCACCATTTTTCCACTTGGGTGGTGAGCAATTGGAATTCTCATGGAGACATCTAAACAACCGCCTAGACCCATTCAATTGAGACTGATACCAACCATTGCACTTAGATTTGGAGCGTGCAACCGTATTAAACCTTGCATGACAACTCTTACCACTAACCATCTCCCTCTTATTCTTAAAGCCACAAAGAGCTCTAAGTTGCCCATCCGTCTCAAGCAAAGCATATTCAAGTGGACTAATTAAGCTTAGAGATGAAAGATTTACCCACTTGAATGAAGGAATGGATGGTGATGGCTTTGAGGGAGAGGTCTCCAACAACTTTGGCAAGGTGATTTCTAGCTCTATTCCCTTGAGCTCTTCCGTGACAACTTCCACCTCTTTGCAAGCTTCTTTAATTTCAACCTCTTCCTCTTGGTAGCTTTCTTCCAATTCAGTCTCTTCTTCATTGCTTACCAAGGGCATGGGAGGTTGTGCTTCTTCTTCTTGAATCTCCATCTCTTGATCAACCTCTGCAAAATCTTCAACCATGATATGCCTCGGAGGTTGTACGCCCTCCTCAACATCAACATCAAACTCCTTGGAAGGATGCTCTATGACTGGACTTTCCCATGGAGGTTCCGCATCTCCCAACTCTTCAACCACTTCTTCCTCTTCAACTATTACGGCTTTGTCCAGTTGTTTTAGTATAAAATCGTACTCCTCCTTGATGATTTCTTTTTCATGACAACTCCTTTCAACTATTCCTTCATCTTCAAGTACAAAATCCAACTCCTCCTGGTTGACTTTCACCTTTTGATAACTTCCTTCAAGGGTCTCTCCTACCTCTACCTTTAGGACCTCTTCTAGCTTCTTATGAAGTATGAATTCATGAAACCGATCCCTTCTCTCTTGTTCCAGGTCAGTAGCATAATTGGGATCATGTTGCTCTTGGATTGATGGGTGTGGGTGCTCTTCCATGGAGGGTGGTGATGCAGTAAAGCTTGAAGGTTGAATGTTGGAGGTATTCGATGATCCAATCTGGGAGATGAGGGCTTGTATAGTGGAGGTCAGATTGGTAAGTGTTCTTTCCATGGTCTTAACAGAGTGAGGTAACTCGTCATTGGAAGATGAAGGGGGCAATTGTTTTGGAATTGGGGTGGTTCTATGTATGGTTCATAAGGATCACAGGGTGGTTGATATGATGGATAAGGATTAGGGTCATATGGGGGTGTTTGGTGATAAGGGGCTTGTGAGTATGGTGGTTCAAAGTTATGTTGAGGAGGGGGTTCATAGGCATATGGTAGGGCTTGTTGGTAACCACAAGGGGGTCCACCATATTCATCATCTTGGTATGCACCCTGGAATGGCTCTTGACCATAGTAATTTGGTGGAGGATGATTGTCACGAAAAGGTCCACCATAACTATTGTCTTGGTATGCATCATAGAATGGTTGTTAGTTACAGTGCATTGGAGGGGGTTGTTGCTAAGAGGGTTGATCAAATCCTTGTGGCTCCTCCCATTTTTGATTGTTCCAACCTTGATGCCTGTTCTCATTATAGCGTCCATTCCCTGCAACATAATTTGAACTAAACTCATAGCCAAAGGGGTGAGAATTCATAGTAGCGAGTAAAAACAAAAACTAATAAAAATTAATGAAAATAAACTCCTAAAACTAGAAACACTAATAAAGAAACGAAAAAACAAATATTTACAATAACCAATAATAAGGCACACGTTTGCAATTCCCCGGCAACGGTGCCATTTTGACGAACGGACTTCTGCTAGTAAAGAAATTCACAAATAAGTTCTCGTTGCTAGTATATTTTCTAAACCAACAGAGAATCCTTTCGTACAAAAGTTTGGTTGTCACAAGTAACAAACCCCTAATAAAATTGATAACCGAAGTAATTAAACCTCGGGTCGTATCTCAAGGAATTGCAGGGAGGTGTATTTATTATTGGTTATTGATGAGCGGATAATTTATACGCTTTTTGGCATTATTTTTAGTATGTTTTTAGTATGTTTTAGTTAGTTTTTATTATATTTTTATTAGTTTTTATTTAAAAATTAATTTTCTGGACTTTACTATGAATTTGTGTATTTTTCTGTGATTTCAGGTATTTTCTAGCTGAAATTGAGGGACCTGAGCAAAAATCTGATTCAGAGGCTGAAAAAGGACTGCAGATGCTGTTGGATTCTGACCTCCCTGCACTCAAAGTGAATTTTCTGGAGCTACAGAAACCCAATTGGCGCTCTCTCAATTGCGTTAAAAAGTAGACATCCAGGGCTTTCCAGAAATATATAATAGTCTATACTTTGCCTAAGATTTGATGGCCCAAATAGGCGTTCCAAGTCAGCTCAAGAATTCTGGCGTTTAACGCCAGAACTGGCACAAAAGCTGGAGTTAAACGCCCAAATTGGCACAAAAGCTGGCGTTTAACTCCAAGAAAAGTCTCTACACATGGAAGCTTCAATGCTCAGCCCAAGCACACACCAAGTGGGCCCGGAAGAAGATTTCTGCATTAATTACCTATTTCTGTAACCCTAGGCTACTAGTTTTCTATAAATAGGACCTTTTGCTATTGTATTTTCACACTTGATCAGATTTTGATAGACCTTTTCATGTTTGGGAGGCTGGCCATTCTGCCATGCCTAGACCTTTTGTTCTTATGTATTTTCAACGGTAGAGTTTCTACACACCATAGATTAAGGTGAGGAGCTCTGCTATTCTTCATGAATTAATGCAAAGTACTATTATTTTTCTATTCAACTCAAGTCTATTTCTTCTCCAAGATATTCATTCGCACCCAAGAACATGATGAATATGATGATTATGTAACACTCATCACCATTCTCACCTATGAACGTGTGACTGACAACCACTTCCGTTCTACATGCAAACAAGCTTGAATGTGTATCTCTTGGGTTTCTAATCTAAGATTAGAACCTTCGTGGTATAGGCTAGAATTATTGGCGGCCATTCCTGAGATCAGAAATGTCTAAACCTTGTCTGTGGTATTCTAAGTAGGATCTGGGAAGGGATGACTGTGACGAGCTTCAAACTCGCGATTGTTGGGCGTGTGACAGACACAAAAGGATCAATGGATCCTATTCCAACATGATCGAGAACCGACAGATGATTAGCCGTGCGGTGACAGCGTGCGTAGAACATTTTCACTGAGAGGACGGGAAGTAGCCATTGACAACGGTGATGCCCAACATAAAGCTTGCCATGGAAAGTTGTATGAATGATTGAAAGAAGGCAATAGGAAAGTAGAGGTTCGAGAGGAACAAAGCATCTTCATACGCTTATCTGAAATTCCTACCAATGAATTACATAAGTATCTCTATCTTTATCTTATTTTATGTTTTATTCATCTTTTAATTATCAATCCTCCATAACCATTTGAGTCCGCCTGACTGAGATTTACAAGATGACCATAGCTTGCTTCAAGCCAACAATCTCCGTGGGATCGACCCTTACTCACGTAAGGTTTATTACTTGGACGACCCAGTGCACTTGCTGGTTAGTTGTGCGGAATTGTGACAAAGTGTGATTCACATTTGAGAGCTCCAAGTCCTTTGGCGCCATTGTTGATGACCACAGTTTCGTGCACCAAGTTTTTGGCGCCGTTGCCGGGGATTGTTCGAGTTTGGACAACTGACGGTTCATTTTGTTGCTTAGATTAGGCACTTTTCTTTTTATTTTTCAGAATTTTTAAGAATGAATTCTAGAGTTTCAAGGTGATGTTCTTATCATCGCAAAAGCTGATTGATTCTCATCAATTTAGCTGCTGAATGTAATGTCCTGCTGAAGCTTGGCTAACCATGTCTAATCTTTTTAGACTGAAGCTTTAGACTAACATTGCATGATTCCTGAAATTCTTATTAAAAGTTTTGATTCTCTTTATTTTATTTTTTATATAAGTTTCGAAAATCACCAAAAAAAAATTTATAAAATCATAAAAATCAAAAATATTTTATGTTTCTTGTTTGAGTCTAGTATCAATTTTAAGTTTGGTGCCAATTGCATGTTTCTATTCTTCTTGCATTTTTCAAATATATGCATTATGTTCTTCATTGATCTTCAAGCTGTTCTTGATGATTTCCTAGCTTTGATCTTTAAATTCTCTTGTTTTGTGTGTTTTGTTGTTTCTTACATGTATTTTTAAATTGTTATAGTCCTTAGTATACAAACTTCTAAATTTGGTGTCCTGCATGCATTGTTTATTTGATCTTAGTTGCATTTTTTATTGTTTCTCATCATTAAACATTCAAAAATATTTTCAAAATTGTGTCTTTTCAAGTCAATAATACAGAGAATTGAAGATTCAGAACATTCAGCAGAGGAATTAAATAGAAAAAGCTGGGCGTTCAAAACGCCCAGTGAAGAAGGAAAACTGGCGTTTAAATGCCAGCCAGGGTACCTGGCTGGGCGTTTAACACCCAAAAAGGTAGCATTTTGGGCGTTAAACGCCAGAATGGATACCATTCTGGGCGTTTAACGCCAGGATGACATAAGAGGGAAGATTTTGTTTTTAATTCAATTTTTTTTTTTCAAGTTTTCATAATTCTTCAAAATCAAATCTTTTTCAAATCATATCTTTTCAATCATATCTTTTCAAAATCAATTTCTTTTTAATTTTTTTTATTTATTACTATTTTCGAAAATTCTTGCTACAATTAATAATTTAATTCAAAATTTTCTAGTTGTTACTTGCCTATTAAGAAAGGATCAAAAGTTTTAATTCTAGAATCATATCTTCTAATTTCTTGTTAGTCAAGTAATCAACTTTAATTTTAAAATTTCTCTTTTTAATTTGATCTTCAATCATATCTTCTCAATCATATCTTTTCAGTCACATCTTTTTCAAAATTAAGTTTCAATCACATCTTTTTTATTTCTAATTTCAAAATCTTTTTCAAAAATCACTTAATTTCTTTCCCAACCTTAATTTTCGAAAAACCTTTACCAAATTTTCAAAATTTCTTTTAATTATGTCAAAATCTTTTACTTTAATTTCGAAAATTCTTCCCCTCTTCTCACATCCTTCTATTTAAGGGACTAACACTCCTCCTCAAGGTGCAATTCGAACTCTATCCTTCTTGATAAGTTCGAATTCTCTTCTATCTACCTTCTCCTTCTATTCTTCTTTTCCTCTGACACCTCAAGGAATCTCTATACTGTGACATAGAGGATTCCATACTTTCTTCTTCTCTCTTTCATATGAGCAGGAGTAAGGACAAAGGCATTCTTGTTGAAGCTGATCCTGAACCTGAAAGGACCTTGAAGAGAAAGCTAAGAGAAGCTAAAGTACACCTCTGTAGAGGGACTAACAGAGCTTTTCAAAGAAGAAGAAGCAATGGCAGCCAAAAACAACAATGCCAACAATGCAAGGAAAGTGCTTGGTGACTTTACTGCACCTACTCCTGATTTCTATGGGAGAAGCATCTCCATCCCTTCCATTGGAGCAAACAACTTTGAGCTTAAGCCTCAATTAGTTTCTCTAATGCAATAGAATTGCAAGTTTCATGGACTTCCATTGGAAGATCCTCATCAGTTCTTAGCTGAATTGTTGCAAATCTGTGACACTGTCAAGACCAATGGGGTTGATCCTGAGGTCTATAGACTTATACTTTTTCCTTTTGCTGTAAGAGACAGAGCTAGAACATGGTTGGATTCACAACCTAAGGAAAGCCTGAACTCTTGGGAAAAGCTAGTCAATGCCTTCTTGGCAAAGTTCTTTCCACCTCAAAAATTGAGCAAGCTTATAGTGGAAGTCCAAACCTTCAGACAGAAGGAATGTGAATCCCTCAAGCAATTGATCAGAAAGTGTCCTTCTGACATGCTTTCAGAATGGAGCATCATAGGTATATTCTATGATGGTCTGTCTGAACTATCCAAGATGTCATTGGATAGCTCTGCTGGAGGATCTCTTCATCTGAAGAAGACGCCTGCAGAAGCTCAGGAACTCATTGAAATGGTTGTAAATAACCAATTCATGTACACTTCTGAAAGGAATCCTGTGAATAATGGGACAAATCAGAAGAAAGGAGTTCTTGAGATTGATACTCTAAATGCCATACTAGCTCAGAACAAAATATTGACTCAACAAGTCAATATGATTTCTCAGAGTCTGTCTGGAATGCAAGCAGCAACAGGCAGTACTAAAGAAGCTTCCTCTGAAGAAGAAGCTTATGACCCTGAGAACCCTACAATGGAAGAGGTGAATTACATGGGAGAATCCTATGGAAACACCTATAATCCTTCATGGAGAAATCATCCAAATCTCTCATGGAAGGATCAACATAGACCTCAACAAGGTTTCAACAACAGTAATGGTGGAAGAAACAGGTTTAGCAATAGCAAACTTTTTCCATCATCTTCTCAGCAACAGACAGAGAATTCTGAGCAGAGCCCCTCTGACTTAGCAATCATAGTCTCTAATCTAATTAAAACCACTCAAAGTTTCATGACTGAAACAAGGTCCCCCATTAGAAACTTGGAGGCAGAAGTGGGTCAGCTGAGTAAGAAAATTACTGAATTCCCTCCCAGTACTCTCCCAAGCAATACAGAAGAGAATCCAAAGAGAGAGTGCGAGGACATAAACACGTCTCACATGGCCAAACCTGGAGAGGAGGAAGAGGCATTGATTTCCACTGAGGAAGACCTCAATGGACGTCCACTGACCTCCAAGGAGTTCCCTAATGAGGAACCATGGGAATCTGAGGCTCACACTGAGACCATAGAGATTCCATTGAATTTACTTTTGCTATTCATGAGCTCTGATGAGTATTCTTCCTCTAAAGAGGATGAAGATGTTACTGAAGAGCAAGTTGCTAAGTATCTTGGAGCAATCATGAAGCTAAATGCCAAGTTATTTGGTAATGAGACTTGGGAGGATGAATCCCCCTTGCTCATCAAAGAACTGGATGACTTGACTAGGCAGAGATTACCTCTAAAGAGACAAGATCCTGGAAAGTTCTCAATACCTTGTGCCATAGGCACCATGACCTTTGAGAAGGCTCTGTGTGACCTAGGGTCAAGCATAAACCTCATGCCTCTCTCTGTAATGGAGAAGCTAGGGATCATTGAGGTACAAGCTGCAAGAATCTCACTGGAGATGGCAGACAATTCAAAGAAACAAGCTTATGGACTTGTAGAAGATGTCTTGGTAAAGGTTGAAGACCACTACATCCCTGCTGATTTCATAATCCTAGAGACTGGGAAGTGTGAGGATGAATCCATCATCCTTGGCAGACCCTTCCTAGCCACAGCAAAAGCTGTAATTGATGTTGACAGAGGAGAATTGATCATTCAAGTGAATGAAGACTCCCTTGTGTTTAAAGCTCAAGGATATCCCTCTGTAACCATGGAGAGGAAGCATGAAGAGCTTCTCTCAATACAGAGTCAGACAGAGCCCCCACAGTCAAACTCTAAGTTTGGTGTTGGGAGGTTCCAACATTGCTCTAAACATCTGTGAGGCTCCATGAGAGCCCACTGTCAAGCTATTGACATTAAAGAAGCGCTTGTTGGGAGGCAACCCAATCTTTAATTATCTATGTTAAATTTCTCTTTTCTTTTGTTATTTTATATTTTCTGTAGGTTGATGATCATGTGAAGTCACAAAAACAATTGAAAAAGCAAAAACAGACTGAAAAATAGAATTAAAAACAGAACACCCTGGAGGAGAAACTTACTGGCGTTTAAACACCAGTAAGGGTAGCAGAATGGGCGTTAAACGCCCAGTCTGGCACCATTCTGGGCGTTTAACGCCAGAAATGGGCACCAGACTGGCGTTTAATGCCAGAAATGGGCACCAGACTGGTGTTTAACGCCAGAAATGGGCAGCAGCCTGGCATTTAACGCCAGGATTAGCAGAAAGGGGGCGTTTTGCATGCCACTTGGTGCAGGGATGAGAAATCCTTAACACCTCAGGATCTGTGGACCCCACAGGATCCCCACCTACCCCACATCTCTCTCTCTTCTTCACTCACTTACCAATTACCTCAATACCTCTTCCCCAAAAATCCCTCACCTATCAAATCCCACCATTCTCTTCACCACTCACCTCCATCCTTCATAAAATCCCACCTACCCCACCATTCAAATTCAAACCACTTTCCCTCCCAAACCCACCCATAATGGCCGAACCATACCCCCCTCTCCACTCCTATATAAACCCATCTTCACTCCTTCATTTTCATACAACATACACACTACTTCTCCCCCTTGGCCGAAACACTAAGCCCCCTCCATATCCTCTATTTCTTCTTCTTCTACTCTCTTCTTTCTTCTTTTGCTCGAGGACGAGCAAACCTTCTAAGTTTGGTGTCATAAAAGCTAAAGCTTTTTTGTTTTTCCATAACCATTAATGGCACCAAGTCCTCATGGACATCTGTGAAGAGGGTGCCCAATGGAAGAGAGATTCAAGAGGGAAGCCGGTTCAACTAAGAAGGCATGACCTCAAGCCCGTGGCTAGGGGATGGTTGGAGTTCATCCAACGCTCAATCATTCCCACTAGCAACCAGTCTGAAGTTACTATAGACCGGGCTATCATGATCCATAGCATCATGATTAGGGAGGAAGTAGAAGTTCATGAAGTTATATCCCAAGAACTCTACAAGGTGGCGGATAAGTCCTCTACTTTGGCAAGGTTAGCCTTCCCTCATCTCATTTGTCACCTCTACAATTCAGTTGGAATTGACATAGAAGGAGACATTCTTATTGATGAGGACAAGCCCATCACTAAGAAAAGGATGGAGCAAACAAGAGATCCCACTCATGGACATGAGGAAATTCCTCACCATGAAATCCCTGAGATGCCTCAAGGGATGCATTTTCCGCCACAAAACTATTGGGAGCAAATCAACACCTCCCTAGGAGAATTAAGTTCCAACATGGGACAACTAAGAGTGGAGCACCAAGAGTATTCTATCCTCCTCCATGAAATTAGAGAAGACCAAAGAACCATGAGAGAGGAGCAACAAAGGCAAGGAAAAGACATTGAGGAGCTTAAGCACTCCATTAGATCTTCAGAAGGAAGAACAAGCCGCCATCACTAAGGTGGACCCGTTCTTTAATTTCCTTATTCTTTATTTTCTGTTTTTTGAAAATTATGCTTTATGTTTATTTATATTTGTGTCTTTATTACATGATCATTAGTGTCTAAGTGTCTATGCCTTAAAGCTATGAAAATGAATCCATCACCTTTCTTAAATGAAAAATATTTTTAATTGAAAAAGAAAAAGAAGTGCATGAATTTCGAATTTTAAAACAGTTTAATTATTTTGATGTGGTGGCAATACTTTTGTCTTTCTGAATGAATGCTTAAACAGTGCATATTTTTGATATTGTTGATTCATGAATGTTAAAATTGTTGGCTCTTGAAAGAATGATGAAAAAGGAGAAATGTTATTTGATAATCTGAAAAATCATAAAATTGATTCTTGAAGCAAGAAAAAGCAGTGAAAAGCTTGCAGAAAAAAGGATATATGCGAAAAAAAAAAGAGAAAAAAAAGGAAAAAAATAGAGAAAAAGAAAAAGCAAGCAAAAAAAGCCAATAGCCCTTTAAACCAAAAGGCAAGGGTAAAATAAAAAGGATCCAAGGCTTTGAGCATCAGTGGATAGGAGGGCCCACAGGAATAAAATCCTGGCCTAAGCGGCTAAACTAAGTTGTCCCTAACCATGTACTTGTGGCGTGAAGGTGTCAAGTGAAAACTTGAGACTGAGTGGTTAAAGTCGTGATCCAGAGCAAAAAAAAAAGGAGTGTGCTTAAGAGCTCTGGACACTTCTAATTGGGAACTCTAGCAAAGCTGAGTCACAATCTGAAAAGGCTCACCTAGTTATGTGTCTGTAGCATTTATGTATCCGGTGGTAATACTGGAAAACAAAATGTTTAGGGTCACGACCAAGACTTATAAAATAGCTGTGTTCAAGAATCAACATACTTAACTAGGAGAATCAATAACACTATCTGGATTCTGAGTTCCTATAGAAGCCAATCATTCTGAATTTCAAAGGATAAAGTGAGATGCCAAAACTGTTCAGAAGCAAAAAGCTAAAAGCCCCGCTTATCTAATTAATACTGATCTTCATAGATATTTTTGGAATTCATTGTATATTCTCTTCTTTTTATCCTATTTGATTTTCAGTTGCTTGGGAACAAGCAACAATTTAAGTTTGGTGTTGTGATGAGCGGATAATTTATATGTTTTTTGGCATTATTTTTAGTATGTTTTAGTTAGTTTTTATTATGTTTTTATTAGTTTTTATTTAAAAATCACTTTTCTGGACTTTACTATGAGTTTGTGTATTTTTCTGTGATTTCAGGTATTTTCTGGCTGAAATTGAGAGACCTGAGCAAAAATCTGATTCAGAGGCTGAAAAAGAACTGCAGATGCTGTTGGATTCTGACCTCTCTGCACTCGAAGTGGATTTTCTGGAGCTATAGATACCCAATTGGTGCGCTCTCAATTGCGCTGAAAAGTAGACATCCTAGGTTTTTCAGAAATATATAATAGTCCATACTTTGCCCAAGATTTGATGGCCCAAACAGGCGTTCCAAGTCAGCTCAAGAATTCTGGTGTTTAACGCTGAAACTGGCACAAAAGCTGGAGTTAAACGCCCAAATTGGAACAAAAGCTGGCGTTTAACTCCAAGAAAAGTCTCTACACATGGAAGCTTCAATGCTCAGCCCAAGCACACACCAATTGGGCCCGGAAGAAGATTTCTGCATTAATTACCTATTTCTGTAACCCTAGGCTACTAGTTTTCTATAAATAGGACCTTTTGCTATTGTATTTTCACACTTGATCAGATTTTGATAGACCTTTTCACATTTGGGAGGCTGGCCATTCGGCCATGCCTAGACCTTTTGTTCTTATGTATTTTCAACGGTGGAGTTTCTACACACCATAGATTAAGGTGTGGAGCTCTGCTGTTCTTCATGAATTAATGCAAAGTACTATTGTTTTTCTATTCAACTCAAGTCTATTTCTTCTCCAAGATATTCATTCACACCCAAGAACATGATGAATGTGATGATTATGTGACACTCATCACCATTCTCACCTATGAACGCGTGACTGACAATCACTTTCGTTCTACATGCAAACAAGCTTGAATGTGTATCTCTTGGATTTCTAATCTAAGATTAGAACCTTCGTGGTATAGGCTAGAATTATTGGCGGCCATTCCTGAGATCCGGAACGTCTAAACCTTGTCTGTGATATTCTAAGTAGGATCTGGGAAGGGATGACTGTGACGAGCTTCAAACTCGCGATTGTTGGGCGTGTGACAGACGCAAAAGGATCAATGGATCTTATTTCAACATGATCGAGAACCGACAGATGATTAGCCGTGCGGTGACAGCGTGCGTAGAACATTTTCACTGAGAGGATGGGAAGTAGCCATTGACAACGGTGATGCCCAACATAAAGCTTGCCATGGAAAGGAGTATGAATGATTGGAAGAAGGCAATAGGAAAGCAGAGGTTCGAGAGGAACAAAGCATCTTCATACGCTTATCTGAAATTCCTACCAATGAATTACATAAGTATCTCTATCTTTATCTTATTTTATGTTTATTCATCTTTTAATTATCAATCCTTCATAACCATTTGAGTCCGCCTGACTGAGATTTACAAGATGACCATAGCTTGCTTCAATCCGACAATCTCCGTGGGATCGACCCTTACTCACGTAAGGCTTATTACTTGGATGACCCAGTGCACTTGCTGGTTAGTTGTGCGGAATTGTGACAAAGTGTGATTCACGTTTGAGAGCTCCAAGTCCTTTGGCGCCATTGTTGATGATCACAATTTTGTGCACCAATTATGGAAGATTGTCTTTTTTGGGGTTTTTGAATAATGAACAAGAAAAGTAAATTGCAAGAATTAAAGTAATAACTAATAAAGCTCTTGGCAAGGTATGAGAACTGGAAATCCTATCCTAGTTATCCTTATCAATTGTGATGAGAATTGTTCATTACTCCCACTTAGTTAACCCTTACTAAATAAAGAAAAGTTAAGTGGACTAATCAATTTGACTCCTCAAGTCCTAGTCAACTCCTAAGGAAAGACTAGCTTTAGAAGGATCCAAATCAACCAGCAAATTCCAATTATCAATCAACAAGGGAGTTTGATAACTCAAGTGTCACCAATTACTCAACCAAAGCCAAAAGGAGAGAAATCTAAATATTGAAAGCATCAATCACATAAATTGAAGAAAGCAACCATAAATCTGAAATACCTCAAATTGCATTAAATAAAGAAAATCGATTCTAACATGGAGTTCATAAACCAAATTGGAAAAATAAGTAATTAACAAGAGAAATAGATGAACCGAAGCACTAGAATAAATAAAAGTAGAAGAGAAACTAAATTAAAGGAACATTGAACATGGAATTAAGAAGAAGTAAACCTAACCTAAGAGGAATTCTAAAACCTAGAGAGAGGAGAGAACCTCCCTCTCTAGAAACTACATCTAAAACCTAAAATGTGAATGAATGAATGAATGCATTCCCCCACTCTGTAGCCTCTAATCTGTGTTTTTTGGGCCGAAAACTGGGTCAAAAATAGCCTAGAAATCGCCCCAGCGATTTTTGATACGTCCAGCACGCGGCTTTGTCACGTGTACGCGTCGTCCACGCATACGCGTAAATTGAATTTTTGCCAGGTCACGTGTACGCGTGATCCACGCGTGCGTGTTGCCTAACAGCATGGAAACTATTGCAAATTATATATCATTTTGAAACCCTGGATGTTAGCTTTCCAATTCAACTAGAACCGCCTCATTTGGACCTCTGTAGCTCAAGTTATGGTCAATTAAGTACGAAGAGGTCAGGCTGGACAGCTTTAGCAATTCCTTCAATTTATTGTATTCCTTCCACTTTTGCATGCTTCCTTTCCATCCTCTAAGTCATTCCTATCCTATAAACCTTGAAAACACTTAACACACATATCATGGCATCGAATGGTAATAAGAGGGAATTAAACATAGCAAATTTAAGGCCAAAGAAGCATGTTTTCAATCATAGCACAAAATCAGGAAGGAAAATGTAAAACATGTGATTTTTATGAATAAGTGTGTAAAGGCTTGATAAAAACCACTCAAATTAGCACAAGATAAACCATAAAATAGTGGTTTATCAATAACATTTAGAGTATAAACCACCATTATGCATCGCAGTTTATGCTTTTATTTTTTTTCTCATAAACCGCTATGACTTACAGCAATTTTTGCTTTGTCGTTTGTAAGACTCCAAATTTTTAGAAATTAAATCATAAGATTAACTAAGATTATGATATTTATTTATGATTTTATTTTCAAAAAATTATCTTATAAAAAGATAATTAAAGCTAAGTATGAGATTCAGAGTTTTAAATCAATTAGCTCTCATATAATTTTCATAGTAATTAAATATTTTCTTATATATATTTTAAAGTCTCAGTAATTGAAAATAATAAGAATTCTATATACTTTAATTTGATTATATTGATTTTGTACTTTATTTGATCATCTTTAATTTTAAATTAGAGTACTCAATTAAAAATAAATTTGTAAATTAAAAAATAATTAATATTTTTAAAGCTGCTTATATCGACTTAAATTTAGTTTTAAACTATTACTCTACCGTTTTATTTTTTTTTAAATTCTTGCTCTATACAAACCCTAATTTTACCCTAACCTAACCCTAACATACCCACACACTCACCTACTCCCTCACTCAGCGCCGCCACCCCCTCATCCCACACTCACATGCACGAAAAAAAAAAGAAAGAAAAGAAAGAAAGAGAGCTGCGGAGAACGGGAATCACTGCCATGGGAGGAGGATGATGCTGATATAGCCATGCCGCCATGGCTGTCATCGTTGTGACTGTGTGTGGAGGACCGTCACCGTTCGTTGAGGGAAGCTCGGAGAGAGAGAGAGAGAGAGAGAGAGAGAGAGAGAGAGGTGTCACCACCGTCGTCGGAACTTTTGCATACGAAGGAGAGGAATGGCGTCGCGGTGGGAACTGGATTCTTCCGCCGCCATCGAGATCGCTGTCACCGTTGGAGGGGAACCTTACCGTCATCGTCATGGCTGCAAGCTTGGGCTTCAAGGAGGGAGAAAACGCGTGGCTAGGAGGAGGAAGAGGGGTCCTGTCGTCGCCGTCGTGCTCCACGCTGCCATTCTGGCCACCGGACACCGCCACTGGAGTCCCCGTCATCTTGGTAAGTTCTAGCTCTGTTTCGGATTTCCTTCTTTTTCCATCGAAGTCATTGTTACCGTGAGGGTTGTTGCTGAGGTTGTCTGTGTCGGCGAGACTATTCATAATCACAGTGTTGTTAACCCCACTCAGAAGATGGACAGGAGCTAAATTAAAAACTCAACTCTCAAACAAACTCTCATCTCAGGTTCACATTATTTTTAGTTGCTTGAGGACAAGCAACAATTTAAGTTTGGTGTTGTGATGGGTGAGCATCTTTTCTATATTTTCTAAGTAATTTAGATATCAAAATTGTGGAGTTTTTATTAGATTTTGGTGTTTTAGCCCTGTTTGGATGCTACTTTGATGTGCACTGTTGTTCTGGTTATTTTAGGTAAAGTTCGGATGAGTTTGACAGAGTTTTTATAGAGAAAAAAGGAAGAATTTTGATGCTGTCAAGCTGGCGCTAAATGCCACGACTCAGCATTTAGCGCCACAAGCCTCATGAAGTGTGCAGCATTTTGTGAAGCTGGCGCCAAACGCCACGACCTAGTGTTTAGTGCCATAAGCTTTGTAACTCTTGCCAACGATGTACGCTAGTGGCGCTAAACGTCGGGATGCCAAGAGACCAGTAACACTAGATTTGCTTTCTGTCCAGCAGCGCTAAACACTGAGCCTGGCGTTTAGTGCCAGTAGCGCATTTTCCACTCTCCACGAAAGGCCTTATTTGATTTTATTTAATTTATTTTTTATTTAGAAAAAGATATTATTAGATTTTAGAATTTTAATTTCAAATCAATTAGGATTAGATATAAAATGAAAAAAGATTCAGCTCTTCGGGCTCTCTTCACTTCTTCTCCCTTATTCCGTACTTTCATACTTTTTACTCTAGGTTTTTTTTCGGAGCCATGAGCAACTAAACCTCTACTGTTAAGGTTAGGAGCTCTGTTTATTTTGATGGATTAATACTATTGTTATTCTACTCTTAATTAAGGCACTGATTTAAATTCAAGGATTACTTTCGTTCTTCATCCTAGGAATTAGAGTATATTGGAAGGTAACTCTTTTTCTAATTGAATTCTAGTTGAATATTGGAAAAGTTAAATCACTTGAATAACAGCTTGAAATCAATTTCTCCTAATTCTCTAATTATCTGGATTTAACGCGATACGTGACATATAATCGTCTTATTTTTTGGTACTTAGGATTTGTGTGGCTCATAAACTAGAATTGGTCTTAATCCTCTAATTTAATTTAAGTGACCAAGGAATCGGCGGTTGATTAAGTTAGGGGAGATTAAATTGTGTGTTCATGAGACTTGGTGATTCTTGTGTTTGGGGGGGGGGGGGCTCTAGCTTGAGTTCTAGCTAGATATCATCATCAGTTTTTGTGGATAAAGGTAAAAGCCATTTCCCCTTTTGTTTATGAAGTTATATGAAATCCTAGAGTTTGAGTAATGTGTCTATTATGTGAAAATAGTGTGGATTGAATATTGGAAGTATTGGGTTGATCATTGGTGGTGCTTGAGCTTGGTGGACTTCAAGTTAGAGAGTTTGGTTTTGACTTCATTAAGGTACGATTTAAGTTTCATTTAAATACCATATAATGTGACATGAAGTCCTAGGCTAGTTGTCTTAGGATAGGTTTGAATAGTGTGAATTGGTTGATTTAATTGATTAGACATGATATGTTCATGTAATGTGAATTGTTAATATGTTATGGAGTGATGGAGAGCTATGTGACAATGGTTATGAGTAATTGGCATTGATGTGGTTGTGATTTGGGTGTAATTATGAATGAAAATTGTTGAATTTGGCATTGAATGTTTTAATTGTGAAGTTGGAGGCCTTGTGAGTCAAAATTGTTGAATGACGTTGATGTTGAAGATTGAAATTGATTAAGTGAAATTGGATGCGATATGGATTATGATAATGATTATTTGCCGTGAATTGTGTTGGAGATGAAAAGGTGCTAGAAGTCGTTGAAATAAGATAGCAAATGGAAAAAAATTGAAATGTCAGGTGTTGGAATTATTGAGTATTAATCGAAGATTTGTTGATAAGGTGAAGTAGTATTTGGTATTTTTTTTGGTATGGTTAATTTGGTTTGGTACTGAGAGTTTTGAAAACTAGAGTCTTTTAATAAATTTGATAACAATCAATTTTTGACCAACTTCAGCGGGCCATAATTTGGCCCTCGAAATTTGGGCTTGAGTGAACTTTGTTTTAAATCAAAGATGATTGTGAGATCTTTAAAATGGTGTAAAGATTAGGGAAATTGAAGTTTTGTAGAGAAAGTTATGAATGTCAAAAGTTAAGTATAAAAAACTGAACTTTATGAAGCTGCAGAAAACCAGAATTTCTGGTTTGGATGCCCACGCACCCTATCATGCGCATGCACTGAATAGGACGTGTGATGAGACTCGTGCACACACATGAGTGGTGTGTGCATGCACACCTTGGGATTTTTACAAGTTGTGCACGCACACCGACAGATGAGACTCATCATCCATAGGGCAGGCATGCACTATTTGTATTTGTTTGATTTATTTGGGTTTTCTATTTGTCATGGTTTACTTAATTGCTTTACTTAATTTTACCTGTATATTACTTCTCTGCTTTGCTTGCGTATGCATATCTAGGAGGTCCTTCATGCTGGTTTCAGTTGACGCTAAGGGCTGTTCCATTGAAATGTTGGAATGTTGTGGTGAATTGTGGAAATTAATGAGATCAGTAAGTTAGTTGCTTAAATTATGGATTAGTGAGAACCTAGGAATGAAAATGAATTGAGTGGAAGTTTATGATTGCTTAGTGAATTTCCTGCTATCTTATATTATATTTATTTAGAATTTTTACCATACTGGGAACCTATGGGTTGGGATTCTCATTCCGTATATATCCACTATTTTCCAGATGCAGGTCCTGATCCGTGGTGAGTTGGGTTTCGTCTGGAAGATGGCGAAGTTTATTTTGAGTTTTGCTTTGCATTTTGTTTAGATTCTTCTCCCTTTTATGTTGGAAAACTTTATCATGTATATGCACTTCATTTTGAAAACTTGCCTATAGAGGCTTTGATGTATTAGGGAGAGATAGAAAATATTGCTATCAACTGCCTTTTATTTCTGTAACCCCAACTGACCTAAGCTTTGCAGGTCGAGACTAGTGGCTATCATATATATGTACATATATTATATACATTCTATCTCGACTCTATTCTACCTTTATGTTTTGTTTCTATTTCACTTACCAAACGCTTTGCTTTATGACACATGTGTGTTTCCGATCATGATTTTGTTTTACTCCTTTTCTGGCTTCTCATCTAATAAATTCTTCTAATTATATAAATATTATAACTCTACCTTAAGTTGTACCACCTTAGTATAATTTACTTATGACTCGAGCATAACGATTTAAAAGTTAGGGTGTTACAATTGTTATGTCATTTAGATCTTTAATTTTGAAATTGAACAATACTTAACCACATTTTGAATTGTTTAACTAGATTAATTAATTAATCACTGTTGCTTAATCTGTTAATCCTCGTCGGAACGATAACCCACTCACCGTGGTATTACTTGATACGATTCGGTGTACTTGCCGATTATTTGCAAATTTTTTGCATCACAAACCTACAAAGAATCTCACTTCAACTAGCTGACGGATCAATAAAATTTCCTCATTGAGTGGTGGAAAACTTTTTGGTTAAAGTAGGAATTTTATATTCCCTTCAGATTTTGTGGTTCTTGACATGGAGGAAAATGATGATGCTTCTATCATTCTAGGAATGCAGCTACTGGACATGCACCTATAGATGTTCAAAGTGGAGAATTAACACTAAGAGTCCATGATGAGCAATTGAGCTTTAATGTTTTCAAGACCATGCAACATCCCAATGAGATGGAGAATTGCACGAAGATTGATCTAATTGATATCTTATTAGAAGAGACCATTGAAGAAGGGTTACTCTCTAACACTGTTGAAGATCATCATCCTATAGTGCTAAAAACTAAGGAAGAAGCGTTAGAGGAGAGGGCCATTATGGGACAATTGTGGAAAAAAATTACATGTTTCTCTCAAAAAGATGGTGAAGGATTCCTTGACTCTTGAAAGAGGTACAAGGAGCTACTGGAGAGAAATCTACAACATGACATATCCAAGGAGATTCTGATCTTATACTTCTATCATGGGATCTCTAGAGACTACAAAGAAGTGCTTAATGGATGGGCTGGATATAAAATCCTGTAAATTAATAAAATAATTAAGAGTTACGAATATTAAAAAATTAAATTTTATAATTTAAAGGAGTAAAAATATTTAGAATAAGGATTAAAACACTAATTTTAAAGGTTTTGACCCGAAATTAGGCCAACGGGCTAAACCGGTTGAATCAGGCCCAAGTTGGCCCAATTCCACTTACACCACCTCATATATATAAGCAAGCTCCAGCCTTTCCTCCCCTTCCCATTTGAGTTCATGCAAAAGAGAAGAAGAAGAAAGCAAACCTAAACCCCAAAATTTACTTTCAACTTCAATCTTCCGTAACTTTCAATCAGGAGCTCCGATTGACGAGTCATTTGTGGTCACGTGTTTGTCTCGGGATCCTCTTCAATTTTATCCGAACAAAGTGGTAAGAAACTTTATATTTCATGTCCAGTTCCCTCTTCCTTTCTATTTTTGCGTTTTGGTTAAGGGTGATGAAAGATTTTCATGATTTTGATGGTTTAGGTGTAATCTATCATTGGGTTATAGTTAAATTTTTTTTCCAATCATTGGTGGGTAAAGTAAGGAACCATTATCTTCTTTGAAGTTTCCAATTTTATAAGGTTAGGGTATTGAATTTGTGAATGTGTATGAAATTATATGAAATTAGGTTGAATATATGTGAAGTTGATGTCAAATTGGTGAAGTAGAGTGCTTGAATTGGAACTCTGGTGGTTGGAAGCTTATCAAGTGGACTTTAGAGACTTGAAAGCTTGATGACAAGAGGTTTTGTGGTGTTTTGTGGCTTAGAGAAGAAATCAGCCAAGGTATAGCTTTGGTTTCTTGTAGTTAATATATAATGTTGCGTGAAAACTTATGCTACTTACATTAGGATAGGTTTGAATAATGTGAATTGGTTTATTTAATTGATTAGATATGATATGTGCATGTAATGTGAATTGTTGATGTTCAAATGTTGAAATTGGTGAAAGAATTGTGAAATTGAGTTAATGATATATTGGATATTGAATATTAATAATTGAATGTGTATACGTGTGATGTTTGAGGAGTATGATTATGAGTTGATGTTTAATGTTGGTATTTGTTGAATGGACCGAAAATTTTAGGTGTTGATATATTTGTGGAGTGACTGAGAGGCATGTGACAATGGTTAGGAGTAATTGGCATTGATTTAGTTGTGATTTGGGTATAGTTATGAATGAAAATTGTTGAATTTGGTGTTGAATGTGTAAATTGTAAAGTCGGTGGCCTTGTGAGTTGAAATTGTTGAATGAGGTTGATGTTGAAGATTGAAATTGATTAAGTGAAATTAAATGTGATGTAGATTGTGATAATGATTATTTGGTGTGATTTGTGTTTGAGATGAAAAGGTGTTAGAAGTCGTTGAAATTAGTTAGCAAATGGAAAAGAATTGAAATATCAGGTGTTGGAATGATTGAGTATTAATTGAGGATTTGTTGATAAGGTGAAGTAGTATTTGGTATTGGTTTGGTATGGTTAATTTGGTTTGGTATTAAGAGTTATGAAAACTAGAGTCTTTTAATAAATTTTTTAACAATCTATTTTTGACCAATTTTGGTGGGCCATAACTTGGCCCTCGAAATTCAGACTTGAGTGAATTTTGTTTCAAATTGAAGATGGTTATGAGAGCTTAAAACAGTATAAAGATGAGGAAAATTGGAGTTTTGTAGATAAAGTTATGGACGTCGAAAATTAGGTATAAAAAAGCTACTCTGTGATGTTGTAGAAAACCAAAAATTCTAATTTGGGTGCCCACGCATCCTATCGTGCGCACGCACAGAACAGGATGTGTGATGAGACTCGTGCATACGTACGAGGGATGTGCGTACGCACACCCTGAGAGTTTTACAAGTTGTGCATACGCACACGCTAGGAATTCGATGTAGTGCATGCGTACGCACAGTATGATGCGTATGCATGATGCCCTGTTTTCACACTAAAATTCTGTTTTTATTTGTTTGATCTTTCCAACAAGCCTGTAAATATCTGTAACCCCGTTTAAGGTCCGATAGGTAGTTTTTAGTCTTCAAAATAAGGGCGAACATATTAAGGATGTTGAATTGATATTGATGGAAAATTGGATTAAGTGTAATGAGAGTTATGAGGAGGATAATTGATTCTTGATCAAGACATGATGAAAATGATTATGATGAGATGTTGAGTTCCGATGGGGGTAATTATGATAATGAGAATGATTTGATTGTGATTATGAGGATATTGTGAATGAAAATGAGATTGAGATGTGATGATGAACGTGATTATGATTACGAATGGAGTTGATTGAGTGATAAGGAATCAAGGTTAATGTTTGAGACACTTGGGTAGTAGCAAGGGTTATGGTTCGTCCCACTTGCTCCGGGTCAGTATTTGAGACACTTGAGTAGTAGCAAGGGTTGTGGTTTGTCCCACTTGCTCCGGGTTGAGTTTGTAAACACTCGCCTGGGTAGTACACAGTAGTAATAGTTCGTTCTACTTGCTCTGGGTTAAGCGGGTAGTATGCAAGGGTTGTGGCTTAGTCCCACTTGCTCCACGCTGTGGTGTTTCTGTCCAGGGTTCGCTACCAGACATGTCAGATTTGGATGTATAACCGACAAATGATACCATCGGTCATAGGGCAGACATGCATCATATGCACTTGTGTGTTTTATTTGAGTATGTATTTATTTGTCTTGCCTAATTGCTTATCTGTAACTAACTGCTATTTGATCCATTTATTGTATCTGTTATCCATTTCTGTGTTTTCCTTATTTGTCTTGCATGTGTTTGCTTCTGAGAATCCCTCATGCTGGCAGAGGTGACGCTGAGGGTTATTCTACCCAGAGTTTGGAGGATGGCTGAAAAGTAAAATGAAGAGTTAGATTAGATTCTTTAGATATAGTTACCCTATTCTAGTCTAGTAGAAACTTTAGAATATATATATGGTTTGTTGGAGTTTTGGAATGCCATTGGCTTTCTGAGACATTATTTATTATCTATGCGGGCACCTTTACCATACTGAGAATCCCTGATTTTTATTCAATACATATTCTGTTATTTTTCAGATGTAGGATGTGAGGCACCTCCCTGAGCATGCTGAAGGCTCTGCTGAAGCGAAGATCTACTTTGGGACTTTATGCTTTGTAATTATATATATATATATATATATATATATATATATATATATATATATATATATATATATATATACTCTCCACTTTGTATATTATGGTTATTGTTGAAAGTTCCTGAAAATTGATTCCTATTTAGTGGAATTAGGTTTGTTTGGTTGCTTGGTTATGGAATTGTCATATTATTTTGTTTGTGGGTTGTTATTAGGTTTGTGCCGAATAACAATACGTGTATGCAGGAGATGACTAATGTCATCAAGCTAATGTACGACCATCTCTGGCTCGACTACAAGAAGATCCCCATTAAGACCAGGGGTTGAGGGTTTCAGAAATGGGCGGTAATTACTTTTTTTTTTTAGTTTCAAACCTTCTTAACTAGTTTATATCTCCTATCTTGCTTACTAATTTTAAAGTTTCTTTGTTATAGATGCACTTTAGATGGGACGCTGAGCACAATCTGACCATCAAGAAGATATTCAACCATAGAATGGGTCGGCGGCTCCAACAGATACTGGATGATGTTCGTCAGGAGCGGGACCACCTGACGGCCTGGCTTTAACCGGATATAAAGAAGGCTCTGTTAGTTCATTGGGAGATCGATGAAAGGTTCAGGCATCGGCGTCTCACCAACAGAGCTAACAAGGCATCAACCAGGTCGTCCAAGTATACTGGCAGTTCAGTGACCTTCATGAAGACTAAGGCCAGGCTGGTATGTAGTGCCTTTAATTTTATTAATAACGCAGTTATATTCTTTGACATATCATTACTAGGCATCCTAATCATATTGTTTCAATGCAACATATGTAGTCGAAGTCATTGGATCGCAAGGAGACACTGGCGAAGACGTTCAAGTACACCCATATGCTGAAGGAGAATAAAGAGAGACTTGTTGATCAGCAATCTCAGGACCATTATGTGAGTAAGCATACATCTGATTATCTTCTGCTATAAAATTATTAGAGATTAATTGTATATGTGTCGTACTAATCACAATAACTTATGTTAATTACACAGAAATCTTATACACAGAGACTAAAGGTCGCGACTCAACAGTCTCAGCAAAGTGGGGAGGACGCCACCGATGGCTCTGCAGCTTCAGTCATCGATCCTGATGCGGTTTGGTGTGAGACCGCTTCAGCACCGTATAAGAAATGCGTATACGGGCTAGGGTCGTTCTTCGCTGGCTGCATCTGCACCTCCACGTTGAGGCCGTCGTTAGACTCTGCCACCAGTCGAGCTGTCGAGCCCGAGAAAAGTGTGGATTTAAGGCTGCAGGTGCAGGAGCTCCAACGCAGCCTTCACCAGAACGCTTAGGAGTTAAAGGATTATTGGGGGATATCAGGAGATCCTCATCCGCGTGATGTCTACGAATGAACTCAGGCTAGAGTGTAGGGAGTCGCTAGAGCGACTTCAGCGTATTGAGGCTCAAATGAAGGTGTACCAGCAGGGCGAGATGTGCACCGTTGACATTGACCTTGCTGGTGGCAGCGGTTCTGTTGGTGGCACACGGATATCATCGCCATCTGCGGCCCACTCAGGGCCACGGGACTGACGACGACGAGGAGGAGGAGGAGGAGGACTACCTGGATCTGTAATTATTTCTGTTTCATTTTATTGTTTCATTATATTGTATTTAGTTGATGTACTTGACTTTTAATTTATTTGAACATTATATTATTTATTTTAAATAATATATTTTAATATTTATGAATTGAACATTAATTGTGTGAAAAATAAATTTAAATTTTAAATTAAATTTGATCATTTATTTCAATTTTTTTAAAAAACAAATTGACGTTACCATCGGATTTACCGTAGGAATAATCCGACGGTAATAGTGTGTGAAACAACATTTTTAAGCGCCGACAATACCGTCGAAAAAATCTAACGATAATTACCGTCGGACGAAAAAATTTTGACGGTAAATCCGATGGTAATTAACTTACCGTCGGATTTTTTTCGTTTTTTTTACGATAAATTCACGGTATTCAGCATTTTTATTGTAGTGTCTGCTGGTCACTTGGCACCAAAACACGTAATATTACGCCAAAGTTACCATCGGAATAATTCGATGGTAATCAGCAACTCAGCGTTGACAAATTCATTGAAAAAACCGATGAAAAATCTATTGGTAATTAGTGTCGGACAAAATAATCCTCTGGTAAACAGTTTTTGGCGCCGTCTATACAGAAGCTTCAAGACGACTGTAAATCCGACGATACTCAACGCATTTCTTATAGTGAAAAAATTTATAAATCAAAACAGAATAAAAAAAATTCTAAATCTAAACTAATCCATGAACTAAATTTAAAAAAAAATAATAGGATGAAGGAGGAGGACAATATACCTGGAGGGGGAAGGAGGTAGCTCCGGCAAAGTGGTGGTAGCACAGACAGCGAAGTGGTGATGGCGGTGACCAACCGGCAGGGTTGCATTATTAAGATTTTTTAAAAATAAATTAAAATAATAATAGGAAGAAGGAGGAGGACAACATACCAAGAGGAGGAAGGAGGCAACTCTGGCGACACAGGGAGTACGGCGACAGCGTTGCGGCAATAGTGGTGAAAGCAATGAAAACGGCGACGATAGAGCGACCAAGTTCACGCAGTCTTTGAACGTTATTGGTGGTGGCCAACGCTGGTGATGGGGCTGCCAGAGGTGATTTGTAGGAGAGAGAGAGGGGGGGAGAAAGAAGAAAAGGTTAGAGAGAGTAATTCGAAAATGAGAGGAGAGGGTTCACGGTTTGAATTTAGGGCAAGATTACTGTTAGATTTATCGGCGGATAAATCCGATGGTAATGCTTTGTGAATGACCAAAACGCTACGTTGCACTAATTTGGATTACCGGTGGATTTATCAGCTGGTAATAATCGCGCCATTTTTTATTCTTTTCCTTCCAATTATTATCGGCAAATTTATCATCGGAAAACCAAATCCAACGATAATCTTTTTATCTGACGAATTTATTGCTAAATTTGCCGGTAAATCTACTGCTAACGTACGTTCGATGCTAAATTTGACTAATTTATTCAGCGTTTTTCTTGAAGTGATAATCGAATCTTCCTTTTAAGGGTGCTAACGTAGCTTGGGAACAAGTTAGATCATCGTTAACCCTAAACATGTTCTTTCCTATAATATTTACAGCTTTGTCGTCCCCAAACGGTTATACTTTGTGAAGGATTTGTTGATAGCTCCTTTTCAGCACTACGCCTACACAGACTATGTTTATGCATGTGTTCAAACGTCATGGCAAACGCCACCCAATCCTCAAATCCAAGCAGCTGCGTATAATTCTACAACTTTTATTTTTCAATTGCATCTATCTTTATAACTTGATTCGTTCATTGGTTCCTGTTTCGTTGGAATAACTATGACTACATGCCTAAAAAGATTGTCTATCTAAGTTTGACCTTTACGCCGTTCAATTGAATTAATGGCGGGAAAAGCTAATCATATTTCTTTCCTAACAACTTCGAAACATGGATTCACCAAACAATGGTATCAAACATAATTAGTAAGAGCATGGATGTTCTTTTGTTCCATTAAAGCGTGTCATAAACATAATCTGGCAATCACTTGGCCTATGAATCTGCTACTTAATTAATTCCTTACCGAGGCAGTAATTTTTTTTTTCAAAAAAGAAGATATTTACTATTTAAATCTATTTAGATTAAATGATTCTATTAATTCTTATGATTTTATTAAATTTGTAGTTGAATTCTTATTATATACGTGGCAAATTACCGACCAATGACAGCGCGTGCGCATAACCAATGACACACCGATCTTACCATGCTTGAGCTGAACTTTCTGCGTCAAACGCCCAACTCTCCAAGATTTCCCACCTACATATAAGAGTCGTATTAACATTTTCTTTTTCTTCTTTCTTCGATGTTATTAATTTGTTGAGTAAACCACAAAAAATATTTTAAAATATGATAAAAATATTTTAATACAAAATAAAATATATCTTTGTATTTACTTCATTACATAATTTTTTATATTTTTTTTCCCATTAGATAGTGCCAATACAAAAAAATTTTGTTATTTGTAAGATTTAAATTTTAGACTATCTAATTAAAAAATAAAATTTTATGATCTTAATTAATTTTATACTTATCATTCTTATATATAACAAAAAACAAAATAATAAATTAATAAATATATTAGTATCTATTATCCACTAGTATATACAACCAGGATAGATAGAGGTATGATATATAAAAATTTTGTATTTAATTTATATCTTTTCTAGAATTTTTTCATTCAATTTGTGTTAATTCTATTTTATTGTAGGATATTTTTGAATAATTATTTGATATATATTATATTTGTTGTATATAAATGTTCTTAAATAATTATTAAACATATATTATTTTTTATAAAGATTCTTCAATAATTATTAAAAAAATATAAATTTATATTAAAAAGGTTGTATATAATTAATAAAAATCACTATGTTAATATACAATAACATCATTATCAATAGAATGATTAAAATAATAGGGGTGTTGAGAATTAAATAAGACAAATATTTGTATTATTATTTTTTATTAGTGTATATTTGTGTATTCTGTATAAGATAATATACAAAAATATATGAATTTTTTATTAAAAAAATTAAACAAAAATATATATAAAAATTACCACTATAAATAATGTCTCTTGTCTCGTCTCTCTTGTTAGTTAGCGATGTTAATGGTACTTGTAGGAGCGTCACAAGCTCTTTTCCTCTTCTTTACTCCCGTTTAAAAAATAATGTCTTTTGTCTCCTTTTCATCTTTATCGCAAACAAAAGTGAAAATAGGTCAGATTTTTTTCTTAACAGGTCATGTCTCTCATGTAATTAATTGGCCTAAACGACTAGACTTGACTTGTAGTCTGTTATAGACTTTTTTTTTTTTAAATATTAAACATGGCCTATTATTTAGCTTGGTCTGGCCTGCAGCCTGTTAAAAAAGTCTGACAATTTTTTTACAAAAATAAAAATATTTAGAAATATTATTTTAAAAAATTATTTTTTAATAAAAATATTTATATATAAAATATCACATTTAATATTAATAATTTTAAACTTTAAAAGTATTTAAAATATATACAAGAATTTATAATAAAATATAACAAATTTAAAATATCTAATAATTTTGTTAATAATAAAAAATTACTTATATATTTAATTATGTCTTAACAGGTTCAGGTAGGCCTGATAGGCTGATAAGATTAAGTAATGAGCATAGGTCTAGTCTATTAACATATTAAGGCTTTTACAAAAATTTGAGTATGTACCTATTTTATAACAGGTCAAACTAGGCCAGGCCAAATACATACCACATTATAGGCTCCTAACAGGTCGTCTGGCCTATTTCTATTCCTAGTCGCAAGTCCCCATTTAATTATCCCTACAGAGAACGCAGATACTCACAGGTATCTATGGATATTCTTTAAAATTGTTTGAATATATATATATATATATATATATTGTAACAGCCCAGACCACCCGCTAGCATGATATTGTCTGCTTTGGCACATAAGGCCTCACGATTTTGCCTTTGACGATAAGGATGATAGCCGAAACCCCCCACACTCACTCGTCAAAATGCGTCATGCTAGGGAGAGGTATCCACATCCTTATAAGGCATGCTTTGTTCCCCTTCCTAACCGATGTAGGATCTTACAATTAAAGAAAGTTCTCTATTTTATCAGAGCCTGGTTAGTAGCCGCAGTAGTGGTTATTCCACTGGCTCTGGGTTGAGCTGGTAGTAGTAAGGGGGTTGTAGCTCAAACCTACTTGCTCCGCGATGGGTGTTTCTGTCCATGGTTAACTACCAGGACGCGTCGGGTTGGCTATATAACCGATAGATGATATCATCAGTTATAGGGCAGGCATACATCATTTGCATATGTTTGAATTGTTTGAGTTTGCCTATTTGTTTTGGATTGCTATATCATATCATAAATACCCATACATACATACTTAATTTCCAACATACATAATCCAACACAGTTCATAGCATATTTATTATAAAAAATAACATTTTAAAAGAAAAATATAAAAAAAATACCTTCTAACAGAATAACATAATATAATTTTTTTGGGTGAGACTATGTGATATAGCAATGGACTTAAGAGGCAGAGAAAGTGAATTAGAGAGAGACGTAAAATCAATGATGAAAATGAGTTTGAAAAAAAGAAGAAGAATTCGAATTAGAGGTAGAAATTTGGGTTACTAAATTTAATAAATGGATATATATAAATTAGGATAAATCAATAATTTCATATTCTCATGGATTTAATGGGTCCCTTGAGGCAGGTACCTATGTCCCCATCCCTGTCTATTTATCCGTGTAGACGGATCCCTACCGTGAGATTTCATGGGTCCTATCTTGCCCTCAATTATGAGTAATCCTCGCAAATACTCATTTTAACTAATTTTTTTATCATTCCTATTACTAGCATTTGTTTATTTGTGATATGAATCTACTCCAACCACTTAGTAAATTTTCAGATAATCAAAGTTTAGGTTATATCGTTCTTATAAAATCACATGTATCCTTATTATAACAATATTAATCGAAGATAAATGGTTAATCACATGTATCCTCGTTCAATATATATGAATTTGAATTGTCTAAATTTTAAATTTTCATTTTAGAGGGTAAAGTATGATCTCTCACCTTTGAATGGGTTTCTCTCTCATATTTTCTCTTGGTCCCACTTATGAAATAAATGGTGAGAGATTACACTTTATATTCTAAAATAAAATTCAAAATTTAGAGGATCCAAATCCATATACATATTATGAAATCATAATATTTTGAAAAATGTTGTATAGACAACTTAAATATTGATTAAAAATATTAAAAAATTATATGATTATATGTTGACCTATAAAATTTTTTTAGAAATTTGTCCATAATCTATTATTAATAACTTTGAAACTACATATATATTATTCATCTTATATATTTTTATTTTATTTTATAAAAACTTATAATTTCTATTTGTATCGACGATCGATGGTGACTATAGAGAGACTTTTACTATAAATAATTACAGAAAAACTAAGAACAAAATTGGTTCCTGGAAATTCATTCAGTTTTTATTTTTAATTTAGATTAAATTATATATTTAATTTATATTTGTTAATTTATTATAATTATTGTATATAATGGATAATATAATTAAGCGTATTTTAAAAGAAATTATCCAATTTTACAAAATGAAAATATAACTATGATATTAAGACTAAAATAAAGTGAAATATAATAAATATATGAAAAATTAAAATAAAATAACCAATTAAAAATGAGTAAATGGTTAAATTCGTCCTAAAAAGATTATTCATTTTTTAAATTAGTTTTTGAAATATTTTTTAATCAAATTAATCCTTCAAAAATTTTAAGTTAGTCACATTAGTTATTTCACTATTTTTGTTGCTGATGGCATCAAAGTTTACTGATATAATACATTAAATAAGACCACAATTTATACCTGATAGTCCTAATTGGCTGCTAATATGATAAATTTATGAAATTAGATTAAATCAATCCTAAATTAAGGAATTTCGTTGTCACAAAGTCCTCCTCAATTTGGAGTTTAATTGATCTAATTTCATAAATTTATCATTTTAGCAGCTAATTAGGACTGCAGGTGTGTGCTGTGGTGAGTAAGGTGTCACTTAATATGCTGTAGTAGCGAATTTTGACGTCATTAGTAACAAAAGTGACAGAAGGAGTAATGTGATTAATTTAAAATTTTTAAGGACAAATTTGATTCAAAAAATTTTTTGGAGACCAACTTGAAAAATAAGCGATCTTTTAAAGACAAATTTGATTATTTACTCAATTAAAAATAATGTAAAATAAAGCAATTAAAAAAATAAAAGAAAGAGTTTTGCTTGGAGAAATAGAGGAAACATGTATCACACGTGCAAAATCTGAGAAAACAACATGAATATTCGACCATAGTAGGTATTCAAGAATCAGTACATGAAATTTTAATGAATTTGAAAGAAATAGTATTGAGAAGTAATCTATATGGGACTCGAGACGCATCTATTTGTATCAAGGGTCCCGGATATGTAACTGCTCAAGACATCATTTTACCACCTTCTGTGGAAATTGTTGATAATACGCAACATATAGCTAACCTAATAGAACCCATTAATTTGTGTATTAGATTACAAATCGAGAGGAATCGTGGATATTGTATAAAAAGACTAAAAAGCCACAAATAAACTCGAACACTTAAGAAATCTGTAGGATAGGCGGATTCACACCTCTTACAACCGACACAGTCCTCCGTTCTTGGGGCAGAAGCTATTTGCTTAGCTTTACACCCGTTCCAAGGTATCATTTCTAATACATCGGTGGGGCAGGCTCGGACACATTAAGTACATCCAATAATGACAATTCTTATCCCCCCTAAAATTCTCGAAATTTGTTGATAATTAGAATAGATTCGTAGACCAGGAGTATTGATCCATTTTAAATTCAAACGCGTTTTAGATGGTCTTTTTCTATTTCTTCTATATGGTAGAGTTAAAACTAAAAAAGATTTCCCCCTTCCCTATGTTTTCTCACGTTTTCAATAAAACCCTCTCGTAAAAGCATTTTATCAATGTTTTCAGTAATGTTAGTAGATGGTATTAGAACCGTTCCTCTTCCATTCATGTCAGCATTTCGTATAGAGGTTATTATGTCGGCGATGGTGTCCTTACCCTATTTGAATAAAAATTGTATCTCGAGATAAAAATGACCCTTTTTTAATCATTCGTCTATAATCTAAATAGAGTCGCTTTTGAATCCACATCAATCATCAAACTCTATTTTTTTCGAATCATTTACAAATAGATAATATTAATATATTAATATATATAATATTTTTTAAAATGAATAAAAGAAATGAAGTTTTAACCCACGCTACGCCTTTTCTAGCAAACCAACCACTTCCCGAAAGATCCTACTTTTTTTGGAATTATAGATTGGCGATTGGAATGAATGATTTAGAAATCGTGATGATGAATTCCCCAAATATATGGTATGGAGTTTTGAAAAAAAAGGGAGGGGGAGATCCTTCTGAGTTACAAAAGACAATGGTGTAATTGATAAAAATGTCCTGTAAAATTTTTTTTATAATAACAATAAATATAAAAAAGACGAAAGAAAAAAGTAAGATATGTTTTTATTAAAAAAATTAAAAAAATAATATGAAAAAGAACCTATTTATCAAATTCTATTATGAAAATTTGAAACGTTAGTAAACAAAATAATAGTACCCTTATTAAAAGGTATTAATCAAAATACATACAAAAAATAATATAAAACGAAATCATGAAAAAATTTAGAAATCGAAGATAAACAAAATCAAAAAGTTAAAAATTAAAAAAAATTATAACTAAAACAAGAGAGATAAGGGGTTATAAAATACATTTTGGTTTCATATATATGGATAACAATAAGAGAATAATTTAATTATTATAATTGATTAGTTATAATTAATATTGTCCATTTTATTAGTGTAATACATTAACTTTTAGCACGTCATGATCATACCAGAAGTGAGGCGTTACTAACCTATTTTCCTTATTTACTATTTAATATTGAGCCTTTAGTTCGATTTCGTGTTTCAATTTTTAAGAAAAGTCGGAAAATTTTGTTTCTATTAATTAAAACCGCATTTCAAAGATCTTCTAATAATAATAATCACATAATTATTAATAATAATAAATATTATACAAAATGATTCAAATGAAACTCAGATACAATTCCTATCCATCTATATAAAATAAAAGCTTAATAACAAAGACGAGGGAATTCTATGAAAGCAACTCAACGCATAAACTTAACTCAAATAAGACTAACAATCGCCTGCAGCTTCAAACTAAGTCTTCGAACCCGTGTCACTGGAAAGGGGAGAGACTTTGGGGTGAGAACAAACCACACGTTCTCAGTAGGAAATGAAAATGATGTAAAAGTAGTGAAATAAAATACAAATAATTAACTTTACTAAAAAAAAACTATAGTTCTATCAAACCTTTTTGAAAATACTTTTGATTTTACTTTAACTAACTAATTACCTCTTTTGAAATCTCTAAACTCAAATCAAATTTTAAATATAAAACTAGTCACATTACCCATCTCTCAGTCACATAATTAATCCTCAACAATCACAACATCAATTCTTAAACACCTCAATACATTCGCAAACTAATAGTACAAGTAAGGGGTCCAATCCAAACCAACATACAAACAAGTCAAACAGCATAATCACAGAGAAGTAATACAAGCAAACACAACCAAATGCAAATGTGCAAACAACATGATGCATGTCTATCCCTAGTGCAGGCCATGAGCTCATGTGTCGGGTGCCTACCCGCTCCCGACATTACTCGGGCACAAGTCCCAGGTATGGCTTTCCAGATGCATACGATGTGCATATAAGTCATACGGCTAGGCTACATACAGTGTGACTTTAAGTCGTACAGCTAGGCCGCATACAGTGTAAATTTCCAAATCAATAAGCGTACATCTGGAAAACAGTTCTCAGTGTGTGGGCGTCCCCACTTTACATTTGGCACTAAGGCCCAAACAATGTCACATTTGCTCTTTTGTGGCAGACAATCTCTTTAATTAATACATTCTTTTGATCTTTGTTCTCTGCTCTCCTGTGGCAGAGATTCCTTTTCTTAATAAACCGAACTCAAATCATTTTTTATTTAAAACCAACATCACTCTTTATTAGGGCTGACAATTCATACCCTACCCGCGGGTATCCAACCCGGTTCGTTCGGGTAGGGTAGGCTACCCTACCCGCTGCGGGTAGGGTAGGGTACGGTCCGGATATGCCTACGGGTAGGGTAGGGTACGGGTTTAGGGTGTACCCTACCCTACCCTACTTGCACCTCATATGTAATACATATTTTATAAAAATTAAGTATATAGTGAAGGAAGTGAGAGTTGAACCCACAACTCCTTTATGTAATGACTTACAATAAATGAACAACCACTAAAACTAGTTAGTTAATTTAGTAATTTAGAGCATTAGTTTTTTATTTTTTATGTTATTAATATGTATAAAATTCGAAATGATTGAATTTTATATTTACTTTGAAAAAAAATTGATATTTCTACGGGTAGGGTAGGGTAGGGTAGGGTTTAGAATTTTAGGATGCGGGTAGTGTTAGGGTTAAGAGATTCTCAACCCGCGGGTAGGGTTAGGGTAGGGTCCAAACCCTACCCTACCCTACCCATTGCCAGCCCTACTCTTTATAACATTTTCTAAACCTTCGAAACTACTTTATTTATAAGAAGTTCTTCTTTCATACAAAAACCAGTTCTTACTTAACCATGATTTTTCCAAACCAACTTCAAAACCATTTTAGATTTAAACCTCTTTCAAAAGACTAAAAGAATCATTTTTTTTATAAATCAATAAAACTCATTCCCACTATCTCAAATTGTTTCAAATGAGGATTTATTTTCAATATCAAATTAACCCCAAATCAAGAAAAGAAAATCATTTTACATAGTATTCAATCAAACCGACTTTCCAACTTAATAATCAGAATTTTCAGCCACAACTAACCAATTCAGCATAATCTTATAAATTAGAATTTTAAACAATTCCATCAAAATCAGAAAACCAACATCAGTCACAGCCTCAATTCAACCAGTCGCAATTCAATTTCATCAATTAACCACTGACAACAACAAAACTAGTCATGAGAAAGAAATACCACACCACCTCTGTTTTACGACTTAAGCGTAAAATTCCGTGTGGAAGGGTGTTACAGCCTTTTTGCTATGGCGCCTCATAGGACGGAAAGAAATTGCTGTAAAAAGTATCCAATAAAAAAATAATTGGTAAAAAAAATGAGATTCTCTTCTAATATATATGGTCTTTTATAGGGGTAAATAAAAATGAAAGGACTAACATTTTGTATTTTTATATTAAGAATAGAATTTGATATTTTTATCCTAATAAAATTAAATAAAAATATTTTTAAAAATTAATCAAATCAATTACATGATACAAACAATTAGTATAATTGATTTAATTTGATTTATTGAATTAAAAAAATAAATAAATAAATAGTTGATTGAATTAATTAGTTGATATAATTAATTTATTATAATTGATTGAATTTAATGAATTAAAAAAATAAATAGAAAAATACTTTGTTAGTTTTAATTGATTGATATAAATTATAATAAATAGTGTGATATTTAAATATCTAATCAAATTAATTAGTTGATATAATTGATTTATTGTAATAAATTATATTCAATAAATTAAAAAAATATTTTAAAAAATATTATTAAAAATATGTCATATCAATTCTATTATTAAATATAAAAATTTAATTTTATACAATAGAATAGAATAATTGATTAAATGACCTAAAGACGTAATAGAATAAAATAATAGAGTAAAAATAAGAAACAAATATGGAAAAAATAAATCATGGATATGCTCCTTATCGACAAATAAGTATGGATATATACGAATAAGAAAAACATAAAGAGAATTTAATAAATTAATTTGAATACTCATATTCTATACGGATAATATACAAAAATATAAAAAGTATTTATTTTTAATTTAAAAAAAACACTTAACAATTATTGTTATAAAAGTTTTGCAAAATTTATTAAATTCAAAGTTTAACTACTTTTAATATTAAAAATAATAAATAATTAATTTATTTATCTTTAAAATAAAATAATTATTATTTAAATTAAAATATTTATATTAAAATTTTATATTTTTAAATATTTTTATTTAAATAATATTAATAGTTAAATTTACAGATATTTTTTCATAATTTATGAACATATTCTTATTTTTTCTATTTTAAAATCGATTTGAGCAAGTACAATTTAATATAAAATAAAATTTATTTTTAAACCTTTTTTATGATGATGGTGTACAATACTAATCATAGAAATTTTTTTTTGAATTAAAAGTTTAATTATCACTAACAACATCGCTTGAATGAAATGTGATTAGATGTCCCATATAGAATCTTTAATTATATTTAGTGATATTTTAAATTTTAAGTTTGTCCCTTTCTTTCTATATATTGTTAATAAATAAATATGCAATATTACTTAATGTAACACTCTCACTACTAAAATGTCACGCTTTCAGTTGTGCGACTCTGATAGTAAGGAGTATTACAACTGCTTTATATACTTAATATTAAAATAGGAGCTTGTGACTCAATGATGAACGAGATTCTTGTGTGGTCTAGAATTCCACTAATGAATTCTCGTTATAAAGTATAGTTTCTAAACCAACAATAGTCCTTTCATACAAAAATTTGTTTGTCACTAAAACAAACCCCTAAATTTATAAACCGAAGTATTGAAACCTCGGGTCGTTCTCCCTAGGAATTGTAACAAAGTGTCTTGTTATTGGTCATGGAGTATTTTGGGGTTTTTTTGGATAAGAAACATGAAAAGTAAATGGAAATGAAATTCAAATAACAAAAGGTCTTGGCAAGGTTTGGTGGTAAAGGATCTCTATCCTTATCACTAACCACAACATGAGAATTGGTAAGGATCAACCCCACTAAGTTAACCTCTAACTAATAGTAAAGGAAAGTCAAGTGAGCTATGTCAATCCAAGACCATAAGTCCTAGTTCTACACCTAATCAATTGGTGAGATCTAGCGTTAATGGCTCCCAATCGTCAATCACTTGGACATTAGTGACTCAAGAGTTCCTAAGTTACCTTCCCAAGCCAAGAGTACAAAATTCTACTTTAAAATTCAACCAAGCATTTTATCAAACACTTGGAAGGCATAAAAGAAAAACATAGTAAATTGCAAGGAATGTAAATCTACACTACTCAATTGCAAAGAATTAAACAACAACAACAAAATCAAATCAACAATAAAGGAACATGAATCATAAATTGCATTGAATTGAAAATATAAGAACAAAAATACATCAACATAAAAGTAGAGAATTACATGAATTGAATGCAAAACTAGAAAGAAGAAGAGTAGAAGAACAAGAAATTGTAAAGGAAAAGTAAATCAAAGCATGAATTAAACCTAGATCTAAGAAATTCTAATCCTAATTCTAGAGAGAAGAGGGAGCTTCTCTCTCTAGAAACTAAGCTACATGATGCTAATACTTCAAAAACAATTACTCCCCCTTGCCCAAACTTGAATTCTGCATGAAATAGCTTCAGAAATGAGTTGGGTTGGGCCCAAAGTGCTTCAGAAATCGCTGGGGGCGATTTCACATTAGTGGGCCACGTGCTCAATCAACGCGCACGCGTACATGGCGCGTGCGCGTCCCTTAACGCGAAGCAACTGTTGTTTTATATCATTTTGAAGCTCCGGATGTTAGCTTTCCAACGCAACTGGAACCGCCTCATTTGGACCTCTGTAGCTCAAGTTATGGTCGATTGAATGCGAAGAGGTCGGGCTTGACAGCTTTCCGGTTCCTTCATTTCTTCATGAGTTCTTCCACTTTGCATGCTTTTCTCCTCACTTCTTCCATCCAATACTTGCCCTATGAACCTGAAATCACTCAACAAATACATCACGGCTTCGAATGGAATTAAAGTGGATTAAAATCACCAATTTTAGGGCCTAAAAAGCATGTTTTCGCATTTAAGCACAATTCAAGGGAGAATTACAAAACCATGCTATTTCATTGAATAAATGTGGAAAAAGGTGATAAAATTCCCCAAATTAAGCACAAGATAAACCACAAAATTGGGGTTTATCAAATCTCTCCACACTTAAACTAAGCATGTCCTCATGCTAAAATCAAGAAAGAAGCAAAGGGACATCAACATTTATTCAATGCAAACTAACTACATGCAACCTATCTATATGCAATCTATCTACATGAATACATCTACTTAGTCAAAATAAATCAATTTCCAAGAATACATATAAAAACACAAGGGCTAAGGCAATAGCAATCACTCAACCCACAATTGAATTGAATTATTAAAAAGATTTTACAAACTTACAAGAAAAGAGATGATCATGGGTGGAAACATGTAATTGAGCAATCAAACCCTCACCGGATACGTATCCGCTCTAGTCACTCAAGTGTATGGGGTTGATTCACTCAATCCTCCCCTAATCATGTTTTTCAAGATTTGTTTTTCATCTAACAATAAAAAATTATTTCATGCATGCATACAAATATCATGAGGACTTTCCATAGGTTGTAATGGGGTTAGGGTCAAGGTAGGATGCATATGGTCAAGTGGGTTTGAAATTTGAATCTTTGATTAACTTAAACTTCCCACCTAACCTATGACAACCTATACAATTCTAAACAAACCTAACTACCCATTCTTCACTTTTTCACACACTCATGCATTATCTTTTTTTTTTTTCACCACCCATATGCATTGACTTTTATTGAACCTTGTTTTGGGGCATTTTGTCCCCTTTTATTGTAATTCTTTTTCTTTCTTTTCTATATATTTTCTCTTTTTTTTTCTTCTTATATATATATATTTTTTTCTTTTTTTTTTCAAACTAAAATATATACAAGAACATCAATGCATATGGTTTACACATGATTAATACATGAGTATGTTCCCAATTCCCAAGATTCTCAACACAATTACAAAAACACACTTTTATCTCCACCCAATGTTCCCAACTCTCCCAAAATCAAATGATAAACACTCTCACTAGCCTAAGCTAATCAAAGATCCGAATTAAGGGCATTTATTATTTTTCACCTAGGCTCGTAATTGGTGCACGAAATTGTGATCTCAGGCAACGGCGCCAAAAACTCTGTACGCACGTCTTAATAAATCGTTTGTCATTCATAACTTCGATACAACTAACCAGCAAGTGCACTGGGTCGTCCAAGTAATAAAACTTTACGTGAGTAAGGGTCGATCCCATGGAGATTGTTGGTGTGAAGCAAGCTATGATCATCTTGTAAATCTCAGTCAGGCGGATATCAAATAGTTATGGAGTTTTCGAATTTTAATAATAAATAGAAAATAAGGATAGAAATACTTATGTAATTCATTGGTTAGAATTTCAGATAAGCGTATAGAGATGCTTTCGTTCCTCTGAACTTCTGCTTTCCTGCTGTCTTCATCCAATCAATCCTACTCCTTTCTATGGCTGGCTTTATGTAAGGACATCACCATTGTCAATGGCTACTTTTCATCCTCTCTGGAAAATGGTCCGATGCGCTGTCACTGCATGGCTAATCATTTGGAGGCATCACCGTGGTCAATGGTTGCATCCTATCCTCTTGTGAAAATGGTCCAAATGCTCTGTCACAGCACGGCTAATCATCTGAGGTTCTCGATCATACTGGAATAGGATTCACCCTCCTTTTGCGTCTGTCACTACGCCCAGCACTCACGAGTTTGAAGTTCGTCACAGTCATTCAATCCCAGAGTCCTACTCGGAATACCACAGACAAGGTTTAGACTTTCCGGACTCTCATGAATGCCGCCATCAATCTAGCTTATACCACGAAGATTCTGATTAAGAGATCCAAGAGATACTCATTCAATCTAAGGTAGAACGGAAGTGGTTGTCAGGCACGCATTCATAGGGAATGATGATGATTGTCACGTTCATCACATTCATGTTGAAGTGCGAATGAATATCTTAGAAGCGGAATAAGTTGAATTGAATAGAAAAACAGTAGTACTTTGCATTAATTCATGAGGAACAGCAGAGCTCCACACCTTCATCTATGGAGTGCAGAAACTCTACCGTTTGAAAATACATAAGTGAAAGGTTCAGGCATGGCCGAGAGGCCAGCCCCCAAAACGTGATCACAGGATCAAAAATACAATCCAGGATGTCTAATACAATAGTAAAAAGTCCTATTTATACTAAACTAGTCACTAGGGTTTACAGAAGTAAGTAATTGATGCATAAATCCACTTCTGGGGCCCACTTGGTGTGTGCTTGGGCTGAGCCTGAATGTTACACGTGCATAGGCTCTTTCTGGAGTTGAACGCTAGGTTGTAATGTGTTTCTGGCGTTCAACTCTGGTTTGTGACGTGTTTCTGGTGTTTAACTCCAGACAGCAGCGTAGAACTGGCGTTCAACGCCCTTTTACGTCGTCTAAACTCGGCCAACGTATGGACTATTATATATTGCTAGAAAGCTCTGGATGTCTACTTTCCAATGCAATTGAAAGTGCGCCATTGTGAGTTCTGTAGCTCCAGAAAATCCACTTTGAGTGCAGGGAGGTCAGAATCCAACAGCATCAGCAGTCCTTCTTCTACCTCTGAATCTGATTTTTGCTCAAGTCCCTCAATTTCAGCCAGAAAATACCTGAAATCACAGAAAAATACACAAACTCATAGTAAAGTCCAAAAATGTGAATTTAACATAAAAACTAATAAAAATATCCCTCAAAGTAACTAGATCCTACTAAAAACATACTAAAAATAATGCCAAAAAGCGTATAAATTATCCGCTCATCACAACACCAAACTTAAATTATTGCTTGTCCCCAAGCAACTGAAAATCAAATAGGATAAAAAGAAGAGAATATACTATAAATTCCAAACTATCAATGAAACATAGCTCCAATCAGATGAGCGGGACTTGTAGCTTTTTGCCTCTTGAATAGTTTTGGCATCTCACTTCCTCCATTGAAGTTCAGAATGATTGGCATCTATAGGAACTCAGAGTTCAGATAGTGTTATTGATTCTCCTAGTTCAGTATGTTGATTCTTGAACACATCTACTTTATGAGTCTTGGCCGTGGCCCTAAGCACTTTGTTTTCCAGTATTACCACCGGATACATAAATGCCACAGATACATAACTGGGTGAACCTTTTCAGATTGTGACTCAGCTTTGCTAAAGTCCCTAATTAGAGGTGTCCAGGGTTCTTAAGCACACTCTTCTTTTGCTTTGGACCTTGACTTTAACCGCTCAGTCTCAAGTTTTCACTTGACACCTTCACGCCACAAGCACATGGTTAGGGACAGCTTGGTTTAGCCGCTTAGGCCAGGATTTTATTCCTTTAGGCCCTCCTATCCACTGATGCTCAAAGCCTTGGGATCCTTTTTATTACCCTTGCCTTTTGGTTTTAAGGGTTACTGGCTTTTTGCTCTTGCCTCTTGGTTTTAAGAGCTTTTGGCTTTTTCTACTTGCTTTTTCTTTTTAGTTATTTTTTTCGCCTATTTTTTTCTGCAAGCTTTGTTCTTTGCTGCTTTTTCTTGCTTCAAGAATCATTTTTATGATTTTTCAGATTATCAAATAACATGTCTCCTTGTCATCATTCTTTCAAGAGCCAACATATTTAACATTCTTAAACAACAACTTCAAAAGACATATGCACTGTTCAAGCATTCATTCAGAAAACAAAAAGTATTGTCACCACATCAATATAATTAAACTAAGTTCAAGGATAAATTCGAAACTCATGTACTTCTTGTTCTTTTGAATTAAAACATTTTTCCATTTAAGAGAGGTGATGGATTCATAGGACATTCATAACTTTAAGACATAGTTACTAAATACTAATGATCATGTAATAAGACACAAACAAGGATAAGCACTTAACATAAAGAAAACGAAAAACAGGGAATTTAAGAACAAGAAATGAATCCACCTTAGTGATGGTGGCGTTTCCTTCTTGAGGAACCAATGATGTCCTTGAGCTCTTCTATGTCTCTTCCTTGTCTTTGTTGCTCCTCCCTCATTGCTTTTTGATCTTCTCTAATTTCATGAAGGATGATGGAGTGCTCTTGATGTTCCACCCTTAATTGTCCCATGTTGGAACTTAGTTCTCCTAGGGAGGTGTTGATTTTCTCCCAATAGTTTTGTGGAGGAAAATGCATTTGAGGCATCTCCAGGATCTCATGGTGATGAGCTTCATGTGTCTCTTGAGCTCCATGAATGGGCTCTCTTGTTTGCTCCATCCTTTTCTTAGTGATGGGCTTCTCTTCCTCAATGGGAATGTCTCCTTCTATGTCAATCCCAGCCGAATTGCATAGATGGAAAATGAGGTGAGGAAAAACTAACCTTGCCATAGTGGAGGACTTGTCAGCCACCTTGTAGAGTTCTTGAGGTATAATCTCATGAACCTCCACCTCTTCTCCAATCATGATGCTATGGATCATGATGGCCCGGTCTATAGTAACTTCAGACCGGTTGCTAGTGGGAATGATTGAGCGTTGAATGAACTCCAACCATCCTCTAGCTACAGGCTTAAGGTCCAGTCTTCTCAATTGAACCGGTTTGCCTTTTGAGTCAATCTTCCATTGAGCTCCTTCCACACATATGTCCATGAGGACTTGGTCCAACCTTTGATCAAAGTTGACTCTCCTTTTGTAGGGGCGTGCGTTCTCTTCCATCATTGGCAAGTTGAACGCCAACATTACATTTTCCGGACTAAAATCTAAGTAATTCCCCCGAACCATGGTGAGATAATTCTTTGGGTTCGGGTTCTTACTTTGATCATGGTTCCTTGTGATCCATGCATTAGCATAGAACTCTTGAACCATTAGAATTCTGACTTGTTGGATGGGGTTTGTTAGAACTTCCCAACCTTTTCTATGGATCTCATGTCGGATCTCCGGATACTCATTTCTCTTGAGTTTGAAAGGGACCTCGGGGATCACCTTCTTCTTGGCCACAACATCATAGAAGTGGTCTTGATGAGCTTTGGAGATGAATCTTTCCATCTCCCATGACTCGGAGGTAGAAGCTTTTGTCTTCCCTTTCCCTTTTCTAGAGGATTCTCCGGTCTTAGGTGCCATCAATGGTAATTGAAAAACAAAAAGCTTATGCGTTTACCACACCAAACTTAGAATTTTGCTTGCTCTCGAGCAAGAGAAGAAAGGATAGATGAAGAAGAAGAAGAAAATATGGAGGAGAGGAGGGAGAGGTATATTCGGCCAAGAAGAGAAGAGAGGGTTATGTTGTGTGAAAATGAGGAAGAATGGAGGGCTATATATAGGGAAGGGAGGGGGGTAAGGTTCGGCCATAAGGGTGGGTTTTGGGTGGGAAATTGATTTTGAATTTTGAAGGTAGGTGGAGTTTATGAGGTAGGTTTATAGGGAAGAGTGGATGTTGGGAAGAGAGGATGAACATTGAGAAGAGGGAAGAGAGTGAGTGGTGGTAGGTGGGGATCCTGTGGGGTCCACAGATGCTGAGGTGTCAAGGAATTGCATCCCTGCACCAATTAGGCATGTAAAATGCCTTTGCATGCAATTCTGGCGTTTAAACGCCGAATTGATGCTTGTTCTGGGCGTTCAGCGCCCAGATGCAGCATATTTCTGGCGTTGAACGCCAGCCAGATGCTTGTTTCTGGCGTTCAGCGCCAGCTCTTCTTCACTGTGCATTTCTGGCGTCTGAACGCCAGGATGCTGCTTGTTTCTGGCGTTCAACGCCAGAAACATGCTCTGTTCTGGCGTTGAACGCCAGACAGATGCTCTTTACTGGCGTTTAAACGCCAGTGAGATCCTTCTCCAGGGTGTGATTTTTCTTCTGCTGTTTTTTATTCTATTTTCAATTTTTATATTTATTTTGTGACTCCACATGATCATGAACCTAATAAAACATGAAAAACAATAAAAATAAAATTAGATAAATAAAAATTGGGTTGCCTTCCAACAAGCGCTTCTTTAATGTCAATAGCTTGACAGTGGGCTCTCATGGAGCCTCACAGATGTTCAGAACATTGTTGAGACTCCCCAACACCAAACTTAGAGTTTGGATATGGGAGTTCAACACCAAACTTAGAGTTTAACTGTGGGGGCTCTGGTTGATTCTGTTTTGAGAGAAGCTTACTGTGCCTCTTTTCCATGTTTACAGAAGGATGACCTTGAGTTTAAAACACAAGGGAGTCCTCATTCAATTGAAGGACTAGTTCACCTCTGTCAACATCAATTACAGCTCTTGCTGTGGCTAGGAAGGGTCTTCCAAGGATGATGGATTCATCCTCATCCTTCCCAGTATCTAGGACTATGAAATCAGCAGGGATGTAAAGGCCTTCAACCTTTACTAACACGTCCTCTACTTGTCCATAAGCCTGTTTTCTTGAATTGTCTGCCATCTCTAATGAGATTTTAGTAGCTTGCACCCCAAAGATTCCCAGATTCTCTATTACAGAGAGGGGCATGAGGTTTATCCCTGAACCAAGGTCACACAGAGCCTTTTCAAAGATCATGGTGCCTATGGTACAAGGTATTAAGAACTTTCCAGGATCCTATTTCTTCTTAGGCAATGTCAGTTGATCCAGATCACTTAGTTCATTGGTGAACAAGGGAGGTTCATCTTTCCAAGTTTCAATACCAAATAATTTGGCATTCAGCTTCATGATTGCACCAAGGTACTTGGTAACTTGCTCCTTAGTAACATTCTCATTCTCTTCAGAAGAGGAATACTCATCAGAGCTCATGAATGGCATAAGGAGGTTTAATGGAATCTCTTTGGTCTCTAGATGAGCCTCAGATTCCTTTGGTTCCTCAGAGGGCAACTCCTTATTGATCACTGGACGTCCCAGGAGGTCTTCCTCCTTGGGATTCACGTCCTTCTCTCCTCTTGTGGGTTCGGCCATGATGGTCAATTCAATGGCCTTGCACTCTCCTTTTGGATTTTCTTCTATATTGCTTGGGAGAGTACTAGGAGGGATTTCAGTGACCCTTTTACTCAGCTGGCCCACTTGTGCCTCCAAATTTCTAATGGAGGACCTTGTTTCATTCATGAAACTTACAGTGGCCTTAGATAGATCAGAGACTAAGTTTGTTAAATTAGAGGTATTTTGTTCAGAGTTCTCTGTCTGTTGCTGAGTGGATGATGGAAAAGGCTTGCTATTGCTAAACCTGTTTCTTCCACCATTATTAAAGCCTTGTTGAGGCTTTTGATCCTTCCATGAGAGATTTGGGTGATTTCTCCATGATGAGTTATAGGTGTTTCCATAAGGTTCACCTAAGTAATTTACCTCTGCTATTGCAGGGTTCTCAGGATCATAAGCTTCTTCTTCAGAAGCTACCTCTTAAGTACTGTTGGATGCAGCTTGCATTCCATTCAGACTCTGAGAAATCATATTGACTTGCTGAGTCAATATTTTATTCTGAGCTAATATGGCATTCAGAGTATCAATTTCAAGAACTCCCTTCTTCTGAGGCGTCCCATTACTCACAGGATTCCTCTCAGAAGTGTACATAAACTGGTTATTAGCAACCATGTCAATGAGTTCTTGAGCTTCTGCAGGTGTTTTCTTTAGGTGAATGGATCCACCTGCAGAAGTATCCAATGATATCTTAGCTAATTCAGACAGACCATCATAGAATATATTCAGGATGGTCCATTCTGAAAGCATGTCAGAAGGACACTTTTTGGTCAGTTCCTTGTATCTCTCCCAAGCTTCATAGAGGGATTCACCTTCTTTCTGTCTGAAGGTTTGAACATCCACTCTAAGCTTACTCAGCTTTTGAGGAGGAAAGAACTTGGCTAAGAAAGCCTTGACCAGCTTATCCCAAGAGTTCAGGCTATCTTTGGGTTGAGAGTCCAACCACACTCTAGCTCTGTCTCTTATAGCAAATGGGAAAAGCATGAGCCTGTAGACTTCAGGATCTACTCCATTAGTCTTAACAGTATCACAGATCTGTAAAAATTCCGTTAAGAACTGAAAAGGATCTTCAGATGGAAGTCCATGGAACTTGCAGTTCTGCTGCATCAGAGAAACTAATTGAGGTTTCAGCTCAAAATTGTTTGCTCCAATGGTAGGGATGGATATGCTTCTTCCATGTAAATTGGAGTTAGGTGCAGTAAAGTCACCAAGCATCCTCCTTGCATTATTATTATTTTTGGCTGCCATCTCCTCTTCCTGTTCGAAAATTTCTGTAAGGTTATCTCTGGATTGTTGTATTTTAGCTTCTCTTAGTTTTCTCTTCAGAGTCCTTTCAGGTTCTAGATCTGCTTCAACAAGAATATTCTTGTCCTTGCTCCTGCTCATATGAAAAAGAGGGAACAGAAAAATAATAATAGGGATCTTTTTTACCACAGTATAGAGGTCCCCCTAGGTGAGTGGAAGAAAAGAAGAGTAGAAGAAAAGAAGAAGAAAAGAATGTAATGTAAGGAAAGAAACACAAGGGTGAGGAGAGCAGAGATGTGAGATGAAGAGAAGTGTTAGTAGATGAATAAATAAATAGGAGATGAGAGAGAAAGAGAATTTTCGAAAATTATTTTTGAAAAATGGTTAGTGATTTTCAAAATTAGTTTTTGAAAAAGGTTAGTAATTTTCGAAAATTAGGAATAAAATTAAGTTAAAATTAAAAATTGAAACAATTAGTTAATTAAAAAGAATTTTTGAAAAAGAGGGAGATATTTTCGAAAATTAGAGAGAGAGAGTTAGTTAGGTAGTTTTGAAAGAGATAAGAAACAAACAAAAGGTTAGTTAGTTAGTTGAAACAAATTTGAAAATCAATTTTGAAAAGATAAGAAGATAAGTAGTTAGAAAAGATATTTTAAAATCAAATTTTTGAAAAAGATATGATTTTGAAAAAGATAAGATAAAAAGATATTTTTGAAAAGATATGATTGAAATTAGTTTTGAAAAAGATTTGATTTTTAAAATCACAATTAATGACTTGATTCACAAGAAATCACAAGATATGATTCTAGAACTTAAAGTTTGAATCTTTCTTAACAAGCAAGTAACAAACTTGAAATTTTTTAATCAAAACATTAATTGTTGATGATATTTTTGAAAATATGATGTAAAATTAAGAAAAAGATTTTTGAAAAATATTTTTAAAATTTTCGAAAATAAATAAGAAAAATGAAAAAGATTTTATTTTTGAAAAATATTTTGAAAAAGATAAGATTTTTAAATTGAAAATTTGATCTGACACATAAAAACAACTAGATTTTAAAATTTTTTGAAAAAGTCAATCCAAATTTTCGAAATTTATGAGTGAAAAAGGGGAAGATATTTTTTTATTTTTGAATTTTTAATGATGAGAGAGAAAAACATGAAATTGATGCAATGCATGAAAGTTATGGATCAAAGCAAGGAATGCATGCAAGAATGCTATGAATGCCAAGATGAACACCTAAGAACACTTTGAAGATCATGATGAACATCAAGAACATATTTTTGAAAAAAATTTTAATGCAAAGAAAACATGCAAGACACCAAACTTAGAAATCTTTAATGTTCAGACACTATGAATGCAAAAATGCTCATGAAAAACAAGAAAAGACACAAAACAAGAAAGCATCAAGATCAAACAAGAAGACTTACCAAGAACAACTTGAAGATCATGAAGAACACTATGAATGCATGAATTTTTCGAAAATTTTATGCAAACTTTAAAACATGCAATTGACACCAAACTTAAAATTGACTCAAGACTCAAACAAGAAACATGAAATATTTTTTTGATTTTCGTGATTTTCTAATTTTTTTGGATTTTTCGAAAATTAATGTGAAAAAGAAAAATAAGGATTCCAAAATTTTTAATATGAATTCCAGGAATCGTGTACTCTTAGTCCAAAGCTCCAATCTGAGGGTTAGGCATTGCTTACTAGCCAGCCAAGCTTTAGAAGATATTGATACTTTCCATGTATAGAGCAACTAAGTGTGTGAAAATCAACAAGCTCTTGTGATGATAAGTTGAAACCCCAGTCCAAAAGATTAGACATGGCTTACAGCCAGCCAGGATTTAACAAATCATCATGAAACACTAGAATTCATTCTTAAAAATTCTGAAGAAAAATATATTTTTCAAAAGATTTATTTTAAAAAAAAAAATTTTTCGAAAACAGATGAGAAATTTTTGAAAGATTTTTGAAAAATTTTTGAAAATAAAACAAAAAGAAAATTACCTAATCTGAGCAACAAGATGAACCGTGAGTTGTCCAAACTCGAACAATCCCCGGCAACGGCGCCAAAAACTCTGTACACACGTCTTAATAAATCGTTTGTCATTCACAACTTCGATACAACTAACCAGCAAGTGCACTGGGTCGTCCAAGTAATAAAACCTTACGTGAGTAAGGGTCGATCCCACGGAGATTGTTGGTATGAAGCAAGCTATGGTCATCTTATAAATCTCAGTCAGGCGGATATCAAATAGTTATGGAGTTTTCAAATTTTAATAATAAATAGAAAATAAGGATAGAAATACTTATGTAATTCATTGGTTAGAATTTCAGATAAGCGTATAGAGATGCTTTCGTTCCTCTGAACTTCTGCTTTCCAGCTGTCTTCATCCAATCAATCCTACTCCTTTCTATGGCTGGCTTTATGTAAGGACATCACCATTGTTAATGGCTACTTTTCATCCTCTCTGGAAAATGGTCCGATGCGCTGTCACTGCATGGCTAATCATCTGGAGGCATCACCGTGGTCAATGGTTGCATCCTATCCTCTTGTGAAAATGGTCCAAATGCTTTGTCACAGCACGGCTAATCATCTAAGGTTCTCGATCATACTGGAATAGGATTCACCCTCCTTTTGCGTCTGTCACTACGCCCAGCACTCGCGAGTTTGAAGTTCGTCACAGTCATTCAATTCCAGAGTCCTACTCGGAATACCACAGACAAGGTTTAGACTTTCTGGACTCTCATGAATGCCGCCATCAATCTAGCTTATACCACGAAGATTCTGATTAAGAGATCCAAGAGATACTCATTCAATCTAAGGTAGAACGGAAGTGGTTGTCAGGCACGCGTTCATAGGGAATGATGATGATTGTCACGTTCATCACATTCATGTTGAAGTGCGAATGAATATCTTAGAAGCGGAATAAGTTGAATTGAATAGAAAAACAGTAGTACTTTGCATTAATTCATGAGGAACAGCAGAGCTCCACACCTTAATCTATGGAGTGCAGAAACTCTACCGTTTGAAAATACATAAGTGAAAGGTTCAGGCATGGCCGAGAGGCCAACCCCCAAAACGTGATCACAGGATCAAAAATACAATCCAGGATGTCTAATACAATAGTAAAAAGTCCTATTTATACTAAACTAGTCACTAGGGTTTACAGAAGTAAGTAATTGATGCATAAATCCACTTCTGGGGCCCACTTGGTGTGTGCTTGGAATGAGCCTGAATGTTACACGTGCAGAGGCTCTTTTTGGAGTTGAACGCTAGGTTGTAACATGTTTCTGGCGTTCAACTCTGGTTTGTGACTTGTTTCTGGCGTTTAACTCCAGACAGCAGCGTAGAACTGGCGTTCAACGCCCTTTTACGTCATCTAAACTCGGCCAAAATATGGACTATTATATATTTCTGGAAAGCCCTGGATATCTACTTTCCAACGCAATTGGAAGCGCGCCATTTTGAGTTCTGTAGCTCCAGAAAATCCACTTTGAGTGCAGGAAAGTCAGAATCCAACAGCATCAGCAGTCCTTCTTCTACCTCTGAATCTGATTTTTGCTCAAGTCCCTCAATTTCAGCCAGAAAATACCTGAAATCACAGGAAAACACACAAACTCATAGTAAAGTCCAGAAATGTGAATTTAACATAAAAACTAATAAAAACATCCCTAAAAGTAACTAGATCCTACTAAAAACATACTAAAAACAATGCCAAAAAGCGTATAAATTATCCGCTCATCAGTAATGTGCTACAATTAAGAACAAATGGGTTAAACATAGGCTCAAAATTAGCTAACAATGGAAGATAAAAGGTAGGCTATATGGGTAAGTGAGCTATTTGAACAATGGCCTCAATCATATAAATATATGTATACCCAAAATAATGGACATAAAGAATCAAACAAATCAAGGATCACAATCATAGGAAGAGAATAATGCACACAAGAATGAAAATAAGTGGTTATATATGATGTAACCACACAATTAGGCTCAAACCTCACATGCTTGTGTTCTTAGCTCAAAAATCATGTTCCACAAAGTTTATAATTCAAGCAAGTTCTAAAAAAAATATAATTTTTTTTTTCAATTGGGGTGCCCTATAGATAAAATCCTTGGAAAATATCATGATTTTGACTAAGCTTAATATATACATATGCAATGCAACCAAAAAAATCCTAAAAGACCTAAAAATGAAATGCAAAAGTGTTGGGATTAGAAACTTGTCACCCAAAAACGCCGAATGGTCGGACGACCTCCCCACACTTAAAAGTTTGCACCGTCCTCGGTGCACTCAAAGATGAACAAGGGGTTCGACGACTTTCCTAGTTGCTACCTTCAGTTGGTAGGTCAACCGATACTGCGTGTTCTTCTCCCGCTTCTGTTTTTGCTTATGATGACTCATCCTGAACATAGAAAACAGGAGATAATAAGACAAGTAAATGCACAAGCAAGGAAGCATGGATTGTTGGAATGAGGTAAATCACTAGAATTGAGTGAGTGAATTGGTGTGACATTAATGAAAAATAAGTGTATGAGTCCTAACTTGCATGCGGTTTAGAACTCACACCCTAGTATTTAAAAATCATGTCACAATTATACAAAATAAAACATGCACTTCACTCATTCTAGTGTGCTTGAGATACTTTAAAAGACTTGTAGGTTAAGTCAACCACACAAGTAGTGAAGAGGCATGAAAGCATTCAAGCAATTAATCAAGCAATTGTGAAATTGGATAATGCATGGACATTGATTGATGTGTAGGTAGACTTAGTGAACAAAATGGTATATGAAACTCACACAATAATCAATGACACATATTGAAGTTATTACAACACCTAAGTGGCATAGAGGTGAAACACATAGATGCTATGGAACTTAGGACAAAGAAGATAGAAGTGGAAATCAATCACATAGCAAGAATGGCCCACAAAGCTTTACAAAGCTAAAAAATATGTCACTAGGTAAGCTTTCAATCCAATTTCACAATTCCACAATCTCAATGTATGAAATAAGTGATGTGAATAAGGGTAAACCATAAACAAGCATCACCTAAAAAAAATGCAATGAGAATATACAATTGCCTAACAATAGATGATGAATGCATGGTGGCCAAAACATGCAATTCAAAGAGTTAAGATGCATGAAGGCAACGTAACATGTACTTGGTATTCACAAATGTTCAACATGAAAATTCAAGACCAAGCAATAATTGCAACCTCAACAAAGGAATCCAACAATGACAATAACAACAATGATGTTAAACTAAGATCCTATTAGTAATAAGCAGCAGTAAATGGTAAACAAGATAAGTAATCCAACACTTATAATGGAAAATAAAAATTAAACTAACTAACTAACTAAAAGAAATGGTGTTACATGTGTTTGGTAGTATCGGATGATGTTTGAAGGGTGGAAAGAAAAGAAGAGAAAAGAGAAGAAGGAAAGAAATGGAAAGAAGAGAAGAAAAGAAGGTGAAACAGGGCAATCCATGCGTGCGCGTCATGTGCGTGTAAGCGTGGATTGATGAAAATGGAAGCGACGCATACGCGTACAGCGCGCGTACGCGTGCATGGCAAAGCAAAGAGTCGACGCGGACGCGCAAGGTACGCGTGCGCGTGCCCTGGGGCACAAAGTTGGCACACTTCAGGCACAACTCTTGGGTGAATGTATGGAGGGGGTGGAAAAACTCAATCCACGCGTACGCGTACATGGCGCGTCTGCGTGGATGGTCGAAAATGCTTGAGGCGCGCGTACGCGTGAAGTGCGCGTGCGCGTGGATGGTGCTCTGTTTTTCAAAAATTTTCTATTTCTTTGCACCAAATCAAGCATTCCAAACCTCCAAACAGCTACCAAAACATCATAAAACCTTATTTAACCTACTAGACTCCCAAATAAACTCAACTAAGCAATCAAAACAAGGAATTAAACCTATATTACCAATATTTACAAAGAGGAAAAGGGAAAGACGATGTTACCATGGTGGGGTGTCTCCCACCTAGCACTTTTGTTTATTGTCCTTAAGTTGGACTTATGGGGAGCTCTTCATCAAGGTGGCTTGTGCTTGAATCCATCCTTGACCATCCACCAATGCTTGGACTTCCATTGTGCTTCATCATTCAAGGTTAATAACTCCAAGCTTTGATGGAGTTCTTCACAAATCATAGGCTCCCAAAGTTGATCTTCCTTGTGCGATCCGGGATCCCACACTTTGTTTTCACACCCGTCCTTGAGTTGATCATGGTGGTTTCCTCCGGGTGACAAGAGAGATGAACTCTCATGGAAGCGCCAAACTATCCTCCTAGACCCATCCAATTGAGCACTAATCCAACCCTTGCTCTTTGAAGCTTCAACCATAATGAGCCTTGATTTGCAATGCCAACCACAAAATATTTTTCTTTTATGCTTCATCTCACAAAGCATCCTAAGTTGGCCATCCGTTTCAAGCAAACCATATTCAAGTGGGATAATAAAGCTAATAGAAATGAGTTTCATCCACTCAAATGAAGGAGTAGCTGGCAACCTAGGCAAAGACGATTCCAAGGGTCTTACTAAAGCATATTCAATTCCCATCCTCCTTTTTCTAAGGATCTCCACCTCCTCACAAGATCTCTTAATCTCAATCCTTTGTTCAACACTTTTATCTAACTATTTTCCCTTACTCAAATCATAAATGGGAGGGTGAGAGACATTTACCTCCACATTACTTTCCATCTCATCGGGAGAAGGTTCTTCATGCTCAAAGGATTCTTCACCACTAAGACTTGATGCTTGATCTTCATCACCAAGGGGACTCAATTCTTGCTCTATCCCATCTAATTCTTCATAAGAGATATGCCTTGGAGGTTGTGCACATTCCTCCTTAGCATCAAATTCAATCATCTTGGAGGGGTTTTCTTCAATCCTAGACTCCCAAGGTGGTTCCGCATCTCCTAAGTCTTTAACCACTTCTTCCTCTTCTTCAATAATCTCTACCTCCTCCTCTTGTTGCATTTCTTGCTTTAACTCATCTTCTTCACCTTGGAGCTTCAAGTTCACTCCCTCACTAAGTTTCTTGGTTGCTTCTCCACATTCCACAATGGAAGTGCCTTGATCGCATAGGCTTAGGCGGAATGAGGCTATGTTGCCAATGGCTTCTACCATGATAGCCATTTTTGCTCTTAACTCCTCAAATTTCTTTTCATCCTCCTCGTGTTGCCTTAAGATATGAGATTCAAGATCCCTTAATTCTATCATAGAGGCTTCATCGGGAGGTGATGGTAGAAGAGAGGGCTCATTGTTTGAGAAAAAGGTATTATAGTCGGAAGGTGGTTCTTTTAGGTAGAGTTGTGGTGGAAAGTAGAGTTCATCTTGTGGTTGAAAGTTTTCATGTATTGGAGATGGTTCATCTTGGTAATAATATGGAGGGGGTGGTTCTTGAAAATGTTGATGTTGGAGTAGTGGTGGCTCTATGTGTGGTTCATATGGCTCATATGATTGTTAGTAGGATGGATATGGATTAGGGTCATATGAAGATGGTTGGTAAGAAGGGGCTTGTGAGTATGGTTGAGGGTTATGTTGGGGGTATGGCTCATAGGCATATGGTGGTGGTTCTTGAAAGTCACAAGGGGATTCACCATAGCCATTGGATTGATATGCATCATAGAATGGCTCTTCTTCATAGTGCATTGGTGGAGGTTGTTGCCATGAGGATTGATCATATGCATATGGCTCCTCCCACCTTTGATTGTCCCATCCTTGATACACATCCTTATTGAAGCTCTCATTTCCTACAACATAGTTAGAACCAAACTCATAGCCAAAGTGAGAATTCATGATGAAAAGAGAAAATAAAGACAAAAGCTAACAAGAAATAGCAAAACAAAGTCCTAAAACTAGCAAAAACCGACAAGCAATCCAAAAATCAAGCTATTCACAATATTCACATATATACAATAACCAATAACATAACACCATTGCAACTCCCCGGCAACGGCGCCATTTTGATGAACGAGACTCTTGTGTGGTCTAGAATTCCACTAATGAATTCTCATTGTAAAGTATAGTTTCTAAACCAACAATAGTCCTTTTATAGAAAAATTTGTTTGTCACTAAAACAAACCCCTAAATTTATAAACCGAAGTATTGCAACCTCGGGTCGTTCTCCCTAGGAATTGCAACAAAGTGTCTTGTTATTAGTCATGGAGTATTTTGGGGTTTTTTTGGATAAGAAACATGAAAAGTAAATGGAAATAAAATTCAAATAAAAAAAGGTCTTGGCAAGGTTTGGTGGTCAAGGATCTCTATCCTTATCACTAACCACAACATGAGAATTGGCAAGGATCAACCCCACTAAGTTAACCTCTAACTAATAGTAAAGGAAAGTCAAGTGAGCTATGTCAATCCAAGACCATAAGTCCTAGTTCTACACCTAATCAATTGGTGAGATCTAGCGTTAATGGCTCCCAATTGTCAATCACTTGGACATTAGTGACTCAAGAGTTCCTAAGTTACCTTCCCAAGCTAAGAGTACAAAATTCTACTCTAAAATCCAACCAAGCATTTTATCAAACACTTGGAAGGCATAAAAGGAAAACATAGTAAATTGCAAGGAATGTAAATCTACACTACTCAATTGCAAGGAATTAAACAACAACAACAAAATCAAATCAACAATAAAGGAACATGAATCATAAATTGCATTGAATTGAAAATATAAGAACAAAAATACATCAACATAAAAGTAGAGAATTACATGAATTGAATGCAAAACTAGAAAGAAGAAGAGTAGAAGAACAAGATATTGTAAAGGAAAAGTAAATCAAAGCATGAATTAAACCTAGATCTAAGAAATTCTAATCCTAATTCTAGAGAGAAGAGGGAGCTTCTCTCTCTAGAAACTAAGCTACATGATGCTAATACTTCAAAAACAATTACTCCCTTCTTGATCAAGCTTGAATTCTGTATGAAATAGCTTCAGAAATGAGTTGGGTTGGGCCCAAAGTGCTTCAGAAATCGCTGGGGGCGATTTCACATTAGTGGGCAACGTGCTCAATCGGCACGCACGCGTACATGCCACGTGCGCGCCCCTTAACGTGAAGCAACATATGGAAAGTTTTATATCATTTTGAAGCCCCGGATGTTAGCTTTCCAACGCAACTAGAACCGTCTCATTTGGACCTTTGTAGCTCAAGTTATGGTCGATTGAGTGCAAAGAGGTCGGGCTTGACAGCTTTCCGGTTCCTTCATTTCTTCATGAGGTCTCCTACTTTGCATGCTTTTCTCCTCACTTCTTCCATCCAATACTTGCCCTATGAATCTGAAATCACTCAACAAACATATCACGGCATCGAATGGAATTAAAGTGGATTAAAATCACCAATTTTAGGGCCTAAAAAGCATGTTTTCGCATTTAAGCACAATTCAAGGGAGAATTACAAAACCATGCTATTTCATTGAATAAATGTGGGAAAAGGTGATAAAATCCCCCAAATTAAGCACAAGATAAACCACAAAATTAGGGTTTATTAACGGTCACCGCGAGTTTCTCTGCCGCTGTTCTTCTTGCTGCCGCAGAAGGTTCATCGCCGTGCCTTGTCTCTGCCGCTGGAGATGAGACCGCCACTGGATCCTCTGACTCAGTAGGTGTTTTGTTCTGAGATCTTAAAAAATTGGTAATCTGTTATGAGTTATTAAAGGTTCTGAGATGTTAGTAACATAGGATCGAGCTCCGAGTCTTGCATGCTGAGTTTAATGGCTATTGCAAGCGGCCTCAAGCTGCTGCCTCGTCACCGGAGCTACCGTTGCTCCGTTTTCTCAATTATTCGTAAGTCCAGTAAGTCGTTCCTTATTCCAAACTCTTTTAATTGCTGTTCTGTTATAGATTATTGAGTTTTATGCGACATTAATGTTTTAGGATTGAGCTAAAGCTGTGTTTAGAGGTTGTGGCTGCTGCGGGGACGGTCGATATTGAGGCTGTTGCTGTGGGATAAGAATAGAAATGTAGTTGGTCGCGTAGTTGAATCGCGAACGAGGTAGGAGTTTTTCTTAAAATCTATTTTACATTACAGAGTTGTGATAAATAGATATTGATGCAAAAAGATATACTTCTGTGATTATATTTGTCTTGTGGATGTGATGGTTTATTGGACTGGATTATTGGGTGCTTGATTGCATGAGTGGTGTATGGTTGTTGATAAAAACTGGTTTAAAATGTTATTTACTTGATTATTATGAAAGGTGGATTTTCTTGGTTTTGGAGTTTACTTGGTAATATAAATGAATCGATTTTGGAAATAATTTGAGATATGAAAATAAATTGATTCTGGGAGTGGTTTGATTTTGAGTTGGTCTGATTTTATAAATGATTTAATATTTGAGCTGGTTTGATTTTAAAGAGTTTTATTATTAGAATTGGTTTTATTTGAAAATAATTTAAGATTGGAACTGGTTCAATTTTGGAAAATGTTTGAGATTTGGAACTGGTTTGAGAAATGTTTGGATGGGACGCGAAAAGGGTGGCAGAAATCCGAGTTTTAGAGGAGATACTGCCGAAATTTTATAAAATTAGAAGTTTCATTTAAAGTAGTTATTTTAAAAGGTTTAATTTTAAGCATTATATGGTTTAAGATTACTTTATTTATCAAAGGAAGAGTTGTGTTTTGGATTGGGAATTGTTAGTGAACGGAATGGAAAGAAGGATGATGAAGATTTTCTTTGAAATATGATTTTGAATGAATTTGAAAATGAGTTATGGATTGATGAATGATGATGATGTTGAGAATAACTTAGACATTGATGAATGTTGAATGAACTATTTATATGGCTATGAATGATGATATCTGAGATACGAGTTTTCCTGGGTTAGAACCGTGGCTTGCCACCACGTGTTTCAGGTTGAATCTCGATACTCTGTTGACCCTACGTCGTAAGGATGATCGGGCACTTATAAATTCTCGGGTATGGATAGCCCCATTGAGTGATTATATGATGAATGAATGTGAAACTATGCATAGACTCATGGGGATGCGGGACGAGGGACAATCTAAGGTTTTCGGACTTGTCGGGTTGGCTGGATAACCGACAGATGAGCCTCATCAGCCATAGGACAGGCATGCATCATATGCATTTGTATGCTTTGCTTGTGTTTGAACGTGTTTTGGTGTGCCTAATTGTTAAACTATTCTTAACTGCTACCTGAACTATTTGTTGTAACTGCTACCTAAACTTGTGCTTTCCTTGTCTGTCTTGCCTGTGTTTGTCATGGTGTGCTACATTTAAAAATGAACTTTGGTGCTGAATTGATGATTGAGTTGATTGGTTGCGTGGTTGGTTTCTGATTGAGATTTTCTTATGAGAAAAGAAAGACTTTGGATTTCTGAAAGATTAAACATTGTTTCTTTGAAAAGGTTTTGAACGATTACCTATTGGTTTTTAAAAAATTCATAAGGCAATGATAATCACTGAGCTTGAAAATAGTTTTCTTATTAAATATCTTCTTATGACAACTTTGAAACTCCGTGGTGAGACCGTGTGGTTAGGTTCTCACCCCCTACAGCTTTACCTTTTCAGGAACCGGATGAAGAAGCATTATGAAGAGTTATACTGCGTTTGGTTTATATGTTGATTGTATTAGTTAGATTATTTTCTTCTCTCGTCTTTGTTATTACAATTTTGTAAGAGGGATATATATATATATATATACATACATACATACATATAATAAGATATTATGTAAGAAGTCTCGTATATGAATTTATGACTGCTTGTTTTTTTTTTAAGATAAAGTTTTTATTTCTGGTTTTTCAAAGAAATCAGCGATACTGTGTTGAGTGATAAACCCCAATTTTGTAGTTTATCTTGTGCTTAATTTGGGGGATTTTATCACCTTTTTCCACATTTATTCAATGAAATAGCATGGTTTTGTAATTCTCCCTTGAATTGTGCTTAAATGCGAAAACATGATTTTTAGGCCCTAAAATTGGTGATTTTAATCCACTTTAATTCCATTCGATGCCTTGATGTGTTTGTTGAGTGATTTCAGGTTCATAGGGCAAGTATTGGATGGAAGAAATGAGGAGAAAAGCATGCAAAGTGGGAGAACTCATGAAGAAATGAAGGAACTGGAAAGCTGTCAAGCCCGACCTCTTCGCACTCAATTGACCATAACTTGAGCTACAGAGGTCCAAATGAAGCGGTTCTAGTTGCGTTGGAAAGTTAACATCCGGGGCTTCAAAATGATATAAAATTTGCCATATGTTGCTTCACGTTAAGGGGTGCGCACGCGTCATGTACGCGTGCACGCCGATTGAGCACGTGGCCCACTAATGTGAAATCGCCCCCAGTGATTTCTGAAGCACTTTGGGCCCAACCCAACTCATTTCTGAAGCTATTTCATGCAGAATTCATGCTTGGGCAAGGGGGAGCAATTGTTTTTGAAGTATTAGCATCATGTAGCTTAGTTTCTAGAGAGAGAAGCTCCCTCTTCTCTCTAGAATTAGGATTAGAATTCCTTAGATCTAGGTTTAATTCATGCTTTGATTTACTTTTCCTTTACAATTTCTTGTTCCTCTACTCTTCCTCTCTCTAATTTTGTATTTCATTCTTGTAATTGCTTGCTTTGTTGTTGATGCACTCTTCCTTCTTTTATTTTCTTTTAATGCAATTTATGATTCATGTTCTTTTATCATTGATTTGCTTTATTATTGTTTAATTCCTTGCAATTGAGTAGTGTAGGTTTACTTTTCTTGCAATTTACTATGTTTTCCTTGTATGCCTTCCAAGTGTTTGACAAAATGCTTGGTTGGATGCTAGAGTAGAATTTTGTGCCCTTGGCTTGGAAAGGTAACTTAGGAACTCTTGAGTCACTAATGTCCAAGTGATTGACGATTGGGAGCCATTAACGCTAGATCTCACCAACTGATTAGGTGTAGAACTAGGACTTATGGACTTGGATTGATATAGCTCACTTGACTTTTCTCTACTATTAGTTAGGGGTTAACTTAGAGGGATTGATCCTTGCCAATTCTCATGTTGTGGTTATTGATTAGGATAGAGATCCTTGACCACCTAACCTTGCCAAGACCTTTTTGTTAGTTTATTTCCTTTGCCATTTATATTTCTTGTCCATCATATAAAAAACCTCAAAACATGCCCCATAACCAATAACAAGGCACTTTATTTTAATTCCTAGGGAGAACGACCCGAGGTTCCAATACTTCGGTTTATAAATTTAGGGGTTTGTACTAGTGACAAACAAAATTTTTGTATGAAAAGACTATTGTTTGGTTTAGAAACTATACTTTACAACGAGAATTCATTCATTAGTGGAATTCTAGACCATACAAGAGTCTCGTTCATCAACCGTACAACCTGGCACAGACAATCTCAGCGACAACTCTCACGGTAAAGGTAAACTTAACGGATAAAGAAGCTGAAGCAGGGTTAGGGCTTACCAACAGATACAGGCTTGAAAGGCGGCTTCCGGCACCAGCAGCGGCGGCGAGGAGCTTTGGCAACGTAGCAGCCACGCGGACAGAACAACGGCGAGCCCATCAACGCGGTGGCGACGGCAACTCCGCGATGGTTTCCTTTGCGCGCGTTTCCTGTTCGTGACTCCAACGGCGGTGGATCTGAAGATTATAACACGCAGTGGTTGCAGTGGCATTCAGGCTTTAGCGACGGCGTGGATGGACCCTTGATGGCCATGGTTTCCCCTGCGCGAAGCTGACAGTGCGAACGGCGGTGACCCTCCACAGATCCTCTCTCTCTGTCGCACTTTTCTTCCATGATGGCGCAACTGACAGCGCTGAGGACCGACGGCGTAGGTGGCGGGTGCGGCGGCGACTAGCTGGCAGCGACTCCCTCACTCTTCTCTGCTTCCTCCGATCTCTCTCTCTCTTTTCTCTTATTAGATCCCTATCTCTTTCTCTTTTTGTTTATTCACAACCAGTGCTGTGTGGTATTTGGGGTTGAGGGGCGAAGTTGAGTGATGAGTGGCGGTGAGATGGGGTTAGGTGAGGTTAAGGTTAGGGTAGAAAATTAGGGTTTCTGATTGGGAATTTAGGATTTGATTTGGGGCAAATTGGGGTTTTGTTTAATTTTAATAAAATTAAGAGATATTATATTAAATTAAATTTTAAATTAATCCTTTAAAATTATTTTTAAAAATATTATTTAATTATCAATTTGTTAATTGACTTTTAATTAAATATTCTAATTTAAAATATAAAATAATATAATTATTTTTCTTTGTTTATCAAATTAAAGTATTAAATTTTAGAAACTCTATTATTTAACTAAATTGTATAAAATTTTTATTCTTTTGCAACTGTTAAGCTGTATAATTTAAATATAGAAAATTATTCAATAACTATAAAATTAAGTAAAATTTTTAATTAATTATCAAAATCTGATTTAATTAGATTTAATAAAATAATTTCTGAAAATAAAATTTCTAATAAATAAATGAATTGAAATTAATTCATAATAAGATTTATTTGAAAATTCTGAGTCTTACGCTTAAAGTAATATTTAATATATATCACCTTTTAAGTAAATTTCAGTTGATATTAAATTTCAAAAATGACAAAAAAAAATTTATTATCTTTATATCTCAAAAATTTATACATTTTCTTTGAATAAATAACAAATTATTTTATTTTAATTTAGCCTTTTATTCTTATGATTTGATTTTGACTCAAACACAAAATCTAATTTTTGTTTCAACATAAATGATATAATTTTTGTGTAATGCAATATGTAATACTAATAAAATATATACAATAACAATATAATAATAACAATTTACTTATTTGAATAAAATTTATGTCTACCTTTAGTTAAAAAAAATTACTTATTTGAATTATTTTTTTCACTATTCATTCATTGAATAATTAAATACAACTAAGCACAATAAATTAACTTTTTTGTTTTCTTATTCATTGAGTAGCACATATGATAAATAAATTGTATTAATTATGTTAGAATATATTTTAAATAAATTGTGCACGAAAAGGATAAAGAATAAAAGAAAAAGTGCTAAAAGGAAAAATGTAATAGGTGTTGTATTCGAGAAAGTGTAATAAGATAGTTTGACTTTATTAATTATTAACTATTAATTATTTAGTATTATTAATTACGGAAAAGCTCTTGATACAAGCCATTAGGGCTTGTATGCTTTACAAGTTCATTAAGCAATAAAACAAAAAAACGCGCTGCTACACATACGTTGTATACACGCGCTATATAAGATCCCGCGTATATCTAACTACCAAATTTAAAAGATTTGTTTCCTTCTTCGTTTTCGTTATTTGGAGATTTGCTTGTTCTTCTTCTCGCGCGTCTTCCCTCCTTCTTCTCCATCGTTCCTTTCCTCTCCTTTTCTCACTGGTATGTTCTTCGTTTACGTTACTTTCCTCTCTCTGTGCAACTCGAGCTTCGTTTTCTATTTTGATTTGTTGTTTTCTGAAATCAAAGTTTGAACTCGTTTTAAAGATAATGGATCATTCAACCTCAGATTGTCAGCTGAATCCAGGCGAAGTGGATTATGAATTTGAATCTAATGAAGTTCCTGAGGTTTGATTTACATAGGATTAGTATGAATTTTCTTGCAGTAATTTGTATAGCATTGTGTAGTTGAAAAATTGTTGAACATCGACTGTGAAACTAACACGTTAACATGAATCTGTCGATTCAATGTATTAGTTTTGATTAATTATCTGAAATTTATAGCAGACGCTCGGGTGTAGATCAGGTCTTTTTTGGGTGTATTTTTGCTAGAAGTGTGGGTGTATTTACACTTTACTGGTTTTTTGTTATTTTAACTGAGTTGTTGTTGTTCAGGTGTATTATATCAGACATGATTGGGTGTGTTTTTAGTTTTTGACATGGTGTATTCTGCAGCATGTGTATTTACAGTTTATGACTTTATTGTCATTTTAGTTGAGATGTTGCGGTTAGGGTATATCATATTAGACATGATTGGGTGTATTTGAATAATATATATGGGTGTATTTGAATCATATCTATGGGTGTATTTACAGTTTTTGACATGGTGTAATGTGCAGCCTCTCTCGGTTGTTGATGACGAGCTTGTTCTGAAGGTTGGAATGACCTTTACCACCCTTGAAGATGCTGGAAAATTTTACAGGAACTACGCCAAGGCTGCAGGTTTCTCTACAAGAGTTCGGTGCACAAATAGGAAGGGAAACGAGATTAAGAATCAACTGATTACATGTAGCAGAGAGGGAAAATGGAAATCTAAAATATCTCCGACCGAGAAGACCAATCCAACAGCCGGTCTAAACTGTCCTGCAAGAATTTATAAACACACCCCTGCTGTCCAAGTAAAGCAGAGATGCTCAAACAGCACAGGGAACTAAGCATGTCCATTCGTCGTACAATAGAGAATAACGAGGAGGCCAGTATCAGACCAAGCAAAACCTACCAATCATTTGTTGCGGCTGCCGGGGGTCACCGCGAGTTAAATTTTATCGAAAAGGACGTGAGGAATTACATTACCAGGGAAGTGCGGAATGTTTCCGAACAAGAAGATGCAAAGGAATTCGGGAAATATTTGTTAAGAATGAAAGAGAAGAATCTGAATTTCTTTTTTGAGCTCGAACTCGAGGAGGATCAATCTATTAAGCTGGCTTTTTGGGCCGATGTAAGAAGCAGAGCTGCCTTTGATTATTTCGGAGACGTCATTTCATTCGACACCACCTACATTACAAACAGGTAACAAACTACCCCTGTTTATGATGCTAAATTAATGTATTTTTATGAATTCGCAGCAGAGGTGTATATTGGCTGTTTCTTTGGGTGTATACGAAGAATCTGTTGGGGTGTATTTAATGATTTTGCATTCTGCACTATGGTGATTTATTTCAGGTATAATTTGGTCTGTGGTTCTTTTGTCGGGGTGAATCACCACGGTCAGTCAACACTTCTCGGATGCTCTTTGATGAAGAACGAAGAAATTGAATCATTCAAATGGTTATTTCAATGCTGGCTTCGTTGCATGGGAGAAAACGCTCCGAAAGGGTTTCTCACCGATCAGTGCGCATCAATGAAAAGGGCTTTAGAGGCCTGTATGCCAACAACAATTCACCGTTGGTGTATTTGGCACATCATGAAGAAGATTCCAAGCAAATTAAACGGGTACAAGGGACATGCCGATATTGAACAAGAAATGAGCCAAGTTGTTTGGAACTCTCATAGCAAAGACTCATTCGATAGGAATTGGAATGATTTTCTGCTGAATTTTGGTCTTGCGGACAACAAGTGGCTTTTAGGTAATGTCTTTTTAAAATCTGCATCAGAAGTGTAAATTGCATGTTCTCTCGGGTGTATTTATAGTCTGTGTTTGGGTGTATTCTGCAGATCTGTACGAAGACCGTCACATATGGGTTCCTATCTATCTGGATCACCACTTCTGGGCAGGGATGAAAAGCACACAAAGGAGCGAGAGCATGCATTCATTTTTTAACAAGTTTATCACCCGGAACAGCTCGCTTATTCAGTTCGTCAAACAATACGATAATTGCCTCGGAAGCAGGGAGCAAGCAGAGAGAGAATCATATGCTGCAGATTTTCATACGGTCATACCGTGTGCAACCAAATCCTCCATTGAAGCTCAGTTTCAAGATGCGTACACTCATCAAAAGTTTAGGGAAGTCCAAACGTGATTCAGAGGAAAGGCGAATTGCATCACCAGATTAACGAATTCTGCTTTAGGCTATTCAGTATACGAAGTCGGAGAACAAGTTTCCAGCTCAATATTCAACAAGTTTGTGGTTACTTACGACTCAGTTACAGCCAAGGTAAAATGCCAATGCTTATTATTCGAGTCGAGAGAGATACTGTGTCGTCACGCACTAAGCGTGTTAAGCTTCGAACAAGTAAGCTAAGTGTCACCTAGATATATACTGGAACGATGGAGCAAGAAGGTAAAGAGGCGACACACACACATTAAGAGCAGCCACGACGAGCCACTGATGGAGCCAAGAAGCAAGAGGTTCGACCAATTGGTTTTTCGTTCACAAAATATTTGTGAATTTGCATCCGAATTGGAGGAGCTGACTGCAATTCTGCACCGTGCGTACGATAACGTCATGGCTAAGATGGAATCTTTAAAAGCCAAAAGGAAGGGGACATCTTCTTTATCCCACGAAGACGCCAACTTGGAATCCGTTAACGAGCTTCAAAGCCCGCCAAGGATTCGAACAAGAGGACGTCCAAAAAATAGGCTAGGTTCAAAGTTGGACAAACAGATCGCAAATGCCACAAAGAAGAAGAAGACGAAAGTTTTAAGCGAGGTAAAAGTAATGTTCTTTAAATTTGTGGCGATTGAGTTTATTTTTCTCGTTAATAGTTTAGCTAATATGTGAGTGTTATATTCAGATAAACCTATTTGATGCTGCATCAGCGGTGCATTCAAATTCCAGCCAATATCAAGGACATGTTATGAATTATCAGTTCAGGGTACCAGCAGCAGGGGATAACTCTTTGGGTGTATAGTTTTTCAGAATATGTGTGTAGAAGCACTGTGCTTTTGGGTGTATTTTTGTTAATTCACAATTTACATATAGATACATATATATAATATTTGTGTTTTAGGGTTTACAGGTTAGGGGTAAGGGTTTAGGTTTTAAGTGTTTAGGGTTCAGGGTTTTAGTCTCAAAGCATCAGAGGGGGATATATTTCAGGGTGTATGTTCAACTTTATTTGGGTGTAAAAATTCGCAGGTTATGGGTGTATATTTGATTTGATGTTTTTCTTCATATTTTAGTACCTGTAATTCATACATTTTGAATACAGCACAGACAGTTTAATAGCACAGACAGTTTGGGTGTATATTTTATGCAATCTTGGGTGTATTATTACACTTGCGTTGGGTGTAAAAGTTTATAATTTGCGTTTATATATGCCTTGATTTTTTCCTTCATATTTTACCACCTGTAATACAGCTTTTGAATACAGCACAGACAGTTTAACAGCACAGATAGTTTAATTATGGAAAAAAATATACATGAAATAGAAGTTGTTGATAAATGGCAAATATTTACAGCATTTGTTCAATTACAAACTACCCAGCAGTTGGATTACGCACTTTCTATATCAGCAGAATTTATCTGACAAAACGGACTCAATAATACAGAGGATGGCTTCGACAGCCTTATAGCATTACTCTCTCTAATTGCCTGATCTCTCTCTTTATTCATCTCACTGAATAGTATCCGCGAAGCATATTCCACTCTATAGTGGTCCGCCTCCTCCTACAATTAAAAAGTATATTCTGTTTAAACAGCAATATTAATTCAGTAAAGTAATACAGAGTTATATAGTTCTAAAGACAGTTACCTGTTTCCAATTATCCCATTCATACTTCCCCTTTTTAATGTTTTCCGGCTCAATTAACTCAAGCCACTTCATAACGTAGATACCGCAGTCATAGCTGAAAACGAAGAAAATAAATTACAAATCTCATTTAGGAAAGTTTAATGTTCAGAGTCACAAATTTATACCTTGATTTTTGGCCTGATATTTTAACATATGATGCTTTAATTTCCTTCTCCTTCTCGTCTTTCTGCAGAGGTTCCCCGCCAGCATATGCTCTCAATCTTGAAAATACATATCCCTTAAATACCAAAACAAATCAGTAATACACCCGAATGAATGCACAAGATACAACCAACTGAATGGACAAAATACACCCAACACAACTAACTAAATACACCCAACTTGATAAACAACATACACCCAAATGAATGCACAAGATACAAAGGCAAATGGTTCCACAAAATACACCCAACCCGACGAAGAAATTACACCCAAAAGAGAACATAATTACACCCAAAGCAAAACATACATACACCTTATATTGAACTGAAATAGACCTATCTATTAAAGTAAAGAACACAGAGGCAACTTACAGTGAATTTATTAAGCTGATTTTTCTCATTGCTTGGAGCTTTCTTGTGTAGCGGGTCAAGTATACGACATCTCTGCTTTGTTGTATCAATCACCCATAACCACCAATGGCCCGAGTAGCAAACAGGTGCAAAAATCTGAAGGATTGCCACATTTCAACAGTGTGTTATTTTATTTAGCATATAAGTAAAGAACGGTACTAACAAATTTAGCAAATGAAAACTTACATATGGATGAGAAGTTATTTTTTTTTGCATCTATGAAAGGAATAAAGCTCGGGTAGTCTTCCACCCTGAATTCTTTATTGGTTTTCGATGATATGAATTTCCCATTTGGGTGCTTCGAAAGGGCCATGCTCTGCAACAATTGCGAACAAAAAATGAAATACTGAAAATACACCCAAGTAAATAATTTAAATACACCCAAATGACTACACAATATCGGGGGACAGACAGTATACTTGTTCTTGAAACCTTTTATCATTTTTCCGGTTGAGGATGTGGCACATGGCAGATACAATCTAGAAATATATGCCAAAATCAATTTACGTTAATAAACATTGCAGTAAACTTTGGTGTAAAACATTAATGTTATTCTAATATTACCTCAGATTCTATATAACTTTCTGCCTGGAGGGATGCAAGGTGCATTCTAAATAAAATGTAATTATCTTGCGCCATCAGAGTGCAGATGTGGTCATACTCGTCAGTACTGCCATCTGCGTAAGTCTTCAGTCGTGTCCCCCAGATGTAGCACTTTTCTTTCATATCATCCGTAATCTGATTTATTCCCTCAGGAGTTTCAAACTTCCCAGAACTTTCTCCCCCAGTCTCCCTTTGAATTTGTGGACTTTTACTTTTTTCTTTCGCTGCACTGCTTGCTATTTTTTGTACCAAATCGTCTAATTATTCTATCAAATTTGCAGCTTCTGGAGATTTTGTCCTTTCTGTCTCCTGCGTTGACGCTCCCTCCTGGCTTGAATCAATCAAGCCAAGGCTGAATGATGGCACTGGATCTGTTTTAGGAACATAGGATGCTGTCCGTGCCATCATCATCAGGGCAACAACGTCTTCTGTGTCTGGAAGATTGTGTCATCATGTATAACGTATTATAAGAGTAAAAATATACGGATCATAAGCAAAGATTGATTTTAGTATGATGAACTTACATTTTAGATAGAGCTGGGGGAAGCGTGGGTGTGGTTTCTTGAAGTTGTTAGGGGGGTTCAGGAGTGCTGCACAGTTACACAAAATTAATAATGGCGTAAAAAAAACTAACCAAGAACAATATACACCCAAACTGTTAGCAAATATACACCCAAACTCTAAACAAATATACACCCAATACTATTTCTTACGTTTCTGTAGTTCCTTCAATCTGTAGCGGAGGGGTTGGTTCAAAATCTGTCTCAGGTGTTTCTTGAAGTTCCGACACAGTGGTTGTTTGGGACGCCGGCACAAAAACTTGAATTGGGACTCTAAACAAGAAGAAAAATGAAAGGTTAACAACGCCTTTGAAAATAATAAGGTTATAAGGTTGAAATATTCTTGGAAAACTCACATTGCAAGCGCATCCGACGGTGTCTGTTCCCTCACAACCATCATATTCGAATCAGCGGGACTCAACCTAAAATACACCCAAAGAAAGTCAAAAAATACACCCGAACAATTCAAAAAGAAGACAGGCTTTGTTTTTTGAGAACTTACATACTTGTAGTTTTTGCTTTTTTTTCCTGCCTTTTTTTTCTTGAATAAAATAATAAAGGGCTTTTTTTTCTAAAAAAATATATATAGAATTAGAAGTAGAATTTAATAGAAGAACAAAATTAACGGTTATCTGAAAGAGAAATTACATGCTCTCTAACGGCTGGTTTACACTACTCTGTTCTGTGCGTCCTTGAGAGGAAGGATCATCACTTCCCAAGTTCACAGCCGGTATTCTAAACAGATTTCATGTTATTCAGACAAAATAAGATACAGGTATAAAATACACCCAAATGAATGCACAAGATACAACCAATCAAATGGACAATATACACCCAACACAACAAACGAAATATTCCAACTTAATAAACAACATACACCCATCTTGATCAACAAAATACACCCAAATGGTTTCACAAAATACACCCAAATCATGATAACAAGACTTTATTAAATAAATCTTTTTACGTTTCAGAGGAGACATAGCGACCTTCTGTCGATCGCAGGTCAGCTTGGTTCTCCCTGCGAAACAAGAAACAATTATTAGCAAAGAAAACACACCAAAATCTGAAATAGACACCCCCAACAAGACATACCCCTCTGCAGCAGATTTTTCAACGTTTCCCCTTAGCAATTCATCTAGTTCTTCACTTGATATTTCATATGTCTCACTACATTCATAAAAGAAGATGTTAACAAAAATAATTATGATGATAGACGGTAATATAGCTAACGAGGTACTGTACCTATCAAAGTATTGATGTTCTTCAGGAGATGAATCCTCCACAACAATTTTTTTCTTTTTTGGTTGTGTTCTGGGTGGGAAAAAAAAGTATGAATCAGAAATAAAAAAAGTAATTTTATCACAGAATATTTATCCAAAGAAGTGCTTACTTTTTTGGTGTTGTTTTTGTCTTTTTCTTTTTCTTTTTCTTCTCCGCCGGTGATGATTTTTCGCTTCTATAAGTTAATAAGAGACACTTCAGTTAATACATGAAATCTTTATAATGAAGCCAAAAGAAAGGAGTAATAATTTCAGAATATTACTCATCACTTGATTCAGATTCAGATTCTGAATCAGAATCTGACTCCTCTTGACTCTTTTTTCTTTTTCTGGAGTCTATTCTATAAGGCAAACAATCATTATTTAGAACATACTAAAGATATAAAATACACCCAAATGAATGCACAAGATACACCCAACTGAATGGACAATATACACCCAACGCAGCAAACGAAATACACCCAGCTTAATAAACTACATACACCCAACTTGATCAACAAAATACACCCAAATGGTTCCACAAAATACACTCAACTCGAAAAAGAAATTACACCCAAGTATGGTACTTACTTTTTTCCCTTTTTGCTGGGGCGTTTTCTTGCTGAATCCTCTGAGTCTTCTTGAGTCTCAGACTCAAAGGTAGAACTGTCACTGTCAGTAGTTGTTTCTTCCTCCGAAGACAATGTTGAACTTGCCTTCCTTTTTTTTTGTTTTCTTGATTTCTTGTTTTTTTCTGTTTTCTTTATTTTTTTTCATTTTCTCTCTTGTTTGCGCCATGTTTACAATCCCCTGAAATATCAGATAATTTATTTAGCAGCATTCAGATAAATAAATATACACCCAATATATTATGTTCAACTTACCAAAATTTTCTCTGTTTCTGCATTCATTCTTTCGACCAACTGCTCCTTACTCCAGTTGGCAATCCATGGTTTTGGTGGTCTTTCAGCCCTCTTCTTGCCTTTGTTTTCTGAAAGATGAAAGTATATTATCATCAGGACAAAGAGGCAGCCATCAATTGCCTTCTTCTTTTTCTCCTTGTAGTCTGTGATGCCCTTGACGATGAAGGTCAAAACATGGCCCCCCCAGTTTCGCTCTGAGATGCCGTCCATCTAAAAAATTGGGGCCAGGTGCACAGACGAGATTTTGTTTATTGTCGTTGGCAAAAGGAACGCCATCTGTATATAGAGGATGAAAATCCTCTTGAACATTAGGCGTTCCTCTTCGTTACCAACGCCGATATCCATCATCTCATCGGTAAGACTTTTGAGGGTCTTACCCTGGAATCTTCTAAAAATTATTTTGTCATCCTCAGAAAGTTTCTTATACTCGACTTTCTGAGGAAACAGATTTCCTACAAAAAGAAAAACAACAAAGTATCAAAGTCGGTTCAAATACACCCAAGCATCAACTTAATATACACCTATAATTTTGAGCTAGTTACTTGTTGCATTGATGCCAAGCGCATGACCTATCTTTCTTGGGGTTATTTTGAAAGAACCATATCCTGTTTCCAGTCTGTTCTCCCCAAGTTTGAAGTTGTTTGCCAGCTCCCTTAACAGTTGGTGATGCACCCTTAGTGGTGGGATGTGCATCAACCCACCGAATCCTAGATCCCTCACAATCGCCTTCTTCTCCTCAGTCATGTTTCTGAATTTATCACTTAGGAGATGTGTGGCACACTTAAGGTCTTTTGTTTGGTTTCTTGCTGCCATTTTCTCTGAAATAAAAAATACACCCAAAGATATCAGTAAGATACACCCATATATATGAGTCAGATACACCCATTGATAACAGTAAGATACACCCATAGATATGATTCAGATACACCCATTGATAACAGTGAGATACACCCATAGATATGATTCAGATACATCCATATATATCAGTCAGGTATCACTCAAACATGCTTCAATATCAAGCAACATTACAAGGTCAAGCAATATACACCCCCCAATCTACGAAATATACCCCCAAAAATCAGTTACCAGAAGATCTAGAACAACAAGAATAACAGGAGAACCTAGAACAACAACGTAGAAGAACAGTGTAACAAAGAAGGAAGAATAACAGTAAACCCTAGAACAACAACGTAGAAGAAAAGTAAACCTAGTTCGTAATGTAACGCACCTTGAGTATTCTTGCTTTGTTTTCGCTGGAGATTCTTGATGGAGATTTTGATGGTGTGTTGATGGAGGTTTCGAAGGTTAGCGACGAGTTCTATATTTTGATTTTCGATTTTCGCTCGAAAATGGAAGGGTTGCTTTGTCTTCGAATTTCTTTGAGAAGTGGAAGAAGTGGAAGAGTCTGCCATTACTCGTAGCGTACGTAACCGTTTGAGTGGCGAGCGCGTGAATGTTACGCTCCATTCAATCCTTCTTCATGCGCGTGAGTTGTATTTGGGTTGGGCCAACTTGTAAACTTGTAAGCTTGTATGTGTAGCAGGCCCGTATTAATTATTGTTGCTATTATATATTAGTTGAAAACATTTTAGTTGTTTATTTTGGTGCAAATCTATTATTTTAATATTTAATAAATTAATAAAATAAATTAATTCATATAATAAATAATTAGCATAATTAATTTAATTTAATCAATTGAAAAATACCTCCAATATAATAATTAAAGAATATCTCTATTACCTATTTTATTTATAAATCAATTAATTGATATAGTGAATTATAATTAATTAATAGATATAAATTATAATAAATTATGTGATACTTAAATATTTAATTAAATTATTAAGTTGATATAATTAATTTATTATATTAAATTAAATTTAATAAATTAAAAAAATAAATTAAAAAATACTTTTAAAAATATTCCACGTAATTACGTATGTTCTATCAGTAGGTGCAGAAATTCGATTTTAATATAATTAATATAATAGATAATAAATTTGAAAATATAAAACAACCAAAGTAACATAATGAGAGAACATAATTCAACTATGAACTTAAAAAGGGAACATTTGATTTCATATTATAATTTAAAACAAAAAATCATAATAAAATGACAAAAACAAATTAACACGTAGAAAGGAAAAATAAGTATAAAGAAAAAAAAGTGAAAAATTAAAAATAAAATATAATGATGGTGAATAATTTATAAAAATAAATAAAATTAAAAAAAAAGATATTTTATATTTTTGTTGAAATTTTTAAATTTATTATTTATTAATCTCTTTAATCTGTATATATTTTGTTTTATTCTATATAAATTTTTGAACAACTATTTGATATATACACATATATATATTTTAAAATAATTATTGAATATATATTTATATAAATATATGAAGAATGATAGAAAATGATTAGAATTTATTTTTTTAGTCATCAGTTAGTCACTAATATTTAAAAATATAAGATAAAATATATTGTTAGATTATTAGAATAAAAGAATTAGATTAAAAAAATTGAGTTGATCACTAACTAAGCTATAAAACATAGACACTTTACTGAGTTAGCATATCTGCGTGTCAGACAAATTTCAGATACGATACAGATTAGGGATGGCAAAATCCCCCGAGACGTGGGGATCCCTGCGGGGACTGCCCCGAATGGGGATCCGATTGTGGGGAATTTTCCCCGCAGGGATGGGGATGGGGGACAAAATTCCCCCGAAGCAGGCGCGGGGACCCGAGTGGGGATCTCCGCCCCGTCCCCGCTATTCCCCGAAATTTATGAATTCCTTGAATTATCCTTAATAGTTTATTTCTCATATATGTTTTTTAGAAATTTCTCACACACACATATATATAGAAACCCAAAACTCCTAATCTTTATTTGCATAACCCTTCTTCAATTCAGAGATTCCTAAGGCAGTCCATACTTCATCCAACCTCTCTGCAGCCACCCCTTCGTCACTCTTCTCACCGCATCGTCACACCTCACCGTGCCATCACCCTTACCGCGTCGTAATTTCTTTTTGCGGCGTTCTTTTTCATAACTCTGCCGTCGTGTCCATTCTCTTCTTTGTTGCCGCGTCTCCCACCTCATCTACTACTTTGTCCTTTGGCTCGTCGTTGCGTCCCCATTGCGTTATTTCGAAAGAAGTCACCATCGTGTCATTTAGACTTTTTGTATAAAATCTTGCAGTTTTTGTATAAGATAGATACTTGCAGCTCTATTCATATGGAAAGTAATAATTAGTTAGAACTATTATGTACATGGGGAATGGGGTCCCCGCGGAGAATGGGGCCCCGTGGGGAATGGGGATGGGGAGCAATATTCTTCCACGACGGGGAATGGGGCGGGGATGGGGAGCAAATCTCAGGGCGGGGATGGGGAGCAGGGAGGCATCCCCCGCCCCCGCCCTGCCCCATTTACATCCCTAATACAGATCAATCCAACACACGTGTTTGTCATGCTCAAACGGTGTCTTAATAGAAAAATAAAAAATTATTTTCAGACATATTTAAAACACTTAAATACCATCACGTGTAAACGTATCTAACCTTATTCTTAACATATATTTTAAAAATAAATTTAAAAATAATATATTATTATTTATTAAAATAAAAAATATTTTAAATAATTTATATAATTAAAAAATATTTTATATTTAATATATATACAATATTTCTGTATTTTATAAAATTATAAAATTTGTGTATTTTAATATCTCTGATGGTATTAAATGTCTTTTACATTATAATAACTAATTTATGTCCAAAAATAATAAATTATCAGGGACCTCCCATTTTTTTTTATATTAACTTTTTAATTTACTCGTATGTCGTTTTTTTGGTTTCTCCATCTTTTCTATATATAAGGCCGCTCCATTATCATGTTCATCTCCCCTTTCCTTTCTAGCTCCTATTCTAGGCCAAAACAGAGTACCAGTGTTGTATCAATCGGCTCTTGAAATACAATACCTACCACAATTAACCTCCTTCGAAACATTACCAATAAAGGGAAAAAGAGAAAAGTTCTATATGGTTGCCGACACCATAGCCATCAACTACCACAGCGACCGGATCTTACCCGAACCGGATGTCTTCATTCGCACCTCCGCCGGAACACGTATTCCTGCCCACTCCAGTATTCTGGTCCGCCTTCCACTTTCCATTTATCTCGTTTCGTCTTCAATTTTCATTTTTTTTCTTCTATTGCTCACGTTTTTTGTTTTCTTTCTTTTATTTATTCCTAAATCTCAGGCTTCTGTGTCGCCGGTTTTGGAGAACGTCATAGACCGCCCGCGAAAACATCGGAGCTCCGAAAGAATCATCCAGATTCACGGCGTTCCCTGTGAAGCCGTAGCCGTCTTCGTCACCTTCATCTACACCTCCAGGTTAGTTAGTAAGTTACAGCTCAAACAAGAAACAGCATTCTGTTTTTTTTTTTTTTTTGCTATGAAATGACGGGGATGCCCCTGTGGGGATGGTGGTGCAGGTGCACGGAGGAGCAGATGGACAAGTACGGGGTTCACCTGTTGGCATTGTCGCACGTGTACAACGTGCCGCAGCTGAAGCAGAGGTGCACGAAGGGGCTGGCACAGCGCGTGACGGTGGAGAACGTGGTGGACCTACTTCAGCTGGCGCGTCTGTGCGACGCGCCGGATCTAGAGGTGAGGTGCATGAGGCTGCTCATGCGGCACTTCAAGGCGGTGGAGAACACCGAAGGGTGGAAGTTCGTTAACAACAACGATCCCTTGCTTGAACTCGATATCCTTCGCTTCATCGACGAACACGAAACGGTACTAATAATTCAACCAATTATTATATCACATTATTGATCTAATTCATTAATAATTGACTACAAATTAAAGCTTCCTCAGATGAATCAGAATAATGTACCAATTCATTACCAGCTGTTGAACAGAACAAAACATGCCATATTTTTTATTTTTTATTAATTCTCTGCTTTTTGCTACAAAAACACGCCATAAATTAGATGTTACATATTTTTATTAGGCACCTAATTTAAATAAAAATGTCAAAATTATTTTTTCATAAACATGTTTTGTTAAAAGTATAATTTATTTATTTAGTCACATTTTTAAAAAAGATAATATTTTTATAACATTAAAATCTAACCTTATATTACAATTCATCATTTAATGATAAAAAAAATATTAAAATCTAATTTTATATTATAATTCATCATTTAATAATAAAAAAAATATTTTCATACGAAAATAATTACAAAATCTTCATTCGAGCATCCACTTTTTATTATTATGTTGTCTCAAAGTTCTTGTACTGGTAAATTATTGCATTACCATCCCATTACGTTACCACTTACTAGCCTTATGAAATTTAGTAATTTACGTGTTTGATATGCGATATTTTTATTTTATAAAACAAAGTAAAATATAAATCAAATGTAAGAAATACTTGTTGGAAAGCAAAACATACGTAAGTAATATCACTAAAAACGTGCAGCTTAAATATATTATTTGTTAGTATTTAGAATCAAATAAAAAAGTAATGAAGAAATATAAAGGTTCACTGTTGTTAAAAAATGATGAGTGGATATAAATGAATGATTTTACAGAGGAAAGAGAAATGCCGGAGGCACAGGGAGGAACAGAGGGTGTACTTTGAGCTAAGCGAAGCCATGGACTGCTTGGAACACATATGCACCGAAGGCTGCACCGACGTTGGGCCATGCCACGTGGACACCAGAAAGGAAAGGAGGAACCCCTGCAGCAGATTCAACACGTGTCACGGCCTCCAGCAACTGATTCGCCATTTTGCCACGTGTCAGAAGAGGATGAAGCTGGGGTGCCTTCGGTGCAAGCGAATGTGGCAGCTCTTCAGGTTACATGCCTACGTTTGCCAGCAAACTGATTCTTGCAAGGTTCCTCTTTGCAGGTAAATTTTCTTTCATTCTTTATTTTCCACGGTCAATGAAACATAACATATTAACACATGATGGACTTTAATATGTCCTTTATTCTTATTTCTAATTTTGACTTTCTACCCATTTACCAATTTTTGAAGGGAGAAAAGTAGTTTCTTGCAAACCAAGTAGTTCTAAGACTTAGGAGGTATTATTTTTAATAAAATTATAATCATAAAGCGAAACGGGGTCTGAATTGTAGTTCAAATGATTCCGTCAAACGTGATATATATCAACAAGAGATCGATGTTCAGTGCTCTTTTTTTTTTATTTTTTATTTTATTAGTTCACCACGTGATAAATTAATAATTAATATTCTGATCCGTTCCCGATTCCCATCATCTGAAGAGTCACACCTTTGGTTCTTGTCAATTAGGAATTCAACTAAAATAATTTGATAATATAAGAGAAAGTAGTGATTATGATTTGTATCTGAGAGTAATGTACAATTACTTTTTGGTCCCAGGCCAAGGTGGTGTTTATTGTGATTTGTGACTAGCTAGCTGACTAGTTTGCACGTTTATGAGCAGTTGAATCATCTTAGGATGTGTTTAGTAAACACGTTGGAAGCACAAGAAACGCGTTTAATCTCTTTGAACGTTGTAATTTTTGTTTGGCTAATTTTTTTTTTTGAACGCCAACATGATTCTGAGTAGGGGTGGCAAGCGGGGAAGCCCGCCATTTGGCGGGCTGGCCCGCCCCGCCCCGCCTAATGAGGCGGTCTCAGAATCCTAGCCCGCCCCGCCTAACGGCGGGCTGGCGGGCCGGCGGGCTAAGCCCGCCAAATATCCTCTTTTTTTTTTTTTTTTTTTTTTTTTTTTTTTTTACTTTTAACTATTAAATAATATATATAAAGATATAAAAAAATCTCTTTTGTTTTTTACTTTTAACTATTATAATTTCTAAAAGTATAAACAAATTATAATTTTTGTATTCACAAACATTAAAAGTCTTTGTAATTATAAATATTGTTTCCAAAGCAAAATAAACATAATCCAAAACATAATTAACAATATTGTCTCTAAAACAAAACAAACATAATTTAAAACACCCAATTTTCATCTTCATTCTCTTGTAAGTTGGGTTGTGGAAGTTGGGTTTTGGTAAAAAAAATTATAAAAATACCCCTTGCTAAAAAAAGACTAAGCCCGGCGGGGAAGCCCGCCCCGCCCCGCCAAAGCCCGCCAAAACCAGCGGTTTAAGCGGTGCGAGTTAAGCGGGCTTTTGCTATTTGGCGGTCCCAATTTTCCAGACCGGCCCGCCTTTTTTGGCGGGTTACGCGGGCCGGCCCGGCGGGTTTAGGCCCGTTTGCCACCCCTAATTCTGAGTTTGAACTCCCGTTCAGCAGAAGCGACAAATTGTAGCTTTTACGTTTAACTTCTGCGTTCACTTCATAAATTAAAAAATTAATTGGCATTCTATCAATTTTGCCATTCAATCTCATCTACAATAAAAAATACCAAAAATAATCATTAGAGTTTTTAAATTTTTTTCATAGCTATGCTTTACAAACAAATATTTATTAGTACTCTTTGTTAAGTTTTAATTTTTATCAATTATTTATTTATTTTTTTATTAACAGTATAAATATTTTTGTTTAGAATTTTTTTAGGTTCACTTATGTATATCATTGTATTTTTTTAATAAAATTTTTAATATTCATTATTCATATGTTTTTTTAATTATTTTTATTAATACGTATTTTTTTATAGAATTTTATTTTTTTATTTGATTTTGTATATTTTTTATTATATATTTTTAAATTAGTATATATTTTATTTATTATTATTAAATTTTATAATATAAATTTTATTAAAAAGATATAATTAAATATAAAAAAATATGAAAGAAAAATGCTAATAAATTATAACAAAAGAGTACTAATTTTTAATATATAAATTTAATTTTTTTTTAAAAATAATTATAGTAAAAAATGTTAAAATAATATAAATTTGAATAATATAAATTCATGTCGTTTTTAATAATTTTTGTCTAAATATAAATTTAAATAATATAATTTAAATAATATTTATTTTATTATAATTTATTTTGATACAAAATTACTAAATATAAATCACATTAACACTAACTCATTTTTTATTAAAATTAAATTTATAAAATTAATTTTATATGAAAATTTGCTTGCAAACTCTAATTCAAACACACACTTTGTTATTAGTACTTAGTATCATCTTTCTTATGGAGAAATTTCGCCAGTCAATCACTGCTGTTTCCCACTTCTCAATTGGAGAAACCAAATATACTGACGCAATTCATAAAGTCCATATACAAGGAAGAAATATTGGTCCATGCAATTAAGCAATATTATTAGACCTACTTTCATTTTGGGGAGTATTGGTTAAATAACCATGCCAAACGCATGTGCCCATCAGTATTTGCCTAATGGGCTCCACCAAAGGGCTCATATTATTTAGGATTTTAGGGGTTAATTGTTAAACAATAAAATACTTTTCGGAATTTCAGGGCGGCGAAGTCTACTCTCACTAAATGGTAAATTTCTATGGAACTGATGACCCAACAAATTTTATACCGAATTCTCTCTATAAATTTTCTTTAGATATAATACGCAATTTTTTTTAGTGATCAGTTGACTAATTGGTTTAAGCAAGTATTAGAAGTTTAATTTTATTTTATACATATAATAATTTATTAATTAATAATAAATTTTTAAATAAAATTTTAAATAATAATAAATTAATTTTTGACTTACGAAATTAAAAGATATTATTAAAAATTAAAAAAGAAGTAAGATTTTTTATTCAAATGAAATAATTTATAAATTTACTACAACAACTTAAAATATAAAATATAAAATGTAAAGAGAATTAGTTTTATTTTTTTTCTAAAATTAAGAGTGAAATTCGAATTTGAGAGTTCTATTTTAAGTTATTTAGTTCATTTACAAATAATTGAAGTAACAAATGATGTCATTATGTCAATGGATGGAATTATTATTTACTCAGGAAATCAATACACAAATGTTGACATCTATCTTCAGGCGCTCATCTTAATATCATGGTTTTTATTTGAATATTTTTATTTATTTTTTAACTTTAAGCTCCAAGTGGTTTAATAGCGTCAATTTGGGCCGGTGGTACACCTTTATTTAGTTCATGTCATCATATTGTCATTATCTTGGTTCTCTAAGTTCTAATCTTTATGATGATGGTCCTTATCTTATTCTATAGTTTTCTTATGATAATGGTGCTGTCTTATCAGGCCATACTTTCAATGTCTGATATTTTTTCCCTTATTCATGTGTCTCACTCTCCTTTATCACAGGCAAATTCAATTGAAGATGCAACAAGAGAAGAGAAAAGACGATTCAAGGTGGAAATTACTAGCAAAGAAGGTAGCCTCAGCCAGAGTCATATCATCTTTGTCTCTTCCAAAGAGAAAGCGTGATGAGGAAACTAAAGTCACCATGGACAATAATGGCTTCACAAGTTTTGAGTTACATTGAGTTTTATTGCAATATGATATTATCGTATATGTGACAATCAATTTCGTGTTGAAATGTAGGGTTTTTTTTTTTTAGGGGAAAGAATATTTTGTACTTCGTAGAGGCAAGAGGTTCTAGGATATTATTATATGAACCTGTTGTCTTTTGTGTCATTACTAGGGAAATGGCAAGTTGAGAATTGTATATTTTCTTTATTGTAGACAATATGGGAATTCAATTATATTAGATGTATATTAAAATTAGTCACAAAAATAAAATGTATTTTTAAAATATAAAATATATATTAAAAATAAATTAAATTATATATATATATATATATAGGTGAATGCTACCCAACCCTCTCTAAAATAACATGTAAGTTATCCTTCATTATGTGTCACGTCGTAATTGGTTCTTATCTTAACCATAGTTGGAACAAGAAGCGCCAACGTCATTGCCATCTATTGCCCTCCCACACAACCTCTCTTCCCAATATAGCCAGCGCCTTTTTTTTGCCATGTATCACTTCTTACCCACATCATTAATGATTAATTTGGTTATTAAATTTTTTTATTAAAAAAATATATCTTTATTTAATTACGTAATGGAACATATATTTATATGTAAAATATAATATAATAAAATAAATTTATTCAAAGTATTTAAAAGTATAATTAAAATCATGAACATACAAATATAATAATAAAATTTGTACTCCAAACAAATAAATATATTTTTTTATCATACATATATTATTTAAAAAATAAATATATTATTAAAATTAATAACAAAAATTTAAAATGATAAAATTTAATTTTTTTACCGTATTTTTTATAGTATTTTTATTTTTTTAATTTTTAATTTTTAATTTATTAGTACTTTATTATTTAATTAATAATTAAACAAATTATTTTTATGAAAATTTATTTTTTGTATTATACTAGAGAAGAGACCAATATAACAGTTTAAAAAATAAATTGTATAAATATTTAAGAGATAAATATGAAATACATACCTAAGTAATATTTAGTTTAGTTATTAAATTTTTTTATTAAAACAAATTTTTGTTTAATTATACGATAGAACATATATTCATATGTAAAATATAATATAATAACTCTATTTAGAGTACTTAAAAGTATAATTAAAATCAGAAAAAATATATTTTTTTATCGTACATAAATTATTTTTAAAAAAATAAATTGTTAAAATTAATAACACAAGTTTAAAATGATAAAATCTAACTTTCTTATAATTATTTTTTATAGTATTTTTATTCTTTTAATTTTTAATTTATTCATACTTTATTATTTAATTAATGATTAAATAAATTATCTTCATGAGAAATTATTTTTTGTATTATCTTAAAGAAGAGACCAATATAACAGTTTAAAAAATAATGTAAAAATAATTTTTAAATAAAAAATAGATAATATTAAAATTTTTAAATACAAAATAAATTATATAGATAGATATTTAAGAGATAAATATGAAATACATACCTAAAATAAATAAAACAGACAAAAAATAATTCTCTATTTCTTAAGAGTACTCCTATTTTGTCTGTTTTATTTATTTTAGGTATGTATTTCATATATATCTCTTAAATATTTATACAATTTATTTTTTAAACTGCTATATTGGTCTCTTCTCTAATATAATACAAAAAATAATTTTTCATAAAAATAATTTGTTTAATTATTAATTAAATAATAAAGTACTAATAAATTAAAACTTAAAAAAATAAAAATACTATAAAAAATACGGTAAAAAAGTTAAATTTTATCATTTTAAATTTCTGTTATTAATTTTAATAATATATTTATTTTTTAAATAATATATGTATGATAAAAAAATATGTTTATTTGTTTGGAGTACAAATTTTATTATTATATTTGTATGTTCATGATTTTAATTATACTTTTAAATACTTTGAATAGATTTATTTTATTATATTATATTTTACATATAAATATATGTTCCATCACGTAATTAAATAAAAATATATTTTTTTAATAAAAAAATTTAATAACCAAATTAACCATTAATTATGTGGGTAAGAAGTGATACATGGTAAAAAGAGGCGCTGTCTATACTGGGAAGAGAGGTTGTGTGGGAGGGCAGTAGATGACGATGACGTTAGCGCTTCTTGTCCCAACCATGGTTAAGATAAGAACCAATTACAATGTGACACATAATGAAGGGTAACTTACATGTTATTTTAGAGGGGATTGGGTAGCATTCACCATATATATATATATATATATATATATTTTAAAGATTGATTTTTGTGTATAAATAATATTTTTGATGTAAATTATACCTCCTTTGGTGTTCGCATAAGATTTTATGCGAATTTGAAGTTGGTGATAATAAATTTGCTTGCTCTTGTTTGGTGTATCATCAGTTCATTACAGTTTTGTTTATTAAATAAAATAATCATGGTATATATTAAAATTAGCTATTAAAATTAGTTATTAAAAATAAATTAAATAATACATATATTTATATATAAATATATAATGATTAATTTTAATGATTAATTTTGATGTACAAATAGCATTTTTATAAATCAAACTATAATTTCAAATTTTATTATCAACTCGTTATTATATGGTGATATACTGATATAACCATCTTATTTCTTATAGTAATCCCCCTCCCCCTCCCCCTCCCCCTCCCCCTCCTCCTACTCAGTATATATGCTAATGCTTCTTATATGCTAATTTTTTAATAATTAGAAATGAGAAATCGTTAATAGGCAATCCATATTCTGCGCGAATGCTATGGTATTTATATTTTACTGTCTAATTTATTAAAAAAATTAAAAATAATATTTAATTTAAATAATATAAAATAAATATTTTAAAATATTAAAAGTTTACTTTAAAAAAAAGTTAGACAAATTCAGCCTCAAAATAGTCGGCACTAGAGAATTGACCTTTTTGAATAAGATAACTGTAATAAGTAATGATGTCATGTCTTCCTAAAATCATGTTTAAATTTGAATTTATAAAAGCTGAAGTATGTATACATAATAATTAAGGAAAGGGTTTAGGGGAACAGATAGAATCATATTTTTGGGACATTATCATGGAAGATGGGACTTATGGCTGTGAATGAGATGCGCTTTTGAATTCTAAACCATAGATAATGGCCTCCGCATTAGTCCCACATTCGTATTCACTACTAGGGTCATATGAAATTAAAGTGTCTCATTGCTAAAACTAAAAGGAAGCTCTTTAAAAGCTCTCATTTGACCAATATATACCAAAAGGAAATGCACTCAACATGGAATAATCTTCAATTAATTAAGATATTTAATCTGTTGGTGATTGTTTCGGTATCCTCTAAAACATAGAGGGAGGATAAATTTATTTCTCATTGTGTATAATTACACAATAAATCTACTATACACACTTTTAACGTATGGATCGGAATTATCGCATCTCTAATTAATTTAATTATTTTGAGTGAAAAGTTTGGACAAAAACAAGCTTAGAGTATACATCAGACATACTTTTAAATTATACAACTATCAACATCTATATATATTTCAATAAGAATTAAAATGATGCGATAAATTAAATGTTTTGAATTCAATTTAAGTATAATACTCTTGCTATATTTAAATAAAATATGTAAGTATATTAAATGAATACACAATTAAATTTATTAAACGATTATACACAAAAAATGATACTTTATCCTCGCATTTTTGGAAGATATTGAAGAATTTGTCTAATTTATTTAAAAAAATGGTATTTAAGTATTATAAAATATGGGTCTGTATATTTAAATATTTAACAGTTATATAGAAAACATTAGAATCTAAATGTGGAATTTTTTAGCCAACAAGAAAGTTGGGAGAGAGAGGGAGAGAAAGGAAAGGGCAAAATTAGTTGAATGTGAGTCAGAAAAAAAATAATTTTAATTTTTTTAATAATTAATATTGATAAAAAGTACAGTAATATCTTAAAATATATGTTATACCAAAACATAATACCAATATAATATTCTATTAATCGATACGAATTCAAGAATGATAAACCATTTAGACTGCGTTTATTTTTGAGAACAAAATAAAATAAGACACTAAAAATAAGACAATATCTTTATTTATATTTTATCTATCAAACACAATTTGGTGTCTCTATATCTTTGTCTCAATATCCCAACTTATGGACATCCAGCACCTATCCAACAAATCATTTCTAGAACCCTTTAACAATGGAAGTTGCATAAAAATTTAAGGGCAAAGCAGAAAGAACGGGGTAACATCTTTAATAGCATAGATCAGTAGTTGTTGGTAGGTACGTAGAAAAAAATCAAATACTGAGGCAAAGCATTAACGGTCGGTCGAGTGGAGTTCCACTAACTCGACAAGGGGGTAATAGCAATATTTGTCAAACATATGCGCAGTGGAAGACAACATTCATATATAAAAATGGCAAAAATATATATTTTTTCTAGAATAAATTATTAAAATGATATAACAAAGTTTATATTATTAACAAAAAAAATTTTCGAAAAAATATTAACAATAAATAAATTCTAAAAATAATTTAAAAATATGTTAAAAAAATTAAATATTAAATATATATTTTTTAATTATTATTAAAAAATATTTATTTTATTTTTAAAATTTGATAATTTTATATTAAGTAAATTATTTTTTAAAATTCTTTTTAAGTATAAAAGACCACATTTTTTTGAAAAATAAAAAATCTTTTGTTCCAAAATTTTTGTGTGAATCTTTTAAATATTTATTCAAATATTTTACAAAAACTCGGATCATCAAATGGATAAGTCATTTGTTAAATACAAAAATTTTTTGTGGCTTACAAAAATATAATATTTATTAGTTATTTTTGTCATATTTTCAAATCATTCGAAATTTGTTTTGTCGATAACATCTTTTAGAGACTTTTTTGTCAGTGGCTGAATCTTTTAAGTAATGAATTGATAATTAATTTTTTTTAAAGTTGTTTATTTCATCACAGTTAAAAAATGTACTGTAAAAACTATAAATTAATAATAAAAGTATAAATTGTGAATAAAATAGAAGATTTAAGAGAAGAAATAATTATAGTAATATTCTAATTAATATTAATTTAAACGACACTGAATTTTCAAAAATATAAAATAATTTTTTTAAGTTTTAATTTCACAATAAATTTTATTTAAAGAATTTAAAAATAAATAAGATTATTAGACTAAAAATAAAACAATTAGCATAAGAATTGGTGGATAAAAATATAGTTCTTTAAAATAAAAAATATTTAAAAAATTATAAATAAAATTTAACTTGTAAAAAATTATTAAATTCACAAAATAAAAAATTATTAAAATATTAATGAAATGAAAACAAAAAAAATAATATTATAAAATTTATAAAAATTAATAAAAAAAACAATCCTCTAATAAATTTTTTGTTAAAAATTTAAATTTTAAATAAATTAAAAAATTAGTATCAGAATCAAAGTAACAATTTTAAGAATATAGCAACACTTTTTAATAAAGATAACACTTTTAATCTATGCCACGTGTCAAAAATTTAATATATGATAATTTATTCAATGGACGAGATCAAATATCTTTGTCTAAGTCTCAGCCTAAAAAAAATATATGTACTTTATTTTTTATTTAGTAAAATTTCGTCTCCACCTCTCTCTAATTAACAAAATAACGTGTCTTTTTACACTTTAAAAATTATAATTTGACTACTAATTATCATTTTTGTTAGCCAATAAGGCTTTTTTTTTTTATCAAATTCTTGTGATTTTTTAATGGCAAAATTTTACCTGAAACGTTAGATACCAATGTATCATATAATCATTGGAGATAAGTACTCCCTCGTACAGGTAATATTATTTTTTTTATAGTAAAGTGAAATTAGGTCCCTGAAGATTTTGTTCTCAGACTAATTAGTCTCTGAAAAAAAAAGTATCAATTTGGTCTTCCACAATAGTAAATAATGAACATGTTATGTCTTTTTATCAATTCATCACGTAAAACTTAACGATGGTACTTATATGTACCATTAACTACTCTGACATATCTACTTATAAAAGATCGTCACATAGATAACAACTTTTTAAGTGAAACTTCACCAGTTTTGATAGGATTCGTGGTAAATACAGAGCACTTGATAAATGTTATATAGAAACTCAAAAGATAATTAATGCTTCACTATCTAAATAATTACCAAACCACTTTTACCCATTTTTTTCCAAACTAAACCCTAATTTTACTCTAACCCTAACTCACCCATACACTCTCCCCACTACCCTCCAGACGCCACCCTCACGCAACATACAACCCCATGCCGAGAGAGAAGAGAGAACGGAAGAAGAAGAGAAGAGAGGAGCGGGCTGTCTGGTGTGGGAAATTGTGATTACACTTTTCACAACTCCGCACAACTAACTAGCAAGTGCACTGGGTTGTCCAAATAATACCTTACCTGAGTAAGGGTCTATCCCACGGAGATTGTCAGCTTGAAGCAAGCTATGGTTATTTTGTAAATCTTAGTCAGGAGATTAATAATAAGAGTGATTGTATTTATGAAAAATAAATAACATGAAATAAATAGTACTTGTGATTCAGTAATGGGAAACAGGCTGAGGTTCTGGAGATGCTCTGTCGTCTGAATCTCTACTTTCCTACTGTCTTCTTCTCCAAACATGCATGGCTTCCTTCAATGGCAAGCTGTATGATCCTCTCGGATGAAAAATACCAGGTACGATCTCTGCACGGCTAATCAACTGTCGGATTTCTCGTCTCGGATGAAAAATACCATGTACAGCTACCGCACGGCTAATCATCTGTCGGTTCCCACTAGCGTCGGAATAGGACCCTTGTCCTTTTGCACACTGTCACTGCGCCCAACATTCACAGGTTTGAAGCTCGTCACAGTCATCCCTTCTCGGATTCTACTCGGAATACCATAGACAAGGTTTAGACTTTTCGGATCCCAGGAATGCTGCCAATTGGTTCTAGCCTATACCACGAAGGTTCTAACCTCCGGACTCGGTCCGTGGATTAGAAACCCAAGAGATACGCACTCAAGCTGTCACCCAATGACTACGTTGAGCTCAGATAGAATGGGAGTGGTTGTTAGGCACGCGTTCATAGGTTGAGGATAATGATGAGTGTCACGGATCATCATATTCTCTATATTGAAGTACGAGTGAGTATCTTAGAACAAAATCAAGCGTGATTAAATAGAAAACAGTAGTAATTACATTAATCCATTGAAACACAGCAGAGCTCCTCACCCCCACCTATGGGGTTTAGAGACTCATGCCGTAGAAGATACAATATGAAGTGTAAAATATCATGAGGTGCTAAATGAATCTCTAAAAGTAGTTTTTATACTAAACTAGTAACTTAGGGTTACAGAAAATGAGTAACTAGGTGTAAATAGTGCAAAATTCCACTTCCGGGGCCCACTTGGTGAGTGTTTGGGCTGAGCTTTCAAGCTTCCACGTGCATCTGCCTCATATTGGAGTTAAATGCCACCCTGGGTGCCAAAATGGGCATTTAACGCCGAAAAGTATGCCAGTTCTGGTGTTTTACGCCAGAAAGTTTTTAGCTGACATTTAACGCCAGTTTGGGCCATCAAATCACGGAAAAAGTATGGACTATTATATATTGATAGAAAGCCCAAGATGTCTACTTTCCAACGCAATTGAGAGCTTGCCAATTGGGCTTCTATAGCTCCAGAAAATCTATTTCGAGTACAGGAGGGTCAGAATCCAACAGCATCTGCAGTCCTTTCTCAGCCTCTGAATCAGATTTTTGCTCAGGTCCCTCAATTTCAGCCAGAAAATACCTGAAATTATAGAAAAATACACAAAATCATAGTAAATATCAGAAATTTGATTTTTGAATAAAAACTAATAAAAATATAATAAAAAGTAACTAAAATATACTAAAAACTACCTAAAAACAATGCCAAAAAGGGTATAAATTATCCGCTCATCACAACACCAAACTTAAATTGTTGCTTGTCCCTAAGCAACTAAAAACAAAATAGGATAAAAAGAAGAGAATATATAATAAATTCCAAAAACATCAATGAAGATTAGTTTTAATTAGATGAGCGGGACTAGTGGCTTTTTGCTTCTGAACAGTTTTGGCATCTCACTTTATCCTGTGAAGTTCAGAATGATTGGCATCCATAAGAACTCAGAATTCAGATAGTGTTATTGATTCTCTTAGTTCAGTATGTTGATTCTTGAACACAGCTACTTTATGAGTCTTGGCCGTGACCCTAAGCATTTTGTTTTTCAGTATTACCACCGGATACATAAATGGCACAGACACATAACTGGGTGAACCTTTTTAGATTGTGACTCAGCTTTGCTAAAGTCCCAGTTAGAGGTGCCCAGAACTCTTAAGCACACTCTTTTTTTGCTTTGGACCACGACTTTAACCGCTCAGTCTCAAGCTTTTCACTTGACACCTTCACGCCACAAGCACATGGTTAGGGACAGCTTGGTTTAGCCGCTTAGGCCAGGATTTTATTCCTTTGGACCCTCCTATCCATTAATGCTCAAAGCCTTGGATCCTTTTTACCCTTGCCTTTTGGTTTAAAGGGTTATTGGCTTTTTCTGCTTGCTTTTTCTTTTTCTTTCTTTTTTTTTCTTTATTTATTTTTTTCACCACTTTTTTCTTTTTTTTTCTTTCTTTTTTTTTTTGTTTTTTTCTACAAGCTTTTCACTGCTTTTTCTTGCTTCAAGAATCAATTTTATAATTTTTCAGATTATCAAATAACATTTCTCCTTTTTCATTATTCTTTCAAGAGCCAACAATTTTAACATTCATAAACAACAAATTCAAAAATATGCACTGTTCAAGCATTCATCCAGAAAACAAAAAGTATTGCCACCACATCAAAATAATTAAACTAATTTCAAGATAGAATTCGAAATTCATGCACTTCTTGTTCTTTTGCAATTAAAAATATTTTTCATTTAAGAAAGGTGAAGGATTCATAGGACATTCATAGCTTTAAGACATAGACACTAGACACTAATGATCATGTAATAAAGACACAAATATAGACAAAACATAAAGCATAGAATTTGAAAAACAGAAAAATAAGAACAAGAAAATTAAAGAACGGGTCCACCTTAGTGATGGTGGCTAGTTCTTCTTCTTGAAGATCCCATGGAGTGCTTTAGGTCCTCAATATCTCTTCCTTGCCTTTGTTGCTCCTCTTTCATGGCTGATGAGCGGATATTTTATACGCTTTTTAGGGTTAATTTCATATAGTTTTTAGTATGATTTGGTTAGTTTTTTAGCATATTTTCATTATTTTTTAGGCAAAATTCATATTTCTAGACTTTACTATGAGTTTGTGTGTTTTTCTGTAATTTCAGGTACTTTCTGGCTGAAATTGAGGGAGCTGAGCAAAAATCTGATTCAGGCTGAAAAAGGACTGCTGATGCTGTTGGATTCTGACCTCTCAACACTCGGAATGGATTTTCTGGAGCTACAGGAGTCAATTGGCGCGCTTCTAATTGCGTTGGAAAGTAGACATCCATGGCTTTCCAGCAATATATAATAGTCCATACTTTGCTCAAGGATAGATGACGTAAACAAGCGTTTAACGCCAGTTCCATGTTGCAGTCTGGCGTCCAGCGCCAGAAACAGGTTACAAGTTGGAGTTCAACGCCAGAAACAGGTTACGACCTGGCGTTGAACGCCCAAAATAGCCCAGGCACGTGAGAAGCTTAAGTCTCAGCCCCAGCACACACCAAGTGGACCCCAGAAGTAGATTTCTGCACTATCTATCATAGTTTACTCATTTTCTGTAAACCTAGGTTACTAGTTTAGTATTTAAACAACTTTTAGATATTTATTTTATATCTCATGAAATTTTAGATCTGAACTTTGTAATCTCTGATGGCATGAGTCTCTAAACTCCATTGTTGGGGGTGAGGAGCTCTGCTGTGTTTCGATGAATTAATGTAACTATTTCTGTTTTCCATTCAAACATGCGTGTTCCTATCTAAGATATTCATTCGCGTTTAATTATAGAGAAGGTGATGATCCGTGACACTCATCACCTTCCTCAATCCATGAACGTGTGTCTGACAACCACCTCCGTTCTACATCAGATTGAATGAGTATCTCTTAGATTCCTTAATCAGAATCTCTGTGGTATAAGCTAGATTGATGGCGGAATTCATGAGAATCCGGAAAGTCTAAACCTTGTCTGTGGTATTTTAAGTAGGATTCTGGGATTGGATGGCTGTGACGAGCTTCAAACTCGCGAGTGTTGGGCGTAGTGACAGATGCAAAAGGATCAATGGATTCTATTCCAGCATGAGTGGGAACCGACAGATCATTAGCCGTGTAGTGACAGCGCACGTTGACCCTTTTCACTGAGAGGACGGATGGTAGCCATTGACAACGGTGATCCACCAACACACAGCTTGCCATGGAAGAAAATTTGCACTTTTGCATGCATGAGGGAAGAGGAATACAAGAGAAAAGCTGAAATTCAGAAGACAAAGCATCTCCAAAACCCCAACATATTTTCCATTACTACATAACAAGTAACCTTTAATTCATGCTCTCTTGTTCATTTGCAAGTCAACTGATAACCACAAATTAATATCCTGACTAAGAGTTGCAAGATAACCATAGCTTGCTTCAAACCAACAATCTCCGTGGGATTGACCCTTACTCAAGTAAGGTATTACTTGGACGACCCAGTGCACTTGCTGGTTAGTGGTACGAGTTGTGAAAAGTGTGATTCACAATTCGTGCACCAAGTTTTTGGCGCCGTTGCCGGGGATTGTTCGAGTTTGGACAACTGACGGTTTATTTTGTTGCTTAGATTAGGAAAAAAATTTTTCTTTTAAAATCCTTATTTTCTCTTTTTAAATTTTTTCGAAAATTTTATAAACTGATAATTGAGTTTTTCTGTTTGAGTTTAGTTTCATATTTTAAGTTTGGTGTCAATTGCATATTTTTATATTCTTTTAAAATTTTCAAAATTTGTGTTCCTTGTTCTTTCTTCATCTTCAAGTTGTTCTTGTTTATTTTTCTTGTTTGATCTTTAGTTTTTCTTGTTCTGTCTCTTTTCTTGTTTTTCTTGTGCCTTTTCAAAACATTAGTTTTCGAAAAAAACTCATTCTTAGTTATTTAAAAATACTTCTTCAAAACAAGTGTTACATTTACTGCCCAATTGGCTAGAGCGTTGGTCTATGTTCTTGGTAATTGGGTATCTTCTTTTTAAATTCTTTTTTTTAAATAAATTTTCTTTGATTAAATCTTGTGCCAAACTTTAAGTTTGATGTTTTCTTGTTGATTTTTCTTTGGCTTTCGAAAATTTTATTTTGGTTTTCTAAAAATTTTAAGTTTGGTGTTCTACCTTCATGTTCTTGTTGTTCTTGTGATTCTTCGAAGTGTTCTTGAGTCTTCCTTGTGTTTTGATCTTAAAATTTTTAAGTTTGGTGTTCCTTGGTGTTTTCCCTCCAAAATTTTCGAAAACAAGGAGCATTAGATCCAAAAATTTTAAGTTGTGTGTCTTTTATGTGTTTTTCTCTTTCATCATAAAATTCAAAAATCAAAAAAATATCTTTTCTTCATTCCACTCATAATTTTCGAAAAATTAGCATTAAATTAGTCATCAAATTTAAAAATCATATCTTTTTCAAATCATATCTTTTCCAATAAAATCCTTTCAATCATATCTTTTTCAAAACTTCCTAACCATTTTTCTTCTTTCTCTCTCTTCATTTTTTGAAAATCTTCACCCATTTTTATTTATTTTATTTTAATTTATTTTATTTTCAAAATAAATAAATAAATAAATAAAAATATTTTTTTTTTCTTTTTTCTCTATTTTACATCATCTCCCTTTCTCCATCATGGATCTAAGTGGAAATGAACAGTCCAGAAGGACTTTGGGGTCATATGCCAACCCCACTACTGCTTCATATGGGAGCAGTATCTGTATACCCTCCATTGGAGTCAGTAGCTTTGAGTTGAATCCTCAGCTCATTATCATGGTGCAGTAAAGTTGCCAGTATTCCGGTCTTCCTCAGGAAGAACCTACAGAGTTTCTGGCACAGTTTTTACAAATTGCTGACACAGTACATGATAAGGAAGTAGATCAGGATGTCTACAGACTATTACTGTTTCCATTTGCTGTAAAAGATCAAGCTAAGAGGTGGTTAAATAACCAACCTAAAGCTAGCATAAAGACATGGAAGCAGTTGTCAGAAAAATTCCTGAATCAATACTTTCCTCCCAAACGGATGACACAGCTAAGGCTGGACATCCAAGGCTTTAAACAAGGAGATAATGAATCTCTTTATGATGCTTGGGAGAGATACAGAGAGATGCTAAGAAAATGCCCCTCTGAAATGTTTTCAGAATGGGTGCAGTTAGACATCTTCTATTATGGGCTTACAGAGAAAGCTCAGACTTCTTTAGACCACTCAGCTGGTGGGTCTATACATATAAGAAAGACAATTGAAGAAGCTCAAGAGCTCATTGATACAATTGCCAGAAATCAGCATCTGTACCTAAGCAGTGAACCTTCCATGAAAGAAGAGGCTAGAACAGTGACTGCTGAACTGAGTCCTGCAGAACAAGCTACTGAATTCAATCAGCAATTGGATTTTCTAACAAAATAGTTAGCCGAATTCAAGGAGAGACTACAAGAGACAAGAATAGCTAATATAAATATGGAAGTACAATTAAAGCAAACAAAGCAGCAGCTGTCAAAACAAATAACAGAAGAGTGCCAAGCAGTTCAATTGAGAAGTGGAAAAATATTAGATGCCCCACCTCAAGGTAGTAGGAAGCCAAGAAATGAGCAAACTACCCAAAATCCATCTAAGGACAGTAAGAGCCCGAAGAGGAATAATTCTGGCAATCAAACGCCAGAAATTGGGTGGAAAGCTGGCGTTGAACGCCCAAACCATGCTCAGTCCTGGCGTTCAATGCCAGAAACAAGCAAGGAATTGGCGTTGAACGCCCAAAAGAAGCACAGTTCTGGCGTTCAGACGCCAGGAACAGGTGAGGAGTTGGCGTCCAACGTCACTCCAGCTTCTAACTCTGGCATTCAAATGCCAGTGAGGGATCAGACATACACAAGTGCTGATAACAACCCCTCTAAAAAGGCTTCTCCAACTACCTCTGTAGGAAATAAACCTGCAGCAACTAAGGTTGAGGAATATAAAGCCAAGATACCTTATCCTTAAAAACTCTGCCAAGAGGAGCAGGATAAGCAATTTGCTCGCTTTGCAGATTATCTCAGAACTCTTGAAATAAAGATTCCGTTTGCAGAGGCACTTGAGCAAATACCTTCTTATGCCAAGTTCATGAAAGAGATCTTGAGTCATAAGAAGGATTGGAGAGAAACTGAAAGAGTTCTCCTCACTGAAGAATACAGTGCAGTCATTCTGAAAAGCTTTCCTGAAAAGCTTAAAGACCCTGGGAGCTTTCTGATACCATGCATATTAGAAGGTAATTGCACCAAGACAGCTTTATCTGATCTTGGGGCAAGCATCAACCTAATACCTGCATCCACCATCAGAAAGCTTGGTTTAACTGAAGAAGTTAAACCAACCCGGATATGTCTCCAACTTGCTGATGGCTCCATTAAATACCCATCAGGTGTGATTGAAGACATGATTGTCAGGGTTGGGCCATTTGCCTTTCCCACTGACTTTGTAGTGCTGGAAATGGAGGAGCACAAGAGTGCTACTCTCATTCTAGGAAGACCTTTCCTAGCCACTGGACGAACACTCATTGATGTCCAAAAGGGGGAAGTAACCCTGAGAGTCAATGAGGATGAGTTTAAGTTGAATGCTGTCAAAGCCATGCAGCATCCAGACACACCAAAAGACTGCATGAAAGTTGATCTTATTGACTCTTTGGTAGAGGAGATCAACATGGCTGAGAGTCTCGAATCAGAGCTGGAAGACATCTTTAAAGATGTTCAGCCTGATAAGGAGGATTTAGAGGAATTTAAAGAGCCTCTGAAACTTCCTCAGGAAGAGGAAAAATCTCCTAAACCCGAGCTCAAACCATTACCACCATCCCTGAAATATGCATTTCTGGGAGAAGGTGACACTTTTCTAGTGATCATAAGCTCTGCTTTAAATACACAGGAAGAGGAAGCACTAATTCAGGTGCTAAGGACACACAAGACAGCTCTTGGGTGGTCCATAGGTGACCTTAAGGGCATAAGCCCAGCTAGATGCATGCACAAGATCCTATTGGAGGATGATGCTAAGCCAGTGGTTCAACCACAGAGGCGGCTGAATCCAGCCATGAAGGAAGTGGTGCAGAAAGAGGTCACTAAATTACTGGAGGCTGGGATTATTTATCCTATTTCTGATAGCCCCTGGGTGAGCCCTGTCCAAGTCGTCCCAAAAAAGGGAGGCATGACAGTGATTCATAATGAAAAAAATGAACTGGTTCCTACAAGAACAGTTACAGGGTGGCGCATGTGTATTGACTACAGAAGGCTCAATACTGCCACCAGAAAGGATCATTTTTCTTTACCATTCATAGACCAGATGCTAGAAAGGCTAGCAGGTCATGATTACTACTGCTTTTTAGATGGCTATTCAGGCTACAACCAAATTACAGTAGATCCCCAGGATCAACAGAAAACAGCATTCACATGTCCATCTGGAGTATTTGCTTACAGAAGGATGCCATTTGGGCTGTGCAATGCGCCTGCAATCTTTCAGAGATGCATGCTCTCTATTTTCTCTGATATGGTAGAAAAATTTCTGGAAGTCTTCATGGATGACTTCTCAGTATATGGAGACTCATTCAGCTCCTGCCTTAACCATTTAGCACTTGTTCTGAAAAGATGCCAAGAGACCAACCTGGTTTTAAACTGGGAAAAATGTCACTTTATGGTGACTGAAGGGATTGTCCTTGGGCATAAGATTTCGAACAAAGGAATAGAGGTGGATCAAGCTAAAATAGAGGTAATTGAAAAATTACCACCACCTGCCAATGTTAAGGCAATCAGAAGCTTTCTGGGGCATGCAGGATTCTATAGGAGGTTTATAAAGGATTTTTCAAAAATTGCAAAACCTCTAAGCAATCTACTAGCTGCTGACACACCATTTGTGTTTGACACAGAGTGCCTGCAGGCATTTGAAACTCTGAAAGCTAAGCTGGTCACAGCACCAGTTATCTCTACACCAGACTGGACATTACCATTCGAATTAATGTGTGATGCCAGTGATCATGCCATTGGTGCAGTACTGGGGCAGATGCATGGCAAGCTTCTGCATGTCATTTATTATGCTATCCGTGTTTTAAATGATGCCCAGAAAAATTACACAACCACAGAAAAGGAATTACTTGCAGTGGTCTATGCCATTGACAAGTTTAGATCATACTTAGTAGGATCAAAAGTGATTGTGTACACTGACCATGCTGCTCTTAAATATCTAATCACAAAGTAGGATTTAAAACCCAGGCTCATAAGATGGGTGTTGCTTTTGCAGGAGTTTGATATAGAAATAAGAGACAGAAAAGGGACAGAAAACCAAGTGGCTGACCATCTGTCCCGGATAGAGCCAGTAGAAGGGGGGTCCTTTCCCTCTATTGAGATCTTTGAAACCTTTCTGGATGAGCATTTGTTTGCCATTCAGGAAACACCATGGTTTGCAGACATTGCAAACTATAAAGCTGCAAGGTTCATACCCAAGGAGTACAGCAGGCAACAAAAGAAAAAATTTAGTACTGATGCAAAGTACTACTTGTGGGATGAACCCTATCTCTTTAAGATATGTGCAGACGGAATAATCCGTAGGTGTGTGCCTAGAGAAGAAGCACAGAGGATCTTATGGCATTGCCATGGATCACAATATAGAGGCCATTTCGGAGGTGAGCGAACAGCCACCAAGGTCCTCCAATGTGGCTTCTACTGGCCTACCCTCTATAGAGATTCCCGAGAATTTGTACGTAGCTGTGACAGTTGCCAGAGAGCTGGTAATCAGCCTCATGCTTACGCCATGCCTCAACAAGGGATCTTGGAGATTGAGTTGTTTGATGTATGGGGAATTGACTTCATGGGGCCTTTCCCACCATCATACTCAAACACTTATATTCTAGTGGCAGTCGATTATATATCAAAATGGGTAGAGGCCATTGCTACACCCACTAATGATACTAAAACAGTGCTAAAGTTCCTCCAGAAATATATCTTCAGCAGGTTTGGTGTTCCTAGAGTACTAATCAGTGATGGGGGCACTCACTTCTGCAACAAACAGCTTTACTCTGCCATGCTCCGGTATGGGATTAGCCATAAGGTGGCCACTCCATATCATCCACAGACAAATGGGCAAGCTGAAGTCTCTAATAGAGAACTAAAAAGAATCCTGGAACGGACTGTCAGTACCCGTAGAAAGGATTGGGCAAGAGGGCTGGATGATGCTTTGTGGGCTTACAGAACAACATTCAAGACTCCTATAGGAACCTCTCCATACCAGCTTGTGTATGGTAAGGCCTGTCATCTACCCATGAAACTGGAACATAAGGCCTACTGGGCAACCAGATTCCTGAACTTTGATGCCAAACTAGCTGGAGAAAAAAGATTGCTCCAGCTGAATGAGCTAGAGGAATTCAGATTCACTGCTTTCGAAAATGCCAAGCTTTATAAAGAGAAATAAAAAAGGTGGCATGACAGAAAGTTGTCATCTAGAATCTTTGAACCAGGACAAAAGGTTCTGCTGTTTAACTCCAGGCTCAGGCTATTTCCCGGGAAACTGAAATCCCGATGGAGGGGACCATATATGATTACAAGTGTATCGCCATATGGTTATGTGGAGCTTCAAGACATTGATTTTGATAAGAAGTTCATTGTTAATGGACAGAGAATCAAGCACTATCTTGAAGGCAATGTTGAGCAAGAGTGCTCAAGGCTGAAGCTAGATTAAAAACTCAGCAAGGTCCAGCTAAAGACAATAAAGAAGCGCTTACTGGGAGGCAACCCAGCCATTGGCAAAACTTTTTCTGTCGTTTTGCCCTATTCTTGATTTTATTTGTTTATATAAAGTTCACTATTAATAAGGCAAAGATTCAATTGCATAGGTTCACAGGGTTACAGAAGGATTCAGCACACAAAACAGAGAAAAAGAGCTCAATGGCAAGAAAACGCCAGTAAGAGGCACAACTGGGTGTTAAACGCCCAAAAGGAGCACCTACTGGGCGTTTAACGCCAGTAATGATTGCCATCTGGGCGTTAAACACCAGAAAGAAGCAGCTTCTGGGCGTTTAACGCCATATTGACAGCATCCTGGGCGTTCAGAAAAACGCCCAGTGACAAAGGAGTTCCTGGCGTTCAACGCCAGAAAGAAGCAACAGCTGGGCGTTGAACGCCCAGGAGAAGCAGCATTTGGGCGTTTAACGCCAGGATGGTGGGGAGGAGGTAAATTCGTTTTTATTTCACATTTTTTTATTTTAATTTTAATTTTCATGTTCCAATTCATGATTTCTTGCATAAACATGTTACAAACCCTAATTTCTAAAAACCCTACTTTAAAAATATCAAATGTATCTTAATCCATAAACACAAATTCTTTTTCAATCCAATCCAACTCTTTTTCAAATTTTCCAAAACAAATCTATCTCTTTTCCTTCTAAAATCTTTTCAACTCATCAATATCTTTTTCAAATCTCCACATTATCTTTTTCAAAATCCAAATTTATCTTTTTCAAATATCTTTCATATCTTTTCAATTTTAAATCACATCTTTTCATATCATACTTATTTTTTATAAATCATATCTTTTATCTTATCTTTTTAAAATTTTCGAAAACCCACCCCCTCCCTTTTAAATCCACATTCGGCCTCCCTCCTCTCATCCACCATTCGACACTAGCTCTCCTTCTATCCCTCACCTTTCTTTTCTTTTGCTTGAGGACAAGCAAACCTCTAAGTTTGGTGTGTTTATCTGTGATCACTAAATTATACCCACTAAGATCATGGCTCCTAAAGGAAAACAACCCACTCCAAGAGGCAAGAAAGAGAGTATTCCAAAACCACTTTGGAATCAAGGGAAGTTCTTAACCAAAGAACATTCAGACCATTACTACAAAATAATGGGTCTAAGATCAGTGATCCCGGAAGTCAAGTTCGATCTGAAGGAAGATGAATATCTGGAGATCCAAGAGCAGATTCGAAATAGGAACTGAGAAGTCCTAGCTAATCCTGAAACAAAAGTGGGAAGGAATATGGTTCAGGAGTTCTACGCTAATCTGTGGCAAACAGACGGGCAGAGAATATCTGGAACTGCCCTCTATGACTATCGGACTATGGTCAGAGGAAAGATTGTTCACATTCACCCTGACAAAATCAGGGAGATCTTTAAGCTACCTCAGCTGAAAGATGACCCAGACTCCTTCAATAGGAGAATGATGAGAATAAACAAGGGTCTGGATAAGATTCTAGAGGATATATGCATCCCTGGAGCCAGGTGGACCACCAGCAGCAAGGGTGTCCCAAATCAACTCAAGAGAGAAGATCTCAAACCAGTCGCCAGAGGATGGCTGAACTTCATTGGGCGTTCTATATTGCCCACTAGCAACTGTTCTGAAGTCACCATTAAAAGAGCAGTGATGATCCATTGCATTATGATGGGAAAAGAAGTGAAATTTCATCAACTGATTCCATCTGAATTTTACATACTTGCAAACAAGAACTCCAAAGATGCCAGGTTGGCTTATCCAAGCCTAATCTCTATGCTCTGCAAAGATGCTGGAGTAAGGATGGAAATAACGGAGTATATCTCAGTGGAGCAACCAATCACTAAAACCACAATGGAAAAACAACAAGTGCAGGATGACCCCATCAAGAGGAGGGCGCAAGAATTTCTCCCGGAAGTCCCTCAATTTGAATATTGGGAACAGCTTGAAGCATCTGTTACCAAGTTGCAAGAATCTATGGACCAAATAAAGGAAGAACAGCAAAATCAAAACAATATGCTCTGCAAACTGCTCAGGGAACAAGAAGAGCAAGGGCGTGACTTAAAGGAACTGAAGCGTCAGAAGTTATCTCTTGAAGGACCAAGCACCCCACAGACTAGAGGAACATCCACATCCTAAACTCAAGGTTGTTGAGTTCTAATCTTAGCCTTAACTCTGTGATAATTGTTCTTATTTGAGTTTTACCTTAGAAGTTATAGTAGTAATTAGTAGTGATTTTATCTCCAATTAAGCTATAATTTATTTCTCTCATCATCATTAAACATGAATAAAATAGAAGATTTTCTTTAGAATAAGGAGGCAATATTTTTTCGAATTCTTAATAAAAGAAATTCTAATTATTTACATGTGGTGGCAATACTTTCTGCCTTCTGAATGAATGCCTGAACAGAGCATATGTCTTTGGAATTTGATGTTCTTGAATGTTAAATATGTTGGCTATTGAAAGAATGATGAACATGAGACATGTTATTGATAATTTGAAAAATCATAAAAATGATTCTTGAAGCAAGAAAAAGTAGTGAATACAAAGCTTGCAAAAAAAAAAAAAAAAGCAAGCAGAAAAAGCCAATATCCCTTAAAACCAAAAGGCAAGGGTAATAAAGGATCCAAGGCTTTGAGCATCAGTGGATAGGAGGGCCTAAGGGAATTAAATCCTGGTCTAAGCGGCCAAACCAAGCTGTCCCTAACCATGTGCTTGTGGCGTGAAGGTGTCAAGTGAAAACTTGAGACTGAGCGGTTAAAGTCAAGGTCCAAAGCAAAAAGAAGAGTGTGATTAAGAACCCTGAACACCTCTAATTGGGGACTTTAGCAAAGCTGAGTCACAATCCGAAAAGGTTCACCCAATTATGTGTCTATGGCATTTATGTATCCGGTGGTAATACTAGAAAACAAAGTGCTTAGGGCCACGGCCAAGACTCATAAAGTAGCTGTGTTCAAGAATCAACATACTGAACAAGGAGAATCAATAACATTATATGAATTCTAAGTTCCTATAGATGCCAATCATTCTGAGCTTTAATAGATAAAGTGAGATGCCAAAACTATTTGGAAGCAAAAAGCTACTAGTCCCACTCATCTAATTAGAATCTGAGCCTCACTCAAGAACTCTGAGATATTATTGCTTCGTGACTTATTTGTATTCTATTTTATTTGTCTAGTTGCTTGGGGACAAGCAACAGTTTAAGTTTGGTGTTGTGATGAGTGGATATTTTATACGCTTTTTGGGGTTAATTTCATATAGTTTTTAGTATGATTTGGTTAGTTTTTAGCATATTTTCATTAGTTTTTAGGCAAAATTCATATTTCTAGACTTTACTATGAGTTTGTGTATTTTTCTGTAATTTCAGGTACTTTCTGGCTGAAATTGAGGGAGCTGAGCAAAAATCTGATTCAGGCTGAAAAAGGACTGCTGATGTTGTTGGATTCTGACCTCTTAACACTCAGAATAGATTTTCTGGAGCTACAGAAGTCCAATTGGCGCGCTTCTAATTGCGTTAGAAAGTAGACATCTAGGGCTTTCCAACAATATATAATAGTTCATACTTTGCTCAAGGATAGATGACATAAACAGGCGTTCAACGCCAATTCCATGTTGCAGTCTGGCGTCCAGTGCCAGAAACAGGTTACAAGTTGGAGTTCAACGCCAGAAACAGGTTACGACCTGGCGTTGAACGCCCAAAACAGCCCAGACACGTGAGAAGCTTAAGTCTCAGCCCCAGCACACACCAAGTGGGCCCCAAAAGTGGATTTCTGTACTATCTATTATAGTTTACTCATTTTCTGTAAACCTAGGTTACTAGTTTAGTATTTAAACAACTTTTAGAGATTTATTTTGTATCTCATGATATTTTAGATCTGAACTTTGTAATCTCTGACGGCATGAGTCTCTAAACTCCATTGTTGGGGGTGAGGAGCTCTGCTGTGTTTCGATGAATTAATGTAACTATTTCTGTTTTCCATTCAAACATGCGTGTTCATATCTAAGATATTCATTCGCGCTTAATTATAGAGAAGGTGATGATCCGTGACACTCATCACCTTCCTCAATCCATGAACGTGTATCTGACAACTACCTCCGTTCTACATCAGATTGAATGAGTATCTCTTAGATTCCTTAATCAGAATCTCTGTGGTATAAGCTAGATTGATGGCGGCATTCATGAGAATCCGGAAAGTCTAAACCTTGTCTGTGGTATTCCGAGTAGGATTCTGGAATTGGATGGCTGTGACGAGCTTCAAATTCACGAGTGTTGGGCGTAGTGACAGACGTAAAAGGATTAATGGATCCTATTCCAGCATGAGTGGGAACCGACAGATGATTAGCCGTGTAGTGACAGCGCACGTTGACCCTTTTCACTGAGAGGACGGATGGTAGCCATTGACAACGGTGATCCACCAACACACAGCTTGCCATGGAAGGAACTTTACACTTTTGCATGCATGAGGGAAGAGGAATACAAGAGAAAAGCTGAAATTCAGAAGACAAAGCATCTCCAAAACCCCAACATATTCTCCATTACTGCATAACAAGTAACCTTTAATTCATGCTCTCTTGTTCATTTGCAAGTCAACTGATAACCACAAATTAATATCCTGACTAAGAGTTGCAAGATAATCATAGCTTGCTTCAAACCAACAATTTCTGTGGGATCGACCCTTACTCACATAAGGTATTACTTGGACGACCCAGTGCACTTGCTGGTTAGTGGTACGAGTTGTGAAAAGTGTGATTCACAATTCGTGCACCAATGGCCTTTTGGTCCTCTCTGATTTTATGGAGGATAATGGAGTGCTCTTGTTGAGGTCCATGAGTGGGCTCTCTTGTTTGCTCTATCCTCTTTCTAGTGATGGGCTTTTGAGATAAATCTCTCTATCTCTCATGACTCAAAGTTGGAAGCAACTGCCTTCCCTTTCCTCTTCCTAGAGGTTTCTCCGGCCTTAGGTGCCATTAGTGGTTATGGAAAGCAAAAAGCTGAGCTTTTTCACACCAAACTTAAAAGCTTTGCTCGTCCTCGAGAAAAATAAGATAGAAGGGAGTAGAAGAAGAATGATGCAATTAATTTTGAAAACTTATTAATGTATACAAGAAAAATTAAGAAGATTTGAAATGAATTTGAAAAGATATGTAAGTTTTGAAAACGTTTTGGAAGGAATTGAAAAGAATTAAAAAAGAATTGGAAAGATTATTAATTTTTGAAAATAGAAATTGAAAGATGAAAGTTTAAAATATGTTTGATGCAAAAAATTATGAATTAAAACATGAAAAATTGAAAAAAAATCGAATTGGAAACAAAATGACCTCCCTTGTGTCATCCTGGCGTTAAACGCCTAGAATGCTATCTATTCTGGCGTTTAACGCCCACTTGTCTGCCTATTTGGGCGTTTAACGCCCAGCCAGATACCCTGGCTGGTGTTAAACGCCAGGAATCCTTCTTTACTGGGCATTTTTCTGAACCCCCAGAATGCTGCCCATTCTGGCATTTAACGTCCAGAATGCTGCCTGCATGGGCGTTAAACGCCCATTCTACTATCCTTACTGGCGTTTAAACGCCAGTAAGCCTGTCCTCCAGGGTGTGCTATTTTTTATGCTATTTTTTTGATTCCACTTTAATTCTGCAACTGTTTTTGTGACTCCACATGATCATCAACCTAAAGAAAACATAAACTAACAATGGAGAATGAAATGAAAAATTAATTATCATGGATAAATAAGATTAGGTTGCCTCCCAATAAGCGCTTCTTTACTGTCTTTAGCTGGACTTTTACTGAGCTTTTAATTTAGTCTCAGTTTTGAGCATTCTTGCTCAACATTGCCTGCAAGATAATGTTTGTGCTTACTGTACTCTTTGGGTATGAATCTCACAGCTTTATAGTTTAAAATGTTTGCAAACCAAGGTACTTCCTGAATGGCAAAGAGTTTCTCATCCGAGAAGATTTTAGAGATCTCAGTAGGAGGAGGGGACGCCTCTACTACTGGCTCTATCTGGGACAGGTGGTCAGCTACTTGGTTCTCTGTCCCTTTTCTGTCCCTTATTTCTATATCAAACTCTTGCAGAAGCAACACCCATCTTATGAGTCTAGGTTTTGAATCCTGCTTTGTGAGGAGATATTTTAGAGCAGCATGGTCAGTGTACACAATCACTTTTGATCCTACTAAATAAGATCTGAACTTGTCAATGGCATAAACCACTGCAAGCAACTCCTTTTCTGTGGTTGTGTAATTCTTCTGTGCGTCATTTAAAACACGGCTTGCATAATAAATGACATGCAGGAGCTTGTTATGCCTTTGTCCCAATACTGCACCAATGGCATGGTCACTAGCATCACACACTTAGTTCAAATGGTAATGTCCAGTCTGGTACAGAAATGACTGGTGTTGTGACCAGCTTAGCTTTCAGAGTTTCAAACGCCTGCAGACACTCTGTGTCAAAGACAAATGGTGTGTTAGCAGCTAGCAGATTACTCAGAGGTTTTTCAATTTTTGAAAAATCTTTTATAAACCTCCTATAGAATCCTGCATGCCCCAGAAAGCTTCTGATTGCCTTAACATTGATAGGTGGTGGTAATTTTTCAATTACCTCTACCTTAGCTTGATCCACATCTACCCCTTGTTCGAAATTTTGTGCCCAAGGACAATTCCTTTAGTCACCATAAAGTGACATTTCTCCCAGTTTAAAACCAGGTTAGTCTTTTGGCACCTTTTTAGAACAGGTGCTAGATGATCAAGACAGGAGCTGAATGAGTCTCCAAATACTGAGAAGTTATCCATGAAGACTTCCAAAAATTTTTCTACCATATCAGAGAAGATAAAGAGCATGCACCTCTGAAAGGTTGCAGGTGCATTGCACAGACCAAATGGCATCCTTCTGTAGGCAAATACCCCAGATGGACATGTGAATGCCATTTTCTCTTGGTCCTGAGGATCTACTGCAATTTGGTTGTAACCTGAATAGCCATCCAAAAAGCAGTAGTGTTCATGGCCTGCTAGTCTCTCTAGCATCTGGTCTATGAATGGTAAAGGAAAATGATCCTTCCTGGTGGCTGTATTGAGCCTTCTGTAGTCAATACACATACACCACCCTGTAACTATTCTAGTAGGAACCAGTTTATTCTTTTCATTATGTACCACTGTCATGCCTCCCTTCTTGAGGACAACTTGGACAGGGCTCACCCAGGGGCTATCAGAAATAGGATAAATAATTCTAGCCTCTAGTAACTTAGTGACCTCTTTCTGCACCACCTCTTTCATGGCTGGAGTCAGCCGCCTCTGTGGTTGAACCATTGGCTTAGCATCATCCTCCAATAGGATCTTGTGCATGCATCTGGCTGGGCTAATGCCCTTAAGATCACTTATGGACCACCCAAGAGTTGTCTTATGTGTCCTTAGCACATGAATTAGTGCTTTCTCTTCATGTGGCTCTAAAGCAGAGCTTATGATCACGGGAAAAGTGTCATCTTTTCCCAGAAATACATATTTCAGGGATGGTGGTAGTGGTTTGAGCTCGGGTTTAGGAGGCTTTTCCTCTTCCTGAGGAGTTTTCAGAGGTCCTTCTGTTTTCTTTGGTTCCTCCAGATCAGGCTGAACATCTTTAAAAATGTCCTCTAGCTCTGATTCGAGACTCTCAGTCATATTGACCTCTTCCACCAGGGAGTCAATAATATCAGTGCTCAGGCAGTCTTTTGATGTGTCTGGATGCTGCATAGCTTTGACAACATTCAACTTAAACTCATCCTCATTGACTCTCAGGGTTATCTCCCTTTTTTGGACGTCAATGAGGGTTCATCCAGTTGCTAGGAAAGGTCTTCCTAGAATGAGAGTTGCACTCTTGTGCTCCTCTATTTTTAGCACTACAAAGTCAGTAGGGAAGGCAAATGGCCCAACCTTGACAATCATGTCCTCAATTATGCATGATGGGATTTTAATGGAGCCATCAGCAAGTTGGAGGCATATCCGGGTTGGTTTAACTTCATCAGTCAAACCAAGCTTTTTGATAGTGGATGCAGGTATTAGGTTGATACTTGCCCCAAGATCACATAGAGCTGTCTTGGTACAATCATCCTCTAATGTGCATGGTATCATAAAGCTTCCGGGATCTTTAAGCTTCTCTGGTAAGCTTTTCAGAATGACTACACTGCATTCTTCAGTGAGGAAAACTTTTTCAGTTTCTCTCCAATCCTTCTTATGGCTTAAGATATCTTTCATGAACTTAGCATAAGAGGGTATTTGCTCAAATGCCTCTGCAAACGGAATCTTTATTTCAAGAGTCCTGATATAGTCTGCAAAGCAGACAAATTGTTTATCCTGTTCCGCTTGGCGAAGTTTCTGAGGATAAGGCATCTTGGCTTTATATTCTTCAACCTTAGTTGCTGCAGGTTTACTTCCTACAGAAGTTGTTGGAGAGGCCTGCCTAAGGGGATTGTTATCAGCACTTGTAGGTGTCTGATCCCCCATTGGAATTTGAATGCCAGAATTGGGTGCTGTATGGGCGTTTAACGCCAGATTGCCACCCTTTTCTGGCGTTTGGACGCTAGACTTGGCTATCCACTGGGCATTCAACGCCAATTTCTTACCCTTTTCTGGTGTTTGAACGCCAGAATCTTTCCTCTCTGGGCTCTTACTGTCCTTAGAGCGATTTTGGACAGTGGTTTGGTCATCTTTTGTCAGCTGTTCCTTTCTTGGCTTTCTACTACCTTGAGTTGAAACATTCAATGTCTTCCCACTCCTTAAATGAACAGCTTGGCACACTTCTGTTATCTGTTTAGATAACTGCTGTCTTGTCTGATTCAATTGTGCTTCTATATTCTTGTTAGCATTTTCAGTGTCTTGTAGCATCTCTTTAAATTCTGCTAACTATTTTGTTATAAAAATCAATTGCTGATTGAGTTCAGCAACTTGTTCTGGAGGACTAAGTTCAGTGGATACTGCTTTAGCCTCTTCTTTCATGAAGGACTCACTACTTAAGTACAAGTGCTGATTTCTAGCAACTGTATCAATGAGCTCTTGAGCCTCTTTAATTGTCTTTCTCATGTGTATAGATCTACCAGCTGAGTGATCTAGAGACATCTGGGCCTTTTCTGTAAGCCCATAGTAAAAGATGTCTAACTGCACCCATTCTGAAAACATTTTAGAGGGGCATTTCCTTAGCATCCGTCTATACCTCTCCCAGACATTATAAAGAGATTCATTATCCTCTTGTTTAAAGCCTTGGATGTCCAACCTTAGCTGTGTCATCCTTTTTTGGAGGGAAATATTGATTCAGGAATTTGTCTGATAATTATTTCCATGTTCTTATGCTTGCTGTGGGTTGGTTATTTAACCACCTCTTAGCTTGGTCTTTTACAGTAAATGGAAACAGTAATAATCTGTAGACATCCTGATCTACTTCCTTATCATGTACTGTGTCAGCAATTTGTAAGAACTGTGCCAGAAACTCAGTAGGTTCTTCCTGAGGAAGACCAGAATACTGGCAATTTTGCTGCACCATGATAATGAGCTGAGGGTTTAGCTCAAAATGGTTGGCTCTGATGGGGGGTATACAGATACTACTCCCATATGAAGCAGTAGTGGGGTTAGCATATGACCCCAGAATCCTTCTGGACTGTTCATTTCCACTTAGGTCTATGATGGAGAAAGGGAAGTGATGTGGATTGTAAAATGAAAATTTTCTCTCTTTTTTTTAAAAACCGAAATTAAAATAAAATAAAATAAAATAAAATAAATAAAAATTTGAATATAAGTTTGAAAATTAGAAGAAAAAGAAATAAAAAAAATTGAAAACTAAATTAATTAATTAATTAAAAAGATTTGAAAAAGATGTGGGTGAGGATTTTCGAAAAATGAAGAGAGAGAAATTAGTTAGGAAGTTTTGAAAAATATATGTCTTAAAATTAAAGATACTTGTAAGAAAATAAATAAAAGAAAAGATTTGAAAAAGATTTGATTTTAAGATTTGAGATTAGAAAAGATAAGATAAGTTTTTGAAAAAGATATGATTTTTATGAAAAAGATTTGAATTTTGAAATTTTAAAACTGAGATAAGATAAAATAAAAATTTTTAAAATAAAAATATGAATTTTTAAAAGTAAAATTCGAAAATTCAATTAAAATAAAGAGAAACGATATTTCTGAATTTAATGAGGAAAGAGAAAAATAATAAAATGACACCAAACTTAGAATTTTTAGATCAAAACAAAGAAAACAAACAAGAAAACTTAGAATGTCAAGATGAACACCAAGAACACTTTGAAGATCAAGATGAACACCAAGAACAAATTTTGGAAATCTTTAAGAAAATAAAAACACAAAGGACACCAAACTTAAAAATTTTTATACTTTGGACACTAATAATTCGAAATTGCACAAGAAAAACTAAAGATAAAACAAGGAAAATAAACAAGAACAACTTGAAGATTAAGAAAAAACAAAGGAACATATAATTAAAAATATGAAGAAAAATAAAAACATGCAATTGTCACCAAACTTAAAACATGAAACTAAACTCAAACAAAAGACTTAATTATTAGTTTTTTTTATATAGAAAATTTCGAAAAAATCTAGAAAAAGGAAAACAAGGATTTTAAAATTTTAACCAAAAATAATAATAGAAGACGCAATTTTAGTGACTCTAAATCAAAAAGATAAATTTTTTCCTAATCTAAGCAACAAAATAAACAGTCAGTTGTCCAAACTCGAACAATCCTCGGCAACGGCGCCAAAAACCTGGTGCACTTTTCACAACTCCGCACAACTAACCAGCAAGTGCACTGGGTCGTCCAAGTAATACCTGACGTGATTAAGGGTCGATCCCACGGAGATTGTCGGCTTGAAGCAAGCTATGGTTATTTTGTAAATCTTAGTCAGGAGATTAATGATAAGAGTGATTGTATTTATGAAAAATAAATAACATGAAATAAATAGTACTTGTGATTCAGTAATGAGAAACAGGCTGAGGTTCTGGAGATGCTATGTCGTCTGAATCTCTACTTTCCTACTGTCTTCTTCTCCAAACACGCATGGCTTCCTTCAATGGCAAGCTGTATGATCCTCTCGGACGAAAAATACCAGGTACAATCTCTGCACGGCTAATCAACTGTCGGATTTCTCGTCTCGGATGAAAAATACCATGTACAGCTACCGCACGGCTAATCATCTGTCGATTCCCACTAGCGTCGGAATAGGACCCTTGTCCTTTTGCACACTGTCACTGCGCCCAACATTCGCAGGTTTGAAGCTCGTCACAGTCATCCCTTCCCAGATCCTACTCGAAATACCACAGACAAGGTTTAGACTTTTCGGATCCCAAGAATGCTTCCAATTGGTTCTAGCCTATACCACGAAGGTTCTAACCTCTGGACTCGGTCCGTGGATTAGAAACCCAAGAGATACGCACTCAAGCTGTCGCCCAATGACTACGTTGAGCTCAGATAGAACGGGAGTGGTTGTCAGGCACGCTTTCATAGGTTGAGGATAATGATGAGTGTCATGGATCATCATATTCTCTATATTGAAGTACGAGTGAGTATCTTAGAACAGAATCAAGCGTGATTGAATAGAAAATAGTAGTAATTGCATTAATCCATTGAAACACAGTAGAGCTCCTCACCCCCACCTATGGGATTTAGAGACTCATGCCATTGAAGATACAATATGAAGTGTAAAATGTCGTGAGGTGCTAAATGAATCTCTAAAAGTAGTTTTTATACAAAACTAGTAACTTAGGGTTACAGAAAATGAGTAACTAGGTGTAGATATTGAAAAATTCCACTTCCGGGGCCCACTTGGTGTGTGTTTGGGCTGAGCTTTCAAGCTTCCACGTGCATCTACCTCATATTGGAGTTAAATGCCACCCTGGGTGCCAAAATGGGCATTTAACGCCGAAAAGTATGCCAGTTCTGGCGTTTTACGCCAGAAAGTTTTTGGCTGATTTTTAACGCCAGTTTGGGCCATCAAATCTCAGGAAAAGTATGAACTATTATATATTGCTAGAAAGCCCAAGATGTCTACTTTCCAATGCAATTGAGAGCGCGCCAATTGGGCTTCTGTAGCTCCAGAACATCCATTTTGAGTACAAGAGGGTCAGAATCCAACAGCATCTGCAGTCCTTTCTCAGCCTCTGAATCAGATTTTTGCTCAGATCCCTCAATTTCAGCCAGAAAATACCTGAAATTACAGAAAAACACACAAACTCGTAGTAAAGCCCAGAAATGTAATTTTTGAATAAAAACTAATAAAAATATAATAAAAAGTAACTAAAATACCCTAAAAACTACCTAAAAACAATGCCAAAAAGGGTATAAATTATCCGCTCATCACTGTCTTGCCATTACCGCTGTCGCCCTAGAGCCAATCAGAGTCACCGTCGCCGTGGTCAGGGCCGTTGCCAAGGAACCCGATGCGAGAGAAAGTAACGTGCGAGGAGAGACGCGATCAAGAAGCTGCTTTCCGTCGTCACCGTCGCACCTTGCTGCTGCCAACTCTGTCGCATCTTGTCACCGTCGAGATCACTATCAACGTCGCGGTTGTGGGCCAGGGCTTCGAAGAGAGAGAAGGAGCTCGCGAAGAGATGAGAGAAACGCGAAGGCCAGGAAGAGGGCAACACCGCTGCCGTCGCTGCTGCAATCACCGACGAGTTGCACGGTGTCATAAGGGGCACCGTTCCATCACCGTCGGAGCCACGACCGTCGTCACTGAAGGAGTTTCGTCGCGAGCTGCACGCCACTATCGGCAGTACAGTTCTTTTCCCTTTCTGGTTAGACTCTATTTCATTCTTCAAATTACAATGTTTCCACCATTGTCTGCCGCTATTACTGTGCTTGTTGCTCTATTAGTGATGAGTTCTGTTTTGTCCTAGCTTTGTGTTATTTCTGTCGAATTCTGTACTTACCAATGGAGGTCTCTAGAGCTGTTGCTGCTCTATTTCCTTTGTTCCTCTTTATTACAGTAAGTATTCTTGTTCTGAAACCCTCACCATTAGTGTTTTATTATAGTTTATTAAAAATTTTGAGATATTTGATGTCGTAGGATTGAAAGGGATTTATTGTGTTTAATTACCGAGTATCGACTAATCGAGGTAGGGGTTATTTGATGTGGTACAAATTAATTAGTAACAATGCTTGAAGCTTCTTGACGGGTTTATTAGGACTTGAACAACTTGTTTACTGTCCTAATCCGTGAAAATTTAATAACCTAAAGACAATTAAAGATAACAAGTCAAGAATATTTATGTTGAGAAATTTTTGGGTATTAGAAAGGTTGAGAAGGGTTTGAGAGATGTTGGATTGTACGGGACTCTTGAAGGGTGGCAAAATCCGAGTTTTAGGGGAGGTTCTGACGAAATTTTCATAGGAGTTTGGACAAAAATTGACTAATAAAAATAATGGGAATTTGGTGTCATTCTCAATAAAAACTACATACTTTGTTTGAAGATTATTGGGTTAATTTTGATTAAATAATTATATTTTTAGTAGTTTTAGTGAATTTAAAGTATCTGAATTTGATTTAGTCAAAATAAAATGAATTTCGAGTCTATTCGGGAATGTTTTAAACTTAAAAGTGAAGCTGAAATTTGTTTTGGGGAACTTGGTTAAATAAAAAAATGAGTTTATTTGATTAATTTTAATTAAAGAGTTATATTTTTTAGGATTTCTAATGAATTTAAGAAAATAGATAATTAAAATAAACTCAACATGGAGTTGAAGTTAGTTTGATAACTTGATTAAAGAAAATTGGATATTTTTGGTTTTATTAATTTGTGAAATCGATTGTGATTTAACTTATTTGATTTTAGTTGACAATGAAAAGAGTAAACAAGTGATTAATGTTAACTTGAAAGGAGATTTGATTAATTAGTTAAAGATTTTAAAAAGTTAAATTATTTTATTAACCAACGGATTCGGGTTTAGGAAGTGTGAATATGAGATAGTGTCAATGGAGCTAACTAATAGAGTCGAAGGAAAATAGATAATTACATAATATATTATCGAATTATGATTTCCAAGGATCGTGAGATAAGAGTTATGGAACTTTTTTTACTCTAAATTAAAATTGAGGATTATGGAAGTTTGGCTTGTTAGCCTATAAAGTGACTAATTAAAGAAGGATATAACAAGATTGAATGTTAAAAAGATTGAGGTTGATTATTGATGATGTGTTTGAGTTAGCTTGAGGTTGATCCTAAATGATTATGTGTATGAGTCAATTTATTTGCAACATTGACCATGAGTATAGGCGCCTCATACCCGGAAGCCATATATAACGGCCTAAGCCCAATTCATACGAAGTTCATGATGAGAATTGTGATTAAGTTAAGACATATATAGAGATTATAATTGATGAGATGATTGTGTATAATACGAATAGTAATGATTATGATTGTGGTGATGGTTCTCGTTGATGATAATTACGTGGGATGATGACCTTGGTTGATGATGATTATGATGGATGATGTCATTTATAAGTACGGAGGTTTTGTCCCACTCGCGTGATTATGAGAAATATGTTTATGATTAAGATTATGGTTTTGGGTGATGAGGATTATGATGAATTTGACTATTATGGTTTTGATTGATGATGATTATTGATTGGTAAGGACGTGGGTTTGTCCTGCTTGCGTTATTGATATTGTGGGAATGGTGGTTCGTCCCGTCTACGGTGAGGACGGTGACATAGTCCCACTCGCGTTATTGATAAGACACCTGCACCTGGTAGATACAAGGACGGTGATTTTGTCCCGTCTACATTCTTTCTATTCGTATGTCTGGCCGGGCACGCAATTTCCGGATTAGCTAGCCTCCAAGAGAAGGAGGACTGGCACTCTTCTGTGAGACTATTTTATATATACATCATGAGATAATTACCTTTTGGGGATGCACGACAGAAAGACGATATCCAAGTTAGTTACCGGATGTACCGGGTCTAGCAATATAACTGACACGTGAGCTCACGGCCAGTAGGACAGGCATGCATCATGTGTATTTGTTTGATTTGTTTGGGTGTGCATTTGTTATTGTATTGTGTTTATGTAATTTATCTGATTATGTGCTATGTGATACGTGCTTTATATGTGTTTGCTTTTGTGTGATTGAATTGTTTGATTTGCTTGTGTTTGCTGGTATATAGAAGTGATGGAGGTTAAAGCGGATTGATTTCGGTGTTGTTCCGAGACTCTGGTTTATGTGTTGGATAGATAAGAACGAGTGAGGGAAGCTCGCTGGGTAGAAAATCCCTAGATGAGTCTTTGAACACTAAAGAAACAATTTTTTAGATGCAGTTTACCTTTCCGAATTACACTTGATTAAGAAACACTTGTGTATGAAAGCGAAGATGATTTAAAATATTTATATATACCATCTAATTTGTTTTTAGAAGAAGATAAAGCAATTGTATACAACTAAGTGAATATGATTAGAAAATAAAGATAAAATTTCTTGAGATGTGAGTTGACCAAGTATATGTGTTTTTATTATTTTTGCGGCATTTCTTTCTCCTATGGAGAACCGTGTGGTTAGCTTCTTACTCCCTACAGCTCTATTTTTCTTTTTCAGGAGAAACAGATGAAGAAGGCAAGTATTGGACGTTTACTTCTGTCATTTTGACTGGTCTTATAATTAGTTATTATTTGTTCTCGTCATTATTATTATACCTTGTACATAGGGATATGATTTGTAATTTTATATATATATATATATATAAATTTGGTTTTTCAGAGAAAAGTGTATAAGGATTTCAAGTAAAGGCTCCTATTTATTATAGTTATATATAGAAGTCACTGTAATATCCTCGCTATCAGAGTGACACAGTCGGAAGCGTGACATTCTGGTAGTAAGGGTGTTATATTGTGGTATTAGAGTAGTCTTTCCTATAGAGCATGAGGAATGGACTGACTATACTTCAATTGCATATTCTGAGCGTCTGTCATGTAGTAGGTTTTGTCTGGATGACAGGAGTTAGAGTTTTATATACATCACTGTCTACTGATTTAACTCTATTAATCTACTGTACACATTTCATGGGATTTGGTTTGGACAACCTAATGCTATTAGTCTGTGTATTTGGAAACACTAATAAGTTATCATAGACAAAAGTAAAATCAATAAGTAATGGTAATCATTAAGTTTGGAAAAAGTTAGGTATTCTTCTTTGATTGGTATGAGTTAACGAATGCGCTTTAATTGTGCCACGTGATCTTACGAATCATATATTTTTTCTATTCATCTTGGAATTCCTTGTTTCACTGTCTCTCTCCAAAAGGTGATTTGATTCTTTTGCTTCATGTCTTGCATCTTATGTATATCTCTACCTGATTGTATCCTTGGTTATCCCTTAAATTCTGGACATCACAGCTCTTGACTTTGTATTCCGCTACACGAACTGTGTAGCTCCCTTATGTAAATTTAACTCGCTTTGTTGTAATGCATCATATCTTGCAGTATCTTTTTGAAATTCTTGATTTGATTCGTTTCTTGCTTAATTGTCTTTCTGAGAGTTTGCTTGAATCTTTTGGAATATCCATCTTTATCATTGTTTATACTCTTCTTCATAACTCTTCGATATGATCTTGAATTTGTTTTGGCACAACGCACAATCCTATAATCTTAAACGGTTTTGAACATTGAGAGTTACGATTTGTAGTGAGTTAATTATGCGATTTGGTTCTCCTACTTCATGTTCTGTATTTTATACGTATCTTGCCCTGATTGTACTCCTATGTACCTTGTGGATTCTTGATCCCATAACTTTTTATTTTGCGTTCCTCTACATGAGTGAGGAGATTCCTTGACGAAATTTGAACTTGCTCTGTTGTAATATATTGTGTCTTATAGTATTCTCTTAGAATTCTTGTTTTGGATCTTTTAAAGGAGTTACGGTTTGATTCTCCTCTTGCTTGATTGTGTCCACCATTATTCATTGAATTCTTGACAAGACAACCCTTAATTTTGCATGTACTTCTTTATATGAACTTGAAAAAATTTATGTAGTTTAAAATCTATTTGTTTAGAATGCACCGTCCATTACTTTATTGACTTATAGGGAGACTTTATCTCAAATTCTCTTTTTTGAATAGAATTTGATTTTCTTCCAACTTTGTCATAATCTCAATGCATACATTTATCTAATTATGTACTTAAGTATCTTCCAAGGTTTTTGAGAAAAAAATTTGCCCTTTAACCTAACTAATTTTCATTTTTCAAACTTCACATGTTCTGTTTTTAACTTAAAATTGTTTTGCCGTGATGCAACCTTTATGCTTTTAAGATTTCTTTTAGAAAATGGTTGTGGAATAAGTTTCTAGGTTTTATCTATTGTTGTTGAATGCCTAATTGATTATGTTCCCAAGCATTCTCTCAAATTTTTGTGAACATTGTCATTGACCTTAGTTGCCATCTCTTGTGGACTTGGTACTTCTTTGATTTAGCATGAATTTGTTTCGACTTAGTGTTCCATATTTTTCTAATCAAATTTTCTTGATTCAGAATTCCTTGTTAGGATGCGATTTAACTCTCTTTCTGGCACGCTTTATTGTATTTACATATATGTCCTTGCTTAATTGCGATCCTACACATCATTCTAAATTCTTGTGAACATCATCTGTGATGTTTGTTCTTCTCTTCCTAGATTTTGTATCTCTTTGAGTATACTCGAGCTTGTTTCGGTGTCACGTGTGATTCTTGATGCAAATTTTTACAAATTACTATTGGCAAGTGCACCGAATCGTATCAAGTAATACCATGGGAGTGGCTTATCCTTTCCATGAGGATTAATAGACTAAGAAAGCAATGGTCAATTGATTAATCTAGTCAGACAATCAAGATTTAGGGTTTTAGAGACCTTTAGCATAAAACAATAAATTAAACAAAAGCACATCATAAATGGTTTGAAAAGTGATATGATTAAAAGAGTTAAGATTTCAGAGATATTCAACTTCAGGAAGAATACTTTTCATTCTCTACTTTAATAATGCAAGATGTATCTATGGTAAATATTAAGTAATCAAACCCCAATCCCTTAGTAATTCAATTTCTCTTAACTTAATAAACCACCAATTTCTTGATTAATTAATTATGAAAAGAGGTGAAGTACGTTCACTGATTTAAAAATCACATAGTTCACAAGAATTAACCCTAGTTGATTCGATGTCACTTATCAAGTCTAGTTTCAAAACTTAAAAAAAATGTGAGGAATTTTCAAGCTTAATTCCAAAAACCAAGTTTTCCAAGATGACAATTAGAATTCAATTCATATTACAACTATTTTTCAATATATTCAAATCCTTGTGATGAAGAATGAAAACTCTTTCTTGTTGGAAGAGGGAATGATAGACCTCTTCACAAACTCAAACCAACCTCTTGCTGTCGGAACAAGATCACTTCTTTTCAATTGTTTGGATTTTCTTCGGCATCATTTTTCCATTGGGCCCAGTATGCAAAAGTCATTTATGACATCATCATACCTTGGACAGATACTTAGTCTCTGCTCATAGCTCATTATAGAAGAAAAAGATGAAGTTGGATCTCCCAGTTTTAGAACTATTCGGATCGCATCGGGTCCAAAGTCCATAGGCTTACCTCTCACATAGCTCATATAGGAGGGTTCTAGTTGTCCATCGTTTGCATAGAACTCTTGGACTAGCAAGAGCCCCACTTTGCTAGGTGAGTTACACAGAGTTGTACACTTTTGTCTTTAGATTTTTCTGCAGATGCCTGGATAGAGCCCTCTTTCTATCTCAAATCTCACCTCGGGTATCATTGTTTTATAGGTTTTCCACCATAGAATTTATGCTCATGGAAGGGAGAGCTGAACCTTTCTTCATCGTGTTGAGGTTTGGCGTTCTCTTGATAAGGAAGAATCAAATTTGGCAGCGATGGAATGAATGAAGTAGAATTGCAACACCAACTTAAAAAGTTGCTTGTTCTCAAGTAAGAATAAGAATGTAAGGAGGGAGGGGAGAGATAAAGAGAGGGTGAGGTGGGAAAGAAGGATAGCTTGTGAAGGTAAAAAAAAATTATGAAATAAAGAAAAGATAGAGAGGTAGCGGTGATGCCTCAGTTGGTAAAAGAAATGGGAAATGAGCAAGGAATGAAGAGTGTGATGTGCATGAATATATAGGGGAAGGGGTGGTATGGATCGTATAGTGAGGGATGAAAGTTGAGATCCAATGGTGTGCATGTATGAGGTGTCACCAAAGAGTTTTATGGGGAGTGTAAGATGGTATAAGAGTGTGTAAGAGAGTGGTATTGGTTATGGTTTCAGTGATGGTGAGTGGTGTATGTATGTGAGAAGGCTAAAAGATAAAGTGTGTAAGTGGAGAAAGGCTTGAGGACAAATGTATAAGTATGAAGTGATGGTGAGTGGTTGGCATGGTCAAAGAGGTATTAATGCAAGAGAGGACCTATGCGTATAGATATGTGATGACAACGAAGGACTAATGCATGTGTTCTTGGTAGATGAATTATCAATGCATGTGAGTAGTGAAGAACGAAACTCTCGCGCGATCTAGAATTTTCACAAATAAATTCGCGTTGTAAGTATAGCTTCCAGACCGACAAGAATTCCTTTCTTACAAAAGTTTTGTTTGTCACTTAAGCAAACCCAATAAAATTGATAACCGAGTATTTAAACCTCGGGTCGTCTTCTCAAGGAATTGCAGGGAAGTATGATTTATTATTGGTTATGGAAAACAGTATTTTTGGGTTTTGAAAAGGTTTGAACAAGAGAAATAAATTGCAGGAATTAGTAAATCAATAACTAAAAAAACTCTTGGCAAGGTATGAAAATTAGAAGTCCTATCCTAGTTATCCTTATCAATGGTGATGAGAATTATATTTTGCTTCCCACTAAGTCAACCTCTAACTATGAAGGTAAGTCAAGTAGATAAATCAATTTAACACCTAAAGTCCTAGTCAACTCCTAAGGAAAGACTAGAATTATAAGAATTTAAATCAATCAGCAAAGATAACAATTATCAATCACGATGAGTTTGACAACTCAAGAGTTACCAATTAATCAATTAAAGCCAAGAATATAAAAAGCTAAATATGAATTATAAATCTGAAATACCTCAATTGCATTAATAATAGAAAATCAATCTAAACATAAATAGTTTATAAACTAAATTGATAAAATAAATAAAAGGAACATTGAACCTGTAATGAAGATAAGCAGTCCTAAAATTGAGAGAAATCCTAATCCTAATCCTAAGAGAGAGGAGAGAACCTCTCTCTAAAACTACATCTAAAAATATAAAATTGTGAATTATGAGCTGATGTTTATGAATGAATAGATTCCCCCACTTTATAGCCTATGATCTGTGTTTTCTGGGCCGAAAATTGGGTCGAAAACAGCCCAGAAATCGCTGGAGAAGAAATCTGCCACGCTGATTTTTGTCACTACAATGCGTCCGCGTGGAGCACGCGTTGCGTCGCCTAGCGTCAGGGCAACTATGGTATATTATATATCAAATCGAAGCCTCAGACGTTAGCTTTCAAACGCAACTAGAACCGCATTATTTGGATCTCTGTAGCTCAAGTTATGACCGTTTTAGTGCAAGAGGGTCAGGCTGACAGCTTTCAGTTCCTTCAACTTCTTGTATTCCTTCCACTTTTGCATGCTTCCTTTCCATCCTCCAAGCCATTCCTGCTCTGTAATCTCTGAAATCACTTAATGCACATATCAAGGCATCTAATGGTAATAAGAGAGGATTAATATTAGCAAATTAAGACCAAAGAAACATGTTTTCAATCATAGCACAAAATCAGGAAGGAAAAAGTAAAACCATGCAAATATTATGAATAAGTGGGTAAAGAGTTGATAAAAACCACTCAATTGAGCATAAGATAAACCATAAAATAGTAGTTTATCAACCTCCCCACACTTAAACATTAGCATGTCCTCATGCTAAGCTCAAGAGAACTAAAAGAATGAAGGGGAATGGTAAAGAGTATGAAATGCAACCTATCTATAAGAATGCAAATATATGCAAAAATGTTTCTACCTACTTGGTTAAAAGTAAATAAGTCCTCCAAGACAAACATAAATCAGATTTCACTAATTCAAATTATGCAATAAAAAGCAAGTAAACTTGTAAGAAGATAGCTCATGAAAGCAGGGAACATAAAATTAAGCACTGAACCCTTACTGGTAGTGTATATCACTCTAACTCTCAAGTGTCTAGGGTTAATCACTCTACTCTTCTCTAGTCATGCTTTCTAAACTTTGTTCTTTATCTAACCAATCAACAAAAATTTAATGTACCAATGCAAACATCATGAGGTCTTTTCAAGGTTGTAATGGGGCTAAGGTAAGGGTGATGGTATATATATATGGCTAAGTGAGTTATAAATTGAATCTTTAATTAACCTAAACTTTCACCTAACATACATATACTCTATATAATTTTAATTCATGCCTAGCTACCCAAAATTCCCACTTTTGCATCACATACTCATGTATCAACTTTTCTTTTTAATTTATCACATGTGCATTGATCTTTCATTATTAAACTTAGCATTGGGGTAATTTTGTCCCCTTATTTATTTACTTATTTATTGATTTTTTTGATTTTTTTTTTTAACATGAAAATAAACATAGCTTATCAATGCACATGGATTTTTTTTAATTTTTTTATAGTTTCACATGAGTAGGTACACAAATTCCTATTATTTTATCATGGTATAAACATAACACATTCCCTTATTAACCCATGTTCCCACAGTTTCCCCGCAATTAATTGTTACACAATCCCTATCTTAAGCTAACCAAAGATTCAATTGGGATATTTAATTGTTTTTCTGATTAAGGCTAGTGATGTGGTAAAATATAGAATAAATGGGATTTACAAGGCTCAAAGTGGCTGACAAGGATGATTTAATGGATAGGCTTATTTAGGATAAGTGAGCTAAACAAGTAATGGCCTCAATCATATGCAAGCATGTAAATACACTAAATATTGGACATATAGAATGGAACAAAGCAAAGATTGCAATCATAGAGAAGAAAACACACAAGAATAAAAATTTATGGTTAAATAATGTAACCATATAAATAAGCTCAAAATTTCACAGGTTGTATGTTCTTAGCTTTTTAAACTATGTTCCAAATACAACTTCAAACAAATTTTAATAGAAAATTTTTTAATTTAAATTAGTGAAATGCTATAAAAATTTCTTGAAAAAGAAAATATTACTGATGAGCGGATAATTTATACGCTTTTTGGCATTATTTTTACATAGTTTTCAGTATGATTTAGTTAGTTTTTAGTATATTTTTATTAGTTTTTAATTAAAATTCATATTTCTGGACTTTACTATGAGTTTGTGTGTTTTTCTGTGATTTCAGGTATTTTCTGGCTGAAATTGAGGGACTTGAGCAAAAATCAGATTCAGAGGTTGAAGAAGGACTGCAGATGCTGTTGGATTCTGACCTCCCTGCACTCAAAGTGGATTTTCTGGAGCTACAGAACTCCAAATGGCATGCTCTCAATTGCGTTGGAAAGTAGACATCCAGGGCTTTCCATCAATATATAATATTCCATACTTTGATTAAGGATAGACGATGTAAACTGGCATTGAACGTCAGTTCCATGCTGCATTCTAGAGTCAAACGCCAGAAGCAGGTTGCAAAGTGGAGTTAAACGCCAGAAACAAGTTACAAACTTGCGTTCAACTCCAAGAAAGACCTCTACACGTGTAAAGCTCAATGCTCAGCCCAAGAACACACCAAGTGGGTCCCAGAAGTAGATTTCTGCATCATTTACTCATTTCTGTAAACCCTAGTAACTAGTTTAGTATAAATAGGACTTTTTACTATTATATTACATCTTTGGATCAGATCTTTGATTAGTTTTTATGCTATCTTAGACTTTCATGGGGGCTGGCCATTCGGCCATGCCTGGACCATTATCACTTATGTATTTTCAAACGGTAGAGTTTCTACACACCATAGATTAAGGTGTGGAGCTCTGCTGTTCCTCATGAATTAATACAAAGTACTACTGTTTTTCTATTCAATTCAAGCTTATTCCTTCTCTAAGATATCCATTCGCACCCAAGAATATGATGAATATGATGATTATGTGACGCTCATCATCATTCTCACCTATGAATGCGTGCCTGACAAACACTTCCGTTCTACATGCAAACAAGCTAGAATGAATATCTCTTAGATATCTAATACAGAGGACTGAGTCCGAGATATTAGAATCTTTGTGGTATAAGTTAGAACCCATGGATGGCCATTCCTGAGATCCGGAAAGTCTAAACCTTGTCTGTGGTATTCCGAGTAGGATCTGGGAAGGGATGGCTGTGACGAGCTTCAAACTCGCGAGTGCTGGGCGTAGTGACAGACGCAAAAGGATAGTAAATCCTATTCCAGTATGATCGAGAACCGACAGATGATTAGCCATGTAGTGACAGCGCATTGGACCATTTTCACAGAGAGGATGGGATGTAGCCATTGACAACAGTGATGCCCTACATAAAGCTTGCCATTGAAAGGAGTAGGAATGATTGGATGAAGACAGCAGGAAAGCAGAGGTTCAGAGGAACGAAAGCATCTCTATACGCTTATCTGAAACTCTCACCAATGAATTACATAAGTATCTTTATCCTATTTTAATTATCTTTTAGTACATTATAATCTCTTAATACATTTGAATCCGCCTGACTGAGATTTACAAGGTGACCATAGCTTACTTCAAGCCGACAATCTCCGTGGGATCGGCCCTTACTCACGTAAGGTTTATTACTTGGATGACCCAGTGCACTTGCTGGTCATTTGTGCGAAGTTGTGACAAAGAATTAAGATTATGAACGTGCGTATAAAGTTTTTGGCGCCGTTGCTGGGGATTGTTCGAGTTTGGACAACTGACGGTTCATCTTGTTGCTCAGATTAGGTAATTTTATTTTTTTTAAGCTTTTTATTTCTTATTTTCGAAAATAATACAAAAAAAAATAATAATTTCTTCTTTTTCGTTTTTTCCCAATTAATTTTTGAAAAATAAAAAAAAATTTATAAAATCATAAACTCAAAAATATTTTTGTGTTTCTTGTTTGAGTCTAGAGTCAAGTTTTAAGTTTGGTGTCAATTGCATCTTTTTAATTTTCTAAAAAAAAATTATTTTCGAAAATTTCATGCATTGCATTCTTCATGATCTTCAAGTTGTTCTTAGCCAGTTTTCTTGTTTGATCTTCATATTTTCTTGTTTTGTGTCTTTCCTTATTTTTCATATGCATTCTTGAATTATTAATGTCTAAAGAATAAAAATTTTTAAGTTTGGTGTCTTGCATGTTTTCTTGTCTTGAAAATTTTTAAAAAATAAGTTCTTAGTGTTCATCTTGACATTCAAAGTGTTCTTGCATGCATTGTGTGTTTTGATTCATAATTTTTATGTTTTGAGTCTTTTTATTGTTTTTCTCTCTCATTATTAAAAATTCAAAAAATCAAAAAAATATCTTTCCCTTATTCTATCATAAAATTTCGAAAATTTGGGTTGACTTTTTCAAAAATTTTTCAAAATTAGTTGTTTCTTATGAGCCAAATCAAATTTTCAATTTAAAAATTCTATCTTTTTCAAACCTTTTTCAAAAATCAAATCTTTTTCATTTTTTCTTTCATATTTTCAAAAATTTCAAATTGATTTTCAAAAATCTTTTTTTTTATTTTGTTTCATAATTTCAAAATCTTTACTAACAATTAATGTGATTGATTCAAAAATATTAAGTTGTTACTTGCCTATTAAGAAAGGTTCAATCTTTAAATTTTAAAATCATATCTTTTTAGTTTCTTGTTAGTCAAGTAATCAACTTTAATTTTCAAAATCAAATCTTTTTAATTTCCTTTTCAAATCCTTTTCAAAATGATTTTCAATCATATCTCCCAATCATACCTTTTTCAAAATCAATTTCAAAATCTTTTCTAACTTCTTATCTTTTTCAAAAATAATTTTCAAACCTTTTTCAATCAATCTTATCTTTTTGTTTCAATCATATCTTTTTCAAAACTACCTGACTAACTCTCTCCTTCTAATTTTCGAAAATTCCTTTCCTCTTTTTCAAAATTCTTTCTTTTTATTAACTAATCGTTTTAATTTTTAATTTAATTTGATTTCAATTTTAATTTTCGAAATTTAACTTTAAATTTTATTTTTAATTTAATTAATTTTCGAAATTCCCTCTCTCTCATCTCCTTCTAATTATTTATTTATTTACTAACACTTCTCTTCACCTCAAAATTCGAACCCTCACTTCCTCTTGGTGTTCGAATTTCTCTTCTTCTATTCTTCTACTCTTATACTCACATACAGAAATCTCTATACTGTGACATAGAGGATTCCATATTTTCTTTTTTGTTTTCTTCTTTTTCATATGAGCAGGAAAAAGGATAAGAATATTCTTGTTGAAGCTGATCCTAAACCTGAAAGGACTCTGAAGAGGAAGCTAAGGGAAGCCAAAGCACAACTCTCTGGAGAAAATCTGACAGAAATTTTCGAAAAAGAAGGAGGCATGGCCGAAAATAATAATAATGCAAGGAAGATGCTTGGTGACTTTACTGCACCAAATTCTAATTTACATGGAAGAAGCATCTCAATCTCTGCCATTGGAGCAAACAATTTTGAGCTTAAACCTCAATTAGTTTCTCTGATGCAACAGAATTACAAGTTTCATGGACTTCCATCAGAAGATCCTTTTCAGTTCTTAACTGAATTCTTGCAGATCTGTGATACTGTTAAGATCAATGGGGTTGATCCCGAGGTCTACAGGCTTATGCTTTTCCCGTTTGCTGTAAGAGACAGAGCTAGAGTATGGTTGGACTCTCAACCTAAAGATAGCCTGAACTCTTGGGATAAGCTGGTCACGACCTTCTTAGCCAAGTACTTTCCTCCTCAAAAGCTTAGTAAGCTTAGAGTGGATGTTCAAACCTTCAGACAAAAGGAAGGTGAATCCCTCTATGAAGCTTGGGAGAGATACAAGGAACTGACCAAAAAGTGTCCTTCTGACATGCTTTCAGAATGGACCATCCTTGATATATTCTATGATGGTCTGTCTGAGCTATCAAAGATATCACTGGACCATTCTGCAGGTGGATCCATTCACCTTAAGAAAATGCCTGCTGATGTGCGAAAAATGATCCGACACAAAACTCACCGGCAAGTGCACCGGGTCGCATCAAGTAATAATAACTCACGTGAGTGAGGTCGATCCCACAGGGATTGATGGATCAAGCAACTTTAGTGGATGATTAGTTTAGTCAAGCTAACATTGAAGTGAGATTGGGTGAAACCTAAAGCAACAGAATGTAAATAACAAGGAATCATAAAGTGCAGAAAGTAAATTGCATTGAAACTTAAATTGCAAGAAAAGTAAATTGGCAAAATCTTAAATGACAAGAAAAGTAAATTGCATCAAATGTAAAGGGAATTAGGTGCAGAGAAATTAAAGAAAGCAAACAAGGAAGTGTAAATAGCAATCAAACAGAGAAGTAAAAGATGTAGCAGGTTCAACAGATTTGGAAAATCACTTGAAAAATCAAAACAGAAAGCAACTTGGCTCAATTGCAAAATCTGAACGAGAGGTTGAAGATCTCAGGGGTTGGATGAGACTAGAGACCAAGTCTAGATCTCAATTCCTTCCTTGATCCAACAGAGAATAATTGCAGAAGAAAATAGAGAGGAAAGCAGTAAAGAGAGTTTTGATTCAAATCACAATTCCTTCAAATTATGCAGCAAGTAAACAGAGAGAAATCTCAGAGGGAGAATGAAACAGAACACATTCAATTCTCCACCCAAGACTTAAAAACAAAGAAAAGAAAACTAAAGAGAGAGAGCTCTGTATTCCTAATGCTCCCTAGTGGAGCTCGCCTCCTCTAATAAAAATGAAACAGATGCCTATTTATAGGCATTTTTACAAAATGAAAATGAAATTTAAAACAAATTACAATTAAAATGAAATTTCTATTCTAACTATCTCTTGTGCCTTTGAGTGGTGTCAATTGGGCCCTTGCTCTTGATGGAATTGGGTTGATAGAGGCCTTGGTTGATTGCTCTTGGAGTTGGAGAGAGAACCAATGTGAACCGGGTTGTGAATCTTAAAAGCTTGAGTAAAAGTTTGAGTAAAAGTTTGAGTAAAAGTTTGAGGCAAACTTTTACTCAAACTTTTTACACCAGCTGCCCCATTCTTGCTGCTACCAACGTTTGAGCCAAAGTTTGGGGTCAAACTTTTGCTCAAACGTTGGCCCCCTAGTGCATGTGTGGGGTGCTACTTTGTCCTCTTGTCAACATTGCCAATTTCATGCCAACTATAGACTATTATATATGGTTGGAAAGCTCTGAATGTCAAATTTCTAACCCAATTGGAATCACCTCAATTGGACATCTACAACTCAAGTTATGTCCCTTTGAAGAGGACAAGGTCGCTGGCTTTGGTGTGCAGCGTTTGAGGTAAAGTTTGCCTCAAACGTGGTCGAAAACGCCAGTTCTGGAGGCTCAAACGCATTGTTCACCCCATACTATTATACATTCGTGGAAAGCCCTGGATGTCTACTTTCCAATGCCATTAGAAGCACATCATTTGGAGCTCTACAGCTCGAGTTATACTCCGTCGAAGGTGCAGAGGTCAGTTGGCCTCACTGCAGGTTGCCACCATGTTCGTTTATGCACATTTCGGGGCAGTTTTCTCCCTCAATTTTAGTGTCCACCATGCAGTGCCATATATGCCTGGAAAGCTCTTGATTCCTACTTTCCATTGCTTTTTGAATCACCTCATTTGGAGCTCTGTAGCTCAAGTTATTCTTGTTGGAAGTATGCCCCTTGTATGCCTTGTGGCGTGTGGCGCCAACGTTTGCCAAAAAGCTTGAGGCAAACATTGGCGCAAGCTTTTTCCTCCAGGGTGTAGGTTTTGTGATGTCAACGTTTGCCAAAAAGTTTGAGGCAAACGTTGGCTCAAGCTTTTCTCCCAAAAGTTTGAGCTAAAGTTTGAGGCAAACTTTTGCTCAAACTTTTTTCCTCTGGAGTGTTTTCAATTCTTCTAAAAGTTTGAGCTAAAGTTTGAGGCAAACTTTTGCTCAAACTTTTTGTTCTCTATTGCTCCTAGCCATTCCTTCTTTCTTCAACCTTCTTCCAAACTCTTTTCACCTATCATCAATCAACCAAACACATCAAAGCTTTGTCAAAATCATGAGTTTGTTATTCTTTCATAATATATGACAATTATAGCATAAAATCTCATGAAATTACATTAATTCATACATGGTTGATTGAATCAAAGGAAACATGAAAATCTACCCAATTGGCTTGCTTATGGCTCAAGAAAGTGCATAAAACCTATTGAAAACAAATGAAAAAGCATAGAAAAACATGACATGGTGACATGTCATCACAACACCAAACTTAAACCTTGCTTGTCCCCAAGCAAGAAAAGAATCATGCAATAGAGATTGACAATCCAAGGTAAGAAGAATAGCAACTCAATGTTCATGGTAAGCTAGTTTTCTAAGCATGCTATAATCACAAAAGAAATGTAAATGATTGATGCTTCCATCTAGCTCAATTTATGAAATCTTTCTCTTATATTTCTTCCTTGAAACAAGCTTTTGATTTTCTTATTTAGCTTCTCCTTTTGGGTGCTTTGCCCCATGAGTTGATAACAAAGCTACGACTTCTAAATGCTTTGTTTTCAAGTATTACCACTTGATACATAAGCACCACAAGCATTTGATTAGAGGACTTCATTAAGCTCATTTTTTTCTTTTCTTTTCTTGACTCTCTAATCATTGATGCTCAGAGCCTTGAGCTTTGAGGGAGTGCTTTTGTACTTTGAGCCTAACCTTGACTTCTAAATGTTTTGTTTTCAAGCATTTGGCTTGATACATAAACACCACAAATACTTAGCAAATAAATTGCTATTGGTACTCAGAGCCTTCAGCTTTCTCATTCTTTCCCTTTTTCTTTTCTTGCTTTAATTGTATTTGCCTCTTCAAGGTTTTCATGATTTTCAAAAGATTTCACAAAATGTCCTAGATGAAAACTTCAATTAAATAAAATCCAATGCAATTGAGCAACAATTAATCATACTAGCTTTCCAATACTTGTATGCACATGCTAAAATCTTCTTTAATGCCTTGTTTGTTTATGATCATGATACTTTGTTGCTTTTGAATTCACAAAACTCAAGTTGGTAATCATAATGACACAGCACCATATTGCAAATCAAGATTCAAGTTATGCTTTATTCATACACACATGTGAACAGAAAGGATGAAGACACTCATGCAATTTAAGTGCTAGAAACAAATGAGGAGAAAAGGAACTCTACAACCTTGTAGTTCATCTTCATTATTGTTGTCCTTTTTCCTCTATTCTTCCTCCTTCCCTTGCCAAACTCAGAATGCTTGCTCATCCTCAAGCAACAATTAGAACCATGGTTATGGGGCTAAGATGGATCATGAGTGTCTTACACAATGAAAAGTTAGTAGTACATGTGTTCTAAGCAAGCAAAATGACAGATAACAATCAAGGCACAAGAGACAGAGACATTGTGATTGCATATATAAGAAGGTGTGCACAATACATTGCATAAAAGATAAGTGACACACCAAACTTAGTGTGACACTTTCACTTGAAATCAATGCAAGTATCTTGTAAATATGGGAACCAAATTTTTGTTGCATAGCAATACCAAACTTAGAATGCAATCCTATGTCAATTTATTTGAATTAAAACAAAGCAAGTGAAACTGTTATTTGTTAAGTACAATCACCAAGCCAAGAATCTGTCATGTATAAAGCTCTCTTGGTAATGTATTAACAAACACAGTGAATAAGTAAACTAAAATGAAAGCATTAAAAACAAAGAATTAACTAAAGTAAACAGAGTAACACAATATCAAACCAAAAGAAAATTAACACTGCAAAGACATTATGGTTATGCAGACAAGTGGTGTTGCTGAATGCTTTGCATAGAAAAATAGGTGGCACACCAAACTTAGAATCTTGGTGTGTCGCTTTCATGTAAAATTGATGCAATCATCCATGAAGATGGAAAACAGTTTGTTGCAGGGCAACACCAAACTTAGAATGTAACCATATGCCAATTTATTGAATTTAAACAAAGCAAAGAACGAAAACAAAGCAGAGAAGAGAAATTATACCTATGGTTGATATGTTGTTCACTTTCTTCCTCTTCTTCCAGTTTGTTAAGAGGAATGACTTCAAGAGAGGAGAAGATTCAGCTATTACCCCCTGTCTTGGTCTCTCCTCAGCAAGCTTTCTTTTGTTAATGGCTTGATTGAGCTTGCTTGCTGGATCAGGGGGAGGATTGCTTGGAGTTGACCTTCTTTTCTTCATGAATATTGTCTTTTGTAGCTTGGTCACAATCCTATTCTTGGTGCTTTTGTTAATTGCCTTCACTTCCTTGAATTTACGACTTGGTTGCTGTGTGATTATTGGAGTTTTGTCTTCATCAAGAGTCTCTTGCAATGGTGGTTCTGTGGATTCTTCCTTCATGTACTTCTCTGCTTCACTTGAGTTTGGAATTCTTTGGTTGTCTTTCTCACTTTCTTGCTCTTCCACTTCCTCCCTTGCACCCAACATTTGACTTAATAGCTTTTTCATTGAGGAGGTTTGTTGATCTTCCCAACATTTCTTCATCTCCTCTTCATATTTTTCAATCATAGATTCAATTGTCGAGACTTTTTGGTCCAGGTGGGTTTGAGGAGGTTGTGAGTGTTCAGGTTCTTTTGTCACCTCAAGTGTAGTTTCATTTTCAACCACCTCATTCTTCATTAAAATTCCACTTGACTCAGTAGCCTCTTCCTCTTGTTTTTCCTCCTTCTTCATTGCACTTTCACTTGACATAAGGACCTTTTGTTCTTGTTTTTCCACTTCCTCTCCCACAGATTGATTTTTACTGTTTGATGGTTCTAAGTGTTTCCTTATGTTCTCCAGGTGCTCATTCGTCCTCTGACGGATGATTTCTTCCCTTTTCCAGGCTTTCATTGTCTCCTCCTCATATTTTTTGAACATGGACTCAAGCTTTGAAAGCCTTGAGTGGTTCATGGAAGTTTGTGTGGGTGGTGAATTTTGAAAGGGGCTTTCGGTTGAAGTATGGTCAAGTGATGATATCTTTGGATGAATATCATATGGAGCACTAGAATTCCCTTCCCAGCCACCATTAGAATCATGACTTGCATCATTTTGTGATGGAGGAAAATATCCCATATGATTTTCTTTCTCATCTTGTGGTTCTGAAGCATAGCTCCATGAATTGGAGTGCCCAGAATTTGAAGTTTCTTGGTGATATTCCCAACCACCATTAGAGATTGGTGATGGTGGGTGATATCCCATAAAATTTTGTTTGACAATAAGATGAGTTGAACTCCATTTGTATTTTGTAAACATCAATGAAATTTGAAATTCATGTCATAGAGAAAGAATTTCTTAGTGAGGCAATAACTCAAACACCTTGGTTTTAACTTAGAACAGAGAACAAAAATAAAGAAAATGCTTGATCTAGACTTCTCACCCACTTAATCATTGTTGATCTAAATCAATCCCCGGCAACGGCGCCAAAAATTTGATGTGCGGAAAACGATCCGACACAAAACTCACCGGCAAGTGCACCGGGTCGCATCAAGTAATAATAACTCACGTGAGTGAGGTCGATCCCACAGGGATTGATGGATCAAGCAACTTTAGTGGATGATTAGTTTAGTCAAGCTAACATTGAAGTGAGATTGGGTGAAACTTAAAGCAACAGAATGTAAATAACAAGGAATCATAAAGTGCAGAAAGTAAATTGCATTGAAACTTAAATTGCAAGAAAAGTAAATTGGCAAAATCTTAAATGACAAGAAAAGTAAATTGCATCAAATGTAAAGGGAATTGGGTGCAGAGAAATTAAAGAAAGCAAACAAGGAAGTGTAAATAGCAATCAAACAGAGAAGTAAAAGATGTAGCAGGTTCAACAGATTTGGAAAATCACTTGAAAAATCAAAACAGAAAGCAACTTGGCTCAATTGCAAAATCTGAACGAGAGGTTGAAGATCTCAGGGGTTGGATGAGACTAGAGACCAAGTCTAGATCTCAATTCCTTCCTTGATCCAACAGAGAATAATTGCAGAAGAAAATAGAGAGGAAAGCAGTAAAGAGAGTTTTGATTCAAATCACAATTCCTTCAAATTATGCAGCAAGTAAACAGAGAGAGATCTCAGAGGGAGAATGAAACAGAACACATTCAATTCTCCACCCAAGACTTAAAAACAAAGAAAAGAAAACTAAAGAGAGAGAGCTCTGTATTCCTAATGCTCCCTAGTGGAGCTCGCCTCCTCTAATAAAAATGAAACAGATGCCTATTTATAGGCATTTTTACAAAATGAAAATGAAATTCAAAAAAAATTACAATTAAAATGAAATTCCTATTCTAACTATCTCTTGTGCCTTTAAGTGGTGTCAATTGGGCCCTTGCTCTTGATGGAATTGGGTTGATAGAGGCCTTAGTTGATTGCTCTTGGAGTTGGAGAGAGAACCAATGTGAACCGGGTTGTGAATCTTAAAAGCTTGAGTAAAAGTTTGAGTAAAAGTTTGAGTAAAAGTTTGAGGCAAACTTTTACTCAAACTTTTTACACCAGCTGTCCCATTCTTGCTGCTACCAACGTTTGAGCCAAAGTTTGGGGTCAAACTTTTGCTCAAACGTTGGCCCCCGAGTGCATGTGTGGGGTGCTACTTTGTCCTCTTGTCAACGTTGCCAATTTCATGCCAACTATAGACTATTATATATGGTTGGAAAGCTCTAAATGTCAGCTTTCTAACCCAATTGGAATCATCTCAATTGGACATCTACAACTCAAGTTATGCCCCCTTTGAAGAGGACAAGGTCGCTGGCTTTGGTGTGCAGCGTTTTGAGGTAAAGTTTGCCTCAAACGTGGTCGAAAACGCCAGTTCTGGAGGCTCAAACGCATTGTTCACCCCATACTATTATATATCGTTGGAAAGCCCTGGATGTCTACTTTCCAATGCCGTTGAAAGCACATCATTTGGAGCTCTACAGCTCGAGTTATACTCCGTCGAAGGTGCAGAGGTCAGTTGGCCTCACTGCAGGTTGCCACCATGTTCGTTTATGCACATTTCGGGGCAGTTTTCTCCCTCAATTTTAGTGTCCACCATGCAGTGCCATATATGCCTGGAAAGCTCTTGATTCCTACTTTCCATTGCTTTTTGAATCACCTCATTTGGAGCTCTGTAGCTCAAGTTATTTTTGTTGGAAGTATGCCCCTTGTATGCCTTGTGGCGTGTGGCGCCAACGTTTGCCAAAAAGCTTGAGGCAAACGTTGGCGCAAGCTTTTTCCTCCAGGGTGTAGGTTTTGTGATGTCAACGTTTACCAAAAAGTTTGAGGCAAATGTTGGCTCAAGCTTTTCTCCCAAAAGTTTGAGCTAAAGTTTGAGGCAAACTTTTGCTCAAACTTTTTGTTCTCTATTGCTCCTAGCCATTCCTTCTTTCTTCAACCTTCTTCCAAACTCTTTTCACCTATCATCAATCAACCAAACACATCAAAGCTTTGCTCAAAATCATGAGTTTGTTATTCTTTCATAATATATGACAATTATAGCATAAAATCTCATGAAATTACATTAATTCATACATGGTTAATTGAATCAAAGGAAACATGAAAATATACCCAATTGGCTTGCTTATGGCTCAAGAAAGTGCATAAAACCTATTGAAAACAAATGAAAAAGTATAGAAAAACATGACATGGTGACATGTCATCACCTGCAGAAGCTCAAGAGCTCATTGACATGGTTGCAAATAACCAGTTCATGTACACTTCTGAAAGGAATCCTGTGAATAATGGGACGCCTATGAGGAAGGGAGTTCTTGAAATTGATACTCTGAATGCCATATTGGCTCAGAACAAAATATTGACTCAGCAAGTCAATATGATTTCTCAGAGTCTGAATGGAGTGCAAGCTGCATCCAACAGTACTCAAGAGGCATCTTCTGAAGAAGAAGCTTATGATCCTGAGAACCCTGCAATAGCAGAGGTGAATTACATGGGTGAACCCTATGGAAACACCTATAATCCATCATGGAGAAATCACCCAAATCTCTCATGGAAGGATCAACAAAAGCCTCAACAAGGTTTTAACAATGGTGGAAGAAACAGGTTTAGCAATAGCAAGCCTTTTCCATCATCCACTCAGCAAAAGACAGAGAGTTCTGAGCAGGATCCATCTAGCTTAGCAAACATAGTCTCTGATCTATCTAAGGCCACTCTAAGTTTCATGAATGAAACAAGATCCTCCATTAGAAATTTGGAGGCACAAGTGGGCCAGCTGAGTAAAAGAGTCACTGAAACCCCTCCTAGTACTCTCCCAAGCAATACAGAAGAGAATCCAAAGAGAGAGTGCAAAGCCATTGATTTAATCATCATGGCCGAACCTACAAGGGAGGAGGAGGACGTGAATCCTAGTGAGGAAGACCTCCTGGGACGTCCAGTGATCAACAAGGAGTTTTCCTCTGAGGAACCAAAGGAATCTGAGGCTCATCTAGAGACCATAGAGATTCCATTGAACCTCCTTATGCCCTTCATGAGCTCTGATGAGTATTCTTCTTCTGAAGAGAATGGGGATGTTACTGAAGAGCAAGTTGCAAAGTACCTTGGTGCAATCATGAAGCTGAATGCCAAATTATTTGGTAATGAGACTTGGGAAGATGAACCTCCCTTGCTCATCAATGAACTAAGTGATCTGGATCAACTGAGATTACCTCAGAAGAAACAGGATCCTGGAAAGTTCTTAATACCTTGTACCATAGGCACCATGACCTTTGAGAAGGCTCTATGTGATCTTGGATCAGGGATAAACCTCATGCCACTCTTTGTAATGGAGAAACTAGGAATCTTTGAGGTGCAAGCTGCCAAAATCTCATTAGAGATGGCAGACAACTCCAGAAAACAAGCTTATGGTCAAGTAGAGGACGTGCTAGTAAAGGTTGAAGGCCTTTACATCCTTGCTGATTTCATAATCCTGGATACTGGGAAGGATGAGGACGAATCCATCATCCTTGGAAGACCTTTCCTAGCCACAGTAAGAGCTATTATTGACGTGGACAGAGAAGAATTAGTCCTTCAACTGAATGAGAACAACCTTGTGTTTAAAACTCAAGGATCTCTTTCTGTAACCATAGAGAGGAAGCATGAAAAGCTTCTCTCACTGCAGAGTCAACCAAAGCCCCCACAGTCAAACTCTAAGTTTGGTGTTGGGAGGCCACAACCAAACTCTAAGTTTGGTGTTGAACCCCCACATTCAAACTCTAAGTTTGGTGTTGGGAGGTTCCAACAATGCTCTGAACATCTGTGAGGCTCCATGAGAGCTCACTGTCAAGCTATTGACATTAAAGAAGCGCTTGTTGGGAGGCAACCCAATGTTATCTAATTATATTTATTTATTTTCTATTGTTATTTTATGTTTTCTTTAGGTTGATGATCATGTGAAGTCACAAAAATTACTGAAAAATCAAAAACAGAATGAAAAATAGAATGAAAAACAGCACACCCTGGAGGAGAACAGTCTGGCGTTTAACGCCAGAAACAAGCATCAAGCTGGCGTTTAACGCCAGAAACAAGCATCTACCTGGCGTTAAACGCCAGAACAGAGAATGGAAGTGGCGTTTAACGCCAGAAATAGGCAGCAGTCTGGCGTTAAACGCTAGGATTGCATGTATAGGGCGTTTTTCATGTCTAAAGGGTACAGGGATCAAAAATCCTTGACACCTCAGGATCTGTGGACCCCACAGAATCCCCACCTAACCCTATTCTCTCCTCTTCAAACCTTTTCATAACTCTCTTTCCCAAATGCCCTTCACCAATCACTTAAATCACTCTTTCCCATCACCCCTCACCACTCACATCCATCTTCTCTTCCCCATAAACCCCACCTACCTTCAAATTCAAAATATTTTCCCTCCCAAACCCAACCCTAAATGGCCAAACCCTAAACCCCTCCCCACTTCTATATAAACCCCTCATTCCTTCTTCTATTTCACACAACACAACCCTATCTTCTTCCACTTGGCCGAAACCTACTCTCTCTCCCTCTCCTCCATTTCTCTTCTTCTTCTACTTCTTTCTTTCTTCTTTTACTCGGGGATGAGCAAACATTTTAATTTTGGTGTGGTAAAAGCATTGCTTTTTGTTTTTCCATAACTATTTATGGCACCTAAGGCCAGAGAAACCTCTAGAAAGAGGAAAGGGAAGGCAATTGCTTCCACCTCTGAGTCATGGAAAATGGAGAGATTCATCTCAAAAGTCCATCAAGACCACTTCTATGAAGTTGTGGCAAAAAAGAAAGTGATCCCTGAGGTTCCTTTCAAGCTCAAAAGGAATGAGTATCCAGAGATCCGACTTGAGATTCAAAGAAGAGGTTGGGAAGTTCTCACCAACCCCATTCAACAAATCGGGATCCTAATGGTTCAAGAATTATATGCAAACACATGGATCACAAGGAACCATGATCAAAGTGTGAACCCAAATCCAAAGCATTGGCTTACTATGGTTCGGGGAAAATACTTAGATTTCAGTCCGGAAAATGTAAGGATGGCGTTCAACTTGCCAATGATGGAAGAGAACGCACGCCCCTACACAAGAAGGGTCAACTTTGATCAAAGGTTGGACCAGGTCCTCATAGACATATGTGAGCAAGGAGCGCAATGGAAAATTGACTCAAGAGGCAAGCTGGTTCAACTAAGAAGGCTTGACCTCAAACTAGTGGCTATGGGATGGCTAGAGTTCATTCAACGCTCAATCATTCCTACTAGTAACCGGTCTGAAGTTACTATAGACCGGGCCATCATGATCCATAGTATCATGATTGGAGAAGAGGTAGAAGTTCATGAGATTATACCTCAAGAACTCTAAAAGGTGGCTGACAAGTCCTTCACTTGGGCAAGGTTAGCCTTTCCTCACCTCATATGCCACATCGGCAATTCAGCTGGAATTGACATAGAGGGAGATATCCTTATTGAAGAGGATAAGCCCATCACTAAGAAAAAGATGGAGCAAACAAGAGATCATGGACCTCAACATGAGCATGAGGAGATTCCTCACCATGAAATCCCTGAGATGCCTCAAAGGATGCACTTCCTTCCACAAAACTATTGGGAACAAATCAACACTTTCCTAGGAGAATTAAGTTCCAACATGGGACAACTAAAGGTGGAGCACCAAGAGCACGTCATCATCCTCCATGAAATTAGAGAAGATCAAAGAGCTATGAGGGAGGAGCAAGAAAGACAAGGAAGAGATATAGAGGAGCTCAAGAGCACCATTGGTTCTTCAAGAAGAGGAAGACGCCACCCTCACTAAGGTGGACTCATTCCTTAATCCCCTTGTCTATTTGTTTTCTGTTTTCGGTTTCCATGCTTTATGTTTTATTTATGTTTGTGTCTTTACTATATAATCATTAGTGTCTAAGTGTCTATGCCTTAAAGTTATGAATATGAATCCATCACCTCTCTTAAATGAAAACTGTTCTGAAAACAAAAGAACAAGAAGTACATGGTTTCAAATTCATCCTTGAAACTAGTTTAATTATTTTGATGTGGTGGCAATACTTTTTGTTTTCTGAATGTATGCTTGAACAGTGCATATGTTTTTTGAATTTGATGTTTATGAATCTTAAATATGTTGGCTATTGAAAGAATGATGAAAAGGAGACATGTTATTTGATAATCTGAAAAATCATAAAAATGATTCTTGAAGCAAGAAAAAGCAGTGAATACAAAAGCTTGCAGAAAAAAAATTAGCGAAAAAAAAAAGAGAAGAAAGAAAAAGAAAAAGCAAGCAGAAAAAGCCAAAAGCTCTTAAAACCAAAAGGCAAGAGCAAAAAGCCAATAGCCCATAAAACCAAAAGGCAAGGGTAATAAAAAGGATCCAAGGCTTTGAGCATTAGTGGATAGGAGGGCCTAAAGGAATAAAATCCTGGCCTAAGCGGCTAAACCAAGCTGTCCCTAACCATGTGCGTGTGGCGTGAAGGTGTCAAGTGAAAACTTGAGACTGAACGGTTAAAGTCAAGTCCAAAGCAAAAAAAGAGTGTGCTTAAGAACCCTGGACACCTCTAATTGGGGACTTTAGCAAAGCTGAGTTACAATCTGAAAAGGTTCACCCAGTTATGTGTCTGTGGCATTTATGTATCCGGTGGTAATACTGGAAAACAAAGTGCTTAGGGCCACGGCCAAGACTCATAAAGTAGCTGTGTTCAAGAATCAACATACTGAACTAGGAGAATCAATAACACTATTTGAACTCTGAGTTCCTATAGATGCCAATCATTCTGAACTTCAATGGATAAAGCGAGATGCCAAAACTATTCAAGAGGCAAAAAGCTACAAGTCCTGCTCATCTGATTGGAGCTAAGTTTCATTGATATTTTGGAATTTATAGTATATTCTCTTCTTTTTATCCTATTTGATTTTCAGTTGCTTGGGGACAAGCAACAATTTAAGTTTGGTGTTGTGATGAGCGGATAATTTATACGCTTTTTGGCATTATTTTTACATAGTTTTCAGTATGATTTAGTTAGTTTTTAGTATATTTTTATTAGTTTTTAATTAAAATTCACATTTTTGGACTTTACTATGAGTTTGTGTGTTTTTCTGTGATTTCAGATATTTTCTGGCTGAAATTGAGGGACTTGAGCAAAAATCAGATTCAGAGGTTGAAGAAGGACTGCAGATGCTGTTGGATTCTGACCTCCCTGCACTCAAAGTAGATTTTCTGGAGCTACAGAACTCCAAATGGCGCGCTCTCAATTGCGTTGGAAAGTAGACATCCAGGGCTTTCCAGCAATATATAATAGTTCATACTTTGATTAAGGATAGATGACGTAAACTGGCGTTGAACGCCAGTTCCATGCTGCATTCTGGAGTCAAACGCCAGAAACAGGTTGCAAAGTGGAGTTAAACGCCAGAAACAGGTTACAAACTAGCGTTCAACTTCAAGAAAGACCTCTACATGTGTAAAGCTCAATGCACAGCCCAAGCACACACCAAGTGGGCCCCGGAAGTGGATTTCTGTATCATTTACTCATTTCTGTAAACCCTAGTAACTAGTTTAGTATAAATAGGACTTTTTACTATTATATTTACATCTTTGGATCAGATCTTTGATTAGTTTTTATGCTATCTTAGACTTTCATGGGGCTGGCCATTCGGCCATGCCTGGACCATTATCACTTATGTATTTTCAAACGGTAGAGTTTCTACACACCATAGATTAAGGTGTGGAGCTCTGCTGTTCCTCATGAATTAATACAAAGTACTACTGTTTTTCTATTCAATTCAAGCTTATTCCTTCTCTAAGATATCCATTCGTACCCAAGAACATGATGAATGTGATGATTATGTGACACTCATCATCATTCTCACCTATGAACGCGTGCCTGACAAACACTTCCGTTCTACATGCAAACAAGCTAGAATGAATATCTCTTAGATATCTAATACAGAGGACCGAGTCCGAGATATTAGAATCTTCGTGGTATAAGTTAAAACCCATGGATGGCCATTCCTGAGATCCGGAAAGTCTAAACCTTGTCTGTGGTATTTCGAGTAGGATCTGGGAAGGGATGGCTGTGACGAGCTTCAAACTCGCGAGTGCTGGGCGTAGTGACAGACGCAAAAGGATAGTAAATCCTATTCCAGTATGATCGAGAACCGACAGATGATTAGCCATGCAGTGACAGCGCATTGGACCATTTTCACAGAGAGGATGAGATGTAGCCATTGACAACAGTGATGCCCTACATAAAGCTTGCCATGGAAAGGAGTAGGAATGATTGGATGAAGACAGCAGGAAAGCAGAGGTTCAGAGGAACAAAAGCATCTCTATACGCTTATCTGAAACTCTCACCAATGAATTACATAAGTATCTCTATCCTATTTTAATTATCTTTTAGTACACTATAATGTCTTAATACATTTGAATCCGCCTAACTGAGATTTACAAGGTGACCATAGCTTGCTTCAAGCCGACAATCTCCGTGGGATCGACCCTTACTCACGTAAGGTTTATTACTTGGACGACCCAGTGCACTTGCTGGTCAGTTGTGCGAAGTTGTGACAAAGAATTAAGATTATGAACGTGCGTATAAAGTTTTTGGCGCCGTTGCCGGGGAATGGAACCGTCACGATTTCTGCGCACCAATTACTTTAACCAAGTGGTAACTAAATGCATAAAATCAAACAAACATGCAATTAAATATGCAAATGCAGCAATTAACAAAGAAAATAAAATATTGGTGTTGAGAAGAAAATAACTAACCCATGGAGATCGGTATCGACCTCCCCACACTTAAAGATTGCACCGTCCTCAGTGCAGGCTGAGATGTACAAGTGGATGGGTGACTCCAACTGATGCCTTTCTCTATAGATTGTGCAGATTGACTTGCCTATCTCCCCATATAGAAGTTCTTCCGTTTTCCTTCCTCGGTGGCCATCCTGAAAGAAGAGAAAAAGAGAGAAAAGTAACCCAGAAATAAAGGTAAGAAAAATAAATAAAATATGGGTTGGTAATGCCAAATAATGAAGGTCTCAATTACATGGTAGCTACAACATGCAGTGAGAAAACAGTAGAAGCATACGGCATATCAATAGTGCAAGAATTGCAACAATGGGGAAGAGAGTGGGTAAGGAAAGATAATATAAATTCATGTTAATGCAAAAATAATACAGGTACAAAAGATTGGCATTGATTTAAATAATATTACCTAACCAGAATAACATAAGTCACTAAGCACCAAGAAAATACCAGAAAAGATGTAACAGTTGAATAAGAACATTTGAACACCAATGGAAAATAATAAATTTAGAAAAAAAATAAAAATATGCACAAAATTAAAATGCAATGAATGAAAGTATGCAAATAAATAAAATAAAATGAAAGTGAAAAAGGATGAGAAGTTAAAAAGATGAAGAAAAAGAAAGTAAGAAAGGAGAAAGAAAGAAGAAAAGATAGAAGAAATTAGGATTAGAAAATAAAAGATAAGATAATTGGCGCTGATCTGGATAAGTTGTGCGACGAATGCAACGCGGACGCGTGGGTCATGCGTTCGCGTGGAGTGATTTGTGCCTTTAGCGCGAGGGCAGCCTTGCGGTCGCGCAACTCTCTGTTTTAAATGCATTTTGCCAAAAATCTGGGTGACGCGGTCGCGTGGTTGACGCGATCGCGTGAATGGCCATACTTTGAAAAATTGACGTGGACGCGTGGGGCACGCGTTCGCGTGGCAGGGCTTATGCTTCTAGCATAGTTCCAGCCCCATTCCAGCCTAACTTGCTGCCAAAACACCCGTTTATGTCGATTTTACAAGGCCACGCGTTCGCGTGGGAGGCATTTTTCCCACATGACGCGGACGCGTCAGCCACGCTCTCGCGTGACTCTCTGTTCAATTCTCTTTTCTTCAAAACGCACTAGTGACGCGGACGCGTCAGCGACGCTGCTGCGTCGCGTGCGTGCTTTTTTTTTTATGCAATATGCAGATGCAAATGCAATGCTGATATGGATGTTATGAATAATTCCAGGTTCAATAAAATAGAATAAAATAAAACTTAAAAACAAACAAAACAAAATAAAATTAAAATTGAAAAGGAACGATCATACCATGGTGGGTTGTCTCCCACCTAGAACTTTTAGTTAAAGTCCTTAAGTTGGACATTTGGTGAACTCCTTGTCATGGTGGCTTATGCTTGAACTCATCCAGGAATCTCCACCAATGTTTGTAATTCCACGGGCCTCCGGGATCCCAAACTAGGCGCAGAAATCCTTCAAGCAAGTTAAAGCAAGTGACAAGGCCCCAAGAGTGCTGATTGCCAGAAAGAATTCCGGGGTCCCAAACCTTGCTTTTGCACCCGTCTTCTTGTTGATCATTATGATTCCATCCGGGTAGCAAGCAATCTGAATTCTCACTAAAGCGGCCAAACAACTTCCTAGACCCATTCAGTTGAGCTTTACACTAACCCTTGCATTTAAACTTTGAGCATACAACCATGTTGAACCTTGCTTGACAACTCCAACCACTAACCATATTCCTCTTACTCTTAATGCCACAAAGAGCTCTAAGTTGACCATCCGTCTCCAGTAGCCCATATTCAAGTGGAATTAGAAAGCTAAGGGATATGAATTTTACCCACTTGAATGTTGTGAAGGATGATGGCAACTTAGGGGGAGGTATTTCTAACGAATTTGCAAGCTCCACTCCCTTGTGCTCTTCTCTGACAACTTCCACCTCTTTGCAAGTTTCTTCAATTTCAACCTCTTCCTCTTGGTAGCTTTCTTCCAATTCAATCTCTTCTTCATTGCTCACCAAGGGCATGGGAGGCTGTGCTTCTTCTTCTTTAATCTCCATCTCTTGACCAACTTCTTCCAAGTCTTCAACTATGATATGTCTTGGAGGTTGTACACCCTCCTTAGCATCAATTTCAATCGCCTTGGAATGAGGTTCTATAACCTGACTTTCCCATGGAGGTTCAACATCTCCTAAATCTTCAACCATTTCTTCCTCTACAACTATTATGGCTTCCTCCACTTATTCTAATACAAAGCCATGTTCCTCATTGTCCACCGAAGTTTCTAGTGTCTCCTTCATGCTACACTATTCGTTTGATTCTCCACATGTAACCATAGGAGTACTTTGAGTGCTCAGATGTCGGGAGGCTATTATATTTACTACCTCGGTTAAGGCAATAGTGAGTTCCAGTACACCTCTTTGCATCCTTGCTTGTCCTTGAAGAAGAACTCAAAGGGTGTCATCCATTAGGGATTGGGGTGGATATGAGGGTTCATTATTTTGGAGAAAGGGTTCATGGTAGGAAGGTGGTTCTTCTTGATAAGGATATGGAGATAGTGAATATTGAGGTGGTGGTTCTGGGTGTGGTTCATATGGTGGTTGGTGTGGTGGATATAGGTTAGGGTCATATGGTGGTGTTTGGTGGTAAGGGGCTTGTGAGTATGGTGGTTCAAAGTTGTGTTGAGGAGATGGTTCATAAGCATATGGCGGGGCTTGTTGGTAACTACAAGGGGGTCCACCATAGTCATCATTTTGGTATGCATCACTGAATGGTTGTTGGTTATAGTGCATTGGAGGGGTTGTTGCCAAGAGGGTTGATCAAATCCTTGTAGCTCCTCCCATCTTTGATTGTTCCAACCTTGATGCCTGTTCTCATTGTAATTTCCTCTTCCTAGAACATAATTATAACCAGACTCATAGCCAAAGGGGTGAGAGTTCATAGTAGCAAATAAAAATTAAAAATGAAAATAAAAATAATTTTAAATTAAAAGGTTATTGAAATTTAAATTTTCAATTTGAAAATTAAATTTTGAATTTTGAATTTTGAATTTTGAAAAAGTCAACAATATAAGATAAAGTTTTGAAAAAGGTTTAAATTTTGAAAAGGTTTGATTTTTAAAGTTTTAAATTTAAATTTTGAAATTTGAAATTTGAATTTTGGAATTTAAATATTGAAAATTGAAATTTGATTTTTGAAATAAGATAAGATAAGATTTTGAAAAAGATATGATTTTTGAAAAATATTTGAATTTTGAAATTTAAAACTAAGATAAGATAAGATAAAAATTTTAAAATAAAAATCTGAATTTTTAAAAGGAAAATTTGAAAATCCGATTAAAATAAAGAGAAGAGATATTTTTTAATTTAATGAGGAAAGAGAAAAATAATAAAATGACACCAAACTTAAAATTTTTAGATCAAAACGAAGAAAACAACTAAGAACAACTTGAAGGTCAAGATGAACACGAAAAACAATTTTTTTGAAAAATTTTTAATAACTAATTAAAAACCAATAACCTCTTAATTTATGAAAAAGCAAAAATAAAAACAAAAATAAAAACAAATAAACAAGCAAAAGCAAATATTTACAATAACCAATAATAAGGCACATGTTTGTAATTCCCCGGCAACGGCGCCATTTTGAAGAACGAAACTCTCGCGCGATCTTGATTTTTCACAAATAAATTCGCGTTCTAAATATAGCTTCCAGACCGACAAGAATTCCTTTCTTACAAAAGTTTTGTTTGTCACTTAAGCAAACCCAATAAAATTGATAATCGAGTATTTAAACCTCGGGTCGTCTTCTCAAGGAATTGCAGGGAAGTATGATTTATTATTGGTTATGAAAAATAATATTTTTGGGTTTTGAAAAGGTTTGAACAAGATAAATTGCAGGAATTAGTAAATCAATAACTAAGAAAACTCTTGGCAAGGTATGAAAATTAGAAGTCCTATCCTAGTTATCCTTATCAATGGTAATGAGAATTATATTTTGCTTCCCACTAAGTCAACCTCTAACTATGAAGGTAAGTCAAGTAGATAAATCAATTTAACACCTAAAGTCCTAGTCAACTCCTAAGGAAAAAGACTAGAATTATAAGAATTTAAATCAATCAGCAAAGATAACAATTATCAATCACGATGAGTTTGACAACTCAAGAGTTACCAATTAATCAATTAAAGCCAAGAATATAAAAAGCTAAATACGAATTATAAATCTGAAATACCTCAATTGCATTAATAATAGAAAATCAATCTAAACATAAAGAGTTCATAAACTAAATTGATAAAATAAATAAAAGGAACATTGAACCTGTAATGAAGATAAGCAGTCCTAAAATTGAGAGAAATCCTAATCCTAATACTAAGAGAGAGGAGAGAACCTCTCTCTCTAAAAACTACATCTAAAAACCTAAAATTGTGAATTATGAGCTGATGTTTATGAATGAATAGATTTCCTCACTTTATAGCCTCTGATCTGTGTTTTCTGGGCCAAAAACTGGGTTGAAAACAGCCCAGAAATCGCTGGAGAAGAAATCTGCCACGCTGATTTTCGTCACTGCGACGCGTCCGCGTAGAGCGCGCATTCGCATCGCCTAGCGTCAGGGAAACTATGGCATATTATATTTCAAATCGAAGCCCCGGACGTTAGCTTTCCAACGCAACTAGAACCGCGTTGTTTGGACTTCTTTAGCTCAAGTTATGACCGTTTTAGTGCAAGAGGGTCAGGCTGACAGCTTTGCAGTTCTTTCAACTTCTTGTATTCCTTCCACTTTTGCATGCTTCCTTTCCATCCTCCAAGCCATTCCTACCCTGTAATCTCTGAAATCACTTAACGCACATATCAAGGCATCTAATGGTAATAAGAGAGGATTAATATTAGCAAATTAAGACCAAAGAAACATGTTTTCAATCATAGCACAAAATCAGGAAGAAAAAAGTAAAACCATGCAAATAGTATGAATAAGTGGGTAAAGAGTTGATAAAAACCACTCAATTGAGCATAAGATAAATCATAAAATAATAGTTTATCAAGTAGTGTAATCAAGGATGTGCAAATGAATTGTGCATGCATGCAATAATGGCTATGGTTCGGTTATATAGATGCATGAAGAATGCAATATAGAGCTAGTAATGTGGCATGAAGTGAGGGTCAAGAGTTATATATACCTAAGGAATGAAACAAGCCATGTATGCATGGGGGAGGGGGCTTGTGTTTAGTTTCAAGAATATTGCATAATCCACCTTTTTTTTTTGCAACAATTGCATATGAAAATCACCTAATGGAATGTAAAAATAGTTGAAGAAATATGGAAGATAAGATAGTATGTATAGAAAGTATTAAAAACTACCTAAAAGAATGACTTAACTATTGTGATTGCATAGAAAAATGTGGTGCAGGTAATGAATGCTCCTTGTATAAATGAAATGTTCCAACACCAAATTTAGTATGGCACATTCACTATAGAGTTGGATCAAGTATCTAGTGAGAGTGGAACTCAATCTAGGTGTGGTAATACCAAACTTATTCTATGCAATGCATACATGTTAAAAGTAATGAAATGCTACATGAAAAGAGCTAGAATAGAAATTACCAAATAATAAGTTGTCTCCTATTAAGCGCTTCTTTAACGTCACTAGTTTGACGGTGCAACTCCTTTAGATGAGGATTTGAGTGGTTCTTTGACAATCTACGTCGCCTCCAAGGTAGTGCTTTAGTCTATGGCCATTGACAGTGAACTTCCTCCTAGAATTCTCATCCATAAGAGAACAAAAAAAATACTTTATTGAGATGAAAATAAGAAAGAACAGATGGAACATTAAATGCAAGTGAAATGGGAGAGCTTACTCTTGCATTTTCATTGGCATTAATGAGGACGAACTTGTTCCTGTTGTGGGAACCAGCAACGATATTCTCCACGAGCTGGTTCAGACACACGACGACAATGTTTTTTTCAGCTTGGTCAGGCATGCGAAGACGACGTTCTCTTCAGATGGGTCAGGCGCGAAGACGACGTTCTCTAAAGGCTGGGGTAAGCACGCGACGATGATGTTCTCCTCAGGTTGGGTCTCAAGCGCGCGACAATGGTTCTGCGGCGACCTTGAGAGTGAGAAGGGAAAGTAGTGGGAGGGGAAGAGCATGGCTGTGAAAAAGGAGGAAGGTGGCGAACGAAAGTACAAGGAGAGGTGGAGGTACATTTTCTAGCTTAGTAAAACTTAGGACAAAAATTTGGAGATTTTAATTTTTAAACTAATTGTAAAAGACAATTTAGTAATTACCAAAGGAGATATGCCATATCAGCAAAATCCGATGGTCATCTCATCTCAGCATCCTTCTCGTCGGAGGTGTGCTCCGGTAAGTTTGAGGGCATGATTGTCAAATTTTAAAATCATTTAGGAATTATTTTGTTAATAATAAAAATCAAGTACTATTTTGCCAGCGTTAAAATCTTTTAGATACCGAATTAGTATTCACCTCTATATTATATTATGATAGTATCTAATTACGAATAATGATTGTTTTGATCATATATGTAATTATAAATAAGGGTAAAGTATATTTTTTGTCCTTGAAATTTGACAAAAGTTCTAAAAATATCCCTAAGTTTGATTTTGTTTCAATTTTGTCCCAAAAATTTTCGATTTGCATCAAATATTACCCCTAACGGCTAATTTTTCCAAAAATTTAAGACCAATTCAACAACAATTTTATAAGAATAACCATCAACACAAGCAAATCAGGCATAATTTTCATACATTATTGTTAGATTGGTCTTAATTTTTTTGAAAATTTAGCCGGTAGGAGTATATTTGATGTAAATCGAAAACTTTTGGGACAAAATTGAAACAAAATAAAACTTAGGGGTATTTTAAAATTTTTGTCAACCTTTCAAGACAAAAAATATACTTTACCCTATAAATAATTTACTTCATTTTGGGCACATCTATGAATTTGAATTAAACGATTTCGTAGAAATTTAATAATGCAAGCACGAGAATCCTATGAAATCATTTCTTCCCCGATTTATTGGCTATGTTGCTATCATTAATTCATTATTGTAACATCGTTAATGAAGAGAAAAGGAAAAAAAAAATGATGAAATGGAAAAATAACAAATTCGTCAGAATCTTAATTGCTTCTTAGTTAAGAAATATTTGTTCTGTAAGAAAATTTTTTTCTCCTGTATATACTCTTATTCTTCAGATGTAATTTTAGAAACAATAAGAAAGAAAAGTAAAATTACAGAGTAACTTAAATATCAGTTATTACTTTTTATTTAATAAATAGTCATTATTGGATTCAAGAAAAGGAAACATTTTGGTCTCATTATTGGCAAATCTACTGACATCATGGCATTGGTCACATTATTGCGGTTGTTTCAGTCAATAAATCAATATACAATAACGATATATGTGTGGGGACAAAATTAAAATTGTGGCCGCCACCCACTACTACATTCCGATCACTATGATTATATTATTTTAGAAAAAATCTTATGAATAGCATGCTTATGTTCCTCTATTTCATTCATTACTTTTCAATTTGGAATCTAGTAACAATATAGAGTTAGAATCGAATACTTCTCTATTGCATAGCTGGCTAGGTCCAATAACAAAGCTTCTTGATTCACAGAGGATAACATTAGGCTGTGCCTTATTTTCCATTTTTCAATGAAGTCACAACCATCTAAAATATCTATTGAGTAGTCACTCACTCATTCAGTAGCTTTCTATATATACACATGCGTGTCTTTATAAATTAAACTCATTAGTGATGAGTCATGGTTTCATGCTTGAATTCTGTTGTTCATGACAATGCATGGAATCGATAAACACAACCCACTTACTATATACCTCATATTATATATCATTTCATTAATTCAACTTGAGATTTCTTTTTAACATTTTTCAAGTCTTTTTAGAAAAGAAAATGTAGTTCTAAAGTGGACGTATGTGCTTCGATTCATGATAAAGTAATAAAACTCTCACTTGACAACAATGGAAAAATAATAATGTTATTTTTGCACATATTATTCTGTTTTTGTCTAGCCAGGACACTAAAACATAAACATAAAAATATATAATTTTATTTGGCAAATAAAATATAAATAAATTATTATATTTTATATTGTTATTAATTTTTTATAATTATATTTTTTATTTTTTTAATTTTATGTAAAAAATAATATAAATAAATTAAAAATTTTATTATTTATTATATTTTATATTTAACTCATTAAATAAAATATAAAAATATTAATTTTTATATTTTTATCTTTTATATTATATTCTCAAAATCAAATGTAGATTTAAAGAGTAGTATGGTTGACTAAGTCAACAACAATTACAAATAGACCTACTTATTTGAAATTATATATCGATCCTCATTCTCACTTTATAAAAGTTTAACGTTTTATTTTGTAGGTTTGTATAAAGAAATAATTAATCTATATGAAATTAAAAAAAAATGGTATGAAAGTTATTATGCAATTGTAATAAGTTATTTATTCAAATTTTATTAAAAAGTTATTCAGATATTGATACTTTTAATAAGAAGAAAATAAACATCCAAGGAAATTACAAATGACATATTTCACAACCACCGATGTATCAGATTTTTTTTTTTATCAAAGATAAGAGACTCGAACTTGCAACCTCTTAATTGAGTATGGAAAGACTATGTCATTTGAGTTATAACTCATTGACACCGATGTATACCAATAAAAATAAATTGTTATCTATTTCATTAATTAATCGTACCATAGCATGCCTCTAAAATAAAATAATAATCATTATTTACTAAGACAATCAATATTCTCGTGAGAAAAACCCAAAAGATGCTCAATAGTTCTGGAAATTAAATCGTATGATATTTTTAGATTTGCTTCGGCTTACAAAAAAAAATTGTTTTTGTCAACAAATTAAAAGTTTCGGCTTTATCATCTAGGTGAAAGCGATATATAGGGCGAAAAAATAGAAATAAGCCAAGAGAGAAAATAATTTACGTGAATAAGTCAAAACGAAAACTGCTTCATGAATCCACCCATGTACGTTTATATATAGTTCGAACCAGCTTGGTTCGAACTCCATTTCTACGTAATTCGAACCAACTTGGTTCGAATTATACACAAACACATGTACATACTAATTCGAACCACTTTGGTTCGAATTACACACAAACACGCGCACACACTAATTCGAACCAGCTTGGTTCGAATTACACACAGTAATTCATGGTATAATTCGAATTATGCTGTTAAAAAATTAATAATTTATAAAAAAAATTATTAAAAAATTTATTAAAAAAATTTAATAATTTAAAAATTAAAAAAATATATATTTTATTTCATACGTTAAAAAAAAGCTAACAAAATATTTAATTACGAGACTTTTTTAAAATATTAAAGAGCTATCAATTCGAATTCCATACAATACTTTTCTGTCCATTTTTAATAGCTCATGAATATTTTTTAATAAATTTTTTTAATAAGTTTTTTTAAATTATACTACAAAAAATATTTTATCCTTTGCAAAATAATTTTAAAAAAATGGCTTAAAAAATATTAGGAGTACTATAAAAATTTGTAATGTTATAATAACTTAGGTAAATACATGCATGTACTCAAATTTTAAATAAAATATTCTATATAGTCAATAATAATTTAGAAATAAAAGAAAATATTTTATTTCATACAAAATAATTAAAAAATATATTTTATTCGATACAAAATAATTTTAAAAAATAGCTTAAAAGATGTTATGAATACTATAAAAGTTTGTAATATTCTAGTGATTTAGGTAAAAAGATGATAAAAATATTTTTTCTTTAATTTCTAAATTATTAGTGACTATGTAGAGTATTTCTTTAATGTCCTAAGTCATTAGGACATTACAAATTTTTATAATACTTCTAACATTTTTTAAGCCATTTTTTAAATTATTTTGCATAGAATAAAATATTTTTTTGTGGCATAATTTAAATAAATTTATTAAAAAATATTCATGAGCTATCAAGAATGGGTAGAAGAGTATTGTATAGAATTCGAATTGCTCACCATATCATTTGAATCAGAGTGATTCGAACTTCCCTATACGTAATTCGAATCATGTAATATCTCACCGTATAATTTAAATAATTTTATTAAAAAATTATCATGAATATTACAAACTTAAAGAAAAAATATTTTTATCATATTTTTACCTAAATCACTAGAATATTATCTCACCATATAATTTAATTATCTCTACATAGTCACTAATAATTTAGAAATTAAAGAAAAAATATTTTTATCATCTTTTTACCTAAATCATTAGAATATTATAAACTTTTATAGTACTCATAACATCTTTTAAGCCATTTTTTAAAATTATTTTGTATAGAATAAAATATATTTTTTAATTATTTTGTATGGAATAAAAATTTTTCTTTCATTTCTAAATTATTATTGACTATGTAGAATATTTTATTTAAAATTTATGTATTTACCTAAGTTATTATAACATTACAAATTTTTATAGTACTCCTAACATTTTTTAAGCCATTTTTTTAAAATTATTTTGCATAGGATAAAATATTTTTTGTAGTATAATTTAAAAAAAAATTTATTAAAAAAATTTATTAAAAAATATTCATGAGCTATTAAAAATGGACAGAAAAGTATTATATGGAATTCGAATTGATAGTTCATAAATATTTTAAAGAAGTCTCGTAATTAAATATTTTGTTAGCTTTTTTTTAACGTATGAAATAAAATATATATATTTTTTAATTTTAAATTATTAATTTTTTTAATAAATTTTTTAATAAATTTTTTTATAAATTATTAATTTTTTAACAGTATAATTCGAATTATATCATGAATTACTATGTGTGTAATTCGAACCAAACTGGTTCGAATTAGTGTGTGCGTGTGTTTGTGTGTAATTCGAACTAAGGTGGTTCGAATTAGTGTGTACATGTGTTTGTGTATAATTCGAACCAAGTTGGTTCGAATTATATAGAAATGGAGTTCGAACCAAGCTGGTTCGAACTACATATAAACGTGCATTGGTGGATTCATGAAGTAGTTTTCATTTTGGCTTATTCACGTAAATTATTTTCTCCCTTAGCTTATTTCTGTATTTTGCCCCGATATATAAGTTAATTATAAGTGAGGTATTTAAACGTTTAACTTTATCATCTAAGTGAAAGCAATTTATAAGTTAATTATAAGTAAATATTTTATTACCTTTTCTTATTAATTTGTAAGTTTTGTAACACCAACAAACATCATAGGCAGTGGCGGAGTTTGAGAAAATCTTTGAGAAGGCCAAATATTTTTTAACATAAAATATATATTATTAGAAAAATTAAACTAAAATTTAGTTAAGAATATTTGTTAACCTTTTTCAATCAATAAATATATTAAAAAGGCAATTTTTAATTCTTTAATATAAGGTTTTTCTTAAAAAATTTTTATAAACATGACACTTATTATTCAAACTCGTCAAGTTTTCTATATTATAAAATTTAAAGAATAATGTTAATTTGAAAGATTAATTTCAACGATAAAAATTATAGCATATCTCAATATTATTTTATTTTATTTGAAAATAGCATACATGAAAAAATAGCACAACAAGTATTTTAAAAAGAATGGATTTTTCATTTTTAAAAAAATTGTGAAAAATAAGAAAAAAGATTTAAACCCACAGACCCATAATAAAAAATAACTTTAACAAGATAACTAATAAACTATAAAATAATAAAACCCTTGTGTGATAGTATGCAACTATGCATAAATATTAAATAATAATGTTTGAGACCTTTGGGGGTCCATGACTCCCCAGAGGCCCAGATATAAAGCTCTGCCTCTGATGATGGGCTCATGGCTAATGCATCAATCAAGTAAGCCCTTTGGGATTCTCATCAATTTATTACTCTTCAGTCTTCATAGCCCTATGTATGTTTTTGGTCATGGCCTCTATAATTTCGTTCGAGGACTGCATTTTTTTTTATATTAGACTCCATATTTAATATGGACCTTCGTTATAGATTAAGGTCCAACTCTGCACCACATTTCGGCTAGGAAATAGATATTTGGGCTTTCAGACTTGTATTGGCTTCAACAACTTGAGATGTAGTGGCAAAGCCTTTGCCTCAAACACAGCCACACTAAATTCGAGTCCTAGTAGTTGCTAGGTTAGTGTGTGTGAGTGTGTTTGTATGACAAAAAAAAAAAAAAAATGTGCACTTTAAGAATCAGAGTCCTATAAATAAAATTTAAATTAAGACTTCTCCAACGGTGGAGCTTTAACTTGTCCAATGGTGGAGTTTAAACTTCTTCGACAAGCGGAGTCTTCGCTCTTGTTAGCATTTTCAACTCACTATCTTTAATTTGCATACTAGTTAAAATTCCGTGCAGTTGCACGAAATCATACACTGTATTTCAATGAATAAGTTAAAAAACACTTTAATATTTACATATGATAATGTCAAATTGAAATACACATTTGTGCACAGAATTTTCAACTATAAGTTTATTAACTCAAACAATACTCAGAATGTTAATTAATAATATAAAAATTAAAAGAGAACTATTTTTACAATACTAATAAAAACACTCTATAATATATAAATATTATTTGAAAATAATAAAGATATCCCCAAAATTTTTTTAATCTTTTCCAAACATAATATTTTTAAGTTTAATAATACAAGACTTTATTAATATAACGAAGTTAGTCGTACAGAAAAGTCTCCTGCTGTAAAAGTCTTTCCTACTTAAAACCATTGCCAAACTCAAGGTATAGCATAAAAAGAGATTATCATAGTTTTTAAAAAAATAACCTCTAGCAGCAAGCCAGCAACCTTAACATTTAAAATATGATTTGTAATGTGAACTAAAAAATAGAAAAGATTGATATCAAATACAAAACTGATGCAAACACAAACCATTCAACTAAGACATTAATGGCAATGCTTATTTAATTTAAATCCAATTAATGCATAAACAACATAAGTGTCAGTGTTGCAATTGAAAAAATGAGCCTTCTCAAAGAGTCATCTCAACCTGCAAGGCCTCAATTTATCTTCCTCCATACTTCATAGTTGCTTTTGTAGGAACAGGTAGGGGTGTAAATTATCGAACCGGACTGAAATAATCGCAAAATTAAACTAAAATTTACAACAACCGAATGATAAAACCGAAAAAATCGATTTTTTTTTTGTTTTTTCGAATTAAACCGATCAGTTTGGTTCAATTTTCGATTTGCTTTGTAGAAATCGAACCGAAAAAGGTGTTCCATAGTAGTTCTTTTTACCGGTTTGTCCTTAGTTTAACCTAGTAATAAAAGCCTAAATCTGAAATCTCTAACCCTCTTTCCCTTTCACTTGCGCAGTTGATGAGCGGATAATTTATACGCTTTTTGGCATTGTTTTTAGTATGTTTTTAGTAGGATCTAGTTACTTTTAGGGATGTTTTCATTAGTTTTTATGTTAAATTCACATTTCTGGACTTTACTATGAGTTTGTGTGTTTTTCTATGATTTCAGGTATTTTCTGGCTGAAATTGAGGAACTTGAGCAGAAATCAAATTCAGAGGTTGAAAAAGGACTGCTGATGCTGTTGGATTCTGACCTCCCTGCACTCAAAGTGGATTTTCTGGAGTTACAGAACTCGAAATGGCGCGCTTCCAATTGCGTTGGAAAGTAGACATCCAGGGCTTTCCAGCAATATATAATAGTCTATACTTTGGCCAAGAATAGACGACGTAAACTGGCGTTCAACGCCAGCCTTCTGCCCAAATCTGGCGTCCAGCGCCAGAAAAGGATCCAAAACCAGAGTTGAACGCCCAAACTGGCACAGAAACTGGCGTTCAACTCTACAAATGGCCTCTACACGTGCTACACTTAAGCTCAGCCCAAACACACACCAAGTGGGCCCCGGAAGTGGATTTATGCATCAATTACTTACTCATGTAAACCCTAGTGACTAGTTTATTATAAATAGGACCTCTTACTATTGTATTAGGTATCTTTTGATCATCTTAGGATCTTAGGATCATCTTTGAACGCATTGTTCTTAGATCAAGGGGGCTGGCCATCTCGGCCATGCCTGGACCTTCACTTATGTATTTTCATACGGTAGAGTTTCTACACTCCATAGATTAAGGTGTGGAGCTCTGCTGTTCCTCAAAAATTAATGCAAGTACTACTGTTTTCTATTCAATTCATCTTATTTCGCTTCTAAGATATCCATTCACACCCAAGAACGTGATGAAGGTGATGATTATGTGTGACGCTCATCATCCTTCTCCCTTATGAACGCGTGCCTGACAAACACTTCCGTTCTACATGAATTAAGCTAGAATGAGTATCTCTTAGATCTCCTAACCAGAATCTTTGTGGCGTAAGCTAGAATGATGGCGGCATTCAAGAGAATCCGGAAAGTCTAAACCTTGTCTGTGGTATTCCGAGTAGGATTCAATGATTGAATGACTGTGACGAGCTCCGAACTCGCGATTGCAGGGCGTTAGTGACAGACGCAAAAGGATAGTAAATCCTATTCCAGCATGATCGAGAACCGACAGATGAATAGCCGTGCCGTGACAGGGTGCGTGAGCATATTATTCACTGAGAGGATAAGATGAAGCCATTGACAAGGGTGATGCCTCCAGACGATTAGCCGTGCCGTGACAGGGCACTGGATCATTTTCCCGAGAGATGACCGAAAGTAGCCATTGACAGTGGTGATGTATCACATAAAGCCAGCCATGGAAAGGAGTAAGACTGATTGGATGAAGATAGCAGGAAAGCAGAGGTTCAGAGGAACGAAAAGCATCTCCATTCGCTTATCTGAAATTCCTACCTATGATTTACATAAGTACCTCTATCCCTATTTTATTATATAATATTTGAAAACACCATTATCACTTTATATCCGCCTGACTGAGATTTACAAGGTGACCATAGCTTGCTTCATACCAACAATCTCTGTGGGATTCGACCCTTACTCACGTAAGGTATTACTTGGACGACCCAGTGCACTTGCTGGTTAGTTGTATCGAAGTTGTGACAATTATGAATTAAGATCAAAGCACCAAGCTTTGGAGCCATTACCAGGGATTGTTCGAGCCTGGACATCACAATTTCGTGCACCAAGTTTTTGGCACCGTTGCCGGGGATTGTTTGAGTTTTCGGCAAGCTTTTGGTCCGGTAACATCAGTGCCAAATTCTCTTTTGGTCCAGCAACAACAGTGCCCAGTTCCAAGTTTTGATCCGGCAACAACACCAAGTTTTTGGCGCTGTTGCCGGGGATTGTTTGAGTTTGGACAACTGACGGTTTATCTTGTTGCTCAGATTGGGTAACCTTCTTTTCGTTTTCTTTTCAAAAAAATCTTTCAAAAATATTTTCAAAAAAAAAAAAAATTTCTCTTTTGTTTTCGAAAAATATAAAAATGTTTTCAAAAATTTTATTCAAGAATTTTAAGAATGAATTCTAGTGTTTCATGAAGCATGTTGAAGCCTGGCTGGCTGTAAAGCCATGTCTAAATTTATTTGGACTGAGGCAGCAATTTGTTATCAAGATCAATATACTCTCGTGTTAAAGACTAAAGCTTGGCTGGCCATTGACCATGTCTAGTGTTTTGGACTGGAGCTTTCATTGAAAGCTTGGCTGGCTAGTGAGCCATGTCTAATTCCTGGACTGAAGCTTTAGACTAACATGGCAAGATTCCTGGAATTCATATTAAAAATTTTGGAATCCTTATTTTCCTTTTTCATAAAATTTTCGAAAAAATCCAAAAAAAAAAATTAGAAAATCATAAAAATCAAAAATATTTTCTGTTTCTTGTTTGAGTCTTAAGTCATATCATAAGTTTGGTGTCACTTGCATATGCATCTTGCATTTTTTCGAAAATATCATGCATTCATAGTGTTCTTCATGATCTTCAAGTTGTTCTTGGTAAGTCTTCTTGTTTGATCTTGATGATTTTTTTGTTTTGTGTCTTTTCGTGTTTATCATATGCATTCTTGAATTCTTAGTGTCTAAGCATTAAAGAATTCTAAGTTTGGTGTCTTGCATGTTTTCTTTGCATTAAAAATTTTTCAAAAATGTGTTCTTGATGTTCATCATGATCTTCATAGTGTTCTTGGTGTTCATCTTGACATTCATAGCATTCTTGCATGCATCACATGTTTTGATCTAAAAATTTCATGCATTGCATAATTTTCATGTTTTTCATAAAAATTTCAAAAATCAAAAAAATATCTTTCCCTTTTTCTCTCATCAAATTCGAAAATTTGAGTTGACTTTTTCAAAAATTTTTAAAATCAAATTGTTTCTTATGAGTCAAATCAAATTTTCAATTTGAAAATCTTATCTTTTTCAAAATCTTTTTCAAAAATCAAATCTTTTTCAAAATTCTTAGTTATTTTCGAAAATTCCAAAAATGTTTTTCAAAAATCTTTTTCTTATTTTTATACCAAATTTTCGAAAATAACATAATCAATTAATGTTTTGATTCAAAAATTTGAAGTTTGTTACTTGCTTGTTAAGAAAGATTCAAACTTTAAGTTCTAGAATCATATCTTGTGATTTCTTGTGAATCAAGTCATTAATTGTGATTTTTAAAAAAAAAAATCAAATCTTTTTCAAAACTAATTTCTATCATATCTTTTCAAAAATATCTTCTCATCTTATCTTTTTCAAAAATATCTTTTCAAAATATCTTTCCTAACCTCCTAACTTCCTATCTTTTCAAAATTTGTTTCAACTAACTAACTAACTTTTTGTTTGTTTCTTAACTTTTTCAAAACTACCTAACTAACTCTCTCTCTCTAATTTTCGAAAATATCTCCCCTCTTTTTCAAAAATTTCTTTTTAATTAACTAATTATTTTTATTTTTTTTATTTTTGATTTCAAAAATTTTCGAAAATTACTAACATTTTTCAAAAACCATTTTCGAAAATCACCAACTCTTTTTCAAAATAATTTTCGAAAATTATCCTTCCCTCATCCTATTCTATTCATTTATTCATATCCTAACATCTCATCTCACATCTCTTCCATCTGTACAGTTGTGTTTCTTCCTTTACATCACATCCTTCATCTTCTCCTTTTCTTCTACTCACATAAGGGAACCTCTATCCTGTGGTAAAGAGAATCTCTATTATTATTATTATTTTTTTGTGCCCTCTTCTTTGTCATATGAGCAGGAACAAGGATAAGAACATTCTTGTGGAAGCAGATCCAGAACCTGAAAGGACTCTGAAGAGAAAATTAAGAGAAGCAAAAATACAACAATCCAGAGATAACCTTTCAGAAATTTTCGAACAGGAAGAGGAGATGGCAGCCGAAAATAATAATAATGTAAGGAAGATGCTTGGTGACTTTACTGCACCTAATTCCAATTTACATGGAAGAAGCATCTCCATTCCTGCCATTGGAGCAAACAACTTTGAGCTGAAACCTCAATTAGTTTCTCTGATGCAGCAGAACTGCAAGTTTCATGGACTTCCATCTGAAGATCCTTTTCAGTTCTTAACTGAATTCTTGCAGATATGTGATACTGTTAAGACTAATAGAGTAGATCCTGAAGTCTACAGGCTCATGCTTTTTCCTTTTGCTGTAAGAGACAGAGCTAGATTATGGTTGGATTCCCAACCCAAAGACAGCCTGAACTCTTGGGATAAGCTGGTCACGGCTTTCTTAGCCAAGTACTTTCCTCCTCAAAAGCTGAGCAAGCTTAGAGCTGATGTTCAAACCTTCAGACAGAAAGAAGGTGAATCCCTCTATGAAGCTTGGGAAAGATACAAACAGTTGACCAAAAAGTGTCCTTCTGACATGCTTTCAGAATGGACCATCCTGGATATATTCTATGATGGTTTATCTGAGCTATCAAAGATGTCACTGGACACTTCTGCAGGTGGATCCATTCACCTAAAGAAAACGCCTGCAGAAGCTCAAGAACTCATTGACATGGTTGCTAATAACCAGTTCATGTACACTTCTGAAAGGAATCCTGTGAGTAATGGGACGCCTATGAAGAAGGGAGTTCTTGAAGTTGATACTCTGAATGCCATATTAGCTCAGAATAAAATATTGACTCAGCAAGTCAATATGATCTCTCAGAGTCTGCATGGAATGCAAGCTGCATCCAACAGTACTCAAGAGGCATCTTCTGAAGAAGAAGCCTATGATCCTGAGAACCCTGCAATAGCAGAGGTAAATTACTTAGGTGAACCTTATGGAAACACCTATAACTCAACATGGAGAAATCATCCAAATTTCTCATGGAAGGATCAAAAGCCCCAACAAGGCTTTAATAATGGTGGAAGAAACAGGTTTAGCAATAGCAAGCCTTTTCCATCATCAACTCAGCAACAGACAGAGAACTCTGAACAAAATGCTTCTAATTTAGCAAATCTAGTCACTGATCTATCTAAGGCCACTGTAAGTTTCATGAATGAAATAAGGTCTTCCATTAGAAATCTGGAAGTACAAGTGGGCCAGCTGAGTAAAAGGATCACTGAAATCCCTCCTAGTACTCTCCCAAGCAATACAGAAGAGAACCCAAAAGGAGAGTGCAAGGCCATTGACCTAAGCGCCATGGCCGAACCTGTGAGGAAAGGAGAGGACGTGAATCCCAAGGAGGAAGACCTCCTGGGACGTCCAGTGATCAATAAGGAGCTTTCCTCTGAGGAACCAAAGGACTCTGAGGCTCATCTAGAGACCATAGAGATTCCATTGAACCTCCTTATGCCCTTCATGAGCTCTGATGAATATTCTTCTTCTGAAGAGAATGAGGATGTTACTGAAGAGCAAACTGCCAAGTTTCTTGGTGCAATCATGAAGCTGAATGCCAAATTATTTGGCATTGATACTTGGGAAGTTGAACCTCCCTTGTTCATCAATGAACTAAGTGATCTGGATCAACTGACATTGCCTCAGAAGAGACAGGATCCTGGAAAGTTCATCATACCTTGTACCATAGGCACCATGATCTTTAAGGCTCTGTGTGACCTTGGTTCAGGAATAAACCTCATGCCCCTCTCTGTAATAGAGAAACTGGGAATCTATGGGGTGCAAGCTGCTAAAATCTCACTAGAGATGGCAGACAGCTCAAGAAGACAGGCTTATGGACAAGTAGAAGATGTATTAATAAAGGTTGAGGGCCTTTACATACCTACTGATTTCATAGTCCTGGATACTGGAAAGGAAGAGGATGAATCCATCATCCTAGGAAGACCTTTCCTGGCCACAGCAAGAGCTGTGATTGATGTTGACAGAGGTGAAATAGTCCTTCAATGGAATGAGGACTCCCTTGTGTTTAAAACTCAAGGATCTCCCTCTGCAACCATGGAGAGGAAGCATGAAAAGCTTCTCTCAAAGCAGAGTCAACCAGAGCCCCCACAGTCAAACTCTAAGTTTGGTGTTGGGAGGCCACAACCAAACTCTAAGTTTGGTGTTGAACTCCCATATCCAAACTCTAAGTTTGGTGTTGGAGAGTCTCAACAAAGCTCTGCACATCTGTGAGGCTCCATGAGAGCTCACTGTCAAGCTATTGACATTAAAGAAGCGCTTGTTGGGAGGCAACCCAATGTTTATCTAATTCTTATTTTTATTGTTTTTCATATTTTCTTAGGTTCATGATCATATGGAGTCACAAAATAAATAAAAAAATTGAAAACGGAATAAAAAACAGCAGAAGAAAAATCACACCCTGGAGGAGCATCTGTCTGGCGTTCAAATGCCAGAACAGAGCATAGTTCTGGCGCTGAACGCCCAAAATGGGCAGCTTCTGGGCGCTGAACGCCAGAACAGGCATGGTTCTGGCGTTCAACGCCAGAAATGGCACACAGATGGGCGTTGAACGCCCAAAATGGCTACCAACCTGGCGCTGAACGCCCAGAGTTGGGTACAAAGGCATTTTTACATGCCTAATGGGTGCAGGGATGTAAATCCTTGAACACCTCAGGATCTGTGGACCCCACAGGATCCACTCAGGATCTGTGGACCCCACAGGATCCCCACCTACCTCCACTCACTTCTTCTCACCACTCTCTTTCACACAACCCCATAAACACTCTTACCCAAAAACCCTTCACCAATCACCTCAAACTCTCTTCCCCATCACCTCTTCACCACTCACATCCATCCACTCTTCCCCATAAACCTACCTCATAAACTCCACCTACCTTCAAATTTCAAAACCAATTTCCCACCCAAACCCACCCATATGGCCGAACCTTAAACCCCCCTCCCTTCCCTATATAAAGCCCTCCATTCTTCATCAAAGTCACACAACACACCCCTCTACACTCCTCTTGGCCGAAATCACATCTCCCTCTCCCTCTCCATATTTCTTCTTCTTCCTCTTCTATTCTTTTGTTTATTGCTCAAGGGCGAGCAATATTCTAAGTTTGGTGTGGTAAAAGCATAGCTTTTTTGTTTTTCCATTACCATTGATGGCACCTAAGACCGGAGAATCCTCTAGAAGAGGGAAAGGGAAGATAAAAGCTTCCACATTCGAGTCATGGGAGATGGAAAGGTTCATCTCCAAAGCCCATCAAGACCACTTCTATGATGTTGTGGCCAAGAAGAAGGTGACCCTGAGGTCCCTTTTAAACTCAAAAGAAATGAGTATCCGGAGATCCGACATGAAATTCAAAGAAGAGGTTTGGAAGTTCTAACAAATTCCATCTAACAAGTCGGCATCCTAATGGTTCAAGAGTTCTATGCCAATGCATGGATCACCAAGAACCATGATCAAAGTAAGAACCCGGATCCAAAGAACTATGTTACAATGGTTCGGGGGAAATACTTAGATTTTAGTCCGGAGAATGTGAGGTTGGCGTTCAACTTGCCATACATGGAAGAGAACGCACGCCCCTACACAAGGAGAGTCAACTTTGATCAAAGGTTGGACCAAGTCCTTATGGACATATGTGTAGAAGGAGCTCAATGGAAGATTGACTCCAAAGGCAAGCCGGTTCAACTAAGAAGATTGGACCTCAAGCCTATAGCTAGAGGATGGTTGGAGTTTATTCAATGCTCAATCATTCCCACTAGCAACCGGTCTGAAGTTACTATAGACCGGGCCATCATGATCCATAGCATCATGATTGGAGAAGAGGTGGAAGTTCATGAGATTATACCTCAAGAACTCTACAAGGTGGCTGACAAGTCCTCCACTATGGCAAGGTTAGCCTTCCCTCACCTCATTTTCCACCTATGCAATTCAGCTGGGATTGACATAGAGGAAGATATCCTCATTAAAGAGGACAAGCCCATCACTAAGAAAAAGATGGAGCAAGCAAGAGAGCCCACTCATGGAGCTCAAGAGGCATATGAAGCTCATCACCATGAGATTTCGGAAATGCCTCAAATGCACTTTCCTCCACAAAACTATTGGGAGCACATCAACACCTCCCTAGAAGAATTGAGTTCCAATATGGGACAACTAAGGGTGGAACATCAAGAGCACTCCATCATGCTGCACGAAATAAGAGAAGATCAAAAAGCAATGAGGGAGGAGCAACAAAGACAAGGAAGAGACATAGAAGAGCTCAAGGACATCATTGGTTCCTCAAGAAGGAAACGCCACCATCACTAAGGTGGATTCATTCCTTGTTCTTCTTTCTTCTGTTTTTCGTTTTCTATGTTATGTGCTTATCTATGTTTGTGCCTTCATTACATGATCATTAGTAGTTAGTAACTTTGTCCTAAAGTTATGAATGTCCTATGAATCCATCACCTCTCTTAAATGAAAAATGTTTTAATTCAAAAGAACAAGAAGTACATGAGTTTCGAATTTATCCTTGAACTTAGCTTAATTATATTGATGTGGTGACAATGGTTCTTGTTTTCTGAATGTATGCTTGAACAGTACATAAGTCTTTTGAAGTTGTTGTTTAAGAATGTTAAATATGTTGGCTCTTGAAAGAATGATGACTAGGAGACATGTTATTTGATAATCTGAAAAATCATAAAAATGATTCTTGAAGCAAGAAAAAGCAGCAAAGAACAAAGCTTGCAAAAAAAAAAAAAAGGCAAAAAAAAATAGAAAGAAAAAGAAAAAGCAAGCAGAAAAAGCCAATAACCCTTAAAACCAAAAGGCAAGGGCAAATAAAAAGGATCCCAAGGCTTTGAGCATCAGTGGATAGGAGGGCCTAAAGGAATAAAATCCTGGTCTAAGCGGCTAAACCAAGCTGTCCCTAACCATGTGCTTGTGGCGTGTAGGTGTCAAGTGAAAACTTGAGACTGAGCGGTTAAAGTCAAGGTCCAAAGCAAAAAAAAAAAAGAGTGTGCTTAAGAACCCTGGACACCTCTAATTGGGGACTTTAGCAAAGCTGAGTCACAATCTGAAAAGGTTCACCCAATTATGTGTCTGTGGCATTTATGTATCCGGTGGTAATACTGGAAAACAAAGTGCTTAGGGCCACGGCCAAGACTCATAAAGAAGCTGTGTTCAAGAATCATCATACTGAACTAGGAGAGTCAATAACATTATTCGAAATCTGAAGTTCCTATAGATGCCAATCATTCTAAACTTCAATGGATAAAGTGAGATGCCAAAACTATTCAAGAGGCAAAAAGCTATAAGTCCCGCTCATATGATTGAAGCTATGTTTCATTGATAGTTTGGAATTTATAGTATATTCTCTTCTTTTTATCCTATTTGATTTTAAGTTGCTTGGGGACAAGCAACAATTTAAGTTTGGTGTTGTGATGAGCGGATAATTTATACGCTTTTTGGCATTGTTTTTAGTATGTTTTTAGTAGGATCTAGTTACTTTTAGGGATGTTTTCATTAGTTTTTATGTTAAATTCACATTTCTGGACTTTACTATGAGTTTTTGTGTTTTTCTATGATTTCAGGTATTTTCTGGCTGAAATTGAGGAACTTGAGCAGAAATCAAATTCAGAGGTTGAAAAAGGACTGCTGATGCTGTTGGATTCTGACCTCCCTGCACTCAAAGTAAATTTTCTGGAGCTACAGAACTCGAAATGGCGCGCTTCCAATTGCGTTGGAAAGTAGACATCCAGGGCTTTCCAGAAATATATAATAGTCCATACTTTGGCCAAGAATAGACGACGTAAACTGGCGTTCAACACCAGCCTTCTGCCCAAATCTGGCGTCCAGCGCCAGAAAAGGATCCAAAACCAGAGTTGAACGCCCAAACTGGCACAGAAACTGGCGTTCAACTCCACAAATGGCCTCTGCACGTGCTACACTTAAGCTCAGCCCAAACACACACCAAGTGGGCCCCGGAAGTGGATTTATGCATCAATTACTTACTCATGTAAACCCTAGTGACTAGTTTATTATAAATAGGACCTCTTACTATTGTATTAGGTATCTTTTGATCATCTTAGGATCTTAGGATCATCTTTGAACGCATTGTTCTTAGATCAAGGGGGCTGGCCATCTCGGCCATGCCTGGACCTTCACTTATGTATTTTCATACGGTAGAGTTTCTACACTCCATAGATTAAGGTGTGGAGCTCTGCTGTTCCTCAAAAATTAATGCAAGTACTACTGTTTTCTATTCAATTCATCTTATTTCGCTTCTAAGATATCCATTCGCACCCAAGAACGTGATGAAGGTGATGATTATGTGTGACGCTCATCATCCTTCTCCCTTATGAACGCGTGCCTGACAAACACTTCCGTTCTACATGAATTAAGCTAGAATGAGTATCTCTTAGATCTCCTAACCAGAATCTTCGTGGCGTAAGATAGAATGATGGCGGCATTCAAGAGAATCCGGAAAGTCTAAACCTTGTCTGTGGTATTCCGAGTAGGATTCAATGATTGAATGACTGTGACGAGCTCCGAACTCGCGATTGCAGGGCGTTAGTGACAGACGCAAAAGGATAGTAAATCCTATTCCAGCATGATCGAGAACCGACAGATGAATAGCCGTGCCGTGACAGGGTGCGTGAGCATATTATTCACTGAGAGGATAAGATGAAGCCATTGACAAGGGTGATGCCTCCAGACGATTAGCCGTGCCGTGACAGGGCATTGGATCATTTTTCCGAGAGATGACCGAAAGTAGCCATTGACAGTGGTGATGTATCACATAAAGCCAGCCATGAAAAGGATTAAGACTGATTGGATGAAGATAGCAGGAAAGCAGAGGTTCAGAGGAACGAAAAGCATCTCCATTCGCTTATCTGAAATTCCTACCTATGATTTACATAAGTACCTCTATCCCTATTTTATTATATAATATTCGAAAACACCATTATCACTTTATATCCGCCTGACTGAGATTTACAAGGTGACCATAGCTTGCTTCATACCAACAATCTCCGTGGGATTCGACCCTTACTCACGTAAGGTATTACTTGGACGACCCAGTGCACTTGCTGGTTAGTTGTATCGAAGTTGTGACAATTATGAATTAAGATCAAAGCACCAAGCTTTGGAGCCATTACCAGGGATTGTTCGAGCCTGGACATCACAATTTCGTGCACCAGCAGTCACCCACACCCTCACCCAGACACCCACTCACCCACAGCTCACTTCCATCTTCCATTCTTCCTCCTCCATGCGGCCATGCCTGAGAGAATGAGAGGCTGGGAGAGCCAGAGAACTTCGTCCACCATCAAGGAAGTCATCCATCGTCGCTCGAACTCGTCGCAAGTCGTCCATTCTTCTCCGTCGTAGACTCGCAGGCGTAGCAAAGAGCTGGAGAGTGCCGTCGTCTAGCCCACAGCAATGTCCAGTTCGCGCCCTCGTGCAGTCCACGCCGTCGTCTAGTCAGCGACATCGTCCTATCCGAGCCGAATCAACAAACCCTAAACGGAGCAGCACTCTAGTCGCCCAGCCTTCTCCTGCAAAAAACAACTGAACAATGTCTTCTTCGGAGGTTAGAATTTAATTTTCAAGTTTTTATAGTTGATTAAAGGCACATATATTAGTTAAATTCACAAATCAATATATTGTTCAGCCATTTTGTGAAGAATAATTCATTTTTTTAAATTTAACAAAAGTTGACAAACGCTCTCTGTAGTCTGTACATTTTTTTAATTTTGCGAAGAATATTGTCCTTGATTGTTGTTTGTGGTCTGGTTAATTAGGAAGATGAGTTTGAATAAAATTATTGTATCTGATTGTTGTTGCTGGTCTGTGCTTAATTAGGAGGATGAGTTTGTCTCTGATTGTTGTTGCTGGTCTGTGCTTAATTAGAAAGATGAGTTTGACTAAAATTATTGTATATGATTGTTGTTGCTGGTCTGTGCTTAATTAGGAAGATGAGTTTGACTAACCTAAATAGAAACACCCCATCAGAAAACAAAGATCAACAACTATAGTGACTAACCTAAATTGGATCATTATGCATACAGAAACAAGAATTGAAGGGCAGATCCTTATTCCTTTCCTTTTGTTCCAATAAGAATGGGAATGTGAGTGCTGTGAGTGTAAGTGGAACAGTTTTGAGAGCATTGCTGGTGCTATGTTGTTCTAGAAATTGTGTTGGTTTTGGAGGATCTTTTGGGGTGTTCAATCTTGCTGAGATTGATGAGGGAAGTTGGTGAACTTTTGGCGTTGAAAATAATTGGTGTGGATTTTGGGAAATTTTGGTGTGAAAATAATTGGAAGATCTTTTCATAGCTTATGTTTATAATTTATAATCTATATTGATTTCTTTGTTTTGTTTTTGTAGAAATTGGACCAACCGGAAAAGATGATGATATCAATGAATCTGGTGTGAATTCAGATTAAGCATGGTGGCTGTTTTAGATTTTTTTTAGTTTTAAAGTGGCTGTTATGGTCTTTATTTAGTTTTAAAGAGTATTTGTTTTTATTGTTTGTTAGATATTTCTAATTGTCTTTATTTTTATGTTTAATTGTTTGGACAAGTTGAAATTGTATTGAATTTAGATGTGATGTACTCTTGTTATTTTAGTTTATTAACTGCGTTAAACTTCATTTTATAGTCATTTACATTCTGTTTATTAGTTTTTAAAAAACTGAAAAAAAAACCGACTGAATCAAACTACCGTTGGTTCGGTTGTGTGACAAAAAACAAACCGAACAGTTGATGTCATCAAAGAACCGAATAGATCGATTCGATTAGTTTTCAGTCCAAAACCGAATCAAACCGAACCAATTACACCTAGGAACAGGGGAATTAGGTTAATGCCCAACTGTAACGTGCAAAGGAGTTGTTAGAGTTAATAGTAGCAGGCGAAAAAAGCTATTCTTTCAACTTAGTATCATCAAGTTCTACAAACACGAAAGGTCAATCCTTTTTCTTTGGATAAATGAATAAAACATCTAAAAATTGAGTAGAAGTCAATAATCCAACAAAAAATTATTTGCTGTTAAACGAAGAAGTTAGTCTAGAAGAAAATCATTTTTTTATTCTAGATTTGTAAGATTTATTTCTTATATAGCTTAGAATATAAGAGCATGTTCTCACTATATATAATAGTATTCAAATTGCAATAGATTTTGAAAGAGAAAAGTCATAAAAATAAAGAAAAAGAAAGATATACATCTGAACAAAAAATATGTACACAACATAATAACAATGATACTCAAAGAGGAAAAATATTAAGGAAAAAGAGAATTCAATTAGCCTTGATAATGCACACGAAGTTGAATCACACCATCATGAACGAAACTAAAATAGTATAATAATGGAACAAAAGCATAATTAGTATAATAGTTACAAACTTGGTAGTAGTAGACTCAACTAAAGTGAAATGCACATGCAGATATTTGCATATCCAAAATGTTTAGTAACCAAAATAAATTAGCTAAAACCAGCTAAAACTTACTTTATATAATATTTATTAATTATTATAATAATTAATAAATACTAAATAAAATAAATTTTGGCTATTTTTTGTTTTTCTTGTATTACCATTCTCACATCCAATGTGAGAAAATCCAAAAACATTAGAGAAAATGTGGTCAACTAAACATTTGTTTGTCAATAACCATACTAACGAGCAATAATTAGTTCTCACCTTGATTCCTCTCTGTATTTTGCATCAATTTCCTTGCTAGGTGAGTATATGGGCAAGCTTGATGGCTCACATGCATTAGGTTTGGTTTCCACAAAAGATGTGCAATACCAAAGTTGCTACATATCCATGAAGTTATGGTAAAAAAATAATAATAATAAAGCATCTAACCATCAAGTAACTTGTATAAAAAAGAAATGTTCTTTAGGGCAAAAGGGAACATTTATAACTTCGTGAAGTGTGAAATCTTCCAGTTTCTTGTTGGCAATATTTATTTGCACTTGTAAAAGTAAGTTTAAAATATTAAAGGGATCTTATTGGACAAACTCAAACTATCCATAAAAAGAGAGGAATGGATCCTCTTAATTTTTTTTAATAATTGAAAGAGTAAAGTGTAATCTCTCACCATTAATTTTGTAAGTGAGACCAAAAATAAATACGAGAAAGAAAACAATGAAGGGTTAGAAATCACACTTTATACCCTCAATTTTTTTTTAACAATTGAGAGAATCTATTCCCGATTTGGGTCAATGCAAGCTCAATATACATTGAAAATAGCACAAATTGACTTCTTGGCAATTAATTTGACCAAAAAAATTTTGTTTTTTCAAACACAATATTCATCTATTATAATTTATTTGCAAAATTTAATAAAAAAAATTCTACATTTGAATTCTATATTATGTGTAAATCACTTTAAAAAAATTAAACTTTATCTGTTACTCAAACAAATTAAACAAACAACTAGATATCCAATTTAAACCTTGAATTTAGGAAGAAAAAGACTTTGGGCTTAATAAACAGCTTAATGAAAATGAGCCCTGACACAAGCCAAACGTCAAGTTAGAATTTTCACAAAAAGAATTACATTGCAAGTATAGTTTTAAATCAACAAATAACCCGAATCAAAATTTAGTTTATTTGTCACAAATGCAAACAAACAAAAAAATTGAGAGTATTTAGATCTCGGGTCGTCTCTCAAAGGAATTGTAATGATGTGTGCGTATTATCGGTCATGAGAATAAGTGGGTTTGCAGATAAACAGATAAGAAAATAAATAACAAGAAAGTAAAGCTAACAACTAAAGGAAGATAAATGCTAAAAGACACGTCTGGCAAGGATTGAGAATCAAAGCTTCCTAACTAAGTCATTGACCACAAACATCGTGATGACCTAGAGTTAATGCCATTTTATCATCTCCAACATCGAGAGAAAGTCAAATAGGCATAGTCAGTCTTAATCCATAGGTCTTACTCGTCAATGGAAACAAGAACAACTAACAACCATAAATCACCAATCAATATTGGATATCAATGACTCTCGTGTCACTAACCATGACATGACAATTACAAGAGCAAACTCAATTAGTCAATCTCTAATGGTGAGATAAGTTAACCAGGCATAATCAATCTTAATCTATAGGTTTTACTCATTAATAGAAATGAGATTAATTAAAATCTCTAAATTATCAATTAATTCGGACATTAGTGACTCAATGATATGGAATTTATAATTCAATATTCCGCAGAACTACCGGCAAGTGCACCGGGTCGCATCAAGTAATAAACTCACGGTGAGTGAGTGTCGATCCCACGAGGATTAACAGATTAAGAAAATAATAGTTAATTGATTATTCTAATTAGACAATTCATATTTGGATGATGAGCAAGTAAACGAAAGCTAGAATCTAAATGACTTGTAAATAATGAAAAAAAAGCAATAAATGACAAGAAAGTAAATGACGAAAATATAAATTGTTGGAAATTAAATTGCAAGAATGTAAATAACTAGAAAGTAAATAACAGAAATTAAGAATGGAAAGAATATTGGGATCAAGAGATATTCATTTTCAAGATCAATAGCTCTCATCTCTACTTCAATCATGCAATTATTGATCTCTTGGCAAATCATAAGTAATTGAATTCTAATTCCTTGGCAATCCAATTTCTCTTGAGTACTTGATCAATTGCCAATTCCTTGATCAATTGTTCATGAAAAGAGACAAAGAACTCTCTGATTTAGAGCCACACAATTTCATGAATTCAAATATGGGTTGATTATATGTCATGTATCAATTCCATAACCAAATTCACAATAATTGGGAGAAAGATCTTCAAGATCAAATCCTATGATCCATTTTTCAAGTTCTCATAGAATTCAAATTAGATTCAAAGTTTTTTCCAAGATATTTGAATCCTTGAAATGAAGAACAAAGATTCTTTCTAAAGAAGTAATTGAAAGATTAATTGAGGATAAAGAAGAGATTATATTAATCCATCGAAATATAATAGAGATATTTTCCCCAATTAAGAGAATTAGAAATTCATAACTAAAGAATTACAAAATGGGTATCAAAGAAAATAGAAGAGAGGGAGAGAATGAGAATGAGGTGAGAGTCCGAAGACTCCCCTCCAAAGTGTGTCGTTTAGCTTAAAGGTGCAAGTCCTATTTATAAGCTATCCTAAATTACAAATTCAAATGAAATTCAAATTACAATCAAATGAAAATTTCCTAACTAGTTCTAGATGATTCTTGTAGCCTTGATTGATTGTCAATTGTAGGCTTTGCTTGCATGAAGTTAGAGTGGACTTTAGAAGTGTGACAATTGGACCAAATGAAGGCTCCAGGGTTGATTTATGAAGTTGGAGTTATTTGGAAGCAACTCTTCCTTGCTTTGGCGATACTAACGCTTCAAAAAGTGTGCCAAAATGAAGCTCCAGGGCTGAGGGCTTGTCGCAGGCGTTATTGAGGATAACGCTTCACAAAATTGACGTTAGTAACGCTTCAAAAATGATGAAAGTTGAGCTCCCAGGGTCGCTGGAGTTAGTGGCACTAATGCTTTTGCCAATGGCGTGTTTAACGCTTCAGAACTTTGAGATGCGAACTTAGTGTCATGCATATGCATGCCTCATGCGTATGCACTAATTCCTTTATAGTTCCAGTTGTGCGCACACACAACCTCCCTTGTAGCTGGCGTTGCTTGAGGTACCGCTTTGTTCTTTTGGCATTACTAACGCCACTTTGAGTGCCATATTGATCCTTCCATGGGTTGAGGGTTCCAAAAGCGTGGCCTAAGATTTCAAAGTATGTCCTATGGCTTCAAAGTGTGTCCTAAGCTTCCTCCTTTGTTCTCTTAATTTGTTTATCTCTTTTCATAACATTTTCCTATAAAAATCATGATTCCAAAGAAATCAAAGCAATATTCAAATAAAGCACTAAAATATTTCATGATTGAGTATTATGCATTGACTTCTTATATGAAAAAGTATAGAAAAATACATCATGATGCACATGCCTCACAAGACCAAACTTGAACTTTGCTTGTCCTCAAGCAAATAAAGAATCATGCAATCAACATTAACAATCAAGGGTGTGAAGATTAGCAATTCTTAGTGTTTATGGTTGGCCGTTTCACTTAAGCATGCATCACTCACAAAAGAACTCCAAGTGGTTAAGGTTTTCATCTTAATTATTTTATTAGATCCTTTCCCTTATTCTCAACCTTGAAATAAGCTTTTTGTCTTTCTTTTTTCTTTCTTAGCTTAGCTTTTTGGGTGCTTTGCACCATTTGTTTCTAGCTTTGACTCTAAATGCTTTGTTCTCAAGTATTACCACCTGATACATAAGCACCACAAGCATGTAATTAGAGGACTCTTTGAGCCTTTTTTTTTGTTTGTTTCTTGAGTTTTGAGGGAGTGCTTTGCACTTGAGCCTAGCCTTGACTCTAAATGTTTTGTTTTCAAACTTTTTACTTGATACATAAACACGACAAGTACTTGAATAATGATTTGTCATTGGTACTCAAAGCCTTCAGCTTTCTCACTCTTCCCTTTAATCATAAATTAATGACTTTTGCTTCTTCAAAGTTTTCAAAATTTGCAATCATTTCATAAAGCTCTCTAGATGAAAACTTCAAACAAGCAGATTCAATTGTGTTGAGCTAAATAGTTATTTTAGCCTTCCAAAACTCATATACTCATGCTAGGTTCTTCTTTAATTAACACCTGCTTGTTTTCATTTATGTTCATGATTCTTACTTGCTTTGACTTAACAAGTTTCAATATAATGATGCAATAACAACATGATACAACTCACAATTATGCTTATCTAAGAAGGAAGAGCACAGATGCATATAATAGAAATAGAAGACAATCATGCATGCAATTGAAAGAAAATAAATAAGAGAAAAAAGAACTTAACCACCTTAGATCCTTATTATCATTGTTGTTGTCATTTTTCTCATATTCTCTCCCTCCAACATTAAACTTATAATGATTGCTTGTCCTCAAGAAACAAGTGAGAACAGTGGTGATGGGATTGTGAATAAATCATAAATGTCTTCAAATAGTGATGTACGTAATGCATGTGTTTAAGTAAGTAAAATTAAAGACAACAATAAAGGCAATAAAAGAAACAGAGACAATGTGATTGCATTGACAGTGGGTTGTGCATGTACATTACATGAAAGATAAGTGGCAACACCAAACTTGGTGTGACACTTTCATTTTAAAATGATGCAAGTACCCAGTGAAGATTGAAAATCAAATTGTTGCATGGCAACACTGATAAATCCACATTTCATGGTATTTATTTGCTCTAATTGGGTGGATTTTATCAACGTTTTCCATATTTATTCAATAAAATAGCATAGTTTTGTGAATTCTTCCTAATTTGTGCTTAAGAATGAAAACATGCTTTTTAGGCCCTAAAATTGCTAAATTTTATTCACTTTAATTCCATTTGATGCCTTGATGTGTTTGTTTGAAGGCAAAGATTGGATTGAAGAAATGAAGAAAAAAAGAATGTAATAGTGGAGAATTCATGAATAAATGAAGTTTTGGAAATCTTCCATGCGAGGCGTACGCGTGACAAGTAGCACGTGACCTCATTAAATGCAATACACTAGGGGCGAATTCTAGGCCTCCAAAACCCAATCCAACTCATTTCTGAAGCTATTTCAAGCAGAATTCAAGAGGAAACAAAGGGGGAGCAATTAGGTTTAGCTTAGTATTATGTTGTAGGTAATTTTCTAGAGAGAGAAGCTCCCCCTTCTCTCTAGAGATTAGGGTTTCTTAGTTTAATTTCTCTCTTTAATTCTTGTTTTATTATAGTTTTATTTCTTTGTCATGATCTATTGTCTTAATTCTCTTAGTTCTTCTTATTAATTTCTCTTTTACGTAACTTTTTATTTTATGAACACTCTTGTTAATTTTAATTTTCTTTTAATGCAATTTAATATTTTTATGTTTATTGATATTTGATTAAGTTGTTATTATTAATTTCTTGCATTTGGTAGTTTTAGAATTTATTATTATTGCAATTTAATATGCTTTTATTTTCATGCACACCAAGTGTTTGATAAAATGCCTGGCTTAGTTTTAGTGTAGTTTTCCACACTCTTGGCTTGGAATTGAGGACTTAGGTGACCTTGAATCATTGATGTCTATTCTTAATTGATATATTATGGTAATTAGTTGATTTGGTTTCCACTAATGCTAGTCTTTCACTAAGCTAATTAGTGAGTTAGCTAGGACTTGTGGATTGAGATCAGTTATGCCTATTTGACTTATTCTCGATGTTAGGGTTGACTAAGTAGGATTAACTCTTCATAATCATCATATGTTTATGGTCAATGGCTAGGATAGGTAACCTTAACTCTCACTCCTTGCCAAGAGGTTTCTAGTATTTAAATTTTCCTTTCTTTTGATTAATTGCCTTGAGCTTAGTTGCTTTTGATATTTAGTTATTGTTCGCTTATTTAATTTCTTGCTATTTACATTTCTTGCTTCTTGCCATCAAAACCCCAATCTCTCATAACCAATAATTGAGCACCTCATTGCAATTCCTAGGGATAATAACCCGGGAATTCAAACTCCCGGTTTATATTTGTTTTCAATTGTGACAATTCTTATTTTAAACTTTGATGTTGGGATTCCATTGCCAGTTTGGACTGTGCTATCAACGAAGAAGTTCTCTTTTCTAGAGTGAAATTCTAAATTGACACAAATCTCACTCATCAAACACCAAACTTATTTTATGCAATCACATGCCAAATTATTTGAAAGTAAATCTAAGTAAAAAATTGTTACCAATAGTTGGGTTGACTCCTAACAAGCGCTCTTTTAATGTCATTAGCTTGACTTTTGGTTCTTGAATTTCTTCCTCTTCTTCCAGTTGGTTAAGAGGAATGACTTCAATGAGGGAGAGGAGAAATTTGATGTCCCTAGATTTTATTTCCACCTAACAAGCTTTCTTTTATTGTTATTAACTTGATTTAACTTGCTTGTTGGAGTAGGGGTTGGATTGCTTTTTGTTGACTTTCTCTTTTTCATGGATATTATCTTTTGTTTATTGGTCACAATCCCTCTTTCAGTGCTTTCTATGATTGCCTTCACTTCTTCCTTTTCAAGGTTTAAGTGTTGTGTAATGGTTAGAAGATACCTTTCATCAAGAACTTCTTGGATTGATGGTTCAATTAAATCACTCTCCATGCAACTCTCTGCTTAATTGGAGTATGGACTCTCTTGGTTGATTTCCTCCCTTTCTTTTGTAGGATCTTGCATTGTTTCTTTTGGGAGGGACTTTGCATGTTCTTTTGCCAGTTCATGTAGCCTTTGAGGATATGGAATCCTAGACTTGTATGCCTCCACAATCTCCTTCTTCATTGGGATTTTACTTGGTGCAAGGGCCTCTTTGTCTTGCTCTTGCACTTCTAACTCCTTCTTTGTAGCCTCATTTTGATCTTCAATCTCCTTGCTAAGCACTACTCCACTTATGATCTTGTATTCTTCCTAGGGGTGTTCATGGTTTGGTTAATTCAAAAACCAAACCAGTTTTTTGGTTAACCAAAAATATAGTCTTGGTTAATTAACCAAATTGGTTGTACATGATAAAACCGGTTATTAATCGGTTAGTAAAATTTGAAACTGATTTTTAATCGGTTATTAAAATAATACCGGTTTTTACACTAAAAAAACCGGTTTTTCACCAAAAATTGGTTTTTATACCAAAAAATTGGTTTTTACAATTAAAAACTGGTTTTTACACAAATTAATTTTTTTATACAAAAACCTAAATTTTTAACCTTTTCTTTAAATTGAATTTTTTTAATCTCAAAATTAATTTTTTTTCTTTCTAAATGATACGAGTAACATTTGTAAATAATGAAATCCCTTCCATTGCTTCGTTCCTTCCTCTTTCTTATCTCTTTTCAGCATTTTCTATAAATAATTTTTTCTAATGTAAATAATTTTCTTTCTAAATGATACGAGTAACATTTTCTTATCTCCTTCTATCCATCTCTCCTTTTCTCTCCCCCTCCTCTCCTCTCTTCCTTCTCTCTCTCTTCCCTTCCCCTCTTTCTCCCCTTCCCCTCTCTTTGTCTTACTCTCTCTCTCTCTCTCTCTCTCTCTCTTTTCTTTCTTCCTTTTTTCTCTCCCTCTCTCTCTCTCTCTCCCATTTTTCTCTCTCCTCCTCTCTTCCTTTTTCTCTTTCTCCCCTCCTCTCTATCTATCTATCTATCTATCTATCTCTCCCCTTCTCCTCTTTCTCCCCCTCCCCTTTCTTTCTCTCTATCATTATCTCCCTCTCTCTCCCCATGCTCTCTCTCTCTCTCCCTATCCCTCTTTCTCTCTCCCCTTCCCTCTTTCTCTCTCCTTTCCTCTCTCCTTTCCTCTCCCCTCCTCTCTTTCCCCATCTCTCTCTCCTTGCCATCTTTCTCTCTCTTTTTCTCTCTCTCTTTCCCTTCTTCTCTCTTCTCATCTCTCCCATTTCCTCTATCTCCTCCTCCTCTCTCCTTTTTCTCTCTTACTTTAGAGAAAAGAGAAGAAAAGAGAGAGAAGAGAGATAGAGAGTGAGAGAAAGCTGAGAGAAAAAGAGAAAAGAGAGAGTAGGGGAAGAAAGAGGAAAAAGAGAGAGAAGAAAGAGAGGAAGAGGAGGAGAGAGAGAGAATGAAGAGAGATAAAGAAGGAAAGGAAAGAGAGAGGAGTGAGAGAGTGAAAGAGAGAAAAGAAAAAAGGAAAGAGAGAGAGAGAGAGAGAGAGAGAGAGAGAAAGAGAGAGTAGGGGGAGAGAGAGAGAGGAGGGAGAGATGAGAGAGAGAGAAAGAGAGAGAAGGGGAAAGGAGAGAAATAGGGGAGAGAGAGAAGAAGAAGAGAGAGATAGAGAGATGAGATAGAGGAAATGAAAGAGGGAATGAGGAGAGATGAGTAGAGAGAGGAAGGGGAGGAGAGAGAGAAAGAGAGAAAAGGGAGGGGGAGAATGAGGGCAAGGAGAGAGAGAGAGAGAGAGAAAGAGACAGAGGGGAGAGAAGGAGAGAGAGAGAGAAGGAGAGAAAAAGAGGGAGAGAGCAAAGGAGAGAGAGGGAGAAAAGGAAAGAGAGAGAAAGCGGAAAAGGGAGAGACATAGCATGGGGAGAGAGAGGGAGAGAAGGATAGAGAGACATGGGAGAGAGAAAGAAAGAGGAGGTGGAGCAAAAAGGGAAGGGGAGAGAGAGAGAGAGAGAAAAAAAGGGAGGGGAGAGAGTGGAGGGAAAGGGGAGAGAGAAAAAGAGAGGGAGAAGGGGAAAGAGAGAGATAGGGGAGAGAGAGAGAGAAAGGAAGAGGGGAGGGAAGGGAGGGGGAGAGAGAGAGAGAGAGAGAGAGAGAAGTGAGAGAAAGAGGGAGAGAGAGAAGCAGAGAGAGAGGGGAAGGAGAGGGAGAGAGAAGGGGAGAAGAGATAGAGAGGAAAAAGAGTGAGTGAGAGAGAGAGAGAGAGAGAGAGAGAGAGAAAGAGAGAGAGAGAGAGAGAAAAGAAGAGAGAGGGAAGGAAGGGGAGAGAGAGAGGGGGAAAGGAGAAAAAGAGGAGGGAAAAGAAGAGAAAGAAAGGGATAGAGAGAAAGGAGAGAGAGAGAAGGGGAAATTTAATTTGGTTTTGGTTAACCAATTCGAAAAAATATAGATATGGTTTTTAAAATTGTTTTATTAAACTAGTTAACCAAAATATGGTTATAATTTTTTAACCGATTAACCATATTTTGGTTTGTTTATGAACACCCCTAATTCTTCCCTTGGGTTGAAAATTGCATTGTGGTGCACGAAATCGTGATTGTTCATTCCTTGGTAACAGTGCCAAAAACTTCGTACGCACGTTCATAATCTTAGTTCTTTTTCACAACTTCGCACAACTAACCAGCAAGTGCACTGGGTCGTCCAAGTAATAAACCTTACGTGAGTAAGGGTCGATCCCACGGAGATTGTCGGCTTGAAGCAAGCTATGGTCATCTTGCAAATCTCAGTCAGGCAGATTCAAATGGTTATGGTGAATTGATAGTTAAAATATAATTAAAATATAAAATAGGATAGAGATACTTATGCAATTCATTGGTGAGAGTTTCAGATAAGCGTATGGAGATGCTTTTGTTCCTTCTGAACCTCTGCTTTCCTACTGCTTTCATCCAATCACTCATACTCCTTTCCATGGCAAGCTGTATGTTGGGCATCACCGTTGTCAATGGCTACATCCCGTCCTCTCAGTGAAAATGGTCCAAATGCGCTGTCACCGCATGGCTAATCATCTGTCGGTTCTCGATCATGCTTGAATAGGATCCAGTGATCCTTTTACGTCTATCACTACGCCCAGCACTCGCGAGTTTGAAGCTCGTCACAGCCATCCCTTCCCAGATCCTACTCGAAATACCACAGACAAGGTTTAGACTTTCCGGATCTCAAGAATGCCTGCCAATAATTCTAGCCTATACCACGAAGACTCTGATCGTAAATCAGGAGGCTAAGAGATATTTATTCAAGCTTGCTTTCATGTAGAACGGAAGTGTTTGTTAGGCACGCGTTCATAAGTGAGAATGGTGATGAGCGTTACATAATCATCACATTCATCATGTTCTTGTGTGCGAATGAATATCTTAGAGAAAAAATAGGCTTGAGTTGAATAGAAAAACAATAGTACTTTGCATTAATTCATGAGGAACAGCAGAGCTCCACACCTTAATCTATGGTGTGTAGAAACTCTACCGTTGAAAATATATAAGAACAAGGTCTAGGCATGGCCGAATGGCCAGCCTCCCCAAATGGCATATGAATTCGAAAATAGGGAAAAAGACTGATCCCTGATCAAGGATGATCAAAAGATGTAAAATAAATCACTAAAAGTAGTTTTTATACTAAACTAGTAGCTAGGGTTACATAAGATAAGTAAATAATGTAGAAATCCACTTCCGGGCCCACTTGGTGTGTGCTTGGGCTGAGCATTGAGCTTTCATGTGTAGAGACTCTTTTTGGAGTTAAACGCCAGGTTGTAGCCTGTTTCTGGCGTTTAACTCTGATTTGCAACCTGTTTCTGGCGTTTAACTCTAGAATAGGGCAGGAAGTTGGCGTTTGAACGCCAGTTTGCGTCGTCAAAACTCGGGCAAAGTATGGACTATTATATATTGCTGGAAAGCCCTGGATGTCTACTTTTCAACGCAATTGAGAGCGCACCAATTGGATTTCTGTAGCTCCAGAAAATCCACTTCGAGTGTAGGGGGTCAGAATCCAACAGCATCTGCAGTCCTTCTTCAACCTCTGAATCATATTTTTGCTCAAGTCCCTCAATTTCAGCCAGAAATTACCTGAAATCATAAAAAAACACACAAACTCCTAGTAAAGTCTAGAAATGTGATTTTTATTTAAAAACTAATAAAATTATATTAAAAACTAACTAAATCATACTAAAAACTATGTAAAAACAATGCCAAAAAGCGTATAAATTATCCGCTCATCACATTGCTAGGGAGAATATTGGTATGTCTCTTAGCAAGATGTTTGGCCATTTGTCTCGTTTTCCTTTCAAGGTTCCTTATGGTTGCCTCTTGATTTTTCATGTTGGCTCTAGTGTCTTTCATAAATTGTTCCATTGCAATTTTCAGAGAGGACTTTGAAGAACTTTGTGGAGTATAGGTATTGTATTGAAGTTGTTCTAGGAGGCATGAAAGGAGTTTTGTGGGTAGTAAAATGAGTTTTGTAGATTTTGAAATGGATTTTGTGGGTTTTGAAAGGAGTAATCAGGAGGTGAGGGTGGAAAGTCTTGCCTAACTGCAGCAAAAGATTTCTCTAGTTCATTCATGGCACGATCAAAACATGATGACTCTTGATGAGTGGGATATAGAATATTGAAATCTCTTTGGTAATAATTTTTCCAGTCACCATTTAGATAGATGCTCCATTCATGGAAGTATGAATTATGTTGTGGCCCTGGGAAGTATCCCATGTGGTTTGATTGCTCAAACCCCATCATTCCTTGTTCTTGATACTTCCAACCATCATTAGCATAGTAGCTTGAATCATTTTGTGGTGGTGAAAAATATCCCATATACTTTTCTTGACCAAAGGATGATGTAAACTCCATTCTTCCTTGATTACTCTATAACAAACACAATCACCAAGAGAAATTGAAATTTTTATGTCACAAGTAAGGAATTCTTAGTGAGGCAATAACACCAAATAGTTAAGTGACAAAAAAAAGAAATAATTAAAAGCAAATAAATGACTAAAACAAAGAAAGAAAAAGTGTCTAAGATAGGTAATCAATAAACCAGTGGTTTGTTAATCACAATTAATCCCTGACAACGGCACCAAAAATTTGATACGAAATTTATAATTCAATATTCCGCAGAACTACCAGCAAGTGCACCGGGTTGCATTAAAGGATATTTCCTTTGTCAGAGAAAAAAATTTGGAAGAAAGATCAAACCAGGGCACAACAAATCAGAGGCCTAAGGACTTTTTAGAGAAAATTATTAGAGAAAAGAAGGAGAATAAATATAAAATCAAAGAAATGCAACAAGAAAGAGCTGGCCCAAATGGAGGTAGGAACAATAATCAGCCCAATAATTCATCCAGTCGAACATATACAGTAGAGAGTCCTATGCACCAGGAAGCCATGGAGAAAGGGGAAATGTTTATAAGAAAGAAGTAGGGCCTAAAGGAGAACAAGATTGATAAAGAGGACAGTAACTAGATCAAGAAATACAAAGAGGCCCAAGAGAAGATGGATTAGGAAACAAACTAAATGATGAACATAGAGGAATTGTTAAAGGAAAAATTCAGCAACATGGTACTAGGCTGGGCGAGTAGCAAAATGGTTAAGACTAGTGGAAAAAACATATCGAATAATGAACAAAGCAAAGAAAAGAATGCATTGTGTAATGAGGCGCAAAGAGAAAAAGAAAAATAAGTGTATACGACTGAAAGCGGAGCTTGCGATTTTGTTGAATTGACAAGCGAAGATGAGGAATAAAAGGAGTCAAGTGTTGAAAAAAAGCTTAGTGTAAAAACCGAAAAATCGAATCAAATCAATGGATATGACCAAGAGTTTAGGACAGCTTATTTTTTTCTTAATTAGTGTAAAAACCGAAAAATCGAATCAAATCAATAAAAATCAAACCGAACATTTTAATTGGTTTGATTTGATTTCGTTTGGTTGGCCTCACCAAAAAAGTTGAATTAAACCAAACTGAACGTTTTACATATAATTTGTTCGGGTGACTTTTTTTTCAAAATACTGAACTAAACCGCAAACCAAACACTCCTAATATCAAATATCTGCAAGAAGTATTATGTTTAGTTTCTTATAGTTTTATAATGTTTTTAAATATCAAGAGTACAATTTTGAAAAGTATAGGGAAGTCTTGGAAGGATACAAGGAGCAGGTTGTATCATGAGTATTATGACTCAACAAAGACATTTGAACAAAATTTTGTGTTCACTTTTTGAAGTATATCTTCATCTACATATTCTTTATTTAGGTGAAATATGGTGATGGTATAAACTATATTGTTACCGTAGTAACTACAAGGGAGGAAAGTTATGGAACTTAGTGCACAAACAAAGTGATGGCTCCTATATCCATAAAGAAGCTCGGGCCATTGGTGTAAATACTACGTTGTGATGCTTCATTTTGTTTCCCGTTGGTTTTAGTTACAAAATTGTGTTGAAAGTATATTCGATTATGCTCTAGCCCACAATTGCTTATTTTGCTTATTTATATCTATAGGAAAGAATTGTGGAAATTGAGCAACATGATGAATTCTCTAGAGTGTTATCTCAAAATGATTTTCTTGTTCAAGCTCTTGAAAAAGAGTACTCTGGTAGAGTGCATGGTGCGGATTTTGGGCCGACTCCTAGTCAACTCTTTGGTCCAAATTCACATCAGTCGGGCGATGGAACCCAAACAGAAGAGACCCAAAGGGTGCTGCTTGAACTACAGGCAGAGGTAGTGGCAAAGAAATTGAAAAGGAAGACAGTGGAGGATGAGGTAGCCAACAGCAGAGAAGATAAAGAGGCAAGTAATAGAAAGTGTTCTGAGATAGTTAATTCAATGGCAAGCTGAGGAGCTGCCACTAGACATCGCTGCAGGGTTGTATTTCTTGGAAGGACAAAGTGAAAAATAGAGATTATGATTGTATATTATTTTATTTGAAGTATACATTATTTTTAAATTGACTATGCAACTCTTAATTAGAGATATACTTTATTGATATTTATAGATATCTGAATTTGTTTTGCAGTTATGTTTTCATAAGTTTTTGCTATCGATTTAGATATTTAGAGGAAAAAGTAATAAGATTTTTACTATTAAAAAACAAACCCCCTAAAAGTCACACAAAAAGTACCTTAATGTTTAAAGAAAAATAGTGGCAATTTGTGTTATAAAATACAATATTTTTGCAGCAATTTAAAATGGGATCTAGCGGCGTTATAAATAGACAAAAATAAATTTAAAAATTGTGCGGTTTCAAATAGCGGTGATTAGTAACGACCCCAAAAAAAATTGAAGAAAATTAATAGTTCCAAATAGCGGTAATTTATGCCCGTTGAAAGTTCCTAATTGGACATATTGCAGCGGTTTCAAACTGCTGCTAAATAATCTGACGCGATACATTTGATTAGCAACGGTTATACTAGTGGTTGCTAAAAACTGCTGCAAAATTTAATCCCCGCATCCTAAAGGACATCGGTTAGTTAAGTGCTGGAGATCGGTTTTGCGGCAGTTTTAGATAATTTGATAGTTTGACTAAATTTTCATTTACTAATCTTAATTATCAACTTTATATGAATATAACTGCATGTAAATTTTCCGTAAATATTTGGTATACTATATTTATATTGATAAGAACTTAAAAGTTTAAATTTTTTAATTTAAAATATGGTTCTGAAAATCGGACCGGACCGGTCGGTCGAGCCGGTCCAATTAGAAACCGGCAATGCCAATGGTTTGGTTTTATGTCTAAAACCGCTCAAGACAGAACCGGCCACAAGCCACTGAATTGGCCAGGAACTGACCAGTTGGACCGGACCGAGAACTGGCCAGTTTTCCCTAAATGACGTTGTTTCGTAAAATTATAAAAAAAAATGACAGAATGCGTTACCCCGAACCCCCTCCTTCGTTCAATTGCTTTTCTTTCCTTCCTCAAATTAGAGAAATAAAAAGTGAACTCAACTCAAAACCCTAGCTTGCTGCCACGGTTCCACCATCATCGAACGGAGTGAGCGATTGCCACCGTCCGTGGTTGTCCGAGGCTTCTCTATTCGTCCTGTCCTTAACCCCTTGTTTGCTCTGTTCTTCCTTGCTCGGTGTCCATCCTCCATCGTCTTCGTCCTGCTTGCCGTCATGTCGTCGCCTTCATCTCGTCGCCATCATCTTGTGTCCTAATCTCTGTTGCGCTCAATCCCTCTTAAAGGTTAGTGGCAGTGCTCAGAATAATTCATTTTTCTTTTTATTCTCTGTCCTAAAAGTGAAATCATTGATAAGATTACATGGATTTTGTGTTTTTCTTGAAATTATTAATAAAAAATGACTTTGCTATGTTGCTGCTCTTTTTGAATTTCTGGCTCTGGTATTTTGAAATTTTATTGATGATTTATGGATTTCAGGGTTCTGTGTTTTTGTTGATTGTTGCTGTTTTTAAATTTTTATTGATGATTTATTTGATTTTTGTTGATTGTTGCTGTTTTTAAATTTTGACTCTGTTGTGTTGTTGTGTTTTTTATTGTGTTGAAGAGAGCTGTTGCTTTTTACTGTAGTGATGGTTTATTGATTTTAGTTATGGATAATTATTTGTTGAATGATTATTTGATTTTTGTTCTGCTGTGCTGCTGCTGTTTTTGACTGTGTTGATGATTTATTGATTTCAGTTATAGATGATAGTATTAATCAAGAAGCAATTGCTGATAATAATACATCTGTGGATAATAATTTCCTGCTAATCTTCCTATTTCGAATGATGCTGTTAATCCTAATCCTCTTAGTTCTAATGATAATCAATCACAAGCTTCTTCTAATTTACGAAAAAAAAAAACAGATTTAGTTTGAAAATATGTTGCTTGAGAATATGAGCACAAAGTATTCCATCTGGCCTGTGATTTTTATTCCATATAATCTTCTACCATGCCTTTGCATGGAACAGACATCTTTCATTCTATCCACGCTTATACCTGGGCCAAAAATGCCAGGCTACGACATAGATGTTTATTTGCAGAGAAATTTTGATCTTTTATTATAAGAGTTACGTTGATTCCTTAATTTAATGATTTGGGTCGCGGTTTTTCATGTTTATCTACTTTTAGGATTTCTTGATTTATGTTTAGTAAGGCATAACTTCAAAGAGGAGTAACTTTAATTTATACTCGTTAGAACTTTATTTTAACTTTATAAATTCAGAGTATGACTTAATTTTCTTCTTTTACATTTATGTTTGAATGAAAATTTAAATGCCAATAGAGTAAAGAAGAAAATCTTATTGGTAAATTTGTTCACATGAGTTAACATATATAGCTTATTTAACTTGTTAACTTTTTTATGTAAAACGAATCTAGAAAAAGTGTTACGAGTGTAAGTAACAATAATTTAAACATATGTAGTTTAAAATAATATTGTTAACTTAACTATATTATACTCAGATGGTTATTACTAAAAAAAACATTGTAACATGTGGTAATACGTATTTTGCGGCGGTTTAAAGAAAACCGACGCAAAATGTAAAACGATAACTCACCCGACGATACATATAGCGGCGGTTCTAAGAAAACTGCCGCTAAATGCAAGGCTGATTGCAGCCCCAACCCCTAAGAGTCGCTATATGCGCTACAGTTGTCATTTTGCGACAGTTTTAAAAAATCGCCGTAAAATTTTTGCCACTATCTGATGGAATTGTTGTAGTTCGATAAGCAGTACGATTCTCAGTACCTTGATTTAAAACGTATTGAAAGTAGTTAAAATATTGGCTTCTTATAAAAAGTAATAAGAGTTAGCATCCCAGCTGTGAGGCGTGTGAATGCGTATCTCTCACCAAAAGAAGAAGAATGAAGGATCCCACAATTAGGCGATGCAAAAGAGTGAAATAATTAATGTTGTCTTGGCTTTAATACAAATCAATAATACACTACATTGGTAGCACGAATTATGCAAGGAGCAATCAAATATTTATTTCTGTATGACACACACCTAACAACAATAGCAATGATGGAAATAAATATTTTTGTTCCTATCTATCTCTACTAAGCAATCCTTTTAAAACACATACATCAATTAAACCACAATGAATAATAACAATCTTAATTATGGGACGCATTTAATTTAATTTAAAGCTCGTCGTTAAGAGACGATGGTAAAGGGTTAGTAGATGAGGTTTTGATAGGGTAGGAAGCCTCTATTGCAATGCCACATTGACCATGCTTGTGGGATATGCCCCTTTGCATCCTAATGTAGCCATGTTCTCCCCATTCTGGTCCCCATGAATTTTTCACTATCCAATATTTGTATCCGTCTTTTGTTGTTCCATACCCAACAATTGCAACCCCATGGTCTAGGTTAGTACCACATGCCCCATTAAATACTCCCTGCAATATTCTTGCAAACATTAATGTCGTTCCAACTAAACCATAGAAAATCAATTTTTAGTTAATTAATTTTAGAATTTAAAATTTAAAATTTAAATAATCTACTGTAACTATGGAGCGTTAAATAATAATAATGAATAATGTTTCAAATTAGTCTTTACAAAATTTTAATAGAATATTTTTATTTTTAATAACTTTTTATTTTATTAAACAAATATATTTTCATATCAAATTGTTTGTCTATATTAAAAAAATTATATAAAAATTAAAAAATTATTATATTTTTATTAAATAATAATAAAGACTAATTTATTTAATTTTTCATCCAGAATTAATTGGAAGATTAATTTGTCTAAAAAAAATTACATATTGATCATTTGATTAATAAAATTTTTTGAAAATTAAAAAGTCGTTTAAAAGTATAGCATTACTCAATAATAAATAAACTTGCCTCAGAGTAAAATTGAAAGTCAGATCCCGAGGCTTCAATGGCAACAGACACAGGTTGGTTGGCAACAGCCTTAAGCAATGCCGCCTCATTGTTCGTTGGAACATTCTCATGTCCATCAATTGACACTACATCCTTCTTCGCCTGCATCAATATATCAGTGTTTTTACAAGGGTTAGAATTTTAGCTGTACACTAATAAGTACCTTGTATGGTGTAGTTAATTATGAGTTTAAGATTGATACATTGGTGTAAAACGTTTTACATAATAATTTAATCATATTTTTTAAATGACTATTTATACAATAAATATAAAATGTAATTATTTTACTGACATATTATTATATAATTAAAAAGATTAAAATATGTTAGGTACCTTGGATGCATCGCAGGTGCCATCTTGTGCAGTGTAAGGGTAATCAGTTTCGGTTGTAATGCCACCCTTTTGTTTGATGAACTCGAAGGCATAATCCATAAGGCCACCATTGCATCCTTGATTTTGGTTTGTGTCACAATCTATGAGTTCTTGCTCGGATAAGGATACTAGGTTACGTGTCTTTATTTGGTTGATGCCTTCAACTGCTACCACTGTTGAAAATGCCCAGCAGCTACCTGATGTACCACACCACAAAAAAATTTTCATTTCAACCATCATTTATCATATATAATCCAAACAGAAACATCATTAGGAGTTTTCTAAACATTTTTAATTGAAAATATAGTACATACAGCTAACATATTTTTATAAATTACTTTCTTTTTTAAATTATCAATATTTGAACGTTGAACCTCAAACAGAATACTACTCAAATTTAATGCTTCATTCATAATTTAATCACGACAATTTACTAAAAAAATCAATAATTAATAAATGGAAATGAAAATAAGGGCCGAGGAAGAAAATTTTGAATCTAATACTGATACGTGCTTCAAATGTTCGTGATATGAAGAGTTCAAGTGTTATTTAGAAGATATTAGTTTACATTTTTAGAATATTTTAATTTAATGTATTTTGATTTTTGTTTATTTAATTACTAGATTGGGCCTTATGTTTATGGGCTTTAGGATTTTTATTTGTTTTAACCTAATAAGAGGTTATAAATACCTCCTTAGCTATTGTAGTCGTAGTATAGAATTTTTAGAGGTTTGAAAACCCCTTTTTGGTTTCGTGATGAAACCATGGTGTGGATAATTGAGGTTGAGGAGTCCCTCTCTTGTTACATCGGGGAATTGAGTAGAAGGTTGAGGAGTCCCTTCGATTCAATTTCCAAATTATGGCGTTGACAAGTTAGGTTGAGGAGTCCCTTTCTTGTTGCGTCAAGAAATTGGGTATAAAGTAGAGTGATTCTCTTTGTATTCAATTTCAACCTATCCTTTTTTGTTTTTATTTCAATTTCAATGTATCTTTTATATTCAATTTCAATTCTTGTCTTGTTTATTTCTTTTATTTTCGTATCATTTGGTATCAGAGCTCAGGTATTAGATTAATTCTTATTAATCTATATTTGTTCTTCTTTTATCATAAAAAAAAAGAGTCAAGTGTCTATCGATTTTATTGTTTAAAAAAAATAAAATAAAAAAGCATACATTGCAAAAAAAAAGGAGAAAAAAAATGGAATATATATAAAAAAGAAAAAAATTATCTTTCTTGTAATTTTTGTGCTTTTCATATTCTATTTTTCCACCTACAAGATTCGAGGACGAATCTTTTTTGAAGAGGAGGAGAATGATACGTGCTTCAAATGTTCGTGATATGAAGAGTTCAAGTGTTATTTAGAAGATATTAGTTTACATTTTTAGAATATTTTAATTTAATGTATTTTGAGTTTTGTTTATTTAATTACTAGATTGGGCCTTATGTTTATGGGCTTTAGGATTTTTATTTGTTTTAACCTAATAAGAGGTTATAAATACCTCCTTAGCTATTGTAGTCGTAGCATAGAATGATTTAGAGGTTTTAAACCTTTTTTGGTTTCGTGATGAAACCATGGTGTGGACAATTGAGGTTGAAGAGTCCCTCTCTTGTTGCATCGGGGAATTGGTTAGAAGGTTGAGGAGTCCCTTCGAATCAATTTCCAAACCATGGCGTTGACAAGTTAGATTGAGGAGTCCCTTTCTTGTTGCGTCAAGAAATTGGGTAGAAGTAGAGTGATTCTTTTTGTACTCAATTTCAATCTATCATTTTTGTTTCTATTTCAATTTCAATGTATCTTTTTTATTCAAATTCAATTCTTGTCTTATTTATCTTTTTATTTCTTTATCAAATACTTTTTGTTAGGAATATAAAAAATGATATCATCATGTGATACACACTTTTTCTTGTTAGAATAATATATATTCTAACATTTCTGATGATGATGTGAGTTGTTGATTAATTATAAATATCTATTTACGAAATAAGTTAATCATAATTTTTTTATAAGCAATGTTATATGATTAATAAAATTTATATTTTACTAATATTTAGACAATTCTAAATACGAACAAAGACTAAATTTTAATAGTATAAAAATAAAATATTAATTTAAAATATAAATTAATATTAATAAAATTATTATTAGCCTCTTAACATTTCCTTTCAAAATCACAAAAAAAATCGCTTCGGAGCAAAGGTATAATAATAATAATAATAATAATAATAATAATAATAATAATAATAATAATAAATAATGGTGAGTATTTTGCTTATTACCGCATTGGCCTTGATCTTTCACAGGAGTGACAGCACCTTTCTTCCTCCAATCCACAGAAGCAGGAACCCTCTCAACATTCTCATACATGAAGGTCCCATTGCCACGTGGCATGCCGCGGAACATTCTATGATGTCCCACCTTGGAGGCAGCATAGATGGTTCTGAACTCATGGTTGGTCAAGTCAGCAAATTTGTTCAGCTTCAACTTGTAAGGCTTGTCCAACTTGTTTGTTTCATGGACATGCATCACGTTCGCCTTGAACACCTCGAAACGTTTCTTCTTATCATCGAGGCTTCTAGAAACCGTGTGGTGGCTCCGCCACCTCTCGTACAAGTCCCATAGGGATTCCTCCGATTCGAGTTCTCTCTCCTGGAACTCGAAGCTCTCGGAGAATCCTAGGACTAAAGCGAGGGATAGAATAACACACAAGAGCTTCTTCATTGTGTTTTTCTTTGTATATGTGCTTTTGGTTTCAATTATTCGATGGATGAATGTGAATGAAGTTGGAGAAAACAAAGAGCTTGGGATGCTTTATATAGCTAGGGAAATGAAATGAAAAGAAAAAGAAGAAGAAAACAATGGATAATCTGAATGGAAGAAGTTACATGTTCCTTAAGGGCATCAACAATTAATCATCGATAATGATAACGATCATGCATGATCATGCCATGGACTATACGTTGAACACGAGCTAGGATTATGGGGAAGCTAAGAGAGAAAAAAGGACTATTATTATTACGATTTTGTTAGGTATATAATAATTTTTGTAAACAATATAAATAATAAATTTTAAAATTAATCTAATAAAATAAAAAATATTCCACTCTTAAATTATCTCTTAAATTTTAAAATTAGAATAACTATTTATATACTTAATAAATTGAACATCCATCTATTATTAACTGGTATGAATAAATTAAATAAAAAAAATAATCATCTAATTAAAAATAATCAATATAATTATCTATATATATATTGAATTAAATATCTAACATATTTATTTTTCATATTATTTAATATTTTTATTGTTTTCTTATATTTTTTCCTATTATTATGTGTTGATTTTGCATAAATATGGAAGCAATAAGGACTTCGTAGTGAGATTAATTTATTGTTGGTACACGTTGTATACATCGATATCACACCTGTAAGATTTTAGATATATAGATAATCAAATAAAGGAAGGAAAGTTAAGAAGTTTTGATTACTTATGGATAATAAAATAAATATAAGAGTTGGTGCATAATTGGTGTATATGTTTGGCTAATGATATCTTTAATTTGTGTGCTTCAAGAGTCATCTTTCGATTGCATGCCGACCACGCTATTACCATATCGAGAGTGATAGGTAGGTTTATATATGAGTGTACTTGTGCCTCAGTTACGTTTAGTTATGAACCACTATTTGTTTGTTCTTATTGTGTGTTCGTAACAGCATCATTATTCATGCATATCCACATAGCTAGGATGTACGTGTATATATGATCTCTTAATTAATAACAGTAATGTTAAATAGTCAAAAACTCACCAATGATAAATAAAAATATACATAGTTAATCATTTATAGGAGATTATGCTCTCTCTTAATTTAATAAACATAATTAATCTCCTTTTATATAATTATTTTCTTTCACTTAATTACACCAAAAATTAATCTAAATTTTATGTAAATCAAATTTTAAAAATTTCTTTTTTATTATTACATTTTTTTCCAAAGAAATGAGACTTAAATCTGCGCGCAATCTCTAAGTAAGTATAGAAAAATTATGTCATTTGAGTTATAATTTGTTGGTTCTTATTATTACATCTAACAATTATAAAATCTTTCTTTTAAATAAAAATTTTAAAGTAGTACACTACATTTTATAAAAAAAATTCAAATATCTCAAATTCGATTAGTCTTAATTTATTAAAAAATAAAAACATAAAAAATATTATTTTATGACCTGACAAATAAAATAATAAAAAATAAATAATAATAAATTAATCTCAATTTGTTGATTAAGGATGTTATAAGTTTGAATTATGAATGTTATACATATAAAATTATAAATGCTAAATTAGAGATATTTTAACACTTCTACTATACAATTTATATTATACATTAAAATTATATGTTATAAAATAAAAAGTTAAAAATGAAACATGAAAAAAATTATGAAATTATTTTTTAAATATAATTATTAACTAATCACATTAAAATCAATAAATAAACATAGATAAAAATATAAATAAAAATATAAAATAATTTGAAATCATGACTCATTAACGCACAAGTGAGATAATTTGAAAAATAAATAGCTTGAAATTGAGTAATATTAATTGTAAAAACATATTAACCATGAAAATTATATGTATGAAATTATGGATAATATGAGTGTGAAATTATGAATGTTATGTGTGTGAAATTAAATGCTAAGTTAAAGATATTTTTACAAATTTCAGTATACAACATATATTTTTACATATATATTGTTATAAATATAAAATAGAATATAAAATACAAAAAATATGAATTTTTTTTTAAATAAGATGGTCAAATTCACATGCCATAAAATAAAAAAAATAGAATAATTATTATAAATATAAAATACAAAAAAATATGAATTCTTTTTTAAATAAGATGGTCAAATTCAAATGTCATAAAATAAAAAAAATAGAATAATTGATACTTGACAAGGATTGTAATAAAAAAAATAAAAAATATAAAATAATAATTAAAAAACTAAGACAATACTTGTAAAAAACAATCTTATATTGTGAATAAGGATTGAGTACTTACAAAATTTAGATGAATGAAAATTTTTTCATTAAAAAACATGTTTGTGTTCTTTGGGAGGAGTTATGTAATATTAGTCAGAATGTCACGCTTTTTGCTACGTCATTTTGATAATAAAGAGTATTATGACAATTTTAAATATATCTTTAGTATTAACCTTTAAACTAAAAATCGCATTTTACTTTATGTGAAAAAAAAAAATTATTATACACACACGTATATAAGAAACCTTCATACAAGTAATATGTCAAACTTCATATATATCTTGTTACAATTCCTATTCCTCTTTACAAGATATAATAACAACAACAACTACTACTACTAAGGCATTAAAAACAAATATAGTGCAACCAAAATACTTAGAAAGGTCTTCGCAGGCTTCTCGTCCATTTCCTGAAAAACAGAGGGCTGTAGAGGATGAGAACCTAATCGCACACGATCTCAAAATCCAAATTTATATTTCAACCTATAAAAACTCTAATCAAAACAAATATATCATAGCATTTCACTACATATACTGAAGAAGTAATTTCAACAAACTCACCGCTGATTCATCCAATATAACATAACCAAATCATGACCTCCGGCCCAACACATAATCACATCACCATCACGGCTTCTGGCCTAACACAATATCACATCATGATCTCCGACCAAAAATATACACAAATCACGAGTCACAATCACACAGAGAGTCAAATAATCGCACAAAAGAGCAAGTATAACAAGTAGCACAATTAGTAGTTAACAAAGTATCAATTAGGCAAACTAAGTAACTACGCAGACCCAAAAAATGTAAAAAAATGAAGTATATGATGCATGTCTGTCCTATTGGCCATGAGCTCACGTGCTGATTATCTACTAAACCTGTCACAAAATTCGGTTGACATCCTGGATCAGTCTCTCAATGCGCATCTCTACGAGAAATTATACAAATCATGGTACCATTATCTCAACGGAGAGTGTCATTTCACCTTCTCATAGAGGTATAAACCGTGCCAAACAATGGAGAGTGCCGTCTCACATCAACGGAGGGTGTCCTCTCACCTTCCCGAGAGAAAATGGGCATTATGTATTGTCATTTTCACTGAGCCTTATGCACACATCTCAAGTGAGCATTACTTATCACCATCCTCATGAGATTTTGCTCAAAATCATATCACGCAAGAGGAATAACACCTAAACCTTGGCACATAACCAGGACAAATCACCGTCAGTTATCACATTTCAATAATATTCACAATCAATTATGCTCAGAATCATTTAACAGAACAATGATAAAAATGTTTCTGGAGCAAAACGATTTACTGCACAAAATGGAACCAAGAACGTTTTTGAACCAAGAACGATTTACGACAATGGTAAAGTTCAACGGCGGCAAGAGCAGCTCGACGGCAACGGAAATGCAGGCTCGACGGCCACTATGGTAGCTCCGGCGTCATTCTCCTTCTAGTTCTCTCTCGCGGTGGTGCGACGGCAATGTGACAGTGGATTTGATAGCGACGACGACGTACAGCTCGGCAACGGTGACCAGGTGTCGACGACGGAGGCCCTTTAGCGGTGGGACACAATCGGCTGGCCTGGGACTTGGTGAAGCTCGACGGCGGCGACTCCTCTCTCCCTCGTGTCACATCTTTCTCTCTCTTCCTCCTCTTGCTTCGACGACGACGGTATCGGCAATACTTAGTCCCGCCGGCGTCGTCCCCTTCCTCCATCCCCTCTCCTTCTTCTTCCTCTTTTCCCGCCGGGTCACTCTCTCTTTTTGTTTTCTTTCTTCTGACCGCTGGGGATGAGTGGTGGCTATGTAGAGGTGAGGGTGTGAGTGTAATGTGTATTAGGATTTGGTGTGAGTTGTTTTGGGAATGAAGGGTTTGGGTAGAGTAGGAATTTTAATAAAAATTAAAGGGTAGAGTAATAATTTAGAACCAAATCTAATCCAATATAATTTTACTTTGAAAATACTAATTATTCTTCAACTTACACATTATTTTCAATTGAATACTCTAATTTAAAAATTAGAGATAATCAAATTAATTTTTCTTTATTCATAAAATAAGGTTCAAAATCAATATATTTAAATTAAAGCATGTAATATTCTCATTATTTTTCAATTACTAAAACTTTAAATTATAAATGATAAATTTTTTAATTTATATATAAAAATCTCTGAAAATATAATCTTAAATAAATATAATAAATCATAAATAACTTCTTATTTAATTTTTAAAAATATAGAGTCTTACAAGATATGTTCTATTTTAGTCTTTGAGATTGGTAAATTGTACTGATATAGTCTCTAACTTCCTAATTACTATAATTTGATCCTTTAGATTAAAAAAAAGTGAACCAATATAGTCTCTTGTGTATTTTCTGCAATCGAAACTTAATGCTGTTAGTGACGTGGCTCAAGTCTTGCCATGCTGGACATATTAGAACGACGTTGTACGTGTTTTGGCGCTAATAAAGAAGACACTAAACGACGTCATTTGAGAATTTGAACAATATTAAAATGTTACACCCCTTCCTTTTGAACAATACTAATTGTTCAAACTCTCAAACAACGTCGCTTAGTGTCTTTTTTAGAGACAAAATGCGTATGACGTTGTTTTAATATGTCGGCAAGGCTAGAGCCATATCGCTAATAGCTTTGACGACGGAAAATACACAAAAGATTATATTAATGTACTTTTTAAATTTTTGAGGACTAAATTATAACAATTAGAGAATCAAACACTAAATCGATATAACTCCCTAATTTCAAGAACTAAAGTGACTTATTAGCTCTCTTTAGACGTTTTAATGTTGGAAATTATTTTTTAAAAAAAAATATGAAAAGTGAGTAAATATACTATAAAATAAAATCAATATACACAGCAAATATATATGGGATACGCTTTTATTACTATTAATGTAAATTATATATCCAACATAGAAATATATGGTGATTTTTAAAGGGAAATAAGATATTATATAATGCCAATCAAATTATATTGGTCCATTAAGTCTTCAAGGTAATTACCGTATTGATATTCATTCGATTAATGAAAATTAATATTGTATATATATGTGCGTGAGGTATATGTATAATAATGTACGCAAGTGATATAAAGGATAAATACCCTTTTCAATTTATTTTGACCATTTGTTTTTAGGATATCGCATTCTAATTATTACTAAACCTCAATCACGTCTCCACCTATTAATATAAGTGAATTAGTTAATTTCTGTGATTGATTGCGAACAAATTGTTTATATGACGTGTTAGTTGGAGGTTGAATTGTCAAATACACTCAATTTCTAGTGACACGTAGTACTTGTATTTGACAATTTAACCTCTAACTGACACGTTATCTGGGTAACCTGTTCGCAACCGATTATACGGATCGATTGGTTCACTTATATCGATGGATGAAAATCTGGTTGAAGTTTAGTGATAATCAGGATGCGACATGTCCTACGGACAAATGATCAGGGACCGAAAATGGTATTTATCCTGATATAAATGACACTACAGAAAAATGGAACATTTGTAACAAAAAATTTATATCAAATTTAAAATTGTTACAAATTATAGTTTTTTCGTAACAATAATTAGTTATTGTTACAAAATAAGAATATTTTGTAACAACTTGATTTCTTTTGTTACAAATTATGTTGGCTTTCGTATCAAATTGTTGTTTTGTTGCAAAATGTTATAATATTTTGTAACAAAAGATTATATTGTTACAAAAATTTAAAATATTTTGTAACAAAATATCTATTTGTTTCAAAAGCTTTATAACAAAAAATTAGTTTGTTACAAAATACAATATTTTTGTAACAAGTTATTTATTTGTCACAAAATTTAAAGATTTTTTGTAACTAATAAAAAAATTTGTTTCAACATATTAAATGTAAGACTTCGAATTTTTTAAAATTTATTTATGATTTATTATATTTATTTAAGATTTTATATTCAAAAATTTATTTTACTAAAAATATTTAAGTCAAATTAATGATAGTTTGAGTTTAGAATTATTTTAAAAATTAAATAATAAGTCATTTATGATTTATTATATTTATTCAAAATAAATTTTTAGAGATTTATATATTAAACGGAGTATTTTTTTATTTATAATTTAAAATTTTAGCAATTAAAAAAATATAAAAATTTTATATGATTTAATTTAAATATTTAAGATTTTTGAATTTAATACTTTAAATTTTATGAATAAAAAAATTAACTTGATTATTTCTAATTTTATCTTAATTAGTATTTATTTAAAAATAATTATAAAATAATAATAATATAGTATTTCATGAATAATTAATTTAATTACTCTAGTTCTTAAAATTAAAATATTTATTTAAAAATAATTTAAAAATTTATAGTTAAATAATATCTTTATATAATTATTATTAAATTAAAATAAATTTTCAGTTATTATACTACCCTTATTTTTATTGAAAATACTTAAATCACCCCATCTCTAACCCTAGCTTTTTCTACCACTCACAGCACACATCACACACCACACACCATACACACACAACCAATATACAAGCGTATACACAGAAACAGGCATATAGAGAGAGATCCGAGGAAGTGAGGGAGTCGCGGGGAAGAAGAAGGGAAGGAAAGGGGGGAGACCGCGCCGCCACCAGCGATCGTCGCGCCACCCTCGTCGCACTTTACCGCCGGTCACTGCTGCTGAAGAGAGAGGCTGTCAAGACGCGAAGAGAGAGAGTCCGCGAGAAGAGGGAGGCCGCCTGCGTCCTGTCGCCGCCGCTGGAGGGAGGCCGTTCGCGTCCAGCTCGCCGCGGTTGTTGCATCGCCGTCATTGCGCGCCGCTGTCGAGCCTGAAGCTTCCGCCATCGCACGAAGCAGAGAGAGTGAAAGACGCGATGGAGGAGTGAGGGAGGAGTTGCCGCTACTGTTGCCAAGGCTAGCCGCTGGAGCCATTGTTTTCGCTGCTGGAGCTAGCCACTGCGGAGCATTCTGTCATCGTGAAACTTGAAAGGGGGTGTCACTATCGTTGTTTCCGGTAGCACTGTTCCCGTTCTGGTTCCAATTTCTTCGTTTATGAGACCTGTAACATTTTCTTCCTTGCTTTGTTACCATTTGTTCCTCTATCATATTTCTGTCCTAATTATATTAGCATATTTTATTCTAGTGTTGTCAATTTATCTCTTGAACAATTATGATTGATTCTGAGATCACTGTTGCTGCTGCTCCAAGAGGAAAGTTGTTGCTAAATTAAAAACAAACGAAGGGTTTGTTGCATTTAATTACCGAGTTTCGGCTAACTGAGGTAGGAAATTTTATTTTGAAATTAACTATTTTAATTTATGAATGCCATATAAGTTTAGTGGGTATATGCAAATGATTTATGATTGTTTGAAATGACTAAATAATGAGTTTGAGTTGTATTTGTGACTGAATTTGATGAATATGTGTTTGATTTTTTGATTGTTTAGAAATACCGAAATTCTGATTATTAGCTGGTTATAATTGTCAAGTTTCTCATTGTTTTCAATTTTTGGGGACAAATTTTTTTTTGTGATTCAAAGGCATAACTTTGATTTCTACTGAACTTTTTGGCTACAAGCTCTAATTCATGCCATTCTGAAGAATAAGTTTATTACTGATGATGAGTAGTGAACATTATTGAAGATTATTGAACTGTTATTATTATGAGTAATGATTTTCTTAGGTTTCTCTATTATGAGTAATTTAGATTATTTTGTTGTATAGTAATTATGGAACTGTTCTTGTTTTTTAGATGTTGTATTTTTTTTTATTTAATTATGAAGCTGTTCTTGTTGTGTTTATTGAGTGTTGTGTTTAAAAGCCAACTTGTAATGTTATTTACTATTGTAATATACTGCGAATAATCTTCACAATTATAATTATTGTAGTTAATTTTCACAGAAAATTATCTTGCCCTCAGCTTGAAGACATGAACTGGAGCGCATAAAGTTCTACTATATTGTTCTGTTGTATGTATATTTTTTCACGTAGTATGTATATAGGTGGAGAATTCTTTTATGATGTAATTTTTTTTCTCTTGTTGCTTTTTCTATTCTCGCTTGCAGGCTCAAATGCGGGATTTTAAGTGGCTTTGTTGAGACGAGACAATAACTTTTGACTCTGAAACCAAATCATCGCATGAGCTGAATTGGTTTTTTCGTTGCCCATCATTTGAACTCTAAGTAAAATTTAGATTTATATCGAGTTAAATACTTTTTCAATTGACGATGCTCGATCTCTGAACTGCCTATGTAAAGTATTAGTAGCATGTTGATCTTAGAGCATATTCTTTAGTTCATTAATGTCTCTTCTTTATTACTGTTGGTATTTTGACTTCATATGTGTAAGTATAACTGGCAGTTCACCTAATTGTATTTTCTTCTATGCTTGTTGGGATACTTTGCTAGAGATTCCTTGTTTTATCTTATATAAAACTGCAAGGACCTAAGCTTGATCTGATATGGCTTAGTGCATCTATGCGCGTAGGAAGTGAGCTATTTTTTTTTGAAAGGAAGAGCTCAACACCAAAGTGGAGCAACTATCTTGTTGTCAGAATTTCTCTTTTGGTTCAAAGGGAGTAATTTAAATTTGGTTTCTTTTGGTTGTTCTGTATGTTCTTATTCTTGTGTTTTGACATGAATCTCACTTTCCTTGTATGGAATTTTGTGAGTGTAAAAGCATGAAAAATAGGTCAAATATATTTGTGATTGAACGATGATTAATTAGCCCAAGTTTTATGTATTGAATTGTCAATTCTTGATAATTTGTATCCTTGATTAGTTGGTTTTAAACTTTGAGAATGGATTCTCAAAGAATTAATTAATTTTAACTTCTATCTTAATTTTCACTTGGACGAAGATAATGTTATGTGTTATTTCTAATTTTGATTTTTATTGTTTATGTTTGCAGGGGTAAAAAATTGATGGCAACATGTTAGGCTTTATATTGACTGAAACATGCTAGAAGAGTCAAGGATTATAAATTCTACATGATATAAATTTTATGTTAAGAACAAGTTGTATTTAGTTGAATTTATAGAATTTATTTTATTGTAAAAGAATCTTAATTATATGTAAAATATTTTAATTATCTATATGATTATATATTATATAAATGTTAGCGCGTTTAGAAAAGTAATTGATATATCAATTATTTAAATAAATATTGTAAAATGAATCTATTTTTGTAACTAAGAATAAAAAATGTTACAAAAGTAAGTAGTATTTTGTAACAAAATATTATAACACAAATCTAAATTGTTAAAAAAAGATTTTATTTGTTAAATTTGTTATCATTTTTTTAACAAATTTTATTTTTTTGTATAAAAAAATTTGTTATAAAATATTACTTTGTATTGTAACAGTTTCATTTTTTGTTATAAAAACTTTTTGTAATGGGACATACTGCAATGGACTTTTTTTATTTCAAATTCTTTTTGTTTCAAAATTTTTGGTTTTTTGAACAATTTTGTTTGTTACAGATATTGTTTTTTCTTATAGTGTGAAGTCGAAATTGAAAATTTTTGGAGTTTTTAGGTTGAAAATAGTCATCTAATTTTAGTTTTTTATTTTAAAAATAAATAAAAATTTTATCCAAACAAAAAACTGATGGATACAAATGTTTAAAAGAAAATTTAAGTGTTTTTTGGGTGGTTAGTCTCTAAGACGGAATTTGATTATGAGAAAAGGACAAGACAAAACATTATGATAAGACACAAAATTAATATTTTTATAATTTTTTTGTAGTAAACTAAATTTAAGAGAAAACAAAATGTGAAAGTCTAATTTACTCTATTTTTTTATATACAAAAAATTTAGGAAGAAAAATATAATAATAAAAAATATAATTATAAAAAATTAATAGAAATAATGAAAAATAGTGGCGATTTGTGCTGTAAAATACAATATTTTTGTGATAGTTTAAAATGAGATCTAAGAGTGATTATAAATGGATGGAGAGTTTCTGTTTAGTTATATTATAGAGATTTAAAACTGCCGTCAAATAATCTGATACGATATATTTGATTAGCAATGGTTATATAAACAATTGTTGAAAATTGTTGCAAAAATTAATTTCTACACCCTAAAGAATACTGGTTGGTGAATTACTGAAAATCAATTTTGCCACAGTTTTAGATAATTTAATAGTTTGATTAAATTTTTATTTAATAAATTTTAATTATCAATTTTATAAAAAATTCTTTTATGTAAATTTGTACTAAATATTTAGTATAGTATATTCATGTTGATCCCTTGATGGAATAGAACTTAGAGTTTAAATTTTCGAATTTAAAACGTATTTAAAGTAGTTGAAATGCTGGCTTCTTATAAAAAGTATTAAGGTTAGCATCCCAGCATGAGGCGTGTGAGTGCGTATCTCTGACCAAAAGAATGTTATCTTGGCTTTAATTCAAATCAATAATACACTACATTGGTAGCACGAATTATACAAGCAGCAATCAAATTGAAATATTTATTATTTCTACTGTGGCACACACCTGACAACAATAATGGCGCAAATAAATATTTTTGCTCCTATCTATCTCTACTATGCAATCCTTTTAGTCTTTTACGACACATACAACAATTAAACCACAATGAATAATAACAATCTTAATTATGGGACGCATTTAATTTAATTTAATTTAAAATTCGTACTTAAGGCTGCAAATGGTAATGAGAATAGAATAAAATAAAATAAAAATATAATTTATTTTTATTTGATTTTATTTAAAAAATTTAAAATAAAAAATATAATTATAAAAATTAACAAAAATAATAAAAAATAAAAATAAATCATATTATTTGTTAATATTTTTGTATTTTTTATTAAAATAAAAATAAAATATATTAATTTAATATTTTTAAATATAATATTTTATATATATTTTATTTATTAAATATAATTTTATATTTTTGTGTCTCTATTTTAATATTGTGTGTCTATAAACAAACACAATCTAAGAGATTAGAGGATGGTAAACGGTTAGTAGATTGATAGGGTAGGAAGCCTCCATTGCAATGCCACAGACCATGCTTGTGGGATATGCCCCTTTACATCCTAATGTAGCCATGTTCTCCCCATTCCTTTTTTTTTTGGACCTGGCATGTTCTCCCCATTCTAGTCCCCATGAATTTTCCACTATCCAATATTTGTATCCGTCTTTTGTTGTTCCATACCAACAATTGCAACCCCATGATCTAGGTTTGTATCACATGCCCCATTAAATACTCCCTGCAATAATCTTGCAAACATTAATGTAGTTCCAACTCCCAACCAGACCATAGAAAATCAATTTTTAGTTAATTAATTTTAAAATTTAAAATTTAAAATTTAAAATTTAAATAATCTACTGTAACCATGGAGTGTTAAATAATAATAATAAATAATGCTCCAAATTAATCTTTACAAAATTTTAATAGAATATTTTAATTTTTAATAAATTTTTATTTTATTAAACAAATATATTTTTATATCAAATTGTTTGTTTATATAAAAGAAATTACATAAAAATTTAGAAAATTATTATATTTTTATTAAATAATAATAAAGACTAATTTATTTAATTTTTCATCCAAATTAATTGGAAGATTAATTTGTCTAACCAAAAAATAAAAAAAATGATCAATTGATTATTAAAATTTTTTGAAAATTAAACAGTAGTTTAAAAGTAGCATTACTCAATAATAAATAAACTTGCCTCAGAGTAAAATTCAAAGTCAGATTCCGAGGCTTCAATGGCAGCAGATACAGGTTGGTTGATAACAACTTTCAGCAATGTTGCCTCATTGTTCGTCGAAACACTCTCATGTCCATTAATTGACAGTTTGACACTACTGCCTTCTTTGCCTACATTATTATATCGGTGTTTTTTACAAGGGTTAGAATTTTAGTTATACACTAATAATATGTGGGAGTTGCTATGGTGCTGAGTGGAAGATTCTTCAGCAGGTGAGGATGCTGCCTGTCCGAACGTGGTAGATACACCTGTCCTGTTAAAATATTCAACGCTTCTGCATTTGTCATAGCTGGAGGTAGCTGGTTCAGGTACGGGTCCCACAATTCAAAAAGGCTTTTTAGAAATCGAGGTCGTTAACAACTTAATTAAGGTATTTTAATAACTTAATTAATTGGAAAATAAATACAATGTGATAGAGTAGTTTTTTGGTTTTCACGTTCACGCTTCAGTCCGTGAAAAAAATTGGATGGGCCTGGGGGAAAGTTTAAGGTAATGGGCGAGAGATGGACTGTAGCCCTTAACCGTTCAGATACAAATGATACAAAGGCTTAATGTTTTTAAAACCCAAAAAAAAAAAGAGAACCTAACCTGCAGGAACCCTCTACCCCCGTCATTTGTGGATTCAACCCTCGATCTGATGCAACGCAAATTGGTATGAAACCAATACCCTAGCCCTAGCTTCCGGCGCACTCTTGATGTTCGCCGGCCGTTCCCCAACATAGCTTCCCGTCGTGCTCCAGGTTCTTCAACCCCTGTTCGGTCACGGATCGTAGCTACTTGGTGGAGCTCAGCGTCTGTTGTCTCTGTATTTGCAGATGCCTTTCAGGAAACGCTGTTTGGTTGCCTTTGTTGGGTTCCCTTCTGCATTCAGCGGTCGCCTTCGTTCTCGTTCTTTGGCATCCTCGATCGATCGGCCTTCACCGCTCGCGTTAGTCGCCGTTCACCGTTCGAGTTCGTGCAAGCGTTCGTGTGGAAGCCACGTCGGTTTCGTTCGACCACTGGGACGAAACCGCGAGCGACCCCCGGATGTGGTACTGCTAGCTTTTGTCGCCTCTGTGAGTTTTCCAAACCCGCCACCAGATAATACACCCACACATCACCAATACTCTGCTTCAACCTCTACAACTTTCGATTACCAATACAATAGGTAACATTTTGAATTGGTAGTGGTTTGGACTTTCTTCATAGACAGAATTAAAGTATAAAACATCTATGCTCTCTTCCCTGTGATTTTGATATTAGGCTTTGAATTCTATAGTTATGTTTTAATGTGGCTGCACTCTAGGGGTTCGATGTAATCCTTTAACCGTATCTCTAGTTGGTTTTATAATCTATAGCTTTTAGAAAGTTAGTAAGTTGAGTGCATGTGAAGGTAGAATAATTCGATCTTAGTAATCAGGAAAATATAGCTGCACAAATAGCATCTGTAGAAAACATATTAGCATGATGATTCCACTTGCATCAGTTTCTTCTGGTAAAGTTAAACTATTAATGTGAACTGGTTAATTTGCTAATTGTTCTTGTGCTGTTTGGTCTTGTATTATTTTTAAATTTTTTGTTGTTGTTGTTATTCTTTGCCTGTGGACTTGCCAACTTGATAATTTGGTAAATTGTTGGGCTACAGTTGTCTTTTCTTTTGCTAAATTGTTAGATTGCTATGAGGTACTTTGGTGGATTTTGTATTTAGGTCTTGTTCTGGATTAAGTGGCCAATCATTGTTCCGGTTTAGGTGTTATGCTTGAGATTATTGGTGGATGTTGGAGATCAGAGATTTATTCTATGCGTCGTGTTGTCTTCGGCTGAAAGCAAAAAATCAGTTTTCATTGTGGGGATTGTTTCCTTGTTTGTTTTGTTTCAGAAATCAATTTTTTTCTGATCATTGTTCAAACTCTGAATGATGGTCTGCTGGTTTTGTTCTGTTTTTTTTCGTAGAAAATGCATTTTTGTGATGAATGCCGAAGCTCTGAATGGTTTTCTGCTATTTTTGTTTAGTTAATATAAATCAAGTATCTGTGATTGATGCTCAAATTCCGAACCTTGGTCTGCTGCTTTTGTTGTCTCAGAAATCAATTTTGTGTTTGTTTTGCATTGTGTGAAAAATTGGGTGAGGTATATAAGAAGTAAGAATGAAGTCTATGTTAATGGTATTACTTTGGTGATTGTGGTCTCCCACAATCTTGAACATGGAATTGAAGAGAGAATCGTCTCTATTTTTCTTCATTTAGTATTTTTTGGGCATTGCATTTCATTGTAATTTGTTTAGGCATGGAAGTAGTTCTTTATGATCCCCTGTTGAAGGAAGTAAATGTAGATGAAGAGTGTTTAGAAGTAGTTGCATTATTCATTGAGTTTTTATTGAATCAGGTGTATTGGAGAAATATTTTTATTATACTATTAATTTAGGTAGAGTGTTGAATGCAACGAGAGCAGATGCCAAACAACAGTAAATGGATAGGGGTCTTTGACGTTGGTTGGTGTTGCAAGTCCTGATTCAGTCGATGTGTTGTTGAGGTACAGATGGAGGTGAACTTAAGCGAGGAGGATGCTGATTGTCGAGGGACTCAAAGTGATGCGTACGACGAGTTCATCGGTGCCGAAGAAGGAGGAGCCATGGCCGACGATGAATGTTGTGACTTTGAAGACCTGGGCGCACTGAGTGTGGATGATATTTTGAAGAAGGTTTGGGTCAGCGTTGAGAGTGCATATGAGTTCTATCGGAGGTTTGGAAAAATGCATGGGTTCAGTGTGCGAAAGGGTGACTCAGGGAGAGACTGTGAGGGGAACTTGGTAAGATATAGGTTTTTTTGTAACAAGGAAGGGTTGAGGGAACGAAAACACTATGACAGGATTGACAGAAGGGGGGAACACAAACCAGAGACAAGAACTAACTGCAAGGTAATGTTATCAGTTTTTTTAGACAAAAATGATAACTGCTGGAAGGTGAGGAAGCTAGTCACCGAGCACAACCACGAGTTGACACCGGCAGGAATGGTGCACTTGATTGCAAATCATCGTGGGTTAACGGAAACAACAAAGAGTCAGATAGATGGGATGCAAGCACATTGTATTGCAACGGCTAAGATTGTAGGGTACATGGCTGGTATGGCCGATAGCTATTCGTTGTTAGGGTTTCTGAAGAAGGATGTCTACAACTACGCTGACAAACAACGGCGCATTAAAATATCTGACGGTGACGCAAATTCTGCAATAGTGTATCTTGAGGGAAAAGCCGAGTTAGACCCCATGGAAATCGCAAAATACAACGTGACTTGTGACAAAAGGCTAGCCAATCTGATTTGGGCGGACGGATCCAGCAGAGTCGATTACCAATACTTTGGTGATGTATTGGCCTTTGATTCAACATACAAGAAAAACAAATACAAGAGACCAGTCGTGATTTTTTCTGGATCAAACAATCACAAGCAGACCACCATCTTTGGGTTTGGGTTGTTGCTTGATGAAACTATTGATTCATATCGGTGGATGTTGGAGCATTTGACGAAGATCATGTGTGGTAAGAAGCTGGCTGTAGTTGTGACTGACTGCGACAAGGCTATGATAAAAGCAGTTTTCGAAGTGCTTCCCTCTGCGACCCATCGTTTGTGTGCATAGCATGTGGAGAAAAACGTCACATCTAATTTAAAAGATGCAGAATTACGTGGGTTATTTAGAAGATGGCTGTATGCAGAAATGACGACAGAGGACTTTGAATCCGAATGGGAGGATGCTGACGATGTGTATGGACTACGTGAGAAGCAATGGTCATACCAGATGTATGAAAAAAAGAAAATGTGGGCAAGTGCTTATTTGTGTAACAAGTTCTGCGCAGGATATCGAACAACATCCAGGTGCGAAGGCATTAACGCACACGTGAACAAGTTTTTGAAGTCCACCCACACAATTTACGAGCTTGTTCAGAGCTTGGAGATGGTTTCCCACGAGTATCGAAATAGGGAGTTGCTCCTCCAGTTTCAGTCCCTCAACTCGGTTCCTGTTATGACAACATTCCTGAGAAGTATTGAACGGCATGCCGCTACAGTATACACAAGAGAAGTGTTTGGGGACGTCAAGAAAGAGATCGAAGGGGTAGGTGCCTTGAACCAGATTAACAAAAGAAGGATATTGAGTACAATGGTATACACCCTTGAGGAATATGAGAAACCAAATGTGCAGATAACAGCGTCGTTCGGTCAGTCGACTAGCAAAGTAAGTTGTCAATGTAACTTCTGGAAGAAGCATGGATATCCATGCAAGCACATGTTCTTTGTGATGAAGGCAGAGCACTTGAAGGAGATACCCGATAAGCTTGTTCTCAGGAGGTGGAGAACTGATGTAAAATCTCCTGAACAGTACACGAAAAGTTGGGACGACCTTAGTGAACACGGTGTTATCCTCCGCCATGGGGCACTCCAGTCGGCATCGCAGTGGATGTTTTTCTTGGGGGCACCAAGGTTGGTGTTGTTCGAAAAGGCTATGCGTGAAATTCAGTCCTTATGTAAAGACCTTGAGTTGGATTACAAGGCATTCCATGGTGGGGTTAGGCCGAGCGTCGAACATCCCCCTGAAGCAAATGCTGTGGTCAAGGACCCACTTGTTGTTCAGTCAAAAGGAGCTCCAAAATTTGGAAAGAAAAAAGCCCATGGTAAAAGGCGACCTTGCACCTACTGGAAGGGTACGGGACATACAGAGAACCTGCCTAGCCAAAGGTGATTACGATGAATAACACGATTTCAGAGACGATGCATTCGAGGGGGGTGATTTAGAGATGCCTGACTGGGTAAGATATTTTCTTCGATGTGTTTTTGGAAAATTGTTATCCATATGCAACATCCAACTTTTTACAATTACTTTGATTACAGGATGATGAACACGTGGGTGGCAACCTGTTTCTGGACCCCAACGGCACATCGAATAACGTCTATCACAACACGGTGAGTTGTTTCTGTGTTGCAGTATTGAATATCGTACTAAGAAGCAGTTACTAGTAGCTAAGACAAATTAGGAAATTGGGATGCAGGAAGATTGGATCGTATGGTAGTTGACTTATTAGCTGACGTAATGAGTAGATAAGCATAAAATTATTTCTCATGATAAATCGCAAATACAGTAACATGATTGGTGGTAGTGATAATGTTGGACTAATTACTTGTGTAGTATGAAATCACTTAAGGTCAACTTGCATATAGAGTGTAGTTATATGTGGCTGAAATAATTTTGGTCACGTGTAGGTAGATGTGTAGTGGTACATGATAGTAAGCATTAGTTATGAAATTATTTACTTCTAGTCAATTTTTTGGAAAATAGTTAATTACATCTTGCAAATACCCTCAAAATTGTTACCTCTTTTGGTTTGACATAAAATCCGCTTTTTTTCTGTTGCAATAGCAATCATTCATTCATGGAGGCATGATTGGTAGAATTGCAAGGCCAAGAAAGGTGCCGAAATACATCTTATCAGCAGGCCAGCATTTCTCGTGAGGCCGTTTCATGGGTAGACAAGTTAGGAGACCCATAGGGGTATGAGGAGCAAGGCATGACATATGTTGACCCCTCTGATGTTATTTTTCTCTCTTACCAGTAGGAGTGAACCCTTTGGGAGAATCCCAATTTCTTTCAGTTTGATGTCCTTGCGAATTTTTTCTAATGTGATAATAGATTAATTAACTTGTAACTGTATACATCAAATTCCAATATCAAATTGATAATCCTGCGGTGGACCTTGTGGGATTCTTCCTTGTTTTCTTTGGAACGTCATGGATTGGTTGTCTTTTTTGTTTCACAGAATGTGTATTAGGCTGTTTGCATAATTAATTTACACAAAATCGGGTCCAGAATGGACATCGGGCCCAACAAGATCCCACTGTATATGGACTTGGAGAACAGATCTGTAAAGGGCTCTTTTAAGAAATTCACCTTTGGCTAACATGCCACATAGATCTGACACGGTGTATGGGTGAACGGTGAAGGTGATTATGCAATCATGAAAATGAAATTTAAAACTAACAAGAAAAAATGTTTAGGTGAAACACCACATAATGACATAGCCATTTTTCATTTACGTCGGTGGTCACATGATTCCCAAAAAATAATCTTCAAAATGCATCACACTTGAAAAGTCATATTACGGTGCCTAATATCGGAGAGGAAAGGCATATTAGGGGCCTTAATATGCAATTAAAATGACATCTATTTGGTCTCCATAACACAAAATTTAACCAAAATGCATAGGCAGTTAACCATGATCCTAATAGCATGTGCCCCACTGATAGCATAACTCCGCCACATAATAGAAAGACATTGTATCCCCGAAGAGTAGTAGAACTAAACAAAATACTTGGTCGTTACATCCAGGACCCAGGATTTCATATGGTTATGCTTTGACTAGGAGAACTAACTGGCTTCGCTATTTTTTTCCTGCCCTTCTTTGCAGACCGAGTCGACCTTTGCATCTCCCTGTCCCAGAACCGGATTGCTCTGTAGACAACATCACGAGCGATAGGGTTATAAGCTCCCATCACCAAGTCAAGGGCAAGCCTCATTCTTTGTTTGATTATTGACCTCCTACAAAACAACAATGAGGTTCTTATGCATGTGGCACTAGTTAGTGAGGCAATATGCAAGTGAGTGTATATGGAAATTACCTCGAAATCAACATTCCCCCAAACCTAGTTCAGCATCATCCATTGGCAAACCCAAACTCTACAGTCATTTCTGTTTGTAATTAAATGATGAGGGTGGTGACCAAACCCGTAACTACCCAAAACGGATTCTACTAGTGCATGCATGTTTCTATGGTGTGGATAGCGACGAGGAAGGATGTAAGAAAACTTACGATTGGTCTGCTTGCTGGCCTACGGGTGGCTCCACAATGTCAAAACTTGATGGGTGTGGCTTGAAATGATCTTCCTTTCTCCAGAACTGCTTATCCTCTAGCATGTTCTCAACGAAGAATGCCTGCCACAAGTAACAAAATCGGTCCGAGCTTATGTCAGCCACATGTATCTCATAACATATAGTAATGAGCATCCCTTTCAGGACGAATGCAACAGTTTGGGAGAAATACACTCTCTTACCACAAACTTCATTTGTGAGACTCTTAATTCTCTGTGGTCGCTGTGCTTTGCAGAATCCAAATACAACAGTTTACAGTTGACAAGATCAATTACCATAAGATACCAATGGTTGTCTCTATGCATAGGGACATATATCTGCATCGCAACATCAAGACACGATGGATTAGTCAGTACACAGCAACATTTCTAGGTATTCACTGATTACGAAGGACCGAATTAGTCACCATCCATAGATCATCTGCATATCCCATGAACCTCTGGCGGATATACTCGAACGTGTCGATGCTATGACTCACTGGACTAAGAGCCACTTGCTGCAAAAGGGTCAGCCGCACTGTATATATGAAATACTGCTTGCAATGGCTTACCAAAAAATGTACTAACAGATTTAAGGTCCAATAAAAAATACCAAAAAGGTCGTAGGAAGAAACCAGGATGGCAGGTTGTTCTCATGCGTTAACATCGTGCAAGCAAGATTAATAACCTGCATGGTTGTGAAAATAAATTCTTTTAGAAACTCAACATGTGGGCTTCTCCCATGCCTATGGTTTCACAAGGCATGGTTGAACTTACATCCTCAACAACCAATTGGCCTGGGCACAACGTTAGTAGTGCTGCTAGATCACCGCGAGAATTTTCGTCCTCGACTAGGACCTTCTTGTATGATAATTTTGAATATACAACTCAAGATTTGTTGCCATCGAATAACTTGATCAATTATTTTGGGGTATCTAATATGTACTTTAATAACAATATATCTGAGTACAATACATGTACCTGGTGTCCATGTCCGAGGAAAATATATATGCTGCAACAGCAAGTTCTTTTCCGACAAAGTGCATTCCCTCCGAAGGGCGAAAGGACAGATTTAAGCACTATATACCAGAATACACCACCATTATGATGTCAACAGCTTATGGCTCAGTTGTGAACACACAAATAACGGCTCTATATTGTACTAAAAATTCTCACTCGAGGCATGTCCTCAGCGCCATGGTGTCCGTGGTGAGTGTGGTAGGTGAACGGAGTGCTGGGCTCAGTCTGCCTTAGCTCAGACCCGGGCGAAGATGACGAGTTCAGGTCCTCGAAATTTAGTTTCCGCTGTACACAGCAAGGAATAGAGTTCTGAGCTACACTTATTCACGAAGCTGGACAAAAAATTTTAACGTACTGTTACAAAAAAGCTCACCCTCAGAGACATTACATTAGTCTTGGCTGCTGCTGCCCGAAGGGGTTACCCGCCATGGTTTTCCGTAAATTGTGGGGACTTCCTTTTTGAGGACGAACAAATGGTCTCCTTGGCACATGGTTTTCCATGAGGCATCTCCTGGTAGACGGTAGACTTCTTTCCCCGTGTAGTGTTATCCTTTAGCTCCACGTTTACTGGTTTTGTCCTCCCACTGCGCACAGTTGTTGAGAGTCTTGATTTTGGGTCTTTTTCCCCCCATGGTTGTTCTTGGTCGTCTTCACATGGGTCAGAAACGCTTGGATGGCTTTGCCATGTATGGTCCACCAGAAGCTCCGTTATGCTGCGGAGTTGATCATTGTGGGTCTTGAGAATCGTCTTCGTCACGTCCTTCTCTAACAAAACATGTTGTAGTAAAACATTTACGAAGGTTACGTACCCGAAACCCCGGCCCTTGTTGTGTAGATAAACACGAAAAAAATAACATGACTAGTTTCACGTTACCTCTTGAACCATGTTTAACACCTTCAACATGTTATCCTCTAGTGACTTGCCTCCACGTCCACCTGCAGCACCCTTCGTCACCTCACTGAAGAAAAATAAGAAATAGTTAGCCTGATATTTAGATACCAGTTACTAACTTCATTCACGGAGCAGAAATATAAAAAATGCACCATTTATACCTAGCAAGAGACGCATCCACATCGGTGGTTTCTCCCGCTTTGTCGACCAACGTACTCTTCTCCTTCATGGAGCTCTTTTCCTTCTCATCAGATATTGGGTACTTCATTTCGTGTATCTCAAGTACAATGAAATTAGCAACGAGGGTCAGGAAGGAACGTCCCTCCTTTATTTTGCGTAGTGCCACCACCATGGACCCACCCCTAACCGATTTGGCAAAATTAGGCCCAATATGGCCGTAGGCCCATCCAATATCCATCACAACCCAATTTGCTTCATGCATAGGCGGACCCCAAACACAAATTCATTTAGTCATAAAGGTTACATTCATTTTAAAATAATTCGAAAATGGGGGGTAGTATTAAATGCACCTTTCATCTAGATGTCTATTAACAGTGAGCATAAAGTAAAGCATAATAGCTTTTTTTTTCAAGAAAATTTTCATACTTTGCGAGGGAGATAGCAACCTTCTTCAACCTACTCCTTGTCTAATCAATTGAAAAGGTGGATGTGACACCCATAGCCTAGGGGTTCAGAGTTATTATACTCATCAGAAATTTCCACCTGACAGAAGGCTAATGAAAAAAGATTTCTTTTTTCCAAGAAACATAATGACAATTTTCCGAAAATGTAATCCACTTTAACTCAAAATTAGGTGATTTTAATAACCATTATGAATGCAGACTAGTTCTAAAATACAGTAATCCTATATAACGACATCATTAACAAAACTCATTTATCTGAGATTTTGAAGAAGGCACAAGGCTATCGAACAAAAAAAAGAAGGAAAAATTTGTTCTTCGGAAATGTGCATATCAAGCTTCAATTTTCCTATGTAAGAGATGTGAATAAAAATTCAATATTTATCCTCGTGTAAGCAACACATAACCCGACGAAAGTTGGGGCGACGTGACTGTAATGATGTACGATTTTCTTAAGAGTAACATCTGCGTAGTGACTATATGGAAACGTGACCTCTAACCCTATCAACACACATATTCCCAACCAGCTTTCCTTTCAAGCACTTTTATTCAAGTATCGTACTTTTTTCTCTATAAAACTTCTTTATCAGCCCCGTAACCCCAACCCTTGCCGTGTAGTTACACGCAGCTTGATAAAAGCCAAAGTTTTCTTGGAGGACAACTTGGTTACCTTTATTTACTTTGGCCACAATTTTAAAAAACTTAACAACAGTTATCTCGCATTCCAGCAAATTCATTATCTCCCCAATAGGATTTCACCCTATCCTGTAAGATTTTATGCACTAACCAGCGGTAACACTAGAGTACTCATGTCTAAATAAACTTTCGTTTTCATCATCCAAAAGAATTACCCGAACAAGGGAACCAAAAAAACAAACCCCAACATCACGTTGAACTTCAATAATTAATTACTGCATAAGACTACTACCATGCATAAAAAAACCTCCCATGATTCATAGCAGGTACTTTTTTTGGGTCAATAACAAGATATGCTGCAAACACACGTTGTATGCCTGAGAAACCAGACTGAATGTCACAAACATTAAAAGTGCCCTTAACAAAAGTTCAAACATAAGCATTCATAAAACGAACCCAATGTAATAAAAACATAAAACACATAAGTACCAAACCGGACATGCATAGACTTTCCCAATATCAGATTCCAACCCAGCTGCCTACCTGAACAAGGTGTTGTAGAGTTCCAACCTATGCTTAAGCTCAGCGTTCTCTTTTTCCAATGTCATTACCTGCTCCGGCAGCGACATCCTTGCCAAGCATTGTGCCTCAGCAACCTGTTCTTTGTAACGAAGAGCAACTTGATAATTAAAGTCAAATGTTTTCACGTCCGCCTCCTCCAGGAGCCTTTCCAAAGTGATGAAGGCGGCATCCTGCCTTGCCAATTTCTCATCAGTCGACACCCGCCCGGACACAAAGAAGTTAATCCCCTTGCCGTAGCTTTACAAAGATACCCCATACCCATGATAATCCTTCCCTTCCATCCTGAAGCCATCATGGAGGAAAAACACTGGAGGACCAACCTTTAGTTGAGCATAAACCCTAAATAGCAGCTGCTCCATGTCTTCCATGATGACAAACAAAGTGTTGTCAAAATCTGGTGCAACATCTATATCCACAGATGCAATAACAGATCACAACTACTATAAGAACGAGTGTCAAATGAAACAGGAAAACCTAATGTAACCCACAAACTTCACAAAAAGAAGTACCTTGCTCATACAGCAGGAGGTTTCTCGCGGTTGTGCCAGATCCGCTGCTCCCGTCGCCCACAACAGTAACTGACTCTCCAACCTTGAGTTCTCCAAACCTTACCTCCAGCTCTTTATTCTCCAGTACCTTCTTATCACCTTCGGAGTCTTTGTTTCGCAGTTCAAACCAGGACTCCGCCTCACGCCTTACCATGAAGTCCTTGTGCTCGCTCCCCTTGAACCCAAACACTTGTTGGTTGTATTCCTCCCATGACGTGTATATCCCGGGCTCTCTTCCTCTCCTAACCACGTAGTAATAGAAACGACCATGTTCCATATATGGTAATTGTTATGTGCAAATGGTTTCAAACAAATCCCCTGCCGAAGGAACCTAAACCGAAAACGTAATGAAAGTCTCCTTAGTTTCCCCCTTCTAGTAAACCCTCATAGCCCCTTCGTTGGAACTTTCAAAATGATAACAAGTGTTTTCAATTTGAATCAATAATTTTCGGTTGCTCTTCCCAAAATTTCCCGTATTTATTTACTTACAGCATTTACACGAATGAGTTTCATGAGTCTTTTTATTCACGTGTAATAATTTTTAAACCAATTCACATATTAAGAACAATATCGCCCTCTTAGTAAATCCAATTATTTTCCTCATGGCAAATCATTCGTTTATAAATGTTTCTATCCCATTTTATAATACAATTATACCTTAAGTTATTTTGTAAGTGGTTAGAATTAAATTTATTTTATTATGTACATAAACTTAATTAATTATAATTTAACTTAACACTAACAAAAATATTTAATTTTTAGGTAGTATAACTATGTATGTTAATTATTATTTATGAATATAACTTATTAATATAAATTTGTTATTAAATAAAGATACAACTATTCAATAATCTTAATTGTTATAATTATTAATAAATTAAACATTAATGAATTATTTACTTTCTTCAATAGATAATTAAATTATTTAATTAATTATTGTTTAAAAAATTAATATAAAGTATTAATTAGGTATAGATACAATTAGTGATTATAATTATTAATAAATTACTTGAAATTTAATTATTTGATTAATTATAATTTTATATAAATTTTTTTATAACTAAATTTTTTTTAACATGTTTAATACAACTTATCTGTTCGCATATAGTAAAAGTTTGAAAAAAATAAACAAGATAACAATATGAAAAAACTATCAAACTTTTTTTTAAAGGTATTTTCAAAAGTAAAAGTCGAAGAACAAAAAAAAAATTAACACACTATATAGGTCTGTATAACGATTTAAAAAAGAAAACTTTCACATATGTATCATTTTATATTTTATTTCAGTCATTATCCTACATTATAAACTATAGATTCCAAAATGTAAATTGTAAACCCTATTACCCTAAAATGATAAATCCTAAAACGTAAGCCCTAAATCTTACACCGTCAGACTTTAATCATGTTTGTCCAACTCTCAACCATAAACCTTTTCTCATCAACCCTAAACTCTAAATTCTGCAATCCAAATTCTCGACCTTAGATCCTTAATCGAAAATTTTATTGAACCATGGGGGGTTGAGTCATATTCTCCATCATGTACGAAATTATGAGAAAGTTACTGTGTGCGAGTGAAGATAGTTATGGAGTCTGCCGTCGGATTGCTGTTTAACTTTCTTCTAACCCTACAGCCTTTTTTCTACTACATTCAGTCTATCAGTAAGTTCAAATCAGAAGAGACCCTAAATACTGTGCAACCTACGACAGATTCACAATCGATCGTTGCCTCACGGATATCCAACCACAATAACCATTGTCATCGTCGGACTCTTGACATAAGCTAAAACCTTTTTAACCCTAATTCGCGTCTACTAACTAAGTGTTCTTTGTTGATATACAGGTCTAACGTTGCTGAAAACGGATTTAAATTAGGGTATTGTTCATGACAATGACCACCTTATTACAAGAAAGCAAAATATGTCTTTAAAACGTTCTACTATTATTGTATTACTGCGGCTATATTTCTTTGATGTCTATTGTAAGGCCCACATCGGTTGGAGAGGGGAACGAAGCATGCCTTATAAGGATGTGGATACCTTTCCCTAGCATGACGCGTTTTGACGAGTGAGTGTGGGGGGCTTCGGCTAGCATCCCTATCGTCAAAAGCAAAACCGTGAGGCCTTGTGTGCCAAAGCGGACAATATCGTGATAGCGGGTGATCTGGGCTGTTACAGATGGTATCAGAGCAGTTCGTCCTCGTGAGCCTGAGGGATGGAACTGCTTATGCTTCAATGCATACTCTGAGTCTGTGCCTGTGCTAGTTAGGGTATCTAACTGATACATCTAGCATGAAGTCCATGAGTGTACCTTTGGTACTTTGAAGCACTATACTTCCGATATTGAGACTGATCAACTTGATATCGATTGTTTGATATGTATAGGAACCAGATGGCACCTCGTGGACCCGGTCGGGGACGTGAAAGAGATCGTACTAATGCGCAGGAACCGGAAATCAACCCGAATAACCCGGTAAACCTTATGGTGGTGTTGGAGAATATGGCTGCTGCTATGCAGGCCACTGCGGAGGCTCTTGGGCAACAGATGAACAATAATGGCAATGGCGGAAGGGAAACTCAGGGCCCGATGACACTGGCAACCTTCTTAAAGGTTAATCCACCTAAGTTCAAGGGAACCACCAATCCGACTGAAGCTAATACTTGGTTTCAGGCCATGGAGCGAGCACTGCAAGCGCAGTTGGTGTCTGAAAAGCAGCGTGTTGAATTCGCTACCTATCTACTCACGGGGGAAGCATCGCATTGGTGGCAAGGGGCTCAACGTCTCCTGCAACAGGGGAATGATCATATCACTTGGGATGCCTTCCAGGTGGAATTCTATAAGGAGTACTTTCCGAATTCCGCCAGGACAGCCAAGGAATTGGAGTTACTGCAGCTAAAGCAAGGTGTTATGTCCGTATCTGAGTATACAGACAAATTTGAGGAGCTATTCAGGTTTTTCCGCATGTGTCAAGGAGCTCTGGGAGGCTTCGAGGAATGGAAATGCATTAAGTATGAAGGAGGGCTCCGGAGCGATATCTTAAGTTCAGTGGGACCAATGGAGATCCGAACTTTTTCAGAGTTAGTGAACAAGAGCCGTATTGCTGAAGAATGTGTGAGGAAGGCTGTTGAGGCGAAGAATGACCGTCGGGATTCCCACCGCAGGGAGCACAATCAAGAATACCCAACAAGGGGTCAAGAGTTTAAGGGGAGAGGATATGTACAACACATTCCCCAAGGACGGAATAACTTTGCGAAGAGTGAGGAGTCCCAAAGAAACGGTAAGGAAAAACGGGCAGTGGCTGCTTCTGATGTTTCGAGTTGTCAGAGATGTGGAAGTCATCACCCATATAGGCCGTGCCGATTGGGGTTAGGTGTATGTTACAAGTGCGGGTTACCAGGGCATGTATCAAGAAATTTCCAACAAGGAGAGAGTTAGGATGCGGGCCGATTGCGACAGTAAGATTGAGGTAATTGCAATAATCAGGCTTAAAGGACAGTGCGTGATTTTATAATACCGCCTGTACAGTAAAACTGGGAATGTCAAGCTTAATATTAGACTAAGAAGCAAACCAGATGGTCCGAGTAAGGATTTACCTTAATACAAATGGATAAATGCCTGAGATGTAAATGATTTTCTGTTGAGAATGATGTGTTATGTTTGTTATGTAGTTGGTTGATTTCTGGATTCTTGGTGAAACGGATTGAACCCGTGACTTTTAGTTCCTTTGATTTAAATAGACAAGGAATGGTACGGTCCTAAATGATGGATTTGGAAACATTGATTTGAAATGCCAGTCATGCTAAGTTGTGGTTGAGTACTTGAGGAAATAAGTGATGGAACTAATACTTGACGAGAAATCAAAGTGGCATAGCGGAAGCTTGCTAAAGCATTAGCATAGTATGGTAATAATAAGGAAAAGTGGGGTATGATTAGAAATGCTTTATGCTTTGAATACTTAAAAATTTAGTGAGCTTATGCATATAATGATTCTAGATAATTGGAATTAATTGTGACTGTGAGCCTTGATGGTTCTGAAACGGATGAGGAAATTATCATTGATGCGTAATCTGATTTAGATTATGAGAGAGTGCAAGTTGTCGTGTTTGAGAGATGAGTACTATGATGTTTGGTCATAGTGACCTTGGATTTAGTTTGGGATTTATAATGATTGGTTTTGAAAGACGAATGTGAAAACCATTAAATTGAAATGTTGATGCGGTACTGAGATTGGTTTAAGGGAACCCGTGACGGGTGGTAAACTCCAATTTTTAGGGAGGTGCTGCTGAAAAAATTTTCCCAAGAATTTGAAGGAGTGTTGGTTATATTTTTAAAAATGATTTTTGATCTGAGTAACTTCAACAAAAGAGATGTGTCTCGAAAGCTTTATATAGATTATTAAAGGAAAGCGGATTCTTAAGGGTTTGTCAGCTTGTTAGTCCAAACTCATTGAATTCTAAAAACGAAGAAAGCTTTGATTGATTATAGTGATGTGGGATAATGGCTATGATTAACGATGATGGCAATCTTATTGATGACATGATTCGAGATTTAATAAGGTGTGAGTTGATGAGACGATAAAAGTAAGGAACGAGGCTGTTGGTCGGCGTTGAACGAACGACCGAGACCCTCAGGGATAGAGAAATCAGAGCGCGACAACGGAAGCGTGCAGAGTAAAAAGACCTTGGATCTGTTATGTGTTGGATATAAAGGCAAACTACGTGCGCATACTCGTAGTGATGGATGGAATTTTCGAGGGCGAAAATTTCTGTTAGAGGGGTAGAATGTAATACCCGGTATAACCGAAATTAATTAAATAATAGGTTAAATAGGAGCGAATACGGTTGGAAGATTTGGCAATTGGAATTTGATGATTTAAATATGATATTTGGATTCAGTGAATTTTTCCGAGTCGAAAGACATAGTTTTCTGCGTAAAAGCGCGCAGTGGAATTTTGACCGGCAGTACCGGCTGAGACCTGTCTGGTACTGCAGCTGAGAAAATTGATTATGAGTAAGTAGGATTAAGAAATGAGGAATTATAATTAGGGAAGGTAGAAATATTTAAAGTGCGATTTAGAGCGCTAATCTTAAAGGTTTTGGCCCAAAATTGGGCCAATGGACAAAAATAAGTGAACCGGGCCTAAGTGGGCCCAAGACCCAACATATATAAACATTAGTTGTGAGCATTTCAGCTCATTTTACCCTAAAAAGAAGGGTTGGGGCGCTGATTTGAGAAGAGAGAAGAGAAGAGAGAAAACCTAACTCTCTTTGATCTTCAAACCACCATAACTTGAGCTACGGAGCTCCGATTGACGAGCCGTTTGCGGCCACGCATCGCTCTTCTCATCCTCTACAATTATATCTAAGTTTGGTGGTGAGTATTCCATTCATCTCTGCCCAGTTTTCGAAATTCCCTACTGTTACACGTTTTTGGATAGTTAGTGTTGAAATCTTGTGATTTTGGGTGTTTAGGGATACTCCAACATGGATTCTAAGTGGGTTCTATCTCTACTTCATATGGGATGAGGTAAGAAGTGCTCAAACCCTTGTAATTTGTCATTTTTATGAGCCCTAAGTTGATGTATGTATGTGATATTGGTTATGTTAGTGTATTTGGTGATGTTGGTGCACAATTGGGAGATTGGTATTGCTTGAGGAGCTTTGGTAAGGCTTAGAGCTAAGGTTGGTGAAGAATTCCAAAGAAGAGGCTCAATTGGTTTGGCTACAAGAGGTACGGTTTAAGTTTCATTTAAGTACCGTGTGTTGTGATGAGAATTCCTAGGCTAGATGCCCCTAGAATTAAGTTTGGATTGTGTAAATGGTTGGTGCTAATATGCATAGTTGGTATGTAATGTGAATTAATGATTTGGGTTGAGAATTGTGTGGCCTTGTATGCTTGGTGTATTGAGAATTTGATGTAATGGGTAATGAGTATTGATTTGTAGTTTATGCATTTAAATTATGATATTGGGCCGGAGGCCGTGGATTTTGGGCCGGAGGCCGAAAAAAGGTGAGAAAGGTAAGTTGATGTGTGCATTGTATGATGACACAAGTGATTGGATGAATTTCAGATAATGAATATATGAATGATTGGGTTGGTTATTGAATAATAAGGTTTGAGGAGTTGAGATGTGAGATTTGGTAAATTTGGGTGCAATTATATAGATGAGGTATGTTTGGTTTTGGTTGAGATATATTATATGGTCATATATGTGATTATGATTATTGATGCCTTGATGGTATGATGATGCATTAGAGATATGTTTGTCGTGATATATGCTTGAGGAATGATTAAGGTTGATTTGTGGGTAAAGCCACGTGATAGTGAGTACGATATTGATTATGTATAATGATGGTTGATTGGAAATAGTGTTGTTGAAATTTGGCATGAGAAAGAGTATATGATATGTAAATGTGTTTGAGTTTGAGAAAGTGTCAACTTGCGAGTTGAGGAGGCTTGATGTTGATTTTGGTATATTTTGATTGATTTCAAAGAAAAGGCTGAAATTGGCATGTTTTGATTGATTTTGAAAAGAGTTGAAAATTGCTTGTTTTGAAAATGGCACCTTGTGGTTTTGTATGAAAACATGGTTTTTGGGCACACTTTGACGGGACATAACTTGGACTACGGATCTTTGTTTTGTGCCAAATCTGTTTAGAAATGAAATTGGATCCGGCATGTCCATGCCGTTCGAAGAACGGGTGAAAAATGATTTAAAATGAGAAAGTTATGTCCGTCAGAAGATTGGGGGTTGAATCTGTAAATTCTGCAGCTTTTAACTTAGAAAATTTTTAGCAGAATGACCCTCCACGCGTAGACGCACTTGGCGCGTATGCGTCGTTCTTCAAGAAGGCACCATCCACGCGTGCGCGTGGTGTGTGCGTGCATGTCGATGCGCTGCACCCAATGCCCAGCTATTTTCCAGAGAGTTGTGCCAGAGTTGTGCCAGTTTTGTGCCTGGGCGCAAGAGCACCCACGCGTACGCGTGGCTGACGCTTGCGCGCCGTTTGGATATTTTTTAACCCGCACGTTCGCGCGTATGACGTTTGCGCGTCGATGAGTTTTTGGCCATCCGCGCGTGCGCGTGGAGTGCGCGTACGCGTGGCCCTGTTTTCATGCCAAAGTTGATTTTTGAGTTTTAAAAGCCAAATCTCATACTTCTAAGCCTCTGATCTCACCCCTTATGTATTAAATCATTATGATATGCCTAGCAATGAGATAGGAGCTAGGGGATGTGGTAACTTGCGAGTGAAGCAAGGGGAAAAGTTATGATCAATGATGATCAAGGATGATTATATGGGATATGGAGGATGACGGTGGGAGTACCGTGTATGCCATGAGCCGAAGGGCTATATTTGTTGATAAATGGCCGGTTCTTGATTGAACCATGGGCCGGATGGCTGAGTTATTGCCGGGTTACGGCAAAGCCATTATTGTTTATGGCTGAGTATAAATGCATATATGATTAATGAATGAATATGTTACACGGATAACAATGAAAAAGGTTGAAATGTGATGTGTGACCCCGGGTAGTAGGCAGTGGCGTTGTCCACTTGCTCCGGGTATGAGACGGGAAAGGATGTTTATGATAAATGAGTTTAATTATGGAGTTTTGAATACATGTATGTTTTGAGATCCTGGGTAGTAGCAAGGGTTGTGGTTCGTCCCGCTTGCTCCAGGTTAATGTTTGAGATTTGATAATAGTGATGATTACTTCGAAACTGAACGAAGGTATGTTTTGAGATCCTGGGTAGTAGCAAGGGTTGTGGTTCGTCCCACTTGCTCCAGGACAGAGATTGAGACCCTGGGTAGTAGCAAGGGTTGTGGTTCGTCCCACTTGCTCCAGGTCAGAGATTGTGACGCCTGGGTAGTAGCGGCAGTAGTGGTGAATCCACTCGCTCCAGGTTGAGCTTTTAAACACCCGCCTGGGTAGTAGCCGCAGTAGTGGTTATTCCACTGGCTCTGGGTTGAGCGGGTAGTAGCAAGGGGGTTGTAGCTCAAACCTACTTGCTCCGCAATGGGTGTTTCTGTCCAATGGTTAGCTACCAGGACGTGTCGGGTTGGCTATATAACTGACAGATGATATCATCAGCCATAGGGCAGGCATTCATCATTTGCATATGTTTGAATTGTTTGGGTTTGCCATTTGTTTTAGATTTCTACATCATATATGCCATGTTACCTAACTATATGCTACTTGTTCTACTTGTGCCATATTTGTGTATTACTTGCCTGTATTGCTTGTGTTTGTACAACTGAGAGGCCCTCATGCTGGTGTCGGTGGGTGTGAGGGCTGTTCTTGATGGGATGAATTGATGATGCGATTGCATGATGATGATGATTATTGAATGAGATAACTGGAGCTCCCTGGGTAGACGCAGTGATGTGGTTTCACTAGCTCCAGGCGAGTGTATGATGTATTGATATAGAATTGCTGAGGCAGAACAACTGGTGATGGTTTTGCTTATAATTCCGAGTCTGATTCGTGGAAGAGTCAGCGAGTTGGGAAACATGTGAAACATGAATTGAATTTAGCACTCCCTTATGACAGTTGCCTATTCATGGATTAGCGAGAACCTAGGATGAATAATTGGTGAAGAAGTTTAGGATGCTTAGTGAGTTTTTATTGCAGTACATTGAATTTATTTGGCACTTTTACCGTACTGGGAACCCATGGGCCCGGGGTTCTCATTCCGTATATATCTCTTATTTTTCAGATACAAGTCCAGGTGCTCAGAAGTGAGCTGTGGTTCGTCTGAGAGACGGCGAAGATATTTATTTTCTCTACTTTGTGTTTTGCTTAGAATCTCTCCACCTTTGTTTTGAAAAGATTATATTATGTATTGAACTCTTTTGGAACTTGCCTATAGAGGCTCTTATGTTTCCTTTGGGAGAGATTAGGATATATTGTTGTCATCTACTTTCATACTGTACCCTAGCCGGCCTAAACTTCGCGGGTCGCGACTAGTGGCTATTTACTTATGCTATAAATATCTATCTGTTATCTATCTCTTAATCTCCTTTATGCCTTGTCCATATATTGCGTTGGGCTTAGCAGTTTAACTTTTCGTTGTCGAAACGTGAGTGATACGTCTTCGCGATTTTATTTCTATTCTTTTCAGGCTTCTTGATTAATACTCCTTTCGAAAATTACCTATATTTATATATTAAAAGTCCACCTGAGAGTCGTACCACCGTAATATCATTGACTTATGACTCGAGCATAAGGATTTGAATATTAGGGTGTTACATTATGGTATCAGAGCTAGAACCCGGATTGATGTGCCAGCGAGGGCGCTGGACTCCCTTAGGGGGGTGGATTGTAAGGCCCACATCGGTTGGAGAGGGGAACGAAGCATGCCTTATAAGGATGTGGATACCTTTCCCTAGCATGACGCGTTTTGACGAGTGAGTGTGGGGGGCTTCAGCTAGCATCCCTATCGTCAAAAGCAAAACCGTGAGGCTTTGTGTGCCAAAGCGGACAATATCGTGCTAGCGGGTGATCTGGGCTGTTACATCTATTTTCAAGTTTAGCAGTTCTTACTAGTCTATAAAGTAATAATTCGATAGAATTAAGAAAAGTTTAGCTCATGCCGTGAATAGATAATCTTCTTCACTAATATTTTAAACATACTCAAATTTTAAAAAAATTTACTCCACAATTAATAATCTACTTATTACTTACTAAGAATATAAAATTTTAGTATTTTTTGATAAGAACACATTTTTAATTTTATCTTTATATTAAAATAAATATTGTTTTATTAACTAACTCATTAGTTTATATTCATTATATTATTACATACCATATGTATTTTTCAAAAGATAATATCAATAAATATTACACAATCTTAAAAAAAATTACATTGCTATTAACAAAAATATTTGAATATTTATATTAATACATATTTAATTATATTTACAATAATAATCATAACTAATAAAAAATATACCTAATTTAAATATACTTAATTTAACAACAACTTCATAATCAACTCCTACCTATAATATCCAATGATGTTCCTAATACTCACCTTCACTGTAGTATCTATTTAAAAGTTCTTCATGACTTATTACATAATTCATTGATGGCACGAATAAACTATTATACTCACATAAAAATTTCAGTTCCATTATTTTTTCCTACTTAGACCCATCATATTTGTTTCGGTAATGTAACGTACATATATTTTTACTTAGGCCCATCATATTTGTTTCTGTAATGTAACGTGCATATATTTTTCGAAACCCATGATTTTATCTACGGGGTTTTCATCACTTCAGACAACCCACCAAAAATTCAACTTCCAAGGCCCAGCCGACCATTAACACATATCCACCAAAAATAAAATATTACATTCCAAAAAATTACTTTTATAAACTTAATTAATTAGCGTGTCTTAATTATCATCTTAACATCTATCATGTTCAGACAAATTCTAAAAAGAATTAGGCTCAGTGCTGCAATTGCCAGTAATAACTGCAATGGTTTAGGCCAAACCATCACATCTAAGGGACACGCGTTTCCCTCCACACATTGACACATAGGCTTCAGTATGTGTTGATGAATCTTTCTTCAGCATCACAGAATTTTCCATAATACGTACATTGTATGTATGGTGTAATTAATCGTATGAATTTAAGATTTTTGTATTGATAGTGTAAAATGTTTTACTAAATCGTTTAATTATATTTATTTTTTTCTAAATGACTATTTATGTGATAAATATAAAAGATAATTATTTTTACTAACATATTATTATGTAATTGAATATATGTGTAAAATTATGGTTGTATATACAATATATCAATTTTTAATAAGAATAAAAAAATACAAAAAATAAGTTATCTCTAACTAGTATCTCTTTGTGTTTTAAATAATAAAGACGGAAAAAGAGAAACCTTACCGCTTTTATGGAGGAAAGTGAGAATGAAATATACATAGAGGTGGGATTCAATAGTTATATACTGGATTCAATAGCATTCATTTGCTCTCATGAAGCTAGAATTGCTCAAATTGCTAGCCATCACTTCCCAATGATGATGACACATTTCAGTAACAGATTTAATCGTTTATGATATGTTTAGTTTGAATTTTCAAAAGAAAAGCATTCATTCTCTCTCAAACCTAGTCTTGATAGAGATTGTACTAAATTATTGATATACATGCAAAATATTTTTGAAAATTGTAAGCCAAAAAAGTTTGTGTATGGCTATAACACTTTGTTTCAGCTTACATTTATATTTGGCAATAAAAAGACATATAATATTAGAAACTTGTACTTAAATAATTTATTTCTACTTATGAAACTAGTTATCAAGTTTCAGTTTTTTTTTATTTTAAAAATAAATATGAATTTTATTCAAACTTTAAGTTTTTGAAAAACAAAACTTTTAAGTGTTTTTTTAGATGGTCGTTAGTCTCTAAATATGTATTTAGTTTTGAGAATATGATAAGATAGGATATTGATAAATTGTAATTTTATGGTTTATTTTGAATTGAATTTGGTTGATTTTATCAACTCATCCTACATTTATTCACTGAAATAGTATGATTTTGTAAATTTCTCTTAAATTGTGCTTAAGATTGAAAACATACTTTTTAGACTCTTAAATTGCTAAATTTAATTCACTAATATTCCATTTGATGCATTGATGTGTTTGTTGAGTTATTTCAGGCATTAGAAGGCAATGATGGATTGAAGAAATGAAGAAAAAGTATGTAAAAGTGGAGAAATCATGAAAAAATGGAGTTTTGGAAATCTGTCCCGTTGCGCATACACATGCCTCATGCGTACGCATGACCTGGAATTTCGCTACTTTGCGCGTATGCATGCCTCATGCGTATGCATGATTGCCAGCACGTGATTTACTTAAGTAAATACGTGGGTCGCGATTTTAGCCCAATTTTAGACCCAATCAAACTCATTTCTGAAGTATTTCATGCAATTCTCAAGGAGGATCAAGGGGGAGAGCAATTAGGTTTAGTTTAGTAACATGTTTTAGGTTATTTTCTAGAGAGAGAAGATCTCTCTTTTCTCTAGAATTAGGGTAGATTTAGTTTAATCCCTCTTAGATTTAGATTTTGATGCTTGTTTTTATTTAATTTCCTTGCAATTTTTTGTTATTATATCTTTGTTCTCTTAGTTTTAGTTGTTATTTTCCTTGCTTTTGATCTCATGAACTCTTGTTACTTTTGATTTCTATTAATGCAATTTGATGTTTTTATGGTTATTGATGTTTAATTGAGTTGTTATCATTATTATCTTGCATTTGGTAGTTTTAGATTTTATTATTATTGCAATTTTATGATACTTTTCTTCTATGCCTTCCAAATATTTGTAGAAATGTCTCTCTTAGTTTTAGGGTAGATTTTCTACACTCTTGGTTTGGAATTGAGTAATTTAGGTGATTTTTATTTCACTAATGTCCGAGTTGATTGACAATTTGGAGATTTTAATTAATCTCGTTTCCATTAACGACTAAGACCTATAGATTGAGATTGATTAAACCGGTTGACTTATTTCGTCATTAGAGGTTAGCTAATTGGGTTTGCTCTTATAATTGTCATGTCGTGGTTAGTGACACAAAAGTCTTTGATATCCGATATTGATTGGCGATTTAGGGTTGTTAGTTATTCTTGTTATAAGACTGACTATGCTTATTTGACTTTCTCCCGATATTGGAGATGACTTAATGGGATTAACTCTGGATAGTCACCATATTCGTGGCCAATGACTTGAAAAGAAAGCTTTGATTCTCAATCCTTGTCAAGAGTGTCTTTTAGCATTTATACTTTTCTAGTTGTTAGTTTTACTTTCTTGTTATTTAGTTTCTCGCCTCTTTATTGTCTGCAAACTCCCCTTTATATACTCATAACTAATAACACATATCTTACTGTAATTTTTTTGAGAGACGATCCAATGTTTAAATATTCTCGATTTTTATTGGTTTGTATTGTGACAAACAAATTAAACTTTGATCGAGAGTTATTTGTCAGTACAGAGCTATACTATCAATGAAAGCTATACTATCAATGAAATTCTATTGAGAAATTCTGAACCGACGATAATTCTCGCGTCAGATATTATGAACAAGACATCAACATTAATTAATATTCTTATATTTTGTTTAATAATAAACAAAATATAATAATGAACAATATAGTTATGAAAAATTAATAAGAATAATAAAAATATAAAAACAAGTTGTGTCTCTAATCAATATTTCTGTTTTCTTTAAATTTTTGAAATATTACATGCTAAAAATATTGATACCTAACTAATAAAATATATATAGCACAAAAATTTTGGTACACAATACAAATTTTTTTATTCATAACACAATTTTTTAATACACAACACATAAATTTTTGAAGGACTACACCTGACTCACCTAACTAACAAAATATATTTGTAACAAAAACTTATGTACTATGTGTACAAATTTCTATACTATGAATAAAAATTTGTTTTATGTGTAAAATTTTTTTATGTTATATTAAGAAAACTTTTATTATGTGCAAAAATTTCTATACTATATACAAAAATTTAAATGCCATATCAATAAGTTTTTATATTCTTTAACAAAAATTTTTATCTTAAAAAATTGTAAAAAACAAGAATAATAATACATATCTGTGTGTTTTTTTTGGGGCTTGTGCCAACTTAATTAAACTTAGCTATAATAACACTTATATATATAGAGTATCACCTTGTATGTATTTGATGAGCGGATAATTTATACGCTTTTTGGCATTGTTTTTAGTATGTTTTTAGTAGGATCTAGTTACTTTTAGGGATGTTTTCATTAGTTTTTATGCTAAATTCACATTTCTGGACTTTACTATGAGCTTGTGTGTTTTTCTGTGATTTCAGGTATTTTCTGGCTGAAATTGAGGGACTTGAGCAGAAATCAGATTCAGAGGTTGAAGAAGGACTGCTGATGCTGTTGGATTCTGACCTCCCTGCACTCAAAGTGGATTTTCTGGAGCTACAGAACTCGAAATGGCGCGCTTCCAATTGCGTTGGAAAGTAGACATCCAGGGCTTTCCAGCAATATATAATACTCCATACTTTGGCCAAGAATTGATGACGTAAACTGGCGTTCAATGCCAGCTTTCTACCCAAATCTGGCGTCCAGCGCCAGAAAAGGATCCAAAACTAGAGTTGAACGCCCAAACTGGCACAAAAACTGGCGTTCAACTCCACAAATGGCCTCTGCACGTGCAACACTCAGGCTCAGCCCAAACACACACCAAGTGGGCCCCGGAAGTGGATTTATTCATCAATTACTTACTCATGTAAACCCTAGTGACTAGTTTATTATAAATAGGACCTCTTACTATTGTATTAGACATCTTTTGATCATCTTAGGATCTGAGGATCATCTTTGAACGCATTGTTCTTAGATCAAGGGGGCTGGCTATCTCGGCCATGCCTGGACCTTCACTTATGTATTTTCAACGGTAGAGTTTCTACACTCCATAGATTAAGGTGTGGAGCTCTGCTGTTCCTCAAAGATTAATGAAAGTACTACTGTTTTCTATTCAATTCATCTTATTTCGCTTCTAAGATATCCATTCGCACCCAAGAACGTAATGAAGGTGATGATTATGTGTGAGGCTCATCACCATCTCCCCTACGAACACGTGCCTGACAAACACCTCCGTTCTACATGAAATAAAGCTAGAATGAATATCTCTTAGATCTCCTAACCAGAATCTTCGTGGCGTAAGCTAGAATGATGGCGGCATTCAAGAGAATCCGGAAGGTCTAAACCTTGTCTGTGGTATTCTGAGTAGGATTCAATGATTGAATGACTGTGACGAGCTTCAAACTCGCGAGTGCTGGGCGTTAGTGACAGACGCAAAAGGAGGGTGAATCCTATTCCAGCATGATCGGGAACCGACAGATGAATAGCCGTGCCGTGACAGGGTGTGTGAGCATATTATTCACTGAGAGGAGGGGATGTAACCACTGACAACGGTGATGCCCTTGCATAAAGCCAGCCATGGAAAGGAGTAAGACTGATTGGATGAAGATAGCAGGAAAGCAGAGGTTCAGAGGAACGAAAAGCATCTCCATTCGCTTATCTGAAATTCCTACCAATGAATTACATAAGTATCTCTATCCCTATTTTATTATATAATATTCGAAAACACCATTATCACTTTATATCTGCCTGACTGAGATTTACAAGGTGACCATAGCTTGCTTCATACCAACAATCTCCGTGGGATTCGACCCTTACTCACGTAAGGTATTACTTGGACGACCCAGTGCACTTGCTGGTTAGTTGTATCGAAGTTGTGACAATTATGTATTAAGATCAGAGCACCAAGTTGCTCACGTTGCCAGGGATTGTTTGAGCCTGGACATCACAATTTCGTGCACCAAGTTTTTGGCGCCGTTGCCGGGGATTGTTTGAGTTTGGACAACTGACGGCTCATCTTGTTGCTCAGATTAGGTAATTTTCTTTTCGTTTTGTTTTCAAAAAAAAAAATCTTTCAAAAAATATTTCTAAACTTTTCTCATCTGTTTTCGAAAAAAAAAAATATAAAAAAATGTTTTCAAAAATTTTATTCAAGATTTTTAAGAATGAATTCTAGTGTTTCACGAAGCATGTGAAGCCTGGCTGGCTGTAAAGCCATGTCTAAATTCTTTTGGACTGAGGCTTCCAAACCATCAGAGGTAAGTTACATACTTGATAAATGATGAGCAGCAATTTGTTATCAAGATCAATATACTCTGGTGTTAAATGCTGAAGCTTGGCTGGCCATTGGCCATGTCTAGTGTTTTGGACTGGAGCTTTCTTTGAAAGCTTGGCTGGCTAGTGAGCCATGTCTAATTCCTGGACTGAAGCTTTAGACTAAGAATGCAAGATTCCTGGAATTCATATTAAAAATTTTGGAATCCTTATTTTTCCTTTTAATTTTCGAAAAATATAAAATAAAAATCCAAAAAAATTAGAAAATCATAAAAATCAAAAATATTTTCTGTTTCTTGTTTGAGTCTTGAGTCATATCATAAGTTTGGTGTCACTTGCATATGCATCTTGCATTTTTTTCGAAAATATCATGCATTCATAGTGTTCTTCATGATCTTCAAGTTGTTCTTGGTAAGTCTTCTTGTTTGATCTTGATGATTTTTTGTTTTGTGTCTTTTCATGTTTTTCATATGCATTCTTGAATTCTTGATGTCTAAGCATTAAAGAATTCTAAGTTTGGTGTCTTGCATGTTTTCTTTGCATTAAAAATTTTTCAAAAATATGTTCTTGATGTTCATCATGTTCTTCATAGTGTTCTTGGTGTTCATCTTGACATTCATAGCATTCATGCATGCATTCATTGTTTTGATCTAAAAATTTTATGCATTGCATCCTTTTAGTGTTTTTCTCTTGCATCATAAAAATTCAAAAATAAAAAAAAATATATCTTTCCCTTTTTCTCTCATCAAATTCGAAAATTTGGATCGACTTTTTCAAAAATTTTTAAAATCAAATTGTTTCTTATGAGTCAAATCAAATTTTCAAATTTGAAAATCTTATCTTTTTCAAAATCTTTTTCAAAAATCAAATCTTTTTCAAAATTATTAGTTATTTTCGAAAATTCCAAAAATATTTTTCAAAAATCTTTTTCTTATTTTTATATCAAATTTTCGAAAATAACATAAACAATTAATATTTTGATTCAAAATTTCAAGTTTGTTACTTGCTTGTTAAGAAAGATTCAAACTTTAAGTTCTAGAATCATATCTTGTGATTTCTTATGAATCAAGTCATTAATTGAGATTTTAAAAATCAAATCTTTTTCAAAACTAATTTCTATCATATCTTTTCAAAAATATCTTCTTATCTTATCTTTTTCAAAAATATCTTTTCAAAATATCTTTTCTAACTTCCTAACTTCTTATCTTTTCAAAATTTGTTTCAACTAACTAACTAACTTTTTGTTTGTTTCTTAACTTTTTCAAAACTACCTAACTAACTCTCTCTCCCTAATTTTCGAAAATATCTTCCCTCTTTTTCAAAAATTTCTTTTTAATTAACTAATTATTTTTATTTTTTATTTTTGATTTCAAAAATTTTCGAAAATTACTAACATTTTTTCAAAAACCATTTTCAAAAATCACTAACTCCTTTTCAAAAATTAATTTTCGAAACTTCCCTCCTTCTCCCCCATCTCATTCTATTTATTCATTCATTAACTAACATCTCTTCCTCACATCACCACCAAATTCGAACCCCCTACTCTATCTGTGTTCGAATTTCTTCTTCTTTTCTTCTACTAACAATAAGGAACCTCTTTACTGTGACATAGAGGATTCCTCTTCTTTTCTTGTTCTCTTCTCTTTCTTATGAGCAGGGACAGAGAAAAAGGCATTCTTGTTGAAGCTGATCCAGAACCTGAAAGGACTCTGAAAAGGAAATTAAGAGAAGCTAAATTACAACAATCCAGAGACAACTTGATTGAAAATTTCGAACAAGTAAAGGAGATGGCAGCCGAACCCAACAACAATGCAAGGAGAATGCTTGGCGACTTCACTGCACCTAAGTCCAATTTACATGGAAGAAGCATCTCCATTCCTGCCATTGGAGTAAACAACTTTGAGCTGAAACCTCAATTAGTTTCTCTGATGCAGCAGAACTGCAAGTTTCATGGACTTCCATCTGAAGATCCTTTTCAGTTCTTAACTGAATTCTTGCAGATATGTGATACTGTTAAGACTAATGGAGTAGATCCTGAAGTCTACAGGCTCATGCTTTTCCCTTTTGCTGTAAGAGACAGAGCTAGATTATGGTTGGATTCTCAACCTAAAGACAGCCTGAACTCTTGGGATAAGCTGGTCACGGCTTTCTTAGCCAAGTACTTTCCTCCTCAAAAGTTGAGCAAGCTTAGAGCTGATGTTCAAACCTTCAGACAGAAAGAAGGTGAATCCCTCTATGAAGCTTGGGAAAGATACAAACAGTTGACCAAAAAGTGTCCTTCTGACATGCTTTCAGAATGGACCATCCTGGATATATTCTATGATGGTTTATCTGAGCTATCAAAGATGTCACTGGACACTTCTGCAGGTGGATCCATTCACCTAAAGAAAACGCCTGCAGAAGCTCAAGAACTCATTGACATGGTTGCTAATAACCAGTTCATGTACACTTCTGAAAGGAATCCTGTGAATAATGGGACGCCTATGAAGAAGGGAGTTCTTGAAGTTGATACTCTGAATGCCATATTGGCTCAGAATAAAATATTGACTCAGCAAGTCAATATGATCTCTCAGAGTCTGCATGGAATGCAAGCTGCATCCAACAGTACTCAAGAGGCATCTTCTGAAGAAGAAGCTTATGATCCTGAGAACCCTGCAATAGCAGAGGTAAATTACTTAGGTGAACCTTATGGAAACACCTATAACTCAACATGGAGAAATCATCCAAATTTCTCATGGAAGGATCAAAAGCCCCAACATGGCTTTAATAATGGTGGAAGAAACAGGTTTAACAATAATAAACCTTTTCCATCATCCACTCAGCAACAGACAGAGAACTCTGAACAAAATGCTTCTAATTTAGCAAATCTAGTCTCTGATCTATCTAAGGCCACTGTAAGTTTCATGAATGAAACAAGGTCTTCCATTAGAAATCTGGAAGCACAAGTGGGCCAGCTGAGTAAAAGGATCACTGAAATCCCTCCTAGTACTCTCCCAAGCAATACAGAAGAGAACCCAAAAGGAGAGTGCAAGGCCATTGACATAAGCGCCATGGCCGAACCTGTGAGGAGAGGAGAGGACGTGAATCCCAAGGAGGAAGACCTCCTGGGACGTCCAGTGACCAATAAGGAGCTTCCCTCTGAGGAACCAAAGGAATCTGAGACTCATCTAGAGACCATAGAGATTCCATTGAACCTCCTTATGCCCTTCATGAGCTCTGATGAGTATTCCTCTTCTGAGGAGAATGAGGATGTTACTGAAGAGCAAACTGCCAAGTTTCTTGGTGCAATCATGAAGCTGAATGCCAAATTGTTTGGCATTGATGCTTGGGAAGTTGAACCTCCCTTGTTCATCAATGAACTAAGTGATCTGGATCAACTGACATTGCCTCAGAAGAGACAGGATCCTGGAAAGTTCATAATACCTTGTACCATAGGCACCATGATCTTTAAGGCTCTATGTGACCTTGGTTCAGGAATAAACCTCATGCCCCTCTCTGTAATAGAGAAACTAGGAATCTATGGGGTGCAAGCTGCTAAAATCGCACTGGAGATGGCAGACAGCTCAAGAAAACAGGCTTATGGACAAGTAGAAGATGTATTAGTAAAGGTTGAGGGCCTTTACATACCTACTGATTTCATAGTCCTGGATACTGGAAAGAAAGAGGATGAATCCATCATCCTAGGAAGACCTTTCCTGGCCACAGCAAGAGCTGTGATTGATGTTGACAGAGGTGAAATATTCCTTCAATGGAACGAGAACTCCCTTGTGTTTAAAACTCAAGGATATCCCTCTGCAACCATGGAGAGGAAGCAGAAAAAGCTTCTCTCCAAGCAGAGTCAACCAGAGCCCCCACAGTCAAACTCTAAGTTTGGTGTTGGGAGGCCACAACCAAATTCTAAGTTTGGTGTTGAACTCCCATATCCAAACTCTAAGTTTGGTGTTGGAGAGTCTCAACAAAGCTCTGCACATCTGTGAGGCTCCATGAGAGCCCACTGTCAAGCTATTGACATTAAAGAAGCGCTTGTTAGGAGGCAACCCAATGTTTATCTAATTCTTATTTTTATTATTTTTTTTTTGTTTTCTTAGGTTCATGATCATGTGGAGTCACAAAATAAATATAAAAATTGAAAACGGAATCAAAAACAGCAGAAGAAAAATCACACCCTGGAGGAGCATCTGTCTGGCGTTCAGCGCCAGAACAGGCATGGTTCTGGCGTTCAACGCCAGAAATGGCACACAGATGGGCGTTGAACGCCCAAAATGGCCACCAACCTGGCGCTGAACGCCCAGAGTTGGATACAAAGGCATTTTTACATGCCTAATGGGTGTAGGGATGTAAATCCTTGAACACCTCAGGATCTGTGGACCCCACAGGATCATCTTAGGATCTGTGGACCCCACAGAATCCACTCAGGATCTGTGGACCCACAGGATCCCCACCTACCTCCACTCACTTCTTCTCACCACTCTCCTTCACACAACCCCATAAACACTCTTCCCTAAAAACCCCTCACCAATCACCTCAATCTCTCTTCCCACTAAACCTTCACCACTCACATCCACCCACTCTTCCCAATAAACCTACCTCATAAACTCCACCTACCTTCAAAATTCAAAACCAATTTCCCACCCAAACCCACCCATATGGCCGAACTTTAACCCCCCTTCCTTCCCTATACAAAGACCTCCATTCTTCATCAAATTCACACAACACACCCCTCTACACTCTCCTTGGCCGAAACCACATCTCCCTCTCCCTCTCCATATTTCTTCTTCTTCTTCTTCTATTCTTTTGTTTATTGCTCGAGGGCGAGCAATATTCTAAGTTTGGTGTGGTAAAAGCATAGCTTTTTTGTTTTTCCATTACCATTGATGGCACCTAAGACCGGAGAATCCTCTAGAAGAGGGAAAGGGAAGATAAAAGCTTCCACATCCGAGTCATGGGAGATGGAAAGGTTCATCTCCAAAGCCCATCAAGACCACTTCTATGATGTTGTGGCCAAGAAGAAGGTGATCCCTGAGGTCCCTTTTAAACTCAAAAGAAATGAGTATCCGGAGATCCGACATGAAATTCAAAGAAGAGGTTGGGAAGTTCTAACAAATCCCATCCAACAAGTCGGCATCCTAATGGTTCAAGAGTTCTATGCCAATGCATGGATCACCAAGAACCATGATCAAAGCAAGAACCCGGATCCAAAGAACTATGTTACAATGGTTCGGGGGAAATACTTAGATTTTAGTCCGGAAAATGTGATGTTGGCGTTCAACTTGCCATACATGGAAGAGAATGCACGCCCCTACACAAGGAGAGTCAACTTTGATCAAAGGTTGGACCAAGTCCTTATGGACATATGTGTAGAAGGAGCTCAATGGAAGATTGACTCCAAAGGCAAGCCGGTTCAACTAAGAAGATTGGACCTCAAGCCTATAGCTAGAGGATGGTTGGAGTTCATTCAATGCTCAATCATTCCCACTAGCAACCGGTCTGAAGTTACTATAGACCGGGCCATCATGATCCATAGCATCATGATTGGAGAAGAGGTGGAAGTTCATGAGATTATACCTCAAGAACTCTACAAGGTGGCTGACAAGTCCTCCACTATGGCAAGGTTAGCCTTCCCTCACCTCATTTGCCACCTATGCAATTCAGCTGGGATTGACATAGAGGGAGATATCCTCATTAAAGAGGACAAGCCCATCACTGAGAAAAAGATGGAGCAAGTAAGAGAGCCCAATCATGGAGCTCAAGAGGCGCAAGAAGCTCATTTCCATGAGATCCCGGAGATGCCTCAAATGCACTTTCCTCCACAAAATTATTGGGAGCAAATCAACACCTCCCTAGGAGAATTGAGTTCCAATATGGGACAACTAAGGGTGGAACATCAAGAGCACTCCATCATGCTTCATGAAATAAGAGAAGATCAAAAAGCAATGAGGGAGGAGCAACAAAGACAAGGAAGAGACATAGAAGAGCTCAAGGACATCATTGGTTCCTCAAGAAGGAAACGCCACCATCACTAAGGTGGATTCATTCCTTGTTCTTACTTTCTCTGTTTTTCGTTTTCTATGTTATGTGCTTATCTATGTTTGTGTCTTCATTACATGATCATTAGTAGTTAGTAACTTTGTCTTAAAGTTATAAATGTCCTATGAATCCATCACCTCTCTTAAATGAAAAAATGTTTTAATTCAAAAGAACAAGAAGTACATGAGTTTCGAATTTATCCTTGAACTTAGCTTAATTATATTGATGTGGTGACAATGCTTCCTGTTTTCTGAATGTATGCTTGAACAGTGCATATGTCTTTTGAAGTTGTTGTTTAAGAATGTTAAATATGTTGGCTCTTGAAAGAATGATGACTAGGAGACATGTTATTTGATAATCTGAAAAATCATAAAAATGATTCTTGAAGCAAGAAAAAGCAGCAAAGAACAAAGCTTGCAGAAAAAAAAATAAAAAAAAATAGAAAGAAAAAGAAAAAGCAAGCAGAAAAAGCCAATAACCCTTAAAACCAAAAGGCAAGGGCAAATAAAAAGGATCCCAAGGCTTTGAGCATCAGTGGATAGGAGGGCCTAAAGGAATAAAATCCTGGTCTAAGCGGCTAAACCAAGCTGTCCCTAACCATGTGCTTGTGGCGTGTAGGTGTCAAGTGAAAACTTGAGACTGAGCGGTTAAAGTCAAGGTCCAAAGCAAAAAAAGAGTGTGCTTAAGAACCCTGGACACCTCTAATTGGGGACTTTAGCAAAGCTGAGTCACAATCTGAAAAGGTTCACCTAATTATGTGTCTGTGGCATTTATGTATCCGGTGGCAATACTGGAAAACAAAGTGCTTAGGGCCACGGCCAAGACTCATAAAGAGGCTGTGTTCAAAAATCATCATACTGAACTAGGAGAGTCAATAACACTATTCGAAATCTGAAGTTCCTATAGATGCCAATCATTCTGAACCTCAATGGATAAAGTGAGATGCCAAAACTATTCAAGAGGCAAAAAGCTATAAGTCCCGCTCATATGATTGGAGCTCTGTTTCATTGATAGTTTGGAATTTATAGTATATTTTCTTCTTTTTATCCTATTTGATTTTAAGTTGCTTGGGGACAAGCAACAATTTAAGTTTGGTGTTGTGATGAGCGGATAATTTATACGCTTTTTGGCATTGTTTTTAGTATGTTTTTAGTAGGATCTAGTTACTTTTAGGGATGTTTTCATTAGTTTTTATGCTAAATTCACATTTCTGGACTTTACTATGAGTTTGTGTGTTTTTCTGTGATTTCAGGTATTTTCTGGCTGAAATTGAGGGACTTGAGCAGAAATCAGATTCAGAGGTTGAAGAAGGACTGCTGATGCTGTTGGATTCTGACCTCCCTGCACTCAAAGTGGATTTTCTGGAGCTACAGAACTCAAAATGGCGCGCTTCCAATTGCGTTGGAAAGTAGACATCCAGGGCTTTCCAGCAATATATAATAGTCCATACTTTGGCCAAGAATTGACGACGTAAACTGGCGTTCAACGCCAGCTTTCTACCCAAATCTGGCATCCAGCGCCAGAAAAGGATCCAAAACCAGAGTTGAACGCCCAAACTGGCACAAAAACTGGCGTTCAACTCCATAAATGGCCTCTGCACGTGCAACACTCAGGCTCAGCCCAAACACACACCAAGTGGGCCCCGGAAGTGGATTTATTCATCAATTACTTACTCATGTAAACCCTAGTGACTAGTTTATTATAAATAGGACCTCTTACTATTGTATTAGACATCTTTTGATCATCTTAGGATCTGAGGATCATCTTTGAACGCATTGTTCTTAGATCAAGGGGGCTGGCCATCTCGGCCATGCCTGGACCTTCACTTATGTATTTTCAACGGTAGAGTTTCTACACTCCATAGATTAAGGTGTGGAGCTCTGCTGTTCCTCAAAGATTAATGAAAGTACTACTGTTTTCTATTCAATTCATCTTATTTCGCTTCTAAGATATCCATTCGCACCCAAGAACGTAATGAAGGTGATGATTATGTGTGAGGCTCATCACCATCTCCCCTACGAACACGTGCCTGACAAACACCTCCGTTCTACATGAAATAAAGCTAGAATGAATATCTCTTAGATCTCCTAACCAGAATCTTCGTGGCGTAAGCTAGAATGATGGCGGCATTCAAGAGAATCCGGAAGGTCTAAACCTTGTCTGTGGTATTCTGAGTAGGATTCAATGATTGAATGACTGTGACGAGCTTCAAACTCGCGAGTGCTGGGCGTTAGTGACAGACGCAAAAGGAGGGTGAATCCTATTCCAGCATGATCGGGAACCGACAGATGAATAGCCGTGCCGTGACAGGGTGCGTGAGCATATTATTCACTGAGAGGAGGGGATGTAGCCACTGACAATGGTGATGCCCTTGCATAAAGCCAGCCATGGAAAGGAGTAAGACTGATTGGATGAAGATAGCAGGAAAGCAGAGGTTCAGAGGAACGAAAAGCATCTCCATTCGCTTATCTGAAATTCCTACCAATGAATTACATAAGTATCTCTATCCCTATTTTATTATATAATATTCGAAAACACCATTATCACTTTATATCTGCCTGACTGAGATTTACAAGGTGACCATAGCTTGCTTCATACCAACAATCTCCGTGGGATTCGACCCTTACTCACGTAAGGTATTACTTGGACGACCCAGTGCACTTGCTGGTTAGTTGTATCGAAGTTGTGACAATTATGTATTAAGATCAGAGCACCAAGTTGCTCACGTTGCCGGGGATTGTTTGAGCCTGGACATCACAATTTCGTGCACCAGTATTCATATTTCATCCATCCATATTCACTACTAAAAAATAGCAAATTACAAAGAGATTTCTCTAACAGAATTGTACTGTCAAAAATACCAATGAATTTTCAACAAATTTTCCGTCGGTAAAAACTGAGAAAAAATTTCACAAAATTTACCTACATATTTTAACATCCCTTGGTAATTTTGTCAATAAAATTGAAATTAAAATTTGAAACTATTACTGCTAACAAAATCGCTCTGTAATCATCTAATAAATCCCTCGAAAAATTGAATTAAGTTAAGCCCTAATGAAACACACCATGATGAAACTTCATTCAATATAAAATCACCGTTCATCTTCTCCGATCCTTCCTTTAAGCTTGCTCTTCTCCCCCCTCTCTCTCTCTCTCTCTCTCTTTCTCTCTCTCTCTCTGATTCGAGTTGAAAATAGGGCAAGTGTGACTTCTCTGTCGCTTCTGCTTTGTCGCCGCACGCATCGCACGAGCTCCCTCCGTCACTGCTCGCTTGCACGAGCTCCCTCTGCCACCGCTCGCTCGCATGAGCTCCCTCCTCTGCTACTCGCATTGTACGAGCTCCCTCTGTCGCCTCTCAGCTTATGTCTCTCTCTATCTCATGCCATCCATCCTCGCCGTTCACAGCCTCGTCGAGTTATCGTGTCACCAGATCTGAAACCTACATGTACGTCTTTATCTATTTTTGATTCTGGAATTGCTGTTGATCTATATTTTTTTGTTGAATTCAAATGTTCATACATTATTGTTGCATCTAAAACTCGATCTGTTCCATTTTCATTTTATGGTTTAGATTTTTGTTCTTGAATCTTCTTCAAGGTTTGAATTTGGTTTTGAAAGTAGCTCCATTAATTGTTATGGCTAAAAGTTTGCGTTGAAGATAATGTATTGTGCCTACTACAGTTCTTCTTCTGAGGTAAGATGGAGAGATTACCATAGTCTTAAATTGGAAAAAGGAATTGGAAGATTTGTTGTTTGAATTTTGCATTTTGCATTTGAAGGAACTATAAATACCAGTTCATGAAATGCAATCTGCTAAGTACATAGATTGAAATTACTTTGTGACTGATTAGAATGAGATTATCAACAATAATTTTGCGCCCTATCAATATTGTAAACCATCTCATAAATCTGAGTAATTTAACAAATATCAGTTGATGTTAATAAACTGTGTTCTTTGTTTCAGCTTGTTCTAGGTGCTGTAAATTTAGAGGTTCTTCTTAGAAGGTATGAGCTTTAAAATATTTACATGATTTTCATATGAAGTAATGTGCTGTTTTTCAGGCCTGGTGTGTAGGGAAATGAAGGTGGTCAAGTGTAGTAAAATTATTTCCTCATCAAACTTTTCATTTCATATGGTTAGTGGAATAATTCAAGATCGGATAAAGAGAAAGCTTATATAAATTGCATATGAAATAACTAGCTCAAGTTTTTGGAAGGTCCTTCTTTCTCAATCTCAAGCTTATATAAATAGCATATGACGTCATTCTTTTTTGGATGTCGCCCGCGAAATGGGTTTTCTCTTCAAATCAGCAACGGCGTCCGCAAAATGGAACAAGAAGCAGCAGGTTCCAAGTCACGAGTGGCGGCCATGAAATGGTGCAGCAGCCATGCTGTGGCTGTCACCCACGAAATGGGGGACATCTTGGACGGCGGCCACGAATTGGTTCCAATTCAATGGCAGCGCACGCGAGTTGGAGCACTTCATATGTACTGGCCATGAAATGCGATCTTCGTGTGCCTATATAAACGTTGCTGGATCAACCACGGAAGAAGCCATTCTATATCCACTCTTGATGCCAGGGCATTTTGGCCAGTTTCACTGACCTTTTCTTTACTGTTTTAGGGTAGTTTCATGCATTTTCTTAGGAAATAAGCAAGTTTTGGGTAGAATTTCACTTCCATCTTGATTCAAGCAAACATTGTGCACTTTACATGATTTCATGAGAATTATGCATGAATTAAATGACAAATTAGATGATCCATGTCTCATGACTTGGATTAGAACTTTGATGCACTCTACTGCTTTATTTTAGGACAAAGGAAGCAAGGAAGAACCACGTTAACAGCCACGTTAGTCTAACTAACGTGACCACTAACGTGGAAAGGGAGCTAGCTTGCAACGTTAATGAGAAAAGTAATCACCAATAACGTCCTCGAAGCCATCATAGCCAACGTTAAGAGTCACGTTAACTAAGTTAACGTGAACTCTAACGTGGAAGAAGAAAATGAAGCCAACGTTAATGACACTCACCTTTGTCACTAACGTTGGACCAAGCTCATATTGGCCACGTTAAGAGCCACGTTAACTCAATTAACGTGGACTCTAACGTGGGGAAGCAAAAGAATGGCCAACGTTAGTGACACTCACCTTTGTCACTAACGTTGGACTAAGCCACTTTGAGCCACGTTAGTTGCCACGTTAACTTAGTTAACGTGGACTCTAACGTGGAGGGAGCAAAGAATCACCAACGTTAGTGACACCCACCTTTGTCACTAACGTTGGAATGAGCCACTATGAGCAACGTTAACTCCCACGTTAACTAAGTTAACATGGAAGCTAACGTGGAGGAAAGAATGATGAGCCAACGTTAGTGACACTCACCTTTGTCACTAACGTTGGAGATGGCTATCACTACCACGTTAGAAGCCACGTTAACCTAGTTAACGTGAACTCTAACGTGGGAAGTAGGGGTATTTTGGAACGTTAGTGACAAAGGTAAGTGTCACTAATGTTCTCAAAGATTTGGCAAGCCTACGTTAAAGGTCACGTTAGCCATACTAACGTGAATTCTAACGTAGGGGGAAGGGAGGACTCTCAACGTTATTAGAAAAGGTAGGTCCTAATAACGTGTGCGAAGGACCAAGAGGCAACGTTAGTGGTCACGTTGGTGCCACTAACGTTGAAGTTAATGTAGATCATCCCTGGGTAGGAACGTTAGTGAAAAAGGTGATTGTCACTAACGTTCTCGAACCCACACTTTCACTTAACGTTAACGCCACTAACGTCCTAAGCTAAAGTCCCTGCCTGCTTCACATTTTCTCTCTGCAAGTAAAGCTAAGCCCACTGAAGAGGATAACTGCTTCAAACTCAAGATCCAAAGGCCCATATCCAAGACTTGAAGAACCAACTAGAAGATCAGAAGAGTAGTATATATAGGGGTAGTTTTGAATTAAAAAAAAGGAGCTTTTGGCATTATTAGAATTACTCTCTGTATTTTACTTTCTCTGCGACTTTTAGTTTAATTCTCAGAATGTATTCTCCATCTATGCTTTTCATTCCCAGAGCTATGAACAACTAAACCCCTTTCATTGGGTTAGGGAGCTCTGTTGTAATTTGATGGATCAATAATAGTTTTCATTATCATTCTTCTCTCTTTTCTCTTGATTTTACTAGAAAGCTTTCAATCTTCATCCAATTGAGTAGTTATCTTGGAAAAGAAGCTATTCATACTTGGATCTCTTCTGAACCTTGGAAGAGGAATGAAGAGATCATGCTAGAATTGCTTTCTCATGTTGGACCAAATTGGAGTTTGGGCGGATATGGTGACATATAATTCTCCCAATATTTTGATTTGGAAATACATGTGGTATAATCAGTGACCACACTTCATCTCTTCTCATGAGCAATTAGACCAAGGAATTGGCTATTGATCTAATTTGAGAGATTGAATTACCAAGGAATTGGAATTCAATCACTTAAGATTGCCAAGGAGATCAATGAATGCATTGATTGAGGAAGAGATGAAAATGAACTTGATCCGGAGAATGCAACATCTCCTAAGCCCAATGAACTCCCCATTTCTGATCTTACCCATTCTCTTTACTTTCTGCTATTTACTTTCATGCTAAACTCCCCTTCTCCATTTAAGATTCTGCAATTTACATTCCGTCATTTATTTTCTGCAATTTACTTTCCTGCCATTTAATTTCCTGCAAATTCTCAACCCAATTTCTGCTTAGCTCAACTAGAACATTCTTACAATTAAAGTTGCTTAACCAATCAATCCCTGTGGGATTCGACCTCACTCTATTGTGAGTTTTTACTTGACGACAATTCGGTATACTTGCCGAGGGAGATTTTTTAAAGGACAAGTTTCCGTGCATCAAGTTTATGACGCCATTTCCGGGGATTGATTTTGTATCAACAATGATTAAATTGGTGGATAACTAGATTGAGCATTTGTTTTTATTTTGTTTGATTTAAATTCATTTGAGTAATTTACTTTCTGTTTGGCTATTTTCTTCCCTTTTTTCCTACCCATTTTCTTAGTTGTTTACAATTCAGTCACTAACCCACTAACTGTTTGATATATTACATCACTCACACTAACAGCATTTCTGTAGAAATTACTGTCTGCATCTATCTCTCTTGCTTGTGCCTTGTTGGTTGTATGATAGGTAGAAGAAGCGGGGCTTCAACTTCCTTTGATTCTGAACCTAAGAGGACCTTCCTTAGATTAATGAGGGAAACAAGAGGAAAGAGAGTAGTCGGTACTGAGGAAGAGGAAGAGTACTTTGAACCAGATATGGATGAGAATATGAAAAACCATCATGAAGAAGAGGCTCACAACCATGGCAGAGAAGGTCCAGCGCATCAGGCTGGGCAAGAGAGAAGAGTTCTGGGTTCTTACATCAACCCAAACCCAGGAAATTGTGGGAATAGCATCCAAAGGCCAACCATACATGCCAACAACTTTGAACTAAAGCCACAACTCATCACCCTTGTTCAGAACAATTGTTCATTCGGAGGAAGTGTCCAAGAAGACCCCAATCAACATCTAACCACCTTCCTGAGGATATGCGATACTGTGAAGCCTAATGGTGTTCATTCTGACACTTATAGACTACTTCTGTTCCCTTTCTCACTCAAGGACAAAGCATCTAAATGGCTGGAATCCTTTCCAAAGGAAAGTTTAGCAACCTGGGAAGATGTGGTGAATAAGTTCTTGGCAAGATTCTATCCTCCTCAACGGATCAACAGGTTGAGAGCTGAGGTACAAACTTTTAGGCAGCAAGATGGTGAGACTCTATATGAAGCATGGGAGAGGTTTAAGGACCTGACAAGAAGATGCCCGCCAGATATGTTCAATGAATGGGTGCAGTTGCATATTTTCTATGAAGGCCTTACGTATGAATCAAAGAAGGCAGTAGACCACTCATCCAGGGGATCTCTGAACAAGAAGAAGACCATTGAAGAAGCCATAGATGTCATTGAGACTGTAGCAGAGAATAACTACTTCTATGCTTCTAAAAGAGGTAACACTAGAGGAGTGATGGAGCTGAACAACGTGGATGCACTGCTAGCTCAAAACAAGATGATTACCAAGCAATTAGCTGACCTCACCAAGAAGATGGAGAGGAATCAAGTAGCAGCAATAACCACTTCAGCAGCAACCCAAGAAGGAGTGAATGAAGAAGCAGAGGGTGATCAGGAACATGCCAACTACATTAGGAATTCACCTAGGCAGCACCATGACCCATACTCCAAAACATATAATCCTGGTTGGAGGAACCACCCAAACTTTGGGTAGGGAAATCAATAGGATCAAGGCCAAGATCAGAGACGCCACAACCCCAGCAACAATACAACTCACCAACATTCCACACAGAGATCATATCAGCACCCACCTAACAACACTTCTCAACATCCATACCAAAGTCAAAATGGCCCTTCTCATCCCTCCAATCTCAACTCTCCATCATTGGAAGAAAGACTATCAAGGATTGAGACTCTACTTGAAGGCATATGCAAAGAAATTCAAGACAGTAAAGCATTCAGAGATGAAGTGCGGTCCAATATGCAGAATCAAGATGCTGCCATCAAGAAACTTGAGATACAAATTGGGTACCTATTCAAGCAAATTCCCAGCCACAACCTTCACAGCGATACTGACTCAAACCTAAGGGAGGAATGTCAGGCTATCACCCTTAGGAGCGGGAAAGAACTAAAGAAAACCTCCTAGAAACCACAAGAAAAGGACTCAAGTGAAAAGGAAGAGAAGCAAAATGAAGTTCGAGTTTTCACTTCGAGTTCGCAAAAAAGGGAAGAAATGCTGAAGCCAGAAGTCCCAAGAGTCCCATACCTTCAGCAATTGAAGAAGAAGGGGGATGACAACCAGTTCTTAAGATTTTTGGAAATCTTTAAGAAACTACAAATCAACATACCCTTTGCTGAAGCAATAGAGCAAATGCCGCTTTACGCCAAGTTTTTAAAGGAGCTAATGACTAAGAAGAGAAGCTGGAAGAGCAACGAGACTGTGATACTAACTGAGGAATGTAGTGCTATCATTCAGCATAAACTACCCCAGAAATTGAAGGATCCTGGGAGCTTCCAGATCCCTTGTATTATAGGGGAAATCACAGTGGAGAAGGCTCTATGTGACTTAGGAGCTAGCATAAATTTGATGTCAGTAGCTATGATGAGAAAGATGAAGATCGAGGAGGCTAAGCCAACAAAAATGGCCTTACAACTGGCAGACCGATCGTTCAAATTCCCTCATGGCGTAGTGGAAGATTTGCTGGTGAAAGTGGGGAATTTCATCTTCCCAGCAGACTTTGTAGTGCTAGACATGCAGGAGGAAGCCAAGGCCTCCATCATCCTGGGAAGGCCGTTCTTGGCCACTGCTGGAGCTGTCATTGATGTCCAAAAATGTGACCTCACCCTGAGATTACACAATGAAAAGATGACATTCAACGTGTTCAAGGCCATGAGTTACCCACCAGAACAATGGGGAGAATGTATGAGGTTGGACTCACTGGAAGATGCAATGCAGGAGAGTTTCAAAGAAGAAAAACCTGAAGGGTTAACAGAGGAGGAATCAACGTTTAGTGAAGAGGCTGCAACAACGGAGATTCATATACAAGGTGCACCAAAAGAAGAGAATGAAAAGTTAGAAGCACCCAAACTTGAACTCAAAGCACTGCCACCCACTCTCAAATATGCATACTTAGGAGAGAATGAAAGTTACCCAGTGATCATAAACTCATCCCTCAGCCAAAACCAAGAGGATGAACTACTTCAAGTGTTGCGAAAGCATAAAGATGCCATAGGATGGACGCTCGCTGACCTGAAAGGAATCATTTTGGCCATATGCATGTATAAGATACTGTTGGAAGATGATGCTAAACCATCCATTCAATCCCAAAGGAGGCTGAACCCAGTCATGAAGGAAGTGGTACAGAAAGAAGTTATGAAGTTATGGCAGGGAGGGGTAATCTACCCGATCTCAGACAGCCCCTGCGTCAGCCCCGTGCATGTCGTCCCAAAGAAGGGAGGAATCACTGTAGTCCCCAATGAGAAGAACGAACTAATTCCTACAAGGACCGTCACAGGATGGCGGATGTGCATAGACTACAAAAAACTCAATGAAGCTACACGAAAAGATCATTTTCCCCTTCCATTCATGGATCAGATGTTGGAAAGACTTGCAGGGCACGTATATTATTGTTTTCTCGACGGTTATTCAGGATATAACCAAATAGTGGTTGATCCCAGAGACCAAGAGAAAACCTCATTCACTTGCCCATATGGAGTGTTTGCCTACAGGCGCATGCCATTTGGGCTATGTAATGCACCTACGACTTTCCAACGCTGCATGCTTTCTATCTTCTCAGATATGATAGAGAAATTCATTGAAGTATTTATGGATGATTTCTCGGTATTCGGAGATTCCTTTCCTAGTTGCCTAAATCACCTAGCCTTGGTATTGAAAAGGTGCCAAGAGACCAATCTGGTCTTGAATTGGGAGAAATGTCACTTTATGGTGATAGAAGGAATAGTCCTTGACCATAAGGTTTCTAACCAAGGCATTGAGGTGGACAGAGCTAAAGTGGAACTTATTGAAAAACTGCCTCCACCCAGTGATGTCAAGGCAATTAGGAGTTTTTTAGGGCATGCTGGCTTTTACAGAAGGTTTATTAAAGATTTTTCAAAGATAGCCAAGCCCTTAAGCAATCTCCTTGTATCTGATACACCATTTGTCTTCGATGAAACATGCATGCTAGCGTTCGAAAATTTGAAAAAGAGGTTGTCCTCTGCCCCTATCATTTTCCCACCTGATTGGAACCTACCATTTGAATTGATGTGTGATGCATCTGATTTTGCAGTTGGGGCCGTGTTAGGGCAGAGGAGAGATAAATTAGTACATGGGATATACTATGCTAGCAAAGTCCTCAATGAAACTAAAAGAAATTATACCACTACTGAAAAGGATTTGCTGGCAATAGTTTTCGCATTTGACAAGTTTAGATCATACCTCATTGGTGCTAAAGTGATTATTTTCACAGATCACACAACACTTAAATATTTGTTTGCCAAGCAAGAATCAAATCCAAGACTAATAAGATGGATCTTATTGTTGCAGGAATTCAATATTGAGATTAGAGACAAGAAATGAGTGGAGAACAAGGTAGCAGATCACCTATCCAGAATCCCTCATAATAAAGATGGAACACATGATACAAGTGTAAATAAGCTCTTCCCAGATGAGCAACTGATGACGGTTCACAAAGCACCATGGTTTGCAAACATTGCCAACTTCAAGGCAACTGGGGCTTTACCTCCAGAAATTAACAAACATAAAAAAAGAAAGCTCATCAATGATGCAAAATATTTTGTCTGGGATGAGCCATATCTCTTCAAGAAGTGTTCAGATGGAATCTTGAGAAGATGTGTTTCAGAAGAAGAAGGAAGAGAAGTCCTATGGAACTGCCATGGCTCGTGCTATGGAGGCCACTTTGGAGGGGAAAGAACTGCCGCAAAGGTGTTACAGAGTAGATTCTTTTGGCCAACCCTTTTCAAGAATGCCAAGGAAGTAGCAAGGAGCTGCAATGAGTGCCAAAGAGCTGGAAACCTACCCAAGAGAAATGAGATGCCACAGAATTTCATCTTAGAGCTGGAACTGTTCGACGTATGGAGAATAGATTTCATGGGACCATTCCCAACCTCATATTCAAACAAGTATATCTTGGTAGCAATGGATTATGTCTCCAAATGGGTAGAAGCTATTGCATCCCCAACAAATGATAACAAGGTGGTCATGAACTTCCTCAGAAAGAATATTTTTAGCCGGTTTGGAGTCCCACGAGCACTCATCAGTGATGGAGGAAGCCATTTCTGTAACAGACCACTAGAAGCTCTTCTCTTGAGATACGGCGTAAAACATAAGGTTGCCACGCCTTACCACCCCCAAACAAGTGGGCAAACCGAGATATCCAACAGAGAATTGAAAAGGATTCTGGAGAAAACTGTAGGAGCAGCAAGAAAGGACTGGCCGAAGAAGCTAGATGATGCTCTCTGGGCATACAGAACAACATTCAAAACACCGATCGGGATGTCACCATATCAACTGGTGTATGGGAAAGTTTGTCATTTACCATTGGAGCTGGAACACAAAGCTCTCTGGGCTCTCAAGATACTAAATTTTGACAGCATTGCTGCTGGTGCAAAGAGGATCTTGCAGCTGCAAGAGATAGAGGAGTTTAGATCTCAAGCCTATGAAAATGCCAAGATTTATAAAGAAAAGGCGAAGAGAAGACATGACCTCCATCTGGCACCCAGGAGTTTTGAAAAGGGACAGCAAGTACTACTCTACAACTCCAAATTGAGACTGTTCCCAGGAAAACTCAAATCAAGGTGGTCAGGACCCTTTCTTGTCACACAGGTATCGCCATATGGACACATAGAAATCATGGATGAGAGTTCGAAGAGGACTTTCACTGTAAATGGACAAAGGCTCAAACACTACATGGGCAACATGGGGGAAAACCCCAAAGTAAAGTACCATCTCAAGTAATGGAGGAATCGTCAAGCTAGCGACGCTAAAAGAGCGCTTTGTTGGGAGGCAACCCAACCTAAGGTAGTTCCCTTTTCATTGTCATTTCAATAAAGATCACAAGTAGTTTTCCCTGTATTGCGAGGAGCTAAATTTGGTGTTACACACCAAAACAATCCAAGAGTGAAAGTGTAATTCTAAGTTTGGTGTTCCACCAGAGATACTAGTTAGAATCACACTACACTCCAATGGCAAATTGCTAACTCCAACCAATCAGGGGAACCACTTAGCAGTAGTTTAGTCTTTAGTTCATAGTTGACCTGTTAATAACAACACATGAGGTTCTCTGCATGTATTGAATCTGTTGTACTAGGCAAGGAACTAAGTTTGGTGTTCGCACACCAGATTAAGTTCAGAAATTCACAAGCATACATGCAGGCTAACTATTTCTCAAGTGCTTTGGGAACAAGCAACTTCCAATAACCTTGCAGGAATCTTCTGGAGAAATGATGCACCATCATCCAAGGAAGTGGAGTAGAATGCAAAAACTATGGATGATGATAACAAAGAGACAGCTAGAAACCATCACCAGAAGGTTGTATTGTTACTTAATTCCATATACTTGGAATGCTAAAAATTGGAAGTCCGAATGTGCCCTTGATTGATAGTTACTCATTAGTTTAAATCATTAGAATTTAATGCTTGTTTTCATTGCTTTTGTCATATGTGTGCTGTCCAAGATACCTTCTGCATCTTCACCTTGCCTACTTGTATGCTTGTCCTTTTAAGTTAAATAAAAAGAGAATGTATGTTATGAAAAACCAGAGTGGAGTTCATATTGTGGAGTAAGTTCCTAAGTTTATGGTATGGTAATAGATTAGCTAAGTTGGTTCACCAATAAGGTAGGAAGGCAACTATCTGTCCTGAATCATATGCTTGAAACACACCCCATGAGACTAGCTAAATAACAAGATCCTAATAAAAAAAAGGGGAAAAGAAAAATGAAAGTTGGGAAATAAAAGAAAAAGAGTAAGAAATAAGCTAGGCACCAAAGGTTTGAATCATGAGGCATATGTCTGTGGTGCTCCTGTGTAAGGGATTTACTTGGATGAATAAGCTCTTTGGGGTGCCTTATCACTTGGTAACTTGGGTTAACTAACCCGGGATTATCAGCTGAAAGTCCACTATCAAGAGTAACCCTTGCTACAGAACACTTAGTAACCCAAAGAGGTGCTGGACACCAAGGTCTCAAGAAAGAAAATAAACAAACCATGTGCCTGTGGTGTGTATGTATGGGGGAAAGAGACTTGAGGGAGTAAGTCCTTAGGGGTGTCTTAACACCTAGCACCTTGAACCAACTGGTTCGGGAGTGCTGGCTGAAAGCTTATCTTAAAGAGTCGCCCCCTCACAGAGCACCTAGTCTAAAAAGCACAATCAAACCTTGAAAACCACAAAAGGATCAATGAATAAAAGTCTCATAGGGTGCAATCAAGTGAGTATTCCAAGACATGATAAAGGTCTGAAAGCCAGTGAAGGAATAAACCTAAGTTGCTATGCATGAAACCACCATAAAATCAAGGACATGACTTCCACAATAATGACTCATTTCTCTTGGCATTCCATTCATCATTCTCTTGTTCCAGTACTTTCTTAGGGACAAGCAAGCTTTAAGTTTGGTGTTGTGATCCCAGGGCATTTTGGCCAGTTTCACTGACCTTTTCTTTACTGTTTTAGGGTAGTTTCATGCATTTTCTTAGGAAATAAGCAAGTTTTGGGTAGAATTTCACTTACATCTTGATTCAAGCAAACATTGTACACTTTACATGATTTCATGAGAATTATGCATGAATTAAATGACAAATTGGATGATGCATGTCTCATGACTTGGATTAGAACTTTGATGCACTATACTGCTTTATTTCAGGACAAAGGAAGCAAGGAAGAACCACGTTAACAGCCACGTTAGTCTAACTAACGTGACCACTAACGTGGAAAGGGAGCTAGCTTGCAACGTTAATGAGAAAAGTAATCGCCAATAACGTCCTCGAAGCCATCATAGCCCACGTTAAGAGTCACGTTAACTAAGTTAACGTGAACTCTAACGTGGAAGAAGAAAATGAAGCCAACGTTAATGACACTCACCTTTGTCACTAACGTTGGACCAAGCTCATATTGGCCACGTTAAGAGCCACGTTAACTCAATTAACGTGGACTCTAACGTGGGGAAGCAAAAGAATGGCCAACGTTAGTGACACTCACCTTTGTCACTAACGTTGGACTAAGCCACTTTGAGCCACGTTAGTTGCCACGTTAACTTAGTTAACGTGGACTCTAACGTAGAGGGAGCAAAGAATCGCCAACGTTAGTGACACCCACCTTTGTCACTAACGTTGGAATGAGCCACTATGAGCAACGTTAACTCCCACGTTAACTTAGTTAACGTGGAAGCTAACGTGGAGGAAAGAATGATGAGCCAACGTTAGTGACACTCACCTTTGTCACTAACGTTGGAGATGGCTATCACTACCACGTTAGAAGCCACGTTAACCTAGTTAACGTGAACTCTAACGTGGGAAGTAGGGGTGTTTTGGAACGTTAGTGACAAAGGTAAGTGTCACTAACGTTCTCGAAGATTTGGCAAGCCTACGTTAAAGGTCACGTTAGCCACACTAACGTGAACTCTAACGTAGGGGGAAGGGAGGACTTTCAACGTTATTGGAAAAGGTAGGTCCCAATAACGTGTGCGAAGGACCAAGAGGCAACGTTAGTGGTCACGTTGGTGCCACTAACATTGATGTTAACGTAGATCATCCCTGGGGTAGGAACGTTAGTGAAAAAGGTGATTGTCACTAACGTTCTCGAACCCACACTTTCACTTAACGTTAACGCCACTAACGTCCTAAGCTAAAGTCCCTGCCTGCTTCACACTTTCTCTCTGCAAGTAAAGCTAAGCTCACTGAAGAGGATAACTGCTTCAAACTCAAGATCCAAAGGCCCATATCCAAGACTTGAAGAACCAACTAGAAGATCAGAAGAGTAGTATATATAGGGGTAGTTTTGAATTAAAAAAAGGAGCTTTTGGCATTATTAGAATTACTCTCTGTATTTTTCTTTCTCTGCGACTTTTAGTTTAATTCTCAGAATGTATTCTCCATCTATGCTTTTCATTCCTAGAGCTATGAACAACTAAACCCCTTTCATTGGGTTAGGGAGCTCTGTTGTAATTTGATGGATCAATAATAGTTTTCATTATCCTTCTTCTCTCTTTTCTCTTGATTTTACTAGAAAGCTTTCAATCTTCATCCAATTGAGTAGTTATCTTGGAAAAGAAGCTATTCATACTTGGATCTCTTCTGAACCTTGGAAGAGGAATGAAGAGATCATGCTAGAATTGCTTTCTCATGTTGGACCAAATTGGGGTTTGGGTGGATATGGTGACATATAATTCTCCCAATACTTTGATTTGAAAATACATGTGGTATAATCAGTGACCACACTTCATCTCTTCTCATGAGCAATTAGACCAAGGAATTGGCTATTGATCTAATTTGAGAGATTGAATTACCAAGGAATTGGAATTCAATCACTTAAGATTGCCAAGGAGATCAATGAATGCATTGATTGAGGAAGAGATGAAAATGAACTTGATTCGGAGAATGCAACATCTCCTAAGCCCAATGAACTCCCCATTTCTGATCTTACCCATTCTCTTTACTTTCTACTATTTACTTTCATGCTAAACTCCCCTTCCCCATTTAAGATTCTGCAATTTACCTTCCGTCATTTATTTTCTGCAATTTACTTTCTCGCCATTTAATTTTCTGCAAATTCTCAACCCAATTTTTGCTTAGCTCAACTAGAACTTTCTTCTAATTAAAGTTGCTTGACCAATCAATCCTTGTGGGATTCCACCTCACTCTATTGTGAGTTTTTACTTGACGATAATTCGGTATACTTTCCGAGGGAGATTTGTTAAAGGACAAGTTTTCGTGCATCAACTCTCCTCCTACTCTCCAATATTGCTCTCAACGTCACAACCTTCTTTCTCTCTAAAAAATTTTTTGGGTGTTAGGATTGGGTTGTTTTGTATATGGCTTCGGAAAACGTTTATTTGATTATATACCCCAATGGAGAAATTTCTCATACAGCAGAAGGTATTACATTCGTTTGCGACGATCCATTATGGATAATGATTCCGCCATAGATATCGTTGCAAGATCTGAAGAATTTGATTCTGGTACATACCGGAATGGTTGGGAAAAAAGAAATCACGAAGCTAACTTATAGGATGCCGGTTGCAGTGGCCAACTCGTTTGCGTATCAAAAAATACAGATAAAATCTGATCAGCATGTGTCGATGATGTTCTCTTATCATCGCAGCATAGGAAGCATATATTCGTTGGAGCTTTGTCTGAATCTTTAGGATATTGGCGGAAGCTGGTCCAGTTCTAATAATGTGGATGGTGTGAGAAATCTGGCAGGGGCTGATTTTGTACTAGGTCCGGATACAAGTAGGGCCCGTCGTCCAAGCTTCAATGCGTTTGTGGTGCGGGAACAGAATGCAAATATTCGTGAAGCACGCCCCTCCCCTTCTACCATACTTGGGTTTGATAAGCATCCCGATGTTGGCATCGCTGAAATGTCTGACGAGGATGACATTGAAGAATTCAGCGGTGATGAGGCAGAAGCCGTTCCAGAAATGCAAACTCTGCATGGCGACTCTGTTTCTCCAACACCTATCGAACCGGTAGGTGGTGGTGTATCCTCCAGCACACCAGCACACTACCTGTCTCTAAATCTTGGAGCAATACATTCAAGTAACGCAGAGGACAGAGCGAGCAGCTACGCTCTGTCAGGCGAGATGGAGCTCGAGATTGGGTTAAAGTTTTTGAACCGGGAAACAGCGATGCTGGCAGTAAAAAAGTACAACATCCGTAGGAGTACAGAGTATAAGGTGGTAGAGTCAGACCAAAGTAGGTATGTATGTCAATGCAAGAAGTTTGGTGACCAATGTCGTTGGATGGTACGGGTTGCGAAGACAAGGTCTTCTAGATTTTGGGAAATTTGAAAATACGAAGGGCCTCATAGTTGCTTGGCAAGTTCGATGTCTCAAGACCACACTCAACTTGATAGCAATGTGATATGCCAGCACATATTCCCCATGGTGCATGCTGATGCGACAATTTGTGTAAAGGTGTTACAAGGATCAGTAGAGTCAGCGTACGGGTACAAGGTGTCTTACAAGAAGGTTTGGCACGCGAAGCAGAAGGCAATCGCAAGGATCTACGGTGATTGGGATGAGTCGTATGACCAGCTGCGTAGATACTTCAATGCGCTGCAAGCTTTCGTCCCAGGTATTCCTTGCATTTTACTTTCGTATGGTCTTTGCTCTTCATTGTCCATTTACTCCTTAACAACTTTGACTAAGTAAAACAATTTCGCAACAGGGACAATTGTTGACCTCCAAACGGTTCCGTACTATGTCAGAAACACTCTTGACCGTGATAGTGTCATGTTTTACCAGGTTTTCTGGTCGTTCCCTTCATGTGTTCAAGCTTTTAGGCACTGTAAACCGCTGGTGTCAGTGGACGGAACACACCTGTATGGTAAGTACGCTGGCACCCTTCTCATGGGCATAGCACATGATGGAAACAATAACATTCTACTCGTCGCTTTCGCACTTGTCGAAAAAGAGAATACAGATTCATGGTACTTCTTTCTGACCAATTTGAGGAGACATGTAGCGACTAGGCCAGGAGTTCTGCTCATCTCCGATAGGCATGCGGCAATAAAGGCCACATTGGAGCGTGAAGGATGTGGCTGGGAACACAATGTTTACTGTGTACGACATATTGCCTCCAACTTCGCAACAAGTTTCAAGAGTAAGGAAGCCAAAAGACACCTGGTTAATGCCGCGTATTCGAAGACGCAAGAGCAGGCGTAGTACTACCTTGAGTTAATTAGCAGCAAGGATCTCGTAACTTTGCTGCAGATGATGGGTTGGGTATGAGGGTTAGAACCACCTAAATTGCTACAGCACCTTGATGACGGGTGACGATATGGTCACATGATGACCAATATTTTTGAGTGTATCAACTCCGTCTTGAAGGGCACTAAAAATCTACCAGTCTGTGCAATTGTCAGGTCTACGTACCATCGCCTGACTGAGTTAATCGTCATCAAGTGTCGGCAAGCACAAGCGCAGATTGCAAGCGGTCAGGTGTTCTCACAGTTCTTGCAGAAAGCCATATTAACAAACCGTGAGGGAATTTCCCAGATGCTAGTGACGTCGTACGATAGAGCCACTACCATATTCACAGTCGACGAGATAGCTACTGTAGTGGTACAGTCTCGGTTTAGGGTTAACCTTCAGAATCGCAGATGTGACTGTGGTTACTTCTAGGCGTTACACTACCCATGTGCTCATGCTCGAGCCGATTGCGCATATGCGAGACTAGAGTGGCAACAGTATGTTGACTTGGTTTTCCGGGTTGAGAGCATGTTTCGGATCTATGAAATGGAATTCCAGCCAATGCCGGATGAGGAGATGTGGCCCCCGTATGAAGGACAACGTGTCCGTCCTAACCCCTTCTTACGACGTACAATGGAAGGACGTCCAGTGTCTACGAGGATTCGGAATTCGATGGACGAGGTTGAGCCGGGACCCGGTAAGCGGTGTGGCCTTTGCAGGTAACCAGGACATACAAGGCGACATTGTCACCACGCTTCTGCAACCTAGAATGCCACCAACTTGGGGATTTATAGTTTGTTTTGGTAGTATTTGAGTTTGCATGTACTAAAAAATCTCTGTTGTTTCTTGCTGTTTTGTTTAGTTCGGTTTGCGTGTGTTGCTTATGTAAACAAACTAATATTATAATAAAATGCCGTACGATCGTTATTAAAAATACATGATGGATGAAAACAAACCAATAGTATACATAACACAAGCAATTAGAACAATACATAATAGTACGAGTACATCAACTTCGATTAATTCACAACTTCCTGGGTTGAAAGAAACAAGGAATGGAAACAACAATACTAAACGGTAAAACATATAACAGAGAACAGCTAACATAACGCTAATGGTTCTCGTGTCTCAATCTGCCACCTGTGCCACACGCAGGAGCTCGAGTGTCCCGGCGGGGACGATGGTGCACGAAATTGCGATCATCAATAATGGTGCCAAAGACTTGGTGCTCTCAAACTTGAATCACACTTTGTCACAACTTCGCACAACTAACCAGCAAGTGCACTGGGTCGTCCAAGTAATAAACCTTACGTGAGTAAGGGTCGATCCCACGGAGATTGTTGGCTTGAAGCAAGCTATGGTCACTTTGTAAATCTCAGTCAGACGGATTCAGATGGTTATAGAGAATTGATAATTAAAACATAATTAAGATATAAACTAGGATAGAGATACTTATGTAATTCATTGGTGAGAATTTCAGATAAGCGTATAGAGATGCTTTCGTTCCTCCTGAACCTCTGCTTTCCTGCTGTCTTCATCCAATCATTCCTACTCCCTTCCATGGCAAGCTTATGCAGGGCATCACCATTGTCAATGGCTACATCCCGTCCTCTCAGTGAAAATGGTCCAAAATGCGCTGTCACCGCATGCCTATTCATCTGTCGGTTCTTGATCATACTGGAATAGGATTCAGTCATCCTTTTGCGTCTGTCACTACGCCCAGCACTCGCGAGTTTGAAGCTCGTCACAGCCATCCCTTCCCGGATCCTACTCGGAATACCACAGACAAGGTTTAGACTTTCCGGATCTCAAGAATGGCCGCCAATAATTCTAGCCTATACCACGAAGACTCTGATCTCATGGAATGGAAGACTCGGTTGTCAGACGAGGTAACCATGCGTCTTGAACCAGAAGGCTAAGAGATATACACTTAAGCGATTGCAAGTAGAATGGAGGTGGTTTTCAGGCATGCGTTCATGGGTGAGAATGATGATGAGTGTCACGGATCATCACCTTCCTCAGGTTGAAGAACAATTGTATATCTTAGATAAGAAATTGGCTTGAGTTGAATAGAAAAACAATAGTACTTTGCATTAATTTGTGAGGAACAGTAGAGCTCCACACCTTAATCTATGGTGTGTAGAAACTCTACCGTTGAAAATACATAAGTGATAATGGTCCAGGCATGGCCGAATGGCCAGCCCCCATAATGGTCTAAGATAGCATATATCTGATCAAAGATAGATCCGAAGATATAAATACAATAGTAAAAAGTCCTATTTATACTAAACTAGTTACTAGGGTTTACAAAAATGAGTAAATGATGCAGAAATCCACTTCCAGGGTCTACTTGGTGTGTGCTTGGGCTGAGCATTGAGCTTTACACGTGTAGAGACTTCTCTTGGAGTTGAACGCCAGTTTGTAACCTGTTTCTGGCGTTTAACTCCACTTTGCAACCTGTTTCTGGCGTTTAACTCCAGAATAGGGCAGGAAGCTGGCGTTGAATGCCAGTTTGCGTCATCTAAACTCGGGCAAAGTATGGACTATTATATATTGCTGGAAAGCCCTGGATGTCGACTTTCCAACGCAATTGAGAAAATCCACTTTGAGTGCAGGGAGGTCAGAATCCAACAGCATCTGCAGTCCTTCTTCAGCCTCTGAATCTGATTTTTGCTCAAGTCCCTCAATTTCAGCCAGAAAATACCTGAAATTACAGAAAAACACACAAACTCATAGTAAAGTCCAGAAATGTGATTTTTATTTAAGAACTAATAAAAATATACTAAAAACTAACTAAATCATACTGAAAACCATGTAAAAACAATGCCAAAAAGCATATAAATTATCCGCTCATCACAACACCAAACTTAAATTGTTGCTTGCCCCCAAGCAACTGAAAATCAAATAGGATAAAAAGAAGAGAATATACTATAAATTCTAAAATATCAATGAAACTTAGCTCCAATCAGATGAGCGGGACTAGTAGTTTTTTGCCTCTTGAATAGTTTTGGCATCTCACTTTATCCATTGAAGTTCAGAATGATTGGCATCTATAGGAACTTACAGGATGATTCCTCTATAGTACTGTTGGATGATTCCTTCAATCCATTCAGACTCTGAGATATCATATTGACTTGCTGAGTCAATATTTTATTCTGAGCCAATATGACATTCAGAGTATCAATTTCAAGAACTCCCTTCCTCAGTGGCGTCCCATTACTCACAGGATTCTTTTCAGAAGTGTACATGAACTGGTTATTTGCAACCATGTCAATGAGTTCCTGAGCTTTTGTAGGCATTTTCTTTAGGTGAATGGATCCACCTGTAGAATGGTCCAATGACATCTTAGATAATTCAGACAGACCATCATAGAATATATCCAGGATGGTCCATTCTGAAAGCATGTCAGAAGGACACTTTTTGGTCAGTTGCTTGTATCTCTCCCAAGCTTCATAGAGGGATTCACCTTCTTTCTGTCTGAAGGTTTGAACGTCCACTCTAAGCTTACTAAGCTTTTGAGGAGGAAAGAACTTGGCTAAGAAAGTCGTGACCAGCTTATCCTAAGAGTTCAGGCTATCCTTAGGTTGAGAGTCCAACCATATTCTAACTATGTCTCTTACAGCAAACGGGAAAAGCATAAGCCTGTAGACCTCGGAGTCAACCCCATTGGTCTTAACAGTATCACAGATCTGCAAGAATTCAGTTAAGAACTGAAAAGGATCTTCTGATGGAAGTCCATGAAACTTGCAATTCTGTTGCATCAGAGAAACTAATTGAGGCTTTAGCTCAAAATTGTTTGCTCCAATGGCAGGGATTGAGATGCTTCTTCCATATAAATTGGAATTTGGTGCAGTAAAGTCACCAAACATCTTCCTTGCATTGTTATTATTTTCGGCCATGTCTCCTTCTTTTTTGAAAATTTCTGTCAGATTTTCTCCAGAGAGTTGTGCTTTAGCTTCCCTTAGCTTCCTCTTCAGATTCCTTTCAGGTTCAGGATCAGTCTCAACAAGAATGTTCTTATCCTTGTTCCTGCTCATATGAAAAAGAAGAAAACAGAAAAAAATATGGAATCCTCTATGTCACAGTATAGAGATTCCTTTATGTGAGTAGAAGAAGAGGAGAATAGAAGAAGGAGAAGAGAAAAATTTGAAAATTAATTAAAATAAAATAAAAATATTTTTGTTTTTGTTTTAAATATTAATTAGAACTCGAACATTAAAAAGAGAAATTAAATTAAATTAAAATTTAAAACAATTAGTTAATTAAAAAGAATTTTGAAAAAGGAGAAGGTGATTTTCGAAAATTAGAGAAAGAGAATTAGTTAGGTAGTTTTGAAAAAGATATGATTGAAATAGTAAACTTTTAAAATCAAATAAAAAGTTAAGTGGTTAATTGAAAAAGATTTGAAAATCAAATTTTGAAAAGATAAGAAGTTAGAAAAGATTTTGAAATTAATTTTTGAAAAAGATGTGATTGAAATTTATTTTGAAAAAGATTTGAAAAAGAAATTTAAAAAGATTTGATTTTGAAAATTAAAGTTGATTACTTGACTAACAAGAAACTAAAAAGATATGATTTAAAATTTAAAGATTGAGCCTTTCTTAATAGGCAAGTAACAACTTAAAAATTTTTTGAATCAATCACATTAATTGTTAGTAATGATTTTGGAAACATGAAATAAAAATAAGAAAAAGATTTTGAAAATTGATTTTAAAAATTTTCAAAAATTATGAAAGAAAAATGAAAAAGATTTGAATTTTGAAAAAGATTTGAAAAAGATAGAATTTTTAAATTGAAAATTTGATTTGACTCATAAGAAACAATTAAATTTTAAAAACTTTTGACTAGATCAAATCAAATTTTCGAAAATTTATGAGAAAATAAGGGAAATATATATTTTTTTTATTTTTGAATTTTTAATAAAGAAAGAGAAAAACACAAAAAACACACAAGACATAAAAAATTATGAATCAAAACAAGAAAAATATGCAAGAACACTTTGAATATCAAGATGAACACCAAGAACACTTTGAAGATCATGATGAACATCAAGAACTTATTTTTGAAAATTTTTAAGAAAAGAAAAATATGCAAGACACCAAACTTAAAAATTTTTATTCTCTAGACACTAACAAATTGAAAATGCATATGAAAAACAAGAAAAGACACAAAACATAAAAATACAAAGATCAAACAAAGAAAATCATCAAGAACAACTTGAAGATTATGAAGAACACCATGCATGAGTTTCGAAAATTAAAGAAAATTATAAAAGCATGCAATTGACACCAAACTTAAAATTTGATACTAGACTCAAACAAGAAACATCAAATTATTTTTTTGATTTTATGATTTTATTAAAAATTTTTTTTTGGTTTTTTTTTTCGAAAATTAATTGGAAAAAGAAAAATAAGGATTTCAAAAATTTTTAATATGAATTCCAGGAATCATGCAATATTAGTCTAAAACTCCGGTCCAGGAATTAGACATGGCTTACTAGCCAGCCAAGCTTTCAGTGAAAGCTCCGGTCCAAAACACTAGACATGGCCAATAGCTAGCCAAGCTTTAGCAGACATTGCCTACCTCCCATGTATACAACAACTGTGTGTAACTGCCAAATGGGTGAAGATCAACAAGCTCTTGTGATGATAAGTTGAAACCTCGATCCAAAAGATTAGACATGGCTTACAGCCAGCCAGGATTCAACAAATCATCATGAAACACTAGAATTCATTCTTAAAAATTCTGAAGAAAAAATATATTTTTGAAAATATTTATTTATTTATTTATTTATTTCATTTTTTCAAAAATAAGAACAATAAAAACAAAAAGGTTAAAATCAAAATAAAACTACCTAATCTGAGCAACAAGATGAACCGTCAGTTGTCCAAACTCGAACAATCCCCGGCAATGGCGCCAAAAACTTGGTGCACGAAATTGCGATCATCAACAATGGCGCCAAAGACTTGGTGCTTTCAAACGTGAATCACACTTTGTCACAACTTCGCACAACTAACCAGCAAGTGCACTGGGTCGTCCAAGTAATAAACCTTACGTGAGTAAGGGTCGATCCCACAGAGATTGTCGGCTTGAAGCAAGCTATGGTCACTTTGTAAATCTCAGTCAGGCGGATTCAGATGGTTATAGAGAATTGATAATTAAAACATAATTAAGATATAAACTAGGATAGAGATACTTATGTAATTCATTGGTGAGAATTTCAGATAAGCGTATAGAGATGCTTTCGTTCCTCCTGAACCTCTGCTTTGCTGTCTTCATCCAATCATTCCTACTCCCTTCCATGGCAAGCTTATGCAGGGCATCACTGTTGTCAATGGCTACATCCCGTCCTCTCAGTGAAAATAGTCTAAAATGCGCTGTCACCGCACGCCTATTCATCTGTCGGTTCTCGATCATACTGGAATAGGATTCAGTCATCCTTTTGCGTCTGTCACTATGCCCAGCACTCGCGAGTTAGAAGCTCGTCACAGCCATCCCTTCCCAGATCCTACTCGGAATACCACAAACAAGGTTTAGACTTTCCGGATCTCAAGAATGGCCGCCAATAATTCTAGCCTATACCACGAAGATTCTCATCTCATGGAATGGAAGGCTCAGTTGTCAGGCGAGGCAACATGCGTCATGAACCAGAAGGCTAAGAGATATGCACTTAAGCGATTGCAAGTAGAACGGAGGTGGTTGTCAGGCACGCGTTCATGGGTGAGAATGATGATGAGTGTCACGGATCATCACCTTCCTCAGGTTGAAGAACAAGTGTATATCTTAGATAAGAAATAGGCTTGAGTTGAATAGAAAAATAATAGTACTTTGCATTAATTCGTGAGGAACAGCAGAGCTCCACACCTTAATCTATGGTGTGTAGAAACTCTACCGTTGAAAATACATAAGTGATAATGGTCCAGGCATGGCCGAATGGCCAGCCCCCATAATGGTCTAAGATAGCATATATCTGATCAAAGATAGATCTGAAGATATAAATACAATAGTAAAAAGTCCTATTTATAATAAACTAGTTACTAGGGTTTACAGAAATGAGTAAATGATGCAGAAATCCACTTCCGGGGCCCACTTGGTATGTGCTTGGGCTGAGCATTGAGCTTTACACGTGTAGAGACTTCTCTTGGAGTTGAACGCCAGTTTGTAACCTGTTTCTGGCGTTTAACTCCACTTTGCAACCTGTTTCTGGCGTTTAACTCCAGAATAGGACAGAAAGCTGGCGTTGAATGCCAGTTTGCGTCATCTAAACTCGAGTAAAGTATGGACCATTATATATTGCTGGAAAGCCCTGGATGTCTACTTTCCAACGCAATTGAGAACTTGCCATTTGGAGTTCTGTAGCTCTCGAAAATCTACTTTGAGTGCAGGGAGGTCAGAATCCAACAGCATTTGCAGTCCTTCTTCAGCCTCTGAATCTGATTTTTGCTCAAGTCCCTTAATTTCAGCCAGAAAATATTTGAAATCACAGAAAAACACACAAACTCATAGTAAAGTCCAGAAATGTGATTTTTATTTAAGAACTAATAAAAATATACTAAAAACTAACTAAATCATACTGAAAACCATGTAAAAGCAATGCCAAAAAGCGTATAAATTATCCGCTCATCAGACGACCATGATGTCCCTCGTCCTGGTCCATGCTAGCATCAACCCCAGTGTAAGAAAGCCGTTGGCCCTGCATCTACATAGCATCGTATGGTTGGAGTGCAGAGCGAGCTGTGTCACCGATGGAGGCAGATCTCCTCCCCGCAAGCGCATGCTATGTGTCAGTGTCAGAGCGGGGCAGGGCGAGTGCAAGATCTGTTGGTGTATGCGGGGATGCTTGCTGAGGGATGAAATGGTCCAAACCATCGAAAAATGAAGAGAAATTTTTCCATCCAACTCTGTCCATAGAATCAATTAAGTCCTGCGTACCTCCCTGTGATGAACCGCCAACCTCGTAGCTACTCTGATATGGCATAAATTGCTGAATGGAGGATGGCTGGGTAGGCTCCACTGGTACAAAAGGTTGTGGGTAGTAGTAGTCCCCGGGAACTAGAGGTCCCTGTGATGGAGCACGGTAACCAATTTCTGGCTCAAAACCGGGTCGGTCTTCCTCCGGTAAATCAGGCCTATCCTCCCCAGGGTTAGCATGATCTTGAACTCTGCCTCTGCGAGGACGGTGACGACGATGGTCTCAGGGAACCGGCGGCAAAATAACCACGAGGCCACTTCCATACTCTGCTGGCGCGCCTGCGGGGACAACCTCCTGCCGCGGATCATGCAATGCATCAGGGGCAGATAAAAACCTCCTAGTTCTGTCGGAATACCACCTATAGTAATCTTGGCTGGGATGCAATGTATCTGCATGATCAATGCGCAGCCTGTATGCATCAGTGCGCCAGTTTGCCCATACCTCAAACCACTCCGATAGTCAAACCGGCCACCATCCGTCATCATTGCGGGCCGACTGTCGATGGAAGGTATCAATATTAAGTGGAGGGTTTGGAGGTCCTTACTTTCCCCCAAATTGACGCAACACTCGGTTAACATTTAGGATCTCAATCCACCTAAAAAATATGAGAGGCACAACGACGGTATAAAAATCTCCATGTGGGTGGCCGAGGAATTCAGCCGGAACTCTAGAGAGAATCCGGGGGTCCATGTACGGTTGCCAAACAAACTACATATAAAAGAAACCCCGTCACTAAAAGCATATATGCAGTTCTTGGTAATATATTAATAACAACCAGCACCAACCTCATCCACCTGCAAATTGTCCAACCTCAGACGGTGCCTCAATAAGCGCTGCTCAGCATAGTCATTTTGTCCTTTTTTCCCTGCCCACCTGTTGGACAACGACAAACTTAAAAAAAAAATTTCCAACCGCAAACTATATCTGATAAAAGTCACAAAGTGGGAAGACATATACCATACCTCGTGGCTAAAGGAAAACTATACGGTGTCGTGACATTTGGTGCCCAGAAAGGTAATCTGTAGTATATCCACGACATGTGCAACGTATGACAACCGACCATACCCTCAACACTGTAATCTGTTGCTAGGCACATAGCATGATATAACCAACAGAGGACGGTGCTAACCCAACTGTAGGTGCAGATGGCTTCATAGTCAGCCAGTAACGGCAGATATCGAACATACACCGTGTTGGCCTTGTCTGGAAGAAGCACGCCTCCCAACAAGTAAAGTATTTAACACTATGCATACTGCATGAGGCCATTATCTTCTAACTCAAGCGGCATCTGCTGAAGACGAGTTCTGAGCCACTTCAGCTTGATGTTGAACTTCGTTGTGCCTATGTGGCCGGCGGGAACCTCACCTAGAAGTTCATGACACCATTCCCAAATATCTCTTTGGTGAAACTTGCTCTATGACCTCAAAGTACCACTAACAGGCTGACCATCAATAGGTAACCCTAACTGCATTGCTACATCCTCCAGGGTTATCATACACTCACCCCATGAGAGGTGAAATGTGTGTGTCTCTGGTCGCCATCATTCGACAAAAGCACTAGTAAGTGGATTGTCGTACTCGAAGCGCTTGATCAAAGGGGCGTGGTAAAATCTGGTGCGTCTCAGATAAGGCTCAAGCCTCTACCGCCTAATTTCCATGCTTGGATCTGCAGGATCTAACATGTAAACATCGATGAGCGTGCCATGAGGAGTAAGAACACATGTCGGCTGCAACATAAGGTAACAAGAAATACAATAGTTTAAAATACTATAACAAATTTTTAAACATGGGAAAAATTATTTCTAACAATCGCTAACAACAATCAGCTTAATGACGTAAACTAACCTTATGGAATAAATGTGCTGCTATATGATGTTCGTCCAACCAGTTCAAGTTCTCCTCCACGTTAACCCCTCCCCCACTCATATTAAAAGAATTTTTTTTCCAGCACTGCCCTCCCACCTCCTCCTAGCTTCCTTTTACCACTTATACAATTTTTTTTACCACATGTTCCTTTCAACCGTGCATGAGGTCCCCTCCCCACAATTCTTTTATAATGGTCTTGGCTCCCTTTCCAAGTATCTTCTGCCTCCCAACACAGCCAATGCATGTGAGGTACGGTTTCTGCTGCTGCTACTTTGACCACCATTTCGTGGGCGCCACACACGAAGCCCTCCAATTCGTGGTCGCCGCTAGCAGATTGGTCCTCTTCGCATACGCTGGCCCTGAGATGCACCACTTCGTGTACGCCGTCCTTGGGTTGCTCCATTTCATTGATGGCAGCAACAAAATGGTTAAAGGCTGCTGTGACTGCGCCATTTCGTTGGCGAACCCCTGATATGACGCCAAATTCCATTTCGCGTGCGCCAGGAAGGAATTGGCCCTGCGTATTTCAGGATCATTTTCAAGGGGTGCGTATTCTGGGAATAAAAGTTTTTCAGATATTTAATTATATAAAAAAGCCTTTATTTTGAGTGATAAATAATTTGTATAACAATGTGACACCTGACAATAGTGATAAGACGCTAACTTTTTTTTTATAATTAATGGTAACTAAGTATAATTTAACGTAAAAATATTTTTGTAATTTTAATTTTAAAGAACAATACAAGAAAACAATATGAGGGGAAGGGGGAAAGCGTCTTCGCAGCACTGAGAGGCCCCTACATCAACGGCGGCAGTGATCAATTGTAGTCCAGCCTCGGTACTACTGGTATGACATTGGAAAAATTTTCCTTTTTCTTGAGATTTGTATGACTGTATAGTAACTTTAACAGCCTTTGGTAGTTTATCAATGAGTTTGGTGCTTATACAAGTGTGAACGAAAGGAAAAAAATGTATTTGTTGCATACAAGAGGATCCCGTTTTGGTTGTCCAGATACAATTAATATGAAGGCAATAGATGCTCACTGTCCAGGTAGAATACTTGTCTAAGAAATCTATTAGACTAGTCATTAGTTAACCTATGTAAAATTCCCTAAATAAAAGGCGCATAGATCGCAGAGGTATGTGGCGGGGCTTCTTCGGCGGCACAGAAAAATAATCACCATTGTCTTCCACAAGTTTTCTTGAATAACAACTTTCCTGAAGTATCATAAAAACACACAGTAATTTTACGAATTTTTTTATTTAAATTAAATAAATATAAAATTTATAAAAATACATAAAGCACTGTAATTACATAAATACACAATTGGCCACATTTCGGCTACGGAAAGTTTCAAAAATTACACACATCTCCGAGATTCTAATGTGTGTCAGAAGAGTTAAATGGAATCTCATGTCCGAGATACATGCAAAAATAGAATATGAACTCAGTACTAAGACGAATTGGTGACTTAATACTCGAGATGTACTCATCTAATTTAATTCAAATAAGTTTAAATTTTAAAATTATAAAAATATTTTATTTAAAATTTAGATGATTATAATTTAAATTAATAATTTAATTTAATTCAATAAAAATAAATATATTTGTATTATTGTACTAATTATTTATAAGTATTGCAAAATTAATTAAAAAAATAACATTATTAAATTAAGTCATGCGCGTATAGAAATAAATTGGATACACTCTATGCCCATACTTAATCTAATAATTTTCTATGTTGGTATGATAAGATAGTATCTATACAATATAAAATTAATCTAATAATATCACACAATAATATCTAGGAGACAATAATTTTATTAAATATAGTACTTTTAAAATAATCATAAATAATTTAGTTATAAATAATCAAATATACGAGTATAAATAAATATAATAATTTGCCAGTACTCATAAATACTCAGTATAATAATACGAGTATATTCAATTAATAATTTCAATAAAAACAAATATACATGTTCATGCACTAGACTATAATTTAGCCAGGCCTAAAATGAATAAAGTCCAACAAACAGACGTCATTCGATCTACGCTTACCCGACCTCATAGAGGTCGGACACAGCAACATAAGTTCGGTCTCACTTATCTAATTAAGTAACTGACTTCTAAGATATCTCCTATTTATCTAGAAGGAATTTCTCAACAACTCCCAAGATAAAGGAAACGGTTATCCACCAACAAAGGTGGAACTAATCCAAAAGGTGGTAATTTATTCTACTATAAATACACTAACACCCCTTAGGTATATTCACGTTCTAATCTACTAAAAACATGCCTAAAATTCTTGCTAACTTAAGCATCGGAGTCTCTTGCAGGTACCACCCCTACCTCCTCACGAGGACCTCAGACAGGCGGCCCTTCGGCATCAACAAGTCGGACGCTGCCACACAAAGAGATCTGGACCTCACGTTCATATCCAAATTAACGTTTCAATTAACCCTCGGAATATTGGCGCTGTTGCCGGGGATCTAGAGTTGAACCCTTGATAATGGTGGATGATTAACATTTAGAAGGACGGATTTTGTCCAACTTCAGATAAAAAAATGGAGATCCCTTGAAAAACGAGTTACAACGACGAAGAGAATCGGGGAGCCAACTTCGAAAAGAATTGCACAACGAAAGAGATATTGAAGATAAACTAAAAGAACTAGAATTCGAGTCAAGGGAAAAAGAAAGTCGGGATGACAAAGACCTAGTCTTCATTGGAGGGGATGATCTTTTCTCTAAAGAGGTCATGCGTGCAACGGTCCCAAGAAATTTCTATCATCCCAACATGGATTCCTATGATGGATCTACTGATCCACATAATCATCGCAGCAACTTAAAAAAAAGTCTACCAGGTCGGGGAAGACTGTACAAAATCCGACCTTTTTTAGGGCTCACAAACAAAAGTCTGACCTCTTTTAAAGGTTAGACTCTACAATGAGGTCGAAAATCTCTAAACTTACAAAGAAAATTTTGACCTCTTTTACAGCTCATAAAGAAAAGTTCGACCTCTTTTAAAAGTCAGACTCTACAATGAGGTTAAGAACCTCCAAAACATACAAAGAAAATTCTGACCTCTTTGTTTGAAAGGCTTATTATGATATGCCAAGCATTCATCCCGATCTCATGAACCACAAGCTAGCTGTATACCCGGATGTCCAACCTGTACAATAGAGGTGACAAAAACTCAGCCCTAAAAGAGCACAAGTCATAAAAATAGGTCCAAGTAGTCCTAGAAGCTAGGTTTAGATCCCTTATGGTTAGCCAATGTGGTATTGGTAAGAAATCATAATAAAAAATGTTGAAGTATGTCCCGATTTCAAATTTGAAGGGGTTTTCGATGAAATCTACAGTGGCATCTGTAGAAATTATCTGGGGACAAGGTCACTGACAAAGAAGATGCTATGAGCCGACTTTTATTGGCCGACTTTACAAAAAAGATGTGACCGACTTTGAGAATAAGTGCATTCCCTGTTAGTTACATGAAAATTCTCACGCGGCATCTCCAGAAGAAGCTCATTAGCATCACCCCCTATGACCCTTTGCAAAATGGAGTTTAGACTTGCTCGAACTATTTCCTCAAACACTGAGACAAGTGAAATACCTCATAATAAGGGCATAAATGCTACAATAAAATGTTTAGCTTAAGCAACCCCGAAAGCAAAGAAGTCAGCACGTTAGAGCTCAGGTTAAAACCATAGACACATTGGACAACTGCACAAATAGGAATCATCCTACCTACCCTCTTACGACATTGAATCAATAACCTCAACTGAGGCAAATAAAGTAAGCCAAAAAGAAAAATCCGACCTCTTGTAGAGCTCACAAAAAAAATCCGACCTCTTTTAAGAGTCAGACTTTACAATATGGTCAAATAACCTGAGAGCTTACAAAGAAAAGTCCGATCTCTTTCTTGAAGTACGACTTTAAGAACCAGATTCCAAGCAAAAATAGCCATGAGAAGGTCATACGAAGAAGTTTTTCAACTGGCGACCTCGTCTTGACCCGAAATGACATCGGGCCAAATTTGGACTAAGAAAAGTCGACAACAAAATGAAAAGATCCCAACAAAGTCACTTAAAACTTGAAAAAGAACTACTACAACATATCTGACTTGACAGAAGTATTCCAAACCATAAGACAGCATGGGATGAGGCTAAATCCTACAAAGTTCACCTTCACCGTAGAAGCAGGAATATTTCTGGGATTCATGCTCACTCAAAGGGGACATTGAAGCTAACCCGACCTACTTGAAAGGAGGTTAAACAATTAAATAGTATACTTGCAGCTCTAACTTTGTTCTACTATGAAAGAGTTACAAATTCACATGGACCTAGAAATTTGAACAAGTCTTCCAAGAATTCATAAAATTCTTGTCTTATCCTTCAATTCTTACCCGACCTGAAACGGGAGAAGAGCCCGTTCTATATTTAGCTGTGACTGACAAAGGAAAAAAGCTCGCCTACTTTATCAATAAGGTACTACAAAGAGCTTAGCTCAATTATTAGAAAATTCTACAAGTTGCATATGCTTTGGTCCTGGCATACCGGAGGTTGTGTCTCCACTTTCAAGCTCACACCATCAAAGCCCTAACTATTCAACTCATGAAGTATATCCTCCAAAAAATAAATATTATAGGGTAGATGTTACAGTAGGCTATGGAGCTGTCCGAATTTGATTTAAAGTACGAAACTCGGATAGTCATCAAGTCGCAATACTTGGCCGACCTCCTTGCGGAATATACTGAGGAGCAAAAAGGGGATCCATGACTGGGAGGTGGATCATTAAACAAAGCTAGTAGTGGGACAGGGATAATCCTCAAGAATGAAAAAAGAAAGGTCAATCATATAAGCTGAGAGCAGGATGGCCGAGCTTATGCCGTCTCCAAACTAGCCAGTACAACAAACAGACATTGTCCGATCTACCCCTAATCGACCTCATAGAGGTCGGACATAGCAACATCAGTTCGGTCCCAGTTATCTAAATAAGTAACTGACTTTTAAGATTCTCCTATTTATCTAGAAGGAAGATCTCAACAACTCTCAAGTAAAGAGAACGGTTATCCACCAACAAAGGTGGAACTACTCCAAAAGATGGTTATCTATTTACTATAAATACAGTGATACCTCTCACGTATATTCACCGTCTAATCTACTAAAAACCTGCCTAAAGGCCTTACTAATTTAAGCATCGAAGTCTCTTGCAGGTGCCACCCCCTACCTCCTCACGAGGAACTCGGACAGGCAGCCCTTCGACATCAACAAGTCGGACGCTGCCACACAAATGGATCTGAACCTCACGTTTAGGCCCAAATCAACGTTTTAGGTAACCCTCGAAACAATACTTATTCATTATTTATCAAAAAGATCTTTTTTTTAATAAAAAATTTAATTTTAATTTATTTATTATTTATTATTAAAATAAAAATTTAAAATTTTATTTTATAAATATATAAATACCATTGGAACCTAAAGAAAACAACATACTCGTCTCCCTCACCCCCATTAAGTACTCCGTGAGTTCTTAACAATCCAATAATCAGTACTAGTTTCATTTGTACCATAATCAACTGTCGTAACACCATGATCAAGCTTATACCCACATGTTCTATCAGAAACACCACTCGAATAAAAAAATGACCGTATCTCGGATACTAGTCACCAATTCGCGCATTATGTATATCTCGGATACTAAAACTTATTCTATTTTTGCATGTATCTTGAGTACTGAAACCACATTTAACTCTTCTGACACAGATTGAGGTCTCAGTACTATGTATGTATTCAATTTTTGAAATTCTTTAGTAACAGAGATTTGGCCAATTATGTATTTATATAATTATGTTGTATTTTATGTAAAATGACAAAAACAGCCTTGGTTTAATTACAAGAAAGGTTTGTACAATTGTACTTACCATAAAACCACTCACATAATTGTTCCCCTTAAAAGGTCAAACCCGCAGAGAAATCTCCACGCGTCATATTCTGCTCCAATTCTCTTAAAAATAGCCACCTTAGCCATGAATTGAAAAACCTCCACGGACACCACCTTTAAAAAAAAAAAAAGAATTATTCTCCACATACAAGCATTTTTCTCATACAAGTTTTTACAAGTCATTTATATTCACGCGCTTCGTGCCGTTACTGCATGTTTTTCTTCTTCTTCTTGTTATTGCACGTTCTTCATCATCATCATCAACATCATCATCATCATCATCATCATCTTCTTCTTCTTCTTCTTCTTCTTCTTCTTCTTCTTCTTCTTCTTCTTCTTCTTCTTTCATTGGAATTTCTTCTCCTCCTTTTATTGTTTTGAATCCAATCAAGTGGCTGAGGTGTGGTTCAATTCAGAAGAAAAAATGTAGCATTAGAGGAAATATTTTTCTGTATTTGCAGCAAATTTGTGTGTAACACGGAGATATTTGGGTGTAACACGAAGATATTTGGGTGTATTTTAAGAATTTTGGGTGTATTTTTATTTTGATAAGTTCTGCATAATTTAAAACTCTTCCTCTTCCTCTTCCTCCTCCTCATCTTCTACTGCTTTTTTTTAATCATTATCACCATCGTCTTCTTTTTTTCTTATTCATCTTTTCCTTTTTGTTTTACCTTCTCAAGTTTCTTCTTTTTTTAGTCTCTTAACAAGAATAAAAACAAAAAAATCAAACAAAGAAGAAGAAGAAACACATAATGCTACAAAATTACTTGGAAAAAGATGAACTTATATTCATTTAACTAAAAGAAAGAAAGAAATAAGGAAAAAAAGAAAAAGAAAAAAATACAGCATTAGAGAAAATATTTTTCTATATTTGCAGCAAATTTGGGTATAATATGAAGGTATTTGGGTGTATTTTTATTCTGATAAATTTTGCATAATTCAAAACTCTTCCTCTTTCTCCTCCTCATCTTCTAATGCTTCTTCTTTTTTTTATCATCATCATCATTATCACCATCTTCTTTTTCTTTTTTTCTTATTTATCTTTTTCTTTTTGTTTTACCTTCTCAAGTTTCTTGTTTTACGGTCATAATAAGAATAAAAACAAAAAATCAAACAAAGAAGAAGAAAAAATACATAATACTGCAAAATTACTTGAAAGAGGATGAACTTACATTCATTTAACTAAAAGAAAGAAAGAAATAAGGAAAAAAGAAGAAGAAAAAAGAATGCAGCATTAGAGGAAACATTTGTCTGTATTTGCAGCAAATTTGGGTATAACACGAAGATATTTGGATGTATTTTTATTCTGATAAATTCTGCATAATTCAAAACTCTTCTTCTTCCTCCTTCTCATCTTCTACTGCTTCTTCTTCCTCATCTTCTTATTTCATTTTCTTATAATTCTTCTTGGGAGAAGAAATCAAATAAATAAAAAAATATATAATGTTGTAAAATCAATAGAAATAGGAGGAGAAAAAAAATGCAGCAATAATAACAACAATAAAAAAAACTACGATGAGGATGAAAACGCGAAGAAGAAGAAGAAGGAATGCGAAGAAAAATAAGAAGGAAGGCAAAGAAGTAGGAGAAAGAGCAGGAATAAGAACGTAGAATACAAATGTTGAAGAAAAATCATTTTTCATTTTACGTTATTCAAAGTTGAGGAAACGCGTGTTTATACGCTTTTTAAATTGAGAATTATTTTTGTTGAGTTTGGGTTGACTTGTATAAACTTATATGCTAAAAAGACTTATATATATAGTAATTCTCTAAAAAAAATATATGGCATGCCACCTACTCTACAACTCTTCACGAGTTGAATATCCCTTACGCTTTTGATGTGTGATGATCTGAGACAAGAGATACGTTTCTTGTAATGAAATTCTATCTATTATATATTTTATATATCTGCCTGTTTTCTTAATAAAAAAAAATAGAGGAATTGAAGAGTAATATATGTTGCCAAAATTACAATAATATAATATCCATCTATCAAAATTAAACTTAACGAATACATTTTTCTCTTATTTTCGTAGAATACAAATTGTGTATGAAGAGTATAATAGTACCGCATTAATACTGGCAATTATTTCATAGTTAAGCGCTACCATCTGATGAGTAGTGTTGGTAAGAAAATTTGCCGAAGGGCCTGGGTTTCTCTAAATTCTGTATATGTCTATTATTAAAATATGTTCCATCGGGCACAAGAAACCAAGGAATAGAATAATTGTATAGTATCATTTGACTATGTTTAGAGGGTGATGCGCTAGTTATTGCTTGTTGCTTGTAGTGAAGAGTTACATTAGCGTAATAACTTGGGCACCACCAAATCACAAATCAATTCCGCAAATTCTTTGACACAGCAATCATTAGCGCTATTGAAAAATATAGAAAAATCCTTTAAATTCCTAATGAAGCATTTTATTGCCTTTTCATTGAAGTACATGATGCCCGTGCGGTCAATTCCTTGAACTTCTCTTAACGAGAATAATATATAAAGCTGATAGCTACTTTGACAAGTGTAACAAATCAATTCAAGTAATATCACGCTAAGTGAATATCATTTTATGAAGATTAAAAGATTGAACGGGCATTGTTTAATTGAAATTCTAGTTAGATTTATGAAATTTTGTAAGAGCAGGAATTGGACTTGAAATAATACCAAATTATTATGCAAAGCTTATGAATAATGAAATAAGTATATAATGGATGAAGATATTAAGATTTTAGAGATATATTGTCAGAAAGGATATATTCATGTTTCATATTTTGACTCATGCATATATATTTTTACGGTAAATTGTATGTAATCAAACCCTAATTTATTAATAATTTAATTTCTCTTATCTTAAATAATAGTTAACTAGTGTATGTATTCGTGCTATACATAAAAAATATTAATTTTTTATTTATATTTAGGATTTATTTAATGAAAATATTCTATTCAATATATTTAAGGTTATATTTTTTTTCTTGTTTATGCAAATACTAAATAAAAGTATAAAGCAAAGAAATTTGCAAAATAATTGGATTAATTAAAAAAATGTGTAGTATATAATAAATTAATGTATTAATTTTATGAGAAAATATGCGTATATTTTTTTTTTTTTGTAAATATCCAAAACTTTAGTTTATTTTTACAATATTATATTGATCATTGCACATCTATAAATTATATCTTTGATCTTGTATCAAATAAAATTTAAATATTATTTATATTAAAATTTTTATCTAACTACAAAAAAAAAAAAAACAAAAAAAATATAATTAACAATAAAGAGATACCACTTAATTAAACACAATATATATATATATATAATATTTTTTATCAATATTAAAAATCTTTCACTTTACAACTAATTAATTGTCACTTAAAAATGTATAATAAAATTAATGATTTTGATTATGCATGATTTGTGAATAATTTTCTTTTAAATAATAATGCATTCATACAAATAATAATATAGTAAAAATAATACTTATTGTGGAGAGTACTATGATTACATATAGTATTATTAATTATAATTATGAATTTATTTAATAATAATAATGATATGTTTGATCTGTTTTAAAATAAAAAAATAAAATTTTAATTAATACTAAATTAACAATTAAAATAATTTACAATTAATATAATTATGTATTTATTATAGTCATTAATAATAGCTATTAACTTAATATATTTTATACCTATGATTATTTTCTTTTATATATAAATATATATTCGTAGACAACTAAATTTTAGCTTGATGAGTATTTTTTTATACGGTAATAAAAATTTTGGTGCAAAATTTATTATTCTACAGAATTATTTTTGTGTATTAATAATTTAAAATTACACAAAAGAAGCCATTATTTATTATTTGTTCATAATAACTTTACATAATTGATAAAAAATTTGTCATATCTTAAACTATTCAATATAGATATTTTATTACAACGTTACTAAAATTTTTTAGTACAACTATTAATATTTTTTAAGATTTAGTTTTTGTTAGATTAATAATTTAAAAGTACAATTTATTATTAGCAATATTTTCTAACTTAACTATTGAATTTTTTCTTTGTTATACTGGGAGCAATAAAAATAAATTTATAAACCAAAAAAAGAAATTTTATATTAAAAAATTTAAAAATACATATCCAAAAATAATAGCCATAATATATAAATTGAGGTAACAATTCAAAATTTTTTAAAAATAATCTAATTAAATATTAATATTAGAACTAAACTATTTAAATAATATATTAACTATTCTAGATCTTAGACACAAATAAATTATTAGGGGTGTCCGCGAATCGGATCGGATCGGATATGGCCGAAAATTCGATCCGATCCGCACAATGTTCATCGGATCGGATCGGATATGGTATCCGCGCTTTTTAGTGCCGGATCCGATCCGATCCGATCTGCAAATGTGCGGATCGGATTGGATCGGATATTGGATATATCCGCATAATTAAATCTTCTCTTTTTAATCATATTTTTATGTAAAAAATTCAATAAAAATATTTCTTTCACACTTTTAAACTTATTTATTCCTAAAATATTTTTAATCAAACTCTTTCTAAATAACAAAAATAAAATAATACAATATATGAATAATAATTACTAACTAAAACATACAAACAAGTAAATATAATACCAAACATATATATATTTATTTATTTTTTAACTATTATTGTGCGGATCTGCGGATCTGCGGATCGGATACGCGGATGTAGAGCAGATATCCGCGATCCGATCCGCAATTTTCGGATCGGATGCGGATATTTACCGCGGATCTGCGGATAAGATCCGATTCCTGAACACCCCTATAAATTATAGTCATTCTAAAAATGACAACTAAAAATAATGTCATACTTTAAACGTTTAGAATTCATGCAAATTCAAATCATTCTCTTGTTAAATAAGCTTTATCATTCGCTATTTATGCAATGCGGCATGATATAAAATAGTCATGCTAACAAATTAAATTGACGTTTATTCCCATCAATGACATTGCATTGACGCACCAAGAGGGTGGTAGTTTTTGAAAAAAAAATCACTATATTATAAAAATATTTTGATTTTGAAAAATTTAAAGGAAGAACATTCAAACACAATACTAATATTTGAAAATGCATTTCTAAGGCTGACATAATTCTTTAAAAATTGAAATTAAATTGAAAAAACTCAATCTCAATATATGCTTTATTTCAAAGATTTTTTAGCTGACGTAAATAGTATGGAGGGGATGGAATTTAAATTTGGCCTATAAATTTTTTTGGAAGCAATTGCTCAATAAAAAATCGAGTTCCTCCTAAAATTAACTTTACCCATATTCTATATAGTTGGTCATAATATATGAGTAGACTCAACCATTTTTTAGTAAAATAGAGTTCATTACTCATTCTTTAAACTCTTACATCCATGTAATTAGAATCCGTATCAATAATGAATTCAACTCAAGGTAGTATTTGATGGATGCGATGCATTGTAAACGGTTGCTGCAAAAGAGAATCATGTTGTAAGATTAGATAAAAAAAAAATAAACTTGAATAAGAACAATAATCCCTTACCAAAAAAAAAAAAAAACAATAATCAAATTATCAAAAGAATAATAGAATATGTGTATTAATAAAATATTATAAAAAACTATAACTCATACTTTAAAAGAATACTTTCAATGAAAAACATAGAATATATTCCTATTTATGAAAAAGCAAAGGAAGAATAAAAAATTAAAAAATTAGATAAAATATTTTGTCTTTAATACTTACACATGAACCTTATATATACGTGGCACTATATACAACCTTTTCTCGTAGAAAATTAATTATTAAAATTAATATCAATATCAATTTATCTGTTATTAATACACACATGGATAACAAAACTATTAACGTAAATATCATATAAATGTTAATTATGTATGATTGATAATTGAAATAATTGACAATTAGTATTGTTCCGGGGCTTACCTAGAACCGGATGGTGGTTGGGCTTGTTTGTGAGGCCCAAGCGCTAGAGGAGGGTGGTCTCCGACTTGGTTTATGTCTTGGAGCCGCCGTCCGAGTTGTGTATGTGAAAGAATAGGGGGTGGTACCTGCAAAAACATTCCGATGCCTAAGTTAGCAAGGGGGTAAGCAGGTTTATAATATTAGAACTTAGAGATACTTGAGGGGTGTCAGTGTATTTATAGTGGTGATCCAATAATCACCGTTGGAGTGGATCCACTATTGGTGGATAACCGTCCTTTTTATCTAGGGATTGTTGAGATCTCCCTTCTAGAAGTGGGTGAGAGATACTAGGAGTTAGTTGTAACTCCTTCAGGATAGGGTGCAGCGTTTTGCCCGACCTCTTAAAAGATCAGTTATGTGGTAGCTGCCTTTTTAGGATTTCTCTGTTTTTGGGCCTGGCTATGTTTTGGGTCAGGGTATGAACAGTGCCCCTGCTTGAGTCCGAGCTTTCATGAGGTCGGACTCAAGCATTCGTGGTTTCAATTTTCTTTGTCGGATACGCCGCCTTCATAAGGTCGAGTAGACGACGTGTTTCATAATTTTGAAACGTTGCATTTTTTTTGGTATACGTTATGCGGCAGTTTTCTTTGTTTTTGTGCGTGGCATTTAAAGAGGTGTGAAATGTCTCTTTTTGCCCCTTGACTCTTATAAATGCTCCACTTTTTCTCTCTTTAAACGACTTGTTTTTGGCCAAGTCTTTTTTCTAGAACTGATTTGTACAACTCGTTCTTTTCGAGTTATTTAAGGCTTGTAGGCTCTGTATGATTGGTTTTAGCACATCTTGCTTAACCAAAGAATATTTCTTGTCTTAGTTTCGTACAACTCGTTCAGTTCGAGTTGTTTTGAGGATACATGACTTGTTTTAATACAAATCACCTTTCTGAAACTTATTCTGATTTCATACGACTCGTTTTATACCGAGCTGTTTTGAAGATTGTAGTTTTGTTGCACGACTTGGTTTTTGGTACAAATTGTTTATTTTGAGACATAATTATTTCTCGATTAGATTCATGCAACTTGTTTTAGTTCGAGCAGCTTCATGACTTGTTTTAATACAAAACATTTTTTAAACTTATAGTACTGGCTTCGTATGACTTGTTTTGATACAAATTGTTTATTTCAAAACTCGTAATTATTTCTGAGTATAACCTCGTCTAGCTCGTTCGATACGAGTAGTTTTAAGGTTTTACGATTTGTTTTATTTCAAATCGTTTAATTAAAATGTGGCTATTTCTTGATCTAATTTCATGCAACTCGTGTAAATTCAAGATGGTTTTAGGACTTCACAACTTATTTTAAGTAAAACTTGTTTATTTTGAGTCCTTTTAAAGTATCAGATCATCTTTATAGCCATCGAACTTCGTTGCTTTATCCATCATGCCCCTGCTCAAGGTCGGGCTTTATGAAGTCGGACTCGAGCAATCAAGCGAATTGGATTATCGAATGAAGCCTTTCAATGATTTATTGAACTTGTTCATTCCGAGTTTTTTATAGATGACTTATTTTTTATACAAGTCACTTTTTTGAAGTACAACTCATTATATATCAAGTTATTTTGCGCGATTTGTTTTAATACAAATTGCTTAGATCATATCGTTATTTTTACTCGATTTTGTTCAACTCATGAGCTTGAGTTATTTTAAATCATCAAGCCGTATTATAACCATTGGACACCAATTTAAACCTCGTCGCTTTATCCGAGCAACCATTGAAAATGTCAGCTCATGATTTTTGTGCTTTGTCGAGCATAAATTGGCGCCTTAGGTGAAGGGATTATATGCTTATTCCCTCCCCTTTCTAGTTTTTACAAGGTTGTCATCCTTGTGTATGATACAACTCGTTTTACCCAAGTTGTTTTGGAGGATAGTGGTTTTTACGTTTCGATTTTATTCAAAAACGTTTACTATCCTTTCTTTCCTTTTTAACTCGTTTCTATATGAGTCATTTGGTTGAAGGATTTTTGTTTTGATTTTACTTTAGTGATTTATTTTGATACAAATCACTTTTTAATGCTTTGCTTTAATGATTTGTTTTGATACAAATCACTTTTAAAGCTTTGCTTTTAGATAGACACGACTTGTGCTTGACACAATTTTGTTGAAAATATGGTTGACTGGCACAACTCGTTTAATCCGAGTTGTCCTTATGTTGTTGTGAATGCCAGAACAAGTTTTCTTTGAACAACTTGTTTTTGTGAAATTGTTCCATTTTATACGACTAGGTCGTTTATTTTTAGAACTTGTAGAGATGAGATCGTGGGCTTGAGCTTTTGTACGATTCATTTGTTACCCGTTTGGGTTGAGTTGTTAAATCGTATTTATGCCTTGAGGGGCATATTTAGTTAAGTTATTTTTGCGACTTGTTCTAAACACAACTTTTTTCAACCCGTTTGGCCCGAGCTGTTTCAAGGTGTTTTCTTTCCAATTCGCATATGTAACTTCTTTCCACCAATTGGTTCCTCGTCGCTTCATCCAGGTGATTTCTATATAATCGGCCCGTGATTTTTGCGGTTTATCGAGCTTCAATTGGTATGTGTTAATTGTAGAAAATCAATTTTCATAAGGAATTGTTTTATCTCCTTATGTTGGAGGTGTGTCGTGACCTGGGTAGTTCGTCACCTTTGAGGTCAGACACTTTGTAGTAGCCTTTTTCTAAGTGTTCTGAGGGTTACCTGAAACTGAAGGTCAATCTCGGAGGAGATCTGCTGTTGTGGTCGGCGCTGCTATGACCGACTTGCTGATCCTTGAGATGTTGCTGATCCTTGATCGCCAGAGGGGGGTGGTACCTGCAAGAGATTTCGATGCTTAAGTTAGCACGGGCTTTAAGCAGGTTTTTGTGTAGAATCAAAGTATGAGTTATACCTAGATGCTCCAGTGTATTTATAGTAGTGGGGAGTGACCTTCCTTAGGATAAGTTTGTTATCCTATCTTATCTTTTAGGGAGGATATCGTTATCTTTTGGCCAACCGCCTTTGGGTGGGCAGTGTTCTTTTGTTCTTGGGCCTCTGTCGCGATCTTCCGAACTCTTTGTGAAGAGGTCAGTAATGGACCAACCTTCCAAGAGGTCGGTAAGGGACCAACCTTCCAAGAGGTCGGCCTATTTGCTTTAGACCATCTCGGATCTTGTAGCTCAGACCGATGTATGAACAGTGCCCCTGCTTAAGCTTCGACCTTCCGATGAGGACGTGCTTTTAAGCTTCAACCTCTTTAGGAAGTCATGTTCAAGCATCTTGCTTGGTTCGTGTCCGATCTGCCTTTGCTTTGCTATGTCGTCTTTGTGATTTGCTGTCCGGGCTTTTTAGTCGAGTTCCAATAACTATTTAGGTGGTGTTCTCATATTGAACCCTTTCTTTTTAGCTTATTTGGACGACTTTTTAGCTCCGTCTTGAGGTTGTGCTTTCGCTTTTTAAGTAGTGTCTCTTTTCGAGACTTGTACCCTTTAGCTTAGCACCTCGGGCCTAGGTTTTTCAACCTTTTTGGCCTTTGCGTGATGTCTTCGTCTCTTTTTAGTGGTCCTTTCGTTGGTCCAACTTCTCTGCCGGGACTTATTAAGTTATTTTTAGTAATCCATTTTTAGTCAGTCCTCTTCAGGTCGCTTTTTATGGGTTACTTTTTGTAACTTCTTGCATTAATCTGCTTCTATCGCTTTCACCTTGCCGACTTCTTTGTAATTGGTCGATGAATTTGGTTTTCACCTTGCCGACCTCTTTGTAATCGGGCGATGAATTTGGTTTTCACCTTGCCGAACTCTTTGTAATCAGGCGATGAATTTGGTTTTCACCTTGCTGAGCTCTTTGTAATCGGGCGATGAATTTTTGCGTTTTATGAGCTTAGATTAATGCGTCTTGGTAGGAAACTTTTTAGGGAATTGGCAAATTTTATTTGAATAATAAATGAAATAAAAACATAAATATAAGTATGTACATATGAGTGCTTACCCTTAGAGGTCGGGCAGTTTCTTAGATCTCGGCCTGGCACCTCATTAAAAAACCTTTTTAGGAAAAAGAGTGCCCCTTGACCTAAGATCTTCACTTTTCTCTAGCTATAGTACCTTCTTAGGTTACAGGCATGCCATGACCTTGGTAGCTCTCGCCCTTCGAGGTCGGACACCTTGTAGTAACCTTTCCCCAGTACTTCTACTACTCGGTATGGTCCTTTCCAGTTAGCTGCTAGCTTCCCTTCTCCTGACCGACTGGTGCACGGAATTGTGATCACACTTTCCAGAACTCCGGTACAAGTAACCAGCAAGTGCACTGGGTCGTCCAAGTAATACCTTACGTGAGTAAGGGTCGATCCCACGGAGATTGTCGGCTTGAAGCAAGCTATGGTTATCCTGTAAATCTTAGTCAAGCGGATTCAAATGGTTATGAAATTTTGATAATTAAAAGATAAATAAAACATAAAATAAAATAAAGATACTTATGTAATTCATTGGTGAGAATTTCAGATAAGCGTTTGGAGATGCTTTGTTGCTTCTGAACCTCTACTTTTCTATTGTCTTCATCCAATCATGCGTGCTCCCTTCCATGGCATGCTGTATGATCCTCTCGGATGAAAAATACCAGGTACGGTTTCTGCACGGCTAATCAACTGTCGGATTTCTCGTCTTGGATGAAAAATACCAGGTACAGCTACCGCACGGCTAATCATCTGTCGGTTCTCACTAGCGTTGGAATAGAATCTCTCTATCCTTTTGCACACTGTCACTACGCCCAACATTTGCGAGTTTGAAGCTCGTCACAGTCATCCCGTCCCAGATCCTACTCGGAATACCACAGACAAGGTTTAGACTTTCTGGATCTCAGGAATGCTGCCAATTGGTTCTAGCCTATACCACGAAGGTTCTAATCCCGTGGACTCGTTCCGTGAATCAGAGACCCAAGAGAATATACTTCGGATGTCGTCTAATGACTACGTTGAACATCATGTAGACCGCTTGTGGTTGTCAGGCACGCGGATCTTGGCTAAGCAAGTAACGAAGATAGTGGGTGATTGTCACGGGTCACCCCTTCATTCTGACTTAACTGAATTAAGTACGAAAGTATATCTTGGAGAAGAAGTAGCATGAATTGAAAGAGAAACAATAGTACTTGCATTAATTCATGAAGAACAGCAGAGCTCCACACCTTAATCTATGAGGTGTAGAAACTCCACCGTAGAAAATACATAAGAGAAAAAGGTATAGGAATGGCCGAATGACCAGCCTCCAAAACATCAAAGTCTAAGGACTAAATGTCCAGAGATGATAAGCTAAATAGATCCGTAATAGCAAAAAGTGCTATTTATACTAAACTAGTTACTAGGGATTACAGAAAATAAGTAACTAAGTGCAGATAGTGCAGAAATCCACTTCCGGGGCCCACTTGGTGTGTGCTTGGGCTGAGCATTGAGCTTTACACGTGCATAGGCCTTTTCTAGAGTTAAACACCAGCTTGGATGCCAGTTTGGGCGTTTAACTCCAGTTCTGGTGCCAGTTCTGGCGTTTTACGCCAGAAAATGGTCTCTGGTGGGCGTTTAGACGCCAGTTTGGGCCATCAAATCTCGGAAAAGTATGGAGTATTATACATTTCTGGAAAGAGCAAGATGTCTACTTTCCAACGCAATTGAGAGAGCGCCAATTGGGCTTCTGTAGCTCTAGAAAATCCACTTTGAGTGCAGGAGGGTCAGAATCCAACAGCATCTGCAGTCCTTTCTCAGCCTCTGAATAAGATTTTTGCTCAGGTCCCTCAATTTCAGCCAGAAAATACTTGAAATTACAGAAAAAACATACAAACTCATAGTATAGGACAAAAATGTGATTTTTGCATAAAAACTAATAAAAATATAATAAAAAGTAACTAAAACATACTAAAAACTATGTAAAAACAATGCCAAAAAGGGTATAAATTATCCGATCATCACCGACCTTTTCTGATATCATTTTGGATTAAAATGAGGTCATTGGTGGTGAAGCTTCGCTGGACTACCTTCCGATTATACCTCAGAGCCATTCCACACTTTAGGGCTTCCTCTCTAATCCAAACTTTTTCTCGGACTTCTGGAAGTAGGTCGAACTCCTCCCTTTGAGCTTGGGGGTTAGTATCTTCATTGTAGAGGATCGTTGATGAGCGGATATTTTATACGCTTTTTGAGGGTAATATCATGTAGTTTTTAGTATGTTTTAGTTAGTTTTTAGTATATTTTCATTAGTTTCTAGGCAAAATTCATATTTATGGACTTTACTATAAGTTTGTGTGTTTTTTTGTAATTTCAGGTATTTTCTGGCTGAAATTGAGGGAGCTGAGCAAAAATTTGATTCAGGCTGAAAAAGGACTGCTGATGCTGTTAGATTCTGACCTCCCTGCACTCGGAATGGATTTTTTGGAGCTACAGGAATTCAAATGGTGCACTCTCAATTGCGTTGGAAAGTAGACATCCAGGGCTTTCCAGAAATATATAATAATCCATACTTTTCTCAAGGATAAATGACATAAACTGGCGTTCAACGCTAGTTCCATGTTGCATTCTGGCGTTAAACGCCAGAAATAGGTTACAAGTTAGAGTTAAACGCCCAAAACAGGTTACAACCTGGCATTTAACTCCAGAAACAGTCTAGGCACGTGTAAAGCTCAAGTCTCAACCCCAGCACACACCAAGTGGGCCCCAGAAGTGAATTTCTGCACTATCTATCTTAGTTTACTCATTTTCTATAAACCTAGGTTACTAGTTTAGTATTTAAACAACTCTTAGAGATTTATTTTGTACCTTATGACATTTTTAGATCTGAACTTTGTATTCTTTGATGGCATGAGTCTCTAAACTCCACTGTTGGGGGTGAGGATCTCTGCTGTGTCCCGATGAATTAGTGCAATTATTTATGTTTTCTATTCAAACACGCTTGTTTCTATCTAAGATGTTCATTCGCACTTCAATATGATGGATGTGATGATCCGTGACATTCATCACCATTCTCAACCTATGAACGCGTGCCTGACAACCACCTCCGTTCTACCTTCGATTGAATGAGTATCTCTTGGATTTCTTAATCAGAATCTTCGTGGTATAAGCTAGAATCCATTGGCAGCATTCTTGAGAATCCGAAAAGTCTAAACCTTGTCTATGGTATTCCGAGTAGGATTCAGGGATTGAATGACTGTGACGAGCTTCAAACTCACAAGGGTTGCGTGTAGTGACAGACGCAAAAGGATCAATGGATCCTATTCCAGCATGAGTGAGAACCGACAGATAATTAGCCGTGCGGTGACAGCACACCTGAACCATTTTCACTGAGAGGATGGATGGTAGCCATTGACAACGGTGATCCACCAACATACAGCTTGCCATAGGAGGAAACTTGCGTGCGTGAAGAAGATGACAGTAGGAAAGCAGAGATTCAGAAGACAAAGCATCTCCAAAACTCCAACATATTCTCCATTACTGCATAATAAGTATTTAATTCATGCTCTTTTATTTTTCGCAATCCAAACTAATAATTATAATTGATTTCCTGACTAAGAATTACAAAATAACCATAGCTTGTTTCAAGCCGACAATCTCCATGGGATCGACCCTTACTCACGTAAGGTATTACTTGGACGACCCAGTGCACTTGCTGGTTAGTGGTACGAGTTGTGAAAAGTGTGATTCACAATTCGTGCACCGAGTTTTTGGCGCCGTTGCCGGGGATTGTTCGAGTTTGGACAACTGACGGTTTATTTTGTTGCTTAGATTAGGAAAAATTTTTCTTTTTGGTTTAGAGTCTTCTATTATTGTTTTTGGTTGAAATATTTTTTTTAAATCCTTATTTTTTCTTTTTAAATTTTTCGAAAATTTTATAAACTGATAATTGAGTTTTTCTGTTTGAGTTTAGTTTCATATTTTAAGTTTGGTGTCAATTGCATGTTTTTATTTTCTTTTAAATTTTCAAATTTGTGTTCATTGTTATTTCCTAATCTTCAAGTTGTTCTTGTTTACTTTCCTTGTTTGATCTTTGGTTTGTCTTGTTTTGTGTCTTTTCTTGTTTTTCTTGTGCTTTTTCAAATTTTTAGTTTCAAAAAAAAAGTTTTTATTTATTAAATACCTTGTTAAAACACGTTAAATTTATAGCTCAATTGGCTAGAGTAATGTGTTAATGTTCTTGGTAATTGGCTATCTTCTTTTTAAAACTTTTTTTTCAAAAATAATTTTTCTTTGAATAGATCTTGTGCCAAACTTTAAGTTTGGTGTTCTCCTGTTAACTTTTCTTTAGTTTTCGAAAATTTTATTTTGGTTTTCTAAAAATTTTAAGTTTGGTGTTCTTTTTTATGTTCTTGAGTCCTTCTTGTGTTTTGATCTTAAAATTTTTAAGTTTGGTGTTCCATGGTATTTTTCCTTCAAATTTTCGAAAATAAGGAGCATTAGATCTAAAAAATTTTAAGTCTTGTGTCATTTTATTATTTTTTTCTTTCCTCATTAAATTCAAAAATATCTTTTCTCTTTATTTTGAATTTGATTTTCGAAAATTACTTTTAAAAGTTTAGATTTCTATTTTAAAATCAAATCCTTTCAAAATTCAAAATCTTTTTCAAAAATCATATCCAGAGTTTTTCAATTCTTCTTAATTAAGCAATTATTTTCATTTTCAAATATATTTTTCCCTTGGTTTTCAAAATCTACATTTTAATTTCTAATTATATTATTTTATTTTATCTTATTATTTTTATTTATCTTAATAATTTGGTTTGTTCTACTTCAATAAAATAAAAACAAAAATATATCTTCTTTGCAATTCACATCAATTTCATTTTATCCGTTATGGATCTAAGTGGAAATGAACAACCCAGAAGGACTCTAGGATCATATGCTAATCCCACTACTGCTGCATATGGGAGTAGTATCTATATACCCCCCATCAAAGTAGGCAGTTTTGAGCTAAATCCTTAGCTCATTGTCATGGTGCAGTAAAACTGCCAGTATTCTGGTCTTCCACAGGAAGAATCTACTGAGTTTCTGGCACAATTCTTGCAAATTACTGACACAGTACGTGACATGGAGGTAGATCAGGATGTATACAGACTGTTACTGTTTCTATTTGCTGTAAAAGATCAAGCTAAAAGGTGGTTAAATAACCAACCCACAGCAAGCATAAGGACATGGAAACAGTTATCAGACAAATTCCTGAATTAATATTTCCCTCCAAAAAGGATGACACAGCTAGGGCTGGACATCCAAGACTTTAAACAAGAGGTCCAGCCTTTAAACAAGAGGATGACGAATCCCTTTATAATGCCTGGGAGAGGTACAGAGGGATGCTAAGAAAATGGCGCTGTGAAATGTTTTCAGAGTGGGTGCAATTATACATCTTTTACTATGGGCTTACAGAAGGAGCTCAGTTGTCCTTAGACCACTCAGCTGGTGGATCTATACACATGAGAAAAACTATTGAAGAGGCTCAAGAGCTTATTGATATAGTTGCCAGAAATCAGCATCTGTACATAAGCAGTGAGTCCTCCATAAAAGAAAAAGCCAAAGTAGTGTCTACTGAACTTGGTCCTCCAGAACAAGTTGCTGAACTCAATCAACAATTGTGCTTTCTAACAAAACAGCTAGCAGAATTCAAGGAGATGCTACAAGACACTAAAAATACTAATAAAAATATGGAGGCACAATTGAATCAGACAAAACAGCAGTTATCAAAGCAGATAACAGAAGAGTGCCAGGCAGTTCAATTAAGAAGTGGGAAAACATTAAATACCTCACTTCAGAGTAGCAGAAAGCCAAGGAAAGAACAACTGACAGAGGATGAGCAAAATATCATCCAAAATCCCTCTGAGGACAGTAAGAGCCCAGAGAGGAACAATTCTGGCGTTCAAACGCCAGAAACAAGCAAGGAGCTGGCGTTAAACGCCCAATGGAAGCTCAGTTCTGGCGTTCAAACGCCAGAAACAGGTAAGAAGCTGGCGTCCAATGCCAATCAAGCTTCTAACCCTGGCATCCAAATGCCAGTGAGGGATCAGACACACACAAATGCTGATAGCAACCCCTCTAAAAAGGCTTCTCTAACCATCTCTGTAGGAAATAAACCTGCAGCAACTAAGGTTGAGGAATATAAAGCCAAGATATCTTATCCTCAAAAACTCTGCCAAGAGGAGCAGGATAAGCAATTTTCCCTCTTTGCAGACTATCTCAGGACTCTTGAAATAAAGATTCCGTTTGCAGAGGCACTTGAGCAAATACCTTCTTATGCCAAGTTCATGAAAGAGATCTTAAGTCATAAGAAGGATTGGAGAGAAACTGAGAGAGTTCTCCTCACTGAAGAATGCAGTGCAGTCATTCTGAAAAGCTTCCCAGAAAAGCTTAAGGATCCCGGGAGCTTTATGATACCATGCATATTAGAGGGTGAATGCACCAAGACAGCTTTATGTGATCTTGGGACAAGCATCAACCTAATACCTGCATCCACTATCAGAAAGCTTGGTTTAACTGAAGAAGTCAAACCAACCCGGATATATCTCCAACTTGCTGATGGCTCCATTAAATACCCATCAGGCGTGATTGAAGACATGATTGTCAGGGTTGGGCCATTCGCCTTCCCCACTGACTTTGTAGTGCTGAAAATGGAGGAGCACAAGAATGCTACTCTCATCCTAGAAAGACCTTTCCTAGCAACTGGACGAACTCTCATTGACGTCCAAAAGGGGGAAGTAACCCTGAGAGTCAATGAGGATGAGTTTAAGTTGAATGCTGTCAAAGCCATGCAGCATCCAGACACACCAAAAGACTGCATGAAAGTTGATCTTATTGACTCTTTGGTAGAGGAGATCAACATGGCTGAGAGTCTCGAATCAGAGCTGGAAGACATCTTTAAAGATGCCCATCCTGATCTGGAGGATTCAGAGGAATTGAAAGAGCCTCTGGAAATTCCTCAGGAAGAGGAAAAACCTCCTAAACCCGAGCTCAAACCATTACCACCATCCCTGAAATATGTATTTCTGGGAGAAGGTGACACTTTTTCAGTGATCATAAGCTCTGCTTTAAATTCACAGGAAGAGGAAGTACTACTTCAAGTGCTAAGGACACACAAGACAGCTCTTGGATGGTCCATAAGTGACCTTAAGGGCATAAGCCCAGCTAGATGCATGCACAAGATCCTATTGGAGGATGATGCTAAGCTAGTGGTTCAACCACAGAGGCGGTTAAATCCAGCCATGAAGGAAGTGGTGCAAAAAGAGGTCACCAAGTTACTGGAGGCTGGAATTATTTATCCAATTTCTGATAGCCCCTGGGTGAGCCCTGTCCAAGTTGTCCCCAAAAAGGGAGGCATGACAGTGGTTCATAATGAAAAAAACGAATTGGTTCCTACAAGAACAGTTACAGGGTGGCGCATGTGTATTGACTATAGAAGGCTCAATACAGCCACCAGAAAGGATCATTTTCCTTTACCTTTCATAGACCAGATGCTAGAAAGACTAGCAGGTCATGATTATTACTGCTTTTTGGATGGCTATTCAGGCTACAACCAAATTGCAGTAGATCCCCAGGATCAAGAGAAAACAGCATTCACATGTCCATCTGGAGTATTTGCCTACAGAAGGATGCCATTTGGGCTGTGTAATGCACCTGCAACCTTTCAGAGATGCATGCTCTCTATTTTCTCTGATATGGTAGAAAAATTTATGGATGACTTCTCAGTATATGGAGACTCATTTAGCTCCTGTCTTAATCACCTAACACTAGTTCTGAAAAGATGCCAAGAGACTAACCTGGTTTTAAACTGGGAAAAATGTCACTTTATGGTGACTGAAGGGATTGTCCTTGGGCATAAAATTTCAAACAAGGGGATAGAGGTGGATCAAGCTAAAGTGGAAGTAATTGAAAAATTACCACCACCTGCCAATGTTAAGGCCATCAGAAGTTTTCTGGGGCATGCAGGATTCTATAGGAGGTTTGTTCATACCCTGGGTCGAGTTACCCGACCTGGGATGATTGGCGACAAAGAGACCGACCTCTTCAGGTCAGGCTAGCCGACCTCTTCTCGAAGAGGTCGGCCAAATCGACAGGAGAGCCCAATAAAGAGCCCAAGTAGAGGAACACGACCCAAATCCACAGGCCGTCCGAGCCTATAGAGATAAGGGCGGTTCCCTTGAAGATAAGCTGACCTCAACCCAAAGATAACGATAAGATAAGATAACTAACTTATCTTATCTAGAAAGGTCAGCCCACTCTACTATAAATACACTGGAGCACCCAGGTATAACTCATACTCTGATTCTACAAAAAACCTGTTTAATACCCATGCTAACTTAAGCATCGGAGTCTCTTGCAGGTACCCCCCACCCTCCGGTGGCCAAGGATCAGCAGTACAACAAGTCCAATAAGTCAGACACAACAACTCCGGTCGCCACCAGCCAGCCGGACACGTCATCTCCGACCAGAACCGAAGATCTCATCCGAGATCGACCTCCAAGTTTCAGGTAAACCTCGGAACATTGGCGCCGTTGCCGGGGAACCCAGAAGTCATCCCAAAACCATGGCGGACGGTCATGACAACGACCACGACTCGGATCTGGAGAACAGAACACCGCACAAGAACGCAGACGCTACGCCAAAAGATACCTCAGAATCCAACGGGGACAAAAACTCACCCAACCTAGAAGCAATAGAAGCACTTCAAGATCGCTTAAAGCAACTTGAGAAAGAAACCCAGCAACAACGGAAGATCGGAAAGGATCTGCAAAGAGAGGTACGGCGACGTCGAGAACTGGAAGAAAAACTACAGCAACTAGAAGCCGACCTCAAAACAAAAGCTCCTCAGATCACTCCTGAGGAAAATTCACGCAAAGAACAAGATCCATTCACCAAGGAAATCATGAAGACCAAAATCCCAAAAGATTTTAAGCTCCCGGATATGGTTTTGTATGATGGCACCACAGATCCCAACCATCATCTCAGCAATTTCAGAAGCAGAATGTACCTTACCGATGCCTCAGATGCCGTTCACTGCAAAGGTTTTCCAACAACTCTCACGAAAACGGCGATCAGATGGTTCGACAACTTACCTCCGAAGTCCATCTCAAACTTCGACAACCTGGCCAAAAAGTTCCTGGCCAGATTCTCCATCTAGAAAGATAAGGCCAAGCACGCACCCAGCTTACTAGGGATCAAGCAAGGAGATCGGGAGAGCCTCTGCAACTACATGGAAAGATTCAACAAAACATGCATGGACATACAAAGTTTACCAACAGAGGCCGCCATCATGGGGCTCATCAATGGCTTACGAGAGGGACTTTCAGCCAATCTACATCAAAAAAGTATCCTACCTCCTTAGACGAAGTACAGGAGCGAGCAGAAAAATACATCAACATGGAAGAGAACGCTCGGCTGGGAGAAACCTCAAAATCTGGGGCCTCCTACCGAGACAAAGACAAGGACTCCAAAAGGAAAGAAGATCGACAGGGCGAGAAAATCAAAAAATACCACAACTACACTCCTCTCAAAGCATCCCTGGTCGACGTGTACAAAGAAGTCTGCCATACAGAAAAAATCCCCCCAGCGCGACCACTCAAAGGCAAAAGGGGAGGAGGAAACCGGAAGGAATATTGTGAATACCATCGAATTCGAGGGCACTCTACCAATGAGTGCTTCGACTTGAAAAATATCATAGAAAAATTGGTAAGAGAAGGAAAATTAGATCGATTTCTGGCCACCCGGGATGATGACCAAAGAAAAAGACGGAGAGACGAAGATGATGGACGAGCTGAACAGTCACCTCGGACACTAGAAAGACACGTCCACATGATACACGGCAGATTCGCAGGAGGTGGGATCTCCAAATCATCCCGAAAGAGATATCTCAAAGAAGTATATCATGTCGAGGGAAAGGAGAAAGCACCCGACATCCCGGCGATAACATTCACTAAAGAGGACGCATCCGGCATCATCTCGGGACACGACGATCCCATGGTCATCACTATTATATTGGAAAACGCCAACCTACACTGCACACTAGTAGACCAAGGGAGTTCTGCCGACATCTTATTCAAAACAGCCTTCGACAAACTCGGCTTAGACGAAAAGGAGCTTAGAGCATACCCGAACAATCTGTTTGGACTAGGAGACAATCCGATACAACCGCTGGGATATGTAGCGCTACACACTACTTTTGGAAAAGGGAACCAATCCAGGACCCTCAAAATAGACTACATTGTGGTCGACGTGAGTTCAGCCTACAATGCTCTCATAGGTCGGACAACACTCAATCAACTCGGCGCAATAGTCTCAACTCCGCATCTATGCATGAAATTCCCAACTACAGAGGGGATAGCCACGATAAAAGCAGATCAAAAGATGGCACGTCGCTGTTATAACGAGAGCTTAAACCTCAAAGGCAGAGGAGAAGACTTTCATACAATTGAGCTCGGCGGAGCTCAGCGTCGAGAAGAACTCCGTCCGCACCCAGAAGGTGAGGTAGAGAAAGTTCAGATTGGAGACACTTCGGACAAAACGACTAATATCGGCACGGTCCTAAGAGGAAACTCAACAGAATTGCTGATACAATTCTTATGAGATAATGTCGACCTCTTTGCATGGAAAGCCGCAGACATGCCAGGCATAGACCCTAGGCTAATGTGCCACAAGTTGGCGGTCTATCCAGGATCTCGGCCGGTGCAGCAGAAGCGAAGAAAACTCGGGCCAAAACGATCCCAAGCTATGGAAGAACAAGTACAAACGTTACTGGAGGCAGGATTCATAAGAGAAGTCAGTTACCCACTATGGCTAGCCAACGTCGTCTTGGTGAAAAAATCAAACGGGAAGTGGCGCATGTGCACCGATTACACCGATCTTAACAAAGCCTGCCCAAAAGATCCATACCCACTCCCAAGTATTGACGCTCTGGTAGATGCTTCCTCCGGATATAGATACCTCTCATTTATGGACGCTTATTCGGGATACAACCAAATCCCCATACATCCACCAGATCAAGAAAAAACCTCGTTCTTAACACCAAAGGCGAACTACTGCTACATCGTGATGCCTTTCGGTTTCAAGAATGCGGGAGCTACTTATCAAAGGCTAATGAATAAAGTCTTCTCAGATCACATCGGAAAAATCATGGAAGTCTATGTGGACGACATGTTGATAAAGACACAAAGCGAAGATACATTATTGGCCGACCTATCTCAAGTGTTTGACACTATAAGGAAGCATAACATGCGACTCAACCCCGAAAAATGCACCTTCGCAGTTGAAGCAGGCAAATTCTTGGGTTTCATGCTCACACAAAGGGGGATTGAAGCAAATCCAGACAAATGTCAAGCCATACTCAACATGAAGAGCCCAACCTGTGTCAAAGAAGTACAACAACTCAACGGGAGGTTGGCCGCCCTATCCCGATTCTTAGCAGGAGCTGCGATAAGATCTCTCCCCTTCTACGCTACTTTAAGAAAGGGAAAACAGTCTGAATGGACGACAGAATGTGAGCAAGCTTTCCGAGACTTCAAGGAGTTCTTAGGACGGCCACCTATCCTATCTCGACCACGAGAAGGAGAACCACTCATATTATATCTCGCAGTAGGAAGCCGGGCGATAGCCTCAGCACTAGTCAGAGAAAACGAAAATGGGCAACAACCCGTCTACTTCATTAGCAAAGCACTACAGGGATCCGAGCTGAACTACCAGAAAATAGAAAAATTTGCCTATACTCTCATCCTAACATCTCGACGACTCCGCCCGTACTTTCAGGCTCACACCATTAAGGTTAGAACTAACCAGCCCATAAAAGGAATATTGCAGAAAATAGATTTAGCAGGCAGAATTCTACAATGGGCAGTCGAGTTGTAAAAATTCAACCTCCAATATGAAGCTCGGACGGCCATCAAATCACAGTATCTGGCCGACTTCATCGCAGAATTCACAGATACCCTGGAAACTCCCACAGAATGGAATCTCTACGAGGACGGTTCCTCAAATAAAATTGGAAGCGGCGCAGGCGTGATAATAGAAAGCAACCAAGGAACCCAAGTCGAGCTCTCCCTCAAGTTCGGGTTCCCGGCTTCCAATAACCAAGCGGAATATGAAGCATTATTAGCTGGTTTGAAGCTGGCTAAAGAGGTCGGAGCTCAAAAACTCAACATTTACAACGATTCACAAGTGGTCACATCACAAATAACAGGGAGCTACCAAGCCAAAGACCCCACCATGAAAAAATATTTGGATAAAACCAAGGAACTACTCGGACAAGTCGGGGAATATAGGATCTGTCACATACCCCGCGAACAAAATGCCCGAGCTGATGCACTCTCAAAACTAGCCAGCACCAAACCAGGGGACAACAATAGAAGCCTCATCCAGGAAATGTTGCAAAACCCGTCAATCTCGGAAGAGGAAAAAGTCCTGGCCATAACAAGTCAGGACCAAGGATGGATGACCTCCATAATCAGCTAACTCAAAGAAGGAATACTCCCCGCAGAAAAAAAGGAGGCAAAGAGGTTAAAAAGGGAGGCACAGTACTACACCATCATAAACAACATCCTATACAAAAGAGGAATCTCAACACCTTTACTAAAATGCGTGCCAACCTCCAACACCAGGGAAGTGCTAGAAGAAATACACGGCGGCATTTGTGGCAATCATCTCGGAGCACGAGCTCTCACCAAAAAAGTACTCCGGGCGGGATTTTATTGGCCAACTCTACAGAAAGAAGCCACAAAATTTGTAAAGACATGTTCACCATGTCAAAAACATGCCAACTTCCACATCGCCCCGCCAGAAGAGCTTATCAGCGTGACTTCACCTTGGCCGTTTGCAAAATGGGGACTCGATCTTCTTGGCCCCTTCCCACAGGGATCAGGACAAGTTAAATTTCTCATAGTAGGAGTAGATTACTTTACAAAGTGGATCGAGGCAGAGCCCCTAGCCAATGCCACCGCTCAAAGAAGCCGGAAATTCTTATATCGAAACATTGTCACAAGGTTCGGGGTTCCATATTCAATAACCACAGACAATGGCACCCAATTCACAGATGCAGGCTTCAGAAAACTAGTAGCCGACTTGAATATAAAGCACCAGTACACCTCCGTCGAACATCCACAAGCCAATGGGCAGGCCGAAGCTGCTAATAAAGTCATATTGGCCGGATTAAAACGGAGATTACAAGATGCAAAGGGAGCCTGGGAAGAAGAGCTCCCACAGGTCTTGTGGGCATATCGAACAACGCCACATTCCACCACGAAGGAATCCCCCTTCCGATTAGCATACGGAACAGAGGCGATGATTCCAATAGAGATTGAGGAAGGGTCGCTCAGAGTAGTTCACTACAATGAGGAAGCAAACTTCCAACTTTAGAAAGAAGAGCTCGACTTGTTACCAGAAATCCAAGAAAGAGCTCGGATCAGGGAAGAAGCTCTAAAACGCCGAATGGCTTCCGGATATAATCAAAAGGTAGTACCGAGAAGTTTCACAGAAAATGATCTCATCCTAATCCGAAATGATATCGGAACAACTCGACTAGGAGAAGGAAAACTGGTAGCAAATTGGAAAGGACCCTACCGAGTTATAGAAGTACTTGGAAAAGGGCTACTACAGACTGTCTGAACTTGATGGACGAGAGCTTCCCAGGTCATGGCATGCCTGCAACCTAAGAAGGTACTACATTTAGAAGATCTCATCATTGGATGCACTCTTTTTCCTAAAAAGGTTTTTTAATGAGGCATCAAGTTGAGACTCATATAATCCCATATGTATATATTTGCACTTTTTCTTTAAATAAAATGCATTTTACGATATTCTACAAAGATTTCAAGACGCATTAATCTGAAGCATTCATCATCCGATTATAAAGCAACAGATCGGCAAAAAGTGAAAAACAATTTCACTGCACGATCACGATAAAGACAAATCATCCGATAAAGGTGAAAACGCGATTCACCCAAAGGACGATCTAGATATGCCAACCACTTTCTACAAATCGGCAAAGATGAACACAGAATAATGTAAGAAGTTATCGAAAGTGATCTAAAAAAGAACCTGACGAGGTTTTACGGATCGCTAAAATAATAACTTATAGACTGGTCGAACACTAAGAAGTCGAACCAAGTCAAACCAAGTTATAAGTAAACTCTGGAAAGAGGTCTGGCCAACCCTATTAAAGAGGATTACTTTAACTTAGAAGGGCCCGACACAACAAAGTCGGTCCAAAACAAAAAGTTATAAAAGTAATCCCTGAAAGAGACATGACAAAGGTCCAAGAAAGAGGATTACAAAAAATAACTTAAAGGAGACCGATACAACCAAGTCAGACTCCTACTACTAAAAGTAATCCCTGAAAGAGACCTAACAAAGTTCCAAGAAAGAGGATTATGAAAAATAACTTAAAGGAGACCGATACAACCAAGTCGGACTCCTACTACTGAAAGGTTAAAAAAGTAATCCCTGAAAGAGACCTAACGAAGGTCCAAGAAAGAGGATTACGAAAATAACCTGGAAAAAGGTTGACCTAACGAAGTCGATCTCCTACAAACGAGAAGATCGTAAAAAATAATTCCTGAAAGAGACCTGACAAAGGTCCAAGAAAGAGGATTACGAAAAATAACTTAAAGAAGACCGATACAACCAAGTCGGACTCCTACTACTGAAAGGTTAAAAATGTAATCCCTGAAAGAGACCTAACAAAGGTCCAAGAAAGAGGATTACGAAAATAACCTGGAAAAAGGTCGACCTAACGAAGTCGATCTCCTACAAACGAGAAGATCGTAAAAAGTAATCCCTGAAAGAGACCTGACAAAGGTCCAAGAAAGAGGATTACGAAAAATAACTTAAAGGAGACCGATACAACCAAGTCGGACCCCTACTACGAAAAGGTTATAAAAGTAATCCCTGAAAGAGACATAACAAAGGTCCAAGAAAGAGGATTACGAAAATAACCTGGAAAAAGGTCGACCTAACGAAGTCGATCTCCTACAAACGAGAAGATCGTAAAAAGTGATCCCCGAAAGAGACCTGACAAAGGCCCAAGAGTTTAGCAGGGGACCAACGCAAAGAAATCGGTTACAGAGCACACACAAAGCGAGAAAACCAAACAAGTCGGACCCCTACAACTACAAAGATTCAAGCTACAAACAAAAACCCAAGGAGGTCGGGCTGCAAGATGTCAGCATTGGCAGAAGGAAGCCTAGCCAAAAAAACCTGTTCTTTACAGAGTCATAAGGCCTCGAAAGGCCACCAACACTTACTATCCAAAAGACGGCAAGCTAATTATTTGTTTTTCAAAATAAAAAGTTGCTAGAAAAGCAACTAAGAAATGTCAGCAATCAAATAAAAAGTTTTCAAACGCCCACAAGCCGGGCCAACTACTTTAAAGAAAAAGATCAACAAGCATCAGAAGCCTTCTCGGCAACATCAGGAGCCTTCTTGACAGCATCAGAACAAGGAGGGGGGCGAGTTTGAATCCGCACCGCATCTACAGTACCATCCTCCAGATTCAGGATCTGGCAATCCAACTCGGGCCCAACTGGAGGAGCGGAAGAAGTCGGCACCTTGGTAGAAAACACAGGGGGAGGAACCACCTCATCGTCATCACCCTCATCATCAGGGACAATCTTGCCATCCCTGACAACATTATCCAAGCTAAAGAGGGTAAGATCGGCCTCGGGAGCAATGATTCGAACTTGTTCTCTCAAGTTCTCATAAGCAGCAGTCACGCTGCCAACGAGATGACCTTGGAGCTCAGCATAGTCTTCCCGGGCATTGTCAAGCTCCTCTCTCAGGCGCCCCCCCTCCCTATAGGATGTAACATAGCTATCCTTATGCATCAAGGCTGCGTCTTCAGCCAACCTCAAAGAAGCAGCCAACGCTTCAGAACTCGCCTTATCATTTTCCAAGTCTTTTTCCAGCTTAACCACCTTCACCTCAAGCTCCTCCTTCAGTCCCTTCATCCGGTCGAATTCTTGTTTCGCCTCTTCCATAAACGCCTTGGTAGCATGGAGAGGGAGATTCTGAGCAGTCCGATATATGGCAGCCGACATGTACGCCATCTTAACATGATTTCGAGCCATAAATTCCAAGTGATGAAGGATGGACACATCGTCCATGGAAAGAGCACCGTAGGGACCGATTTGTTGATCCACGAATTCAATAGCATTAAAATCAGGAGCATCGAGGTCAAAAGGCTCAGCAGTCTTTTGTTTTTTATTGGGAGGAGCAATAGAAGGGGCAGCAGAGGTGACGTAAGGATCTACCAAACGAACTCGGGGAGTAGGGATCACCTTCTTCACCCCAGAAGAACTCTGCACCGATGGCTTCTCGCGCACTTGGGAAGATCCCTCCCCAGCCGCCTGGGCAGCAGCATTTCTGGCAGCAATCGCCCTCTGCGCCCTCTTATAAGCTTTCATGGATTCATTATTCTTCATTGCCTCTGCAAACAAAACAGAAAACTCAGCTATAAGTTGGACAAGTCGGAAAAGACAGCTACAAGCAAACAAAATCATAAAAGAAACACAAGATACCCAGTTCAGATTGAAGAAGAGAAGGATTGGTTAGGAATTTCTTTGTGTCAAGATGGGGAGGTTGACCCCAGCGTTCTTCCAAGATAGTCACAAAGGCCCGCTCAGCCTCATCCAACATCTCCCAGAAATACCGGGAGACCCTCACATCTTTTTGCCATTCCAAGGGAAAGGCAGGTTCGTCATTTTCATCCAGAAAAAAAGGGCGAGCTCCTTCAACAGCTTGGACCTTGAAAAAGTAGTTCTTAAAGTCACGGAACGACTCATCAAACATGGAAAAAACTTTCTTTCCTTGGGTAGAACGAAAGGAAACCCAAGCTGACTTCTTTTTTACCACACCGGGCTTAGTCAAAACAAACAAATAGAAAAAGAGAGATTGGGAAGCAGGAATACCAAAACCGTCGCACAGCAACTGAAAATTTTTTATAAAACCTCAGGAGTTGGGGTGAAGTTGAGAAGGGGCAACATTACAAGACCATAACAAGTCGGTTTCAAATTGAGTAAAAGGAAGAGTAATACCCAGTTGACCAAAGAAAAAATCGTAAACATAAAAGAATGGGCGATTGTCAACAACTCGAGTCGAGAAGTAGACCCTCTCGTCAGAAGAAGGAGTAACAAGCTCATAGTTCTTCTCATCACCAGAATTACTACAGACACTATGAAACTGCCTAAGCTGAGCACAAAACTCAGAGTCAACCAGCGAGACACACATGAGAACCATGGAGTCCACCCAATCAGCCATACCCGCCGGGACCTGGGAAGGCATCTCTACAACGTTATTTCGAAAAGACATGAGGTCAACTAAAATCTTACAAAAAGAAAAGAAGAATGGATTACTCAAAAACATCTCGGACAGGGGGCAAAAACATCTCGACGGGCGGACAGACAACAAAGGGAAAATCCCAAGACTCGAGACAAAGGTCTTGGGGCATCCCTTGGAGGCAGTAAACAAGCAAGGTTTTCAAGTTATTTCTACGGCCTACATTCCGGCACTCATCAAAATAAAATCCAGAAAGAAAACAAAAGAAAGCAAAAATGTAAAAGGTCCACCCTCATACAGTTTATCAGAAGAAAGCAATATTTCTACAGTTTATCAGAAATGGCCAAGCGAAAAGGCGCAAACTTTTTCGAAATCATCAAAGACACAGCCTTTTTTCCAGAATCAAACAAATTATCATCAAAAGCACAAACGAGAAATAACATGCAGAAGCCCTAAGCACATTAAAGCAATAGGAAAGGCGAAAAAGATTCATACAAAAGGATGAAAAAACTTCAGAGCACGCATTACGACAGTAACCAGGCACAGTAAAAGCAGAAAGACCCAAACTTCCCTCAAGGCAAAATCGTAACTTAATCACAAAAAGCCAAAGCAGCGAAAGAGAAAGAAAGTACAAGTGGAACTCACCTGGAGAAGAGAAAAGCTTCAAAGAAGGAGATGAAAAAATGAAAGTTGTCCCGAGAATCGCCAAGCAACGTCGCAACGCAGGAAAGGAAGAAGCGTAGGCGAAAAACAGAGAACGAGAAAGACGGAGGAAAATGATGAAGAAGTTACGGAAAAGCAAAGAAGAGAAACCGTTTCTGATTTTTCAAAAATCAAAATAAAGAGCCAAAAGAAAAAACGGAGCAATTAATGCTAATTAATTAGAGTATTAAACCCTCACACGTTCCCCAGGACAAAGCGCTAATACAAAAGCGCGCGCTTTTAGAGAAAAACGTTCTGCATTCAAAAGATTCTACAAAAGAAAGAAATCGAAAAAATGCTTGAGTTCGGCTTCATCAGAGAAGGACCGAAGTCAAAGACTCGACCTCAACAAAAGACCAAGCTCAAGCAGGGGCACTGTTCATACCCTGGGTCGAGTTACCCGACCTGGGATGATTGGCGACAAAGAGACCGACCTCTTCAGGTCAGGCTAGACGACCTCTTCTCGAAGAGGTCGGCCAAATCGACAGGAGAGCCCAATAAAGGGCCCAAGTAGAGGAACACGACCCAAATCCCCAGGCCGTCTGAGCCTATAGAGATAAGGGCGGTTCCCTTGAAGATAAGCTAACCTCAACCCAAAGATAACGATAAGATAAGATAACTAACTTATCTTATCTAGAAAGGTCAGCCCACTCTACTATAAATACACTGGAGCACCCAGGTATAACTCATACTCTGATTATACAAAAAACCTGTTTAATACCCATGCTAACTTAAGCATCGGAGTCTCTTGCAGGTACCCCCCACCCTCCGGTGGCCAAGGATCAGCAGTACAGCAAGTCCAATAAGTCGGACACAACAACTCCGGTCGCCACCAGCCAACCGGACACGTCATCTCCGACCAGAACCGAAGATCTCATCCGAGATCGACCTCCAAGTTTCAGGTAAACCTCGAAACAAGGTTTATAAAGGATTTTTCAAAAATTGCAAAACCTCAAAGCAACCTGCTAGCTGCTGACATGCCATTTGTGTTTGACACAGAGTGTCTGCAGGCGTTTGAAACTCTAAAAGCTAAGCTGGTCACGGCACCAGTCATTTCTGCACCAGACTGGACATTACCATTCGAACTAATGTGTGATGCCAGTGACCATGCCATTGGTGCAGTATTGGGGTAGAGGCATGACAAGCTTCTGCATGTCATTTATTATGCTAGCTGTGTTTTAAATGATGCCCAGAAAAATTACACAACCACAGAGAAAGAATTACTTGCAGTGGTTTATGCCATTGACAAGTTTAGATCATACTTGGTAGGATCAAAAGTGATTGTGTGCACTGACCATGCTGCTCTTAAATATCTACTTACAAAGCAAGATTCAAAACCCAGGCTCATAAGATGGGTATTGTTTCTACAAGAGTTTGATATAGAAATAAGAGACAGAAAAGGGACAGAAAACCAATTGGCTGATCATCTGTCCCGAATAGAGCTAGTAGAAGGGGCATCCTTTCCCTCTATTTGAGATCTCTGAAACCTTTCCGGATGAGCATTTGTTCACCATTCAGGAAACACCATGGTTTGCAGACATTGCAAACTATAAAGCTGTAAGGTTCATACCCAAGGAGTATAGCAGGCAACAAAAGAAAAAATTAATTACTGATGCAAAGTACTACTTGTGGGATGAACCCTATCTCTTTAAGAGATGTGCAGACGGAATAATCTGAAGGTGTGTGCCTAGAGAAGAAGCACAGAAGATCTTATGGCATTGCCATGGGTCACAATATGGAGGCCATTTCGGAGGTGAGCGAACAGCCACCAAGGTCCTCCAATGTGGCTTCTACTAGCCTACCCTTTATAGAGATTCTCGAGAGTTTGTACGTAACTATGACAGTTGCCAGAGAGCTGGTAATCTGCCTCATGGTTACGCCATGCCTCAACAAGGAATTTTGGAGATTGAGTTGTTTGATGTATGGGGTATTGACTTCATGGGGCCTTTTCCACCATCATACTCAAACACTTATATTCTAGTTGCAGTGGACTATGTATCCAAATGGGTAGAGGCCATTGCCACACCCACTAATGATACTAAGACAGTGCTGAAGTTCCTTCAAAAACATATCTTTAGCAGGTTTGGTGTCCCTAGAGTACTAATCAGTGATGGGAGCACCCACTTCTGCAACAAACAGCTTTACTCTGCCATGGTCCGGTATGAAATTAGCCACAAGGTGGCAACTCCATATCATCCACAGACAAATGGGCAAGCTGAAGTCTCTAACAGAGAATTAAAAAGAATCCTGGAACGGACTGTAAGTACCCGTAGAATGGATTGGGCAAGAAGCTTGGATGATGCTCTATGGGCTTACAGAACAGCATTCAAGACTCCTATAGGGACCTCTCCATACCAGCTTGTGTATGGTAAGGCCTGTCATCTACCCGTGGAACTGGAGCACAAAGCCTACTGGACAACCAGATTCCTGAACTTTGATGCCAAATTAGCTGGAGAAAAAAGATTGCTCCAGCTGAATGAGCTAGAGGAATTCAGACTCACTGCTTTTGAAAATGCCAAGCTTTACAAAGAGAAAGCAAAAAGGTGGCATGACAGAAAGCTGTCATCTAGAGTCTTTGAACCATGACAGAAGGTTCTGCTGTTTAACTCTAGGCTCAGGCTATTCCCCGGAAAACTGAAATTCGAGTGGAGGGGACCATATGTGATTACAAGTGTGTCACCTTATGGCTATGTGGAGCTTCAAGATATTGATTCTAATAAGAAGTTCATTGTTAATGGACAGAGAATCAAGCATTATCTTGAAGGCAATGTTGAGCAAGAATGCTCAAGGCTGAGGCTAGATTAAAAAGCTCAGCAAGGTCCAGCTAAAGACAATAAAGAAGCGCTTGCTGGGAGGCAACCCAGCCATTAGCAAAACTCTTTCTGTTATTTTATTTTATTCTATTCTTCATTTTATTTATTTTTAAAGTATATAAGTTCAATATTAATAATGTAAAGAATCAATTGCATAAGTTCACAGGGTCACAGAAGGATTCAGAGCACAAAACAAGAAAAAGGAGCTCACTAGCAAGAAAACACCAGTAAGAGGGACAATTGGGCGTTAAACACCCAAAGGAGCATCTACTGGGCGTTTAACGTCAGTAGAGATAGCCATCTGGGCATTAAATGCCAGAAAGAAGCAGCTTCTGGGCGTTTAACGCCAGATTTACAGCATCCTGGACGTTCAAAAAAACGCCCAGTGACAAAGGAGTTTCTGGCGTTTAACGCCAGCTAGAAGCAACAGCTGAGCGTTAAACGCCCAGACCAAGCACCAGTTGGGCGTTAAACGCCCAAAACATGCAGCAGTTGGGCGTTTAACACCAGGATTGTGGGGAGTAGGTAATTTCGTTTTCAATTCAAATTTTTTCCATTTTTCATGTTTCAATTCATGATTTCTTGCATAAACATGTTACAAATCCTAATTTTTCAAATCCTTTTTCAAAAGATATCAAATGTATCTTAATTCTAAACATAAACTTTTTTTTAATCCTCTTCAACTTCTTTTCAAATCTTTTTCAAAACAAATCTATCTCTTTTCCTTCTAAAATCTTTTCAACTCATCAATATCTTCTTCAAATCTTCACAATATCTTTTTCAAAACAAAGCTATCTTTTTCAATTATCTTTCATATTATTCATATATTTTAAATTTTAAAGTGCATCCTTTTCTTATCATACTTATCTTTTACAAATCATATCTTTTATCATATATTCTTCAAAATTTTCGAAAACCCACCCCCTTTCCCTTTAAATCCTAGTTCGGCCTCCCCCCCACCTTCACAATTCGGACTTGGCTCTCCTCATATCCCACTTCTTTCCTTTCTTTTGCTTGAGGACAAGTAAACCTCTAAGTTTGGTGTGTCTATCCGTGATCACTAAGCCAATAACCACTAAGATCATGGCTCCTAAGGGAAAACAAACCAACTCAAGAGGCAAGAAAGAGAATATTCCAAAACCACTTTGGAATCAAGGAAAGTTCTTAACCAAAGAATATTCAGACCATTACTACAAAATAATGGGTCTAAGGTCAGTGATCCCGGAAGTTAAATTCGATCTGAAAGAAGACGAATATCCAGAGATCCAAGAACAAATTCGAAACAGGAGCTGGGAAGTCCTAGCTAATCCTGAAACAAAGGTGGGAAGAAACATGGTTCAGGAATTCTACGCAAATCTGTGGCAGACGGACAGACAGAGAATAGCTGGAACCGCATTCTATGACTATAGAACTCTGGTCAGAGGGAAGATTGTTCACACCCACCCTGAAAAAATAAGGGAGATCTTCAAGCTGCCTCAACTGCAAGATGACCCAGACTCCTTTAATAGGAGAATGATGAGATCAAACCTGAGCTTGGACAAAATCCTAGAGGACATATGCCTCCCTGAAGCCAAATGGACAACCAACACAAAGGGTGCCCCAAACCAACTCAAAAGAGGAGATCTCAAACCAGTCGCCAGAGGCTGGCTGAACTTCATTGGGCGCTCTATACTGTCCACTAGCAACCGCTCTGAGGTCACCATCAGAAGAGCAGTGATGATTCATTGCATTATGCTGGAAAAAGAAGTGGAAGTTCATCAGCTGATTGCTTGTGAGCTCTACAAAATTGCAAACAAGAACTCTAAAGATGCCAGATTGGCTTATCCAAGCTTGGTCTCTCTGTTATGTAAAGATGCTGGGGTAAAAATGGGAGTAGATGAGTATATCTCAGTTGAGCAACCAATCACCAAAAAGTCTATAGAAGGGCAACAAGTGCAGGACGACCCCATCAAGAGGAGAGCATGGGAGTTCCTCCCGGAAATCCCTCAAATTGAATACTGGGAGCGCCTAGAAGCATCAGTCACCAAGTTGCAAAAAGCTGTGGATCAACTGAAAGAAGAACAGCAAAATCAAAATAGCATGCTCTGCAATCTGCTTAAAGAACAAGAAGAGCAAGGGCGTGAACTGAAGGAACTGAAGCGCCAGAAGCTATCTTTTGAAGGGCCAAGCACTCCACAGACTAAAGAGGCATCCACCTCCCAAATTCAAGGTTGTTGAGTTCTAATCTTAGCCTTAACTCTGTGATAATTATTTTTATTAGAAATTTACCTTAGAAGTCATATATGAGTAGTAGTAATTAGTATCTCTATTTTAATTTTATCTCCAATTAAGTTATAATTTATTTTTCTCATCATCATCAAACGTGAATAAAATAGCAGATTTTTAGAATAAGGAGGCAATATTTTTTTCGAGTTTTTAATAAGGAAAATTCTAATTAATTATATGTGGTGGCAATGCTTTTTGTCTTCTGAATGAATGCATGAACAGTGCATGTTTTTGATATTGAATTTTATGAATGTTAAAATTGTTGGCTCCTGAAAGAATGACGAGCAAGAGAAATGTTATTGATGATCTGAGAAATCATGAAATTGGTTCTTGAAGCAAGAAAAAGCAGCAAAAAAAAAAGAAAAAAAAGAAAAAAAAGAGAGAAAGAGCAGTAGAAAAAGTCAATAACCCTTAAAACCAAAAGGCAAGGGTAAAAAAGGATCCAAGGCTTTGAGCATCAATGGATAGGAGGGCCTAAAGGAATAAAATTCTGGCCTAAGCAGCTAAACCAAGCTGTCCCTAACCATGTGCTTGTGGCGTGAAGGTGTCAAGTGAAAACTTGAGACTGAGCGGTTAGAGTCAAGATCCAAAGCAAGAACAGAGTGTGCTTAAGAACCCTGGACACCTCTAATTGGGGACTTTAGCAAAGCTGAGTCACAATCTGAAAAGGTTCACCCAACTATGTGTCTGTGGTATTTATGTATCCGGTGGTAATACTGGAAAACAAAGTGCTTAGGGCCACGGCCAAGACTCATAAAGTAGCTGTGTTCAAGAATCAACATACTAAACTAGGAGAATTAATAATACTATCTGAATTCTGAGTTCCTATGGATGCCAATCATTCTGAATTTCAAAGGATAAAGTGAGATGCCAAAACTGTTCGGAAGCAAAAAGCTACTAGTCCCGCTCATCTAATTAGAATCTGAGCTTCACTTAAAACTCTGAGATATTATTGCTTCTTGATTTCTTTCTACCCTATTTTATTTTTCTAGTTGCTTGGGGACAAGCAACAGTTTAAGTTTGGTGTTGTGATGAGCGAATATTTTATACGCTTTTTGAGGGTAATATCATGTAGTTTTTAGTATGCTTTAGTTAGTTTTTAGTATATTTTTATTAGTTTCTAGGAAAAATTCATATTTCTGGACTTTACTATGAGTTTGTGTGTTTTTCTATAATTTCAGGTATTTTCTGGGTGAAATTGAGGGAGCTGAGCAAAAATCTGATTCAGGCTGAAAAAGGACTGCTGATATTGTTGGATTCTGACCTCCCTACACTCAGAATGGATTTTTTGGAGCTACAGGAGTCCAAATGGTGCGCTCTCAATTGAGTTTGAAAGTCAACATCCAGGGCTTTCCATCAATATATAATACTCCATAATTTGCTCAAGGATAAACGACGTAAACTGGCGTTCAACGCCAGTTCCATGTTGCATTCTGGCGTTAAACGCCAGAAACAGGTTACAAGTTGGAGTTAAACACCCAAAACAGGTTACAACCTGGCGTTTAACTCCAGGTTCCATGTTGCATTCTTAGTTTACTCATTTTCTGTAAACCTAGGTTACTAGTTTAGTATTTAAACAACTCTTAGAGATTTATTTTGTACCTCATGACATTTTTAGATCTGAACTTTGTATTCTTTGACGGCATGAGTCTCTAAACTCCATTGTTGGGGGTGAGGAGCTCTGCTGTGTCCCGATGAATTAATGCAATTATTTCTGTTTTCTATTCAAACACGCTTGTTTCTATCTAAGATGTTCATTCGTACTTCAATATGATGGATGTGATGATCCGTGACATTCATCACCATTCTCAACCTATAAACGTGTGCCTGACAACCACCTCCGTTCTACCTTCGATTGAATGAGTATCTCTTGGATTTCTTAATCAGAATCTTCGTGGTATAAGCTAGAATCTATTGGCAGCATTCTTGAGAATCCGGAAAGTCTAAACCTTGTCTGTGGTATTCCGAGTAGGATTCAGGGATTGAATGACTGTGACGAGCTTCAAACTCACAAGGGTTGGGCGTAGTGACAGACGCAAAAAGATCAATGGATCCTATTCCAGCATGAGTGAGAACCGACAGATGATTAGCCGTGCGGTGACAGCGCACCTGGACCATTTTCACTGAGAGGACGGATGGTAGCCATTGACAATGGTGATCCACCAACATACAGCTTGCCATAGGAGGAAACTTGCGTGCGTGAAGAAGATGACAGTAGGAAAGCAGAGATTCAGAAGATAAAGCATCTCCAAAACTCCAACATATTCTCCATTACTGCATAATAAGTATTTAATCCATGCTCTTTTATTTTTCGCAATCCAAACTAATAATTATAATTGATTTCCTGACTAAGAATTACAAAATAACCATAGCTTGTTTCAAGCCGACAATCTCCGTGGGATCGACCCTTACTCACGTAAGGTATTATTTGGACGACCCAGTGCACTTGCTGGTTAGTGGAACGAGTTGTGAAAAGTGTGATTCACAATTCGTGCACCAATCGTCCTAGGAGATCCTTCTTCTAACTCCACGGGAATCATTGCCTCCATTCCGTAAGCAAGTTAGAATGGTGATTCTCCAGTGGTTGAATGTTGTGTTGTCCGATATTCCCATAGGACTTGTGGGAGCTCTTCTGCCCAAGCTCCCTTAGCATCCTGTAATCTCCGTTTTAACCCGGCCAGTATGACTTTCTTGGCGGCTTCCATCTGTCCATTGGCTTGTGGGTGCTCTACAAAGGTGAACTGGTGCTTGATTTTTAAATCAGCTACCAGATTTCTAAAGCCTGTGTCGGTGAATTGAGTACCATTATCTGTGGTAATGGAGCATGGGACCCCAAACCTTGCGACAATATTTCTGTGTAGAAATTTCCGACTTCTTTATGCCTACAATGAGAAACTTGACTTGTCCGGACCCCTAGGGGAAGGGTCTAAGGAGGTCGTGCCTCCACTTTGCGAATGGCCAGGGTGAAGAAACGCAGATGAGCTCCTCAAGTGGAGCTATGTGGAAGTTGGCGTGCTTCTGGCATGGTGGGCATGTTTTGACAAACTCTGTTGCTTCCCTTTGCAAGGTCGGCCAGTAAAACCCAACTCGGAGTACCTTTTTGGCAAGGGCTCGTGCCCCAAGGTGATTGCCGCACATGCCACTGTGGACTTCTTCAAGGACTTCCCTTGTAGCGGAGGTCGGGATGCATTTTAGGAGAGGTGTAGAGATTCCTCTCTTATATAGGACGTCTTGTATTATGGTGTAGTACTGTGCTTCTCGTACTAGCCTTTTTGCCTCCTTTTTGTCTGCGGGAAGTGTTTCTGACTCGAGGTAGTTGATTGTGGGAGTCATCCATCCTTGATCATGTCCTGATATGGCTAGGATCTTTTCTTCCTCCAAGGTTGATGGACTTCGGAGTGTTTCTTGGATGAGACTTCTATTGTTGCCTCCTGGTTTGGTGCTGGCTAGTTTTAAGAGTGCATCAGCTCGGGCATTCTGTTCTCGGGGTATATGTCGAACCTCATATCCCTTAAATTGTTCGAGCTGTTCTTTGGTGTTGACAAGGTATTTTTTCATAGTGGGATCCTTAGCTTGATAGGTCCCTTCTATTTGTGAAGTGACTACTTGGGAGTTGCTAAAGATGGTAAGCCTTTGAGCTCCCACTTCCCTAGCCAGCCTCAACCCAGCCAGTAGTGCTTCATATTCAGCTTGATTATTTGAGGCATGAAACTCGAACTTTAAGGAGAGTGATAAACCACTATTTTATGGTTTATCTTGTGCTCAATTGAGTGATTTTTATCAACTCTTTACCCACTTATTCATACTATTTGCATGGTTTTATATTTGCCTTCCTAATTATGTGCTTTGATTGAAAACATGCTTCTTTGGCCTTAAGTTTCCTATGTTTAATCCTCTCTTATTACCATTAGATGTCTTGATATGTGTGTTAAGTGATTTCAGAGATTACAGGGTAGGAATGGCTCAGAGGATGGAAAGGAAGCATGCAAAAGTGGAAGGAATACAAGAAGTTGGAGAAATTGCTAAGCTGTCCAGCCTGACCTCTTCGCACTCAAACGGCTATAAATTTAGCTACAGAGGTCCAAATGACGCAGTTCTAGTTGCGTTGGAAAGCTAACATCCGGGGCTTCGATTTAATATATAATTTGCCATAGCTTCCCCAAAGTTAGGCAACACGAATGCGTGAATGACGCGCCCGCGTCGCATCTGCGAACTTCAATCCGCGCGGACGCGTGGACGACGCCTCCGCGTCACTTTCCCGCGACCTGAACGTAACAGAAATTGCAGGGGGGCAATTTCTGGGCTATTTTTGACCCAGTTTTCAGCCTAGAACACACAGATTAGAGGCTATAAAGTGGGGGAATGCATCCATTCATAATCAGGCTCTCATAATTCACTTTTCATAATTTAGATGTAGTTTTTAGAGAGAGGTTCTCTCCTCTCTCTTAGGATTTAGTTTTAGGATTTAGGATTATTTCTTCTTCATCACAGGTTCAAAGTTCCTTTTATTTATTTTCCCAATTCAATTTATGAACTTTTCCATATTACATTTGATTTTCTTTTATTAATGCAATTGAGATACTTCAGATTTATCACTTCTTCTATTGTTTATTATTAATTGATGTTCTAAGTTAGATCCTAACTTGATTTTGGAGTTGATTGATATCTGGAGACCCTTGAGTTGAATTACTCAAGAGTTAAATTGTAATTGGGTTTATTGTTGGCTGGCTCTCTAGTCACTAACGCTAATCCTTCCCGAGGGAGAAGATTAGAACTTGTGAATAGAAGTAGACTTCCAACTTACTTGACTTTCTTTTACTTTACTTGGTAAAGGATAACTAAGTAGAAGTAACCATGAATTATCAATTGATCTTGAGAAAAATCCAACAAGGATAGAACTTCCGATTGATCTCTCCTAATCAAGGTATTTTATTTAATTACATAAAATCTCTTATTTATTTTTATTGCTTTAATTTATAATTATACCTGTGCCCATTGCCCAAACTCCAAAATCCCAATTTACAAGACTCAAAACCAATAATAAGAACACCTCTCTGCAATTCCTTGAGAAGACGACCCGATGTTTAAATACTTCGGTTATCAATTTTAAAGGGGTTTATTACTTGTGACAACCAAAACGTTTGTAAGAAAGGTTGATTGCTTGGTTTAGTAACTATACTCGCAACGAGAATTTACTATAACTTCTAAACCATCGATCTTCAGTTCTTCAAAATGGCGCCGTTGCCGGGAAATTGCAAACGTGTGCCTTACTATTGGTTATTGTAAATATTTACTTTTTGCTTGTTTATTTGTTTTTATTTTTGCTTTTTCATAAATTAAGAGGTTATTGATTTTTATTTAGTTATTAAAAAAAATTTCAAAAACTTGTTCTTCGTGTTCATCTTGACCTTCAAGTTGTTCTTAGTTGTTTTCTACGTTTTGATCTAAAAATTTTAAGTTTGGTGTCATTTTATTGTTTTTCTCTTTCCTCATTAAATTCAAAAATTCAAAATTTAAAACTCAAATTTAAAATTTAAAATTTCAAAATTTAAATTTCAAAATTCAAATCTTTTTCAAAAATCATATATTTTTCAAAAATCTTATCTTATCTTATTTCAAAAATCAAATTTCAAAATTCAATTTTCAAAAATTTAAAATTCAAAATTTCAAATTTCAAATTTCAAAAATTTAATTTTCAAATTCAAACTTTAAATTTCAATAACTTTTTAATTTAAATTTGTTTTTATTTTCGTTTTTAATTTTTAATTACTATTATGAGTTCTCACCCCTCTCGCTTTGAGTTTGGTTCTAAATCTGTTGAAAGGAGTGAAAGTTATAACAGGAATATGCATCAAGGTCTAAGCAATCAAAGATGGATGGAGCCAAGAGGATCTGATCAACCCTTTAGGCAACAACACCCTCCAAGATATCATGGGCAAGGACCACTCAACAATGCATACCAAGCTGATAGATATGGTGGACTCTAGTGCACGAAATTGTGATCTCCAGGCTCGAACAAATCCTAGTAATGGCTCCAAAGCTTGGTGCTCTGATCTTAATTCATAATTGTCACAACTTCGATACAACTAACCAGCAAGTGCACTGGGTCGTCCAAGTAATACCTTACGTGAGTAAGGGTCGAATCCCACGGAGATTGTTGGTATGAAGCAAGCTATGGTCACCTTGTAAATCTCAGTCAGGCAGATATAAAGTGATAATGGTGTTTTCGAATATTATATAATAAAATAGGGATAGAGATACTTATGTAAATCATTGGTAGGAATTTCAGATAAGCGAATGGAGATGCTTTTCGTTCCTCTGAACCTCTGCTTTCCTGCTATCTTCATCCAATCAGTCTCACTCCTTTCCATTGCTGGCTTTATGCAAGGGCATCACCGTTGTCAGTGGCTACATCCCCTCCTCTCAGTGAATAATATGCTCACGCACCCTGTCACGGCACGGCTATTCATCTGTCGGTTCTCGATCATGCTGGAATAGGATTCACCCTCCTTTTGCGTCTGTCACTAACGCCCAACAATCGCGAGTTTGAAGCTCGTCACAGTCATTCAATCATTGAATCCTACTCAGAATACCACAGACAAGGTTTAGACCTTCCGGATTCTCTTGAATGCCGCCATCATTCTAGCTTACGCCACGAAGATTCTGGTTAGGAGATCTAAGAGATATTCATTCTAGCTTAATTCATGTAGAACAGAAGTGTTTGTCAGGCACGCGTTCATAGGGGAGAAGGATGATGAGCGTCACACATAATCATCACCTTCATCACGTTCTTGGGTGCGAATGGATATCTTAGAAGCAAAATAAGAAGAATTGAATAGAAAACAGTAGTACTTTGCATTAATCTTTGAGGAACAGCAGAGCTCCACACCTTAATCTATGGAGTGTAGAAACTCTACCGTTAAAAATACATAAGTGAAAGGTCCAGGTATGGCCGAGAGGCCAGCCTCTCTGATCTAAGAACCAGGCGTCCAAAGATGATCCTAAGATCCTAAGATGATCAAAAGATACCTAATACAATAGTAAGAGGTCCTATTTATAATAAACTAGTCACTAGGGTTTACATGAGTAAGTAATTGATGCATAAATCCACTTCCGGGGCCCACTTGGTGTGTGTTTGGGCTGAGCTTAAGTGTAGCACGTGCAGAGGCCATTTGTGGAGTTGAACGCCAGTTTCTGTGCCAGTTTGGGCGTTCAGCTCTGGTTTTGGATCCTTTTCTGGCGCTGGACGCCAGATTTGGGCAGAAGGCTGGCGTTGAACGCCAGTTTACGTCGTCTATTCTTGGCCAAAGTATGGACTATTATATATTGCTGGAAATCCCTGGATGTCTACTTTCCAACGCAATTGGAAGCGTGCCATTTCGAGTTCTATAGCTCCAGAAAATCCACTTTGAGTGCAGGGAGGTCAGAATCCAACAGCATCAGCAGTCCTTTTTCAACCTCTGAATCTGATTTCTGCTCAAGTCCCTCAATTTCAGCCAGAAAATACCTGAAATCACAGAAAAACACACAAACTCATAGTAAAGTCCAGAAATGTGAATTTAACATAAAAACTAATGAAAACATCCCTAAAAGTAACTAGATCCTACTAAAAACAATGCCAAAAAGCGTATAAATTATCCGCTCATCACAACACCAAACTTAAATTGTTGCTTGTCCCCAAGCAACTTAAAATCAAATAGGATAAAAAGAAGAGAATATACTATAAATTCCAAACTATCAATGAAACAGAGCTTCAATCATATGAGCGGGACTTATAGCTTTTTGCCTCTTGAATAGTTTTGGCATCTCACTTTATCCATTGAGGTTCAGAATGATTGGCATCTATAGGAACTTCAGATTTCGAATAATGTTATTGACTCTCCTAGTTCAGTATGATGATTCTTGAACACAGCTTCTTCATGAGTCTTGGCCGTGGCCCTAAGCACTTTGTTTTCCAGTATTACCACCGGATACATAAATGCCACAGACACCTAATTGGGTGAACCTTTTCAGATTGTGACTCATCTTTGCTAAAGTCCCCAATTAGAGGTGTCCAGGGTTCTTAAGCACACTCTTTATTTTTGCTTTGGACCTTGACTTTAACCGCTCAGTCTCAAGTTTTCACTTGACACCTACACGCCACAAGCACATGGTTAGGGACAGCTTGGTTTAGCCGCTTAGACCAGGATTTTATTCCTTTAGGCCCTCCTATCCACTGATGCTCAAAGCCTTGGGATCCTTTTTATTTGCCCCTTGCCTTTTGGTTTTAAGGGTTATTGGCTTTTTCTGCTTGCTTTTTCTTTCTATTTTTTTTTTTCGCCTATTTTTTTTTCTCTTTTTTTTTCTGCAAGCTTTGTTCTTTGCTGCTTTTCTTGCTTCAAGAATCATTTTTATGATTTTTCAGATTATCAAATAACATGTCTCCTAGTCATCATTCTTAAACAACAACTTCAAAAGACATATGCACTGTTCAAGCATACATTCAGAAAACAAGAAGCATTGTCACCACATCAATATAATTAAGCTAAGTTCAAGGATAAATTCAAAACTCATGTACTTCTTGTTCTTTTGAATTAAAACAGTTTTTATTTAAGAGAGGTGATGGATTCATAGGACATTCATATCTTTAAGACATAGTTACTAACTACTAATGATCATGTAATGAAGACACAAATACAGATAAGCACATAACATAGAAAACGAAAAACAGAAGAAATAAGAACAAGGAATGAATCCACCTTAGTGAAGGTGGCGTTTCCTTCTTGAGGAACCAATGATGTCCTTGAGCTCTTCTATGTCTCTTCCTTGTCTTTGTTGCTCCTCCCTCATTGCTTTTTGATCTTCTCTTATTTCATGAAGCATGATGGAGTGCTCTTGATGTTCCACCCTTAGTTGTCCCATATTGGAACTCAATTCTCCTAGGGAGGTGTTGATTTGCTCCCAATAATTTTGTGGAGGAAAGTGCAATTGAGGCATCTCCGGGATCTCATGGAAATGAGCTTCTTGCGCCTCTTGAGCTCTATGATAGGGCTCTCTTGCTTGCTCCATCTTTTTCTTAGTGATGGGCTTGTCCTCTTTAATGAGGATATCTCCCTCTATGTCAATCCCAGCTGAATTGCATAGGTGGCAAATGAGGTGAGGGAAGGCTAACCTTGCCATAGTGGAGGACTTGTCAGCCACCTTGTAGAGTTCTTGAGGTATAATCTCATGAACTTCCACCTCTTCTCCAATCATGATGCTATGGATCATGATGGCCCGGTCTAGAGTAACTTCAGACCGGTTGCTAGTGGGAATGATTGAGCATTGAATAAACTCCAACCATCCTCTAGCTATAGGCTTGAGGTCCAATCTTCTTAGTTGAACCGGCTTGCCTTTGGAGTCAATCTTCCATTGAGCTCCTTCTACACATATGTCCATAAGGACTTGGTCCAACCTTTGATCAAAGTTGACTCTCCTTGTGTAGGGGCGTGCGTTCTCTTCCATGTATGGCAAGTTGAACGCCAACCTCACATTCTCCGGACTAAAATCTAAGTATTTCCCCCGAACCATTGTAACATAGTTCTTTGGATCTGGGTTCTTACTTTGATCATGGTTCTTGGTGATCCATGCATTGGCATAGAACTCTTGAACCATTAGGATGCCGACTTGTTGGATGGGATTTGTTAGAACTTCCCAACCTCTTCTTTGAATTTCATGTCGGATCTCCGGATACTCATTTCTTTTGAGTTTAAAAGGGACCTCAGGGATCACCTTCTTCTTGGCCACAACATCATAGAAGTGGTCTTGATGGGCTTTGGAGATGAACCTTTCCATCTCCCATGACTCGGATGTGGAAGCTTTTATCTTCCCTTTCCCTCTTCTAGAGGATTCTCCGGTCTTGGGTGCCATCAATGGTAATGGAAAAACAAAAAAGCTATGCTTTTACCACACCAAACTTAGAATATTGCTCGCCCTCGAGCAATAAACAAAAGAATAGAAAGAGAAGAAGAAGAAATATGGAGAGGGAGAGGGAGAAGTGGTTTCGGCCAAGAAGGGTATAGAGGGGTTGTGTTGTGTGAATTGGAAGAAGAATGGAGGGCTTTATATAGGGAAGGGAGGGGGGTTATTGGTTCGGCCATATGGGTGGGTTTGGGTGGGAAATTGGTTTTGAATTTTGAAGGTAGGTGGAGTTTATGAGGTAGGTTTATGGGGAAGAGGAGATGGATGTGAGTAGTGAAGGTTTAGTGGGGAAGAGAGATTGAGGTGATTGGTGAGGGGTTTTTAGGGAAGAGTGTTTGTGGGGTTGTGTGAAAGAGAGTGGTGAGAAGAAGTGAGTGGAGGTAGTGGGGATCCTGTGGGGTCCACAGATCCTGAGGTGTTCAAGGATTTACATCTCTGCACCCATTAGGCATGTAAAAATCCCTTTGTATCCAACTCTGGGCGTTCAGGGCCAGGTTGGTGGCCATTTTGGGCGTTCAACGCCCATTTGTGTGCCATTTCTGGTGTTGAACGCCAGAACCATGCCTGTTCTGGCGTTCAGCGCCCAGAAGCTGCCCATTTTGGGCGTTCAGCGCCAGAACCATGCTCTGTTCTGGCGCTGAACGCCAGACAGATGCTCCTCCAGGGTGTGATTTTTCTTCTGCTGTTTTTGATTCCGTTTTCAATTTTTATATTTATTTTGTGACTCCACATGATCATGAACCTAAGAAAACATGAAAAACAATAAAAATAAGAATTAGATAAACATTGGGTTGCCTCCCAACAAGCGCTTCTTTAATGTCAATAGCTTGACAGTGGGCTCTCATGGAGCCTCACAGATGTGCAGAGCTTTGTTGAGACTCTCCAACACCAAACTTAAAGTTTGGATATGGGAGTTCATCACCAAACTTAGAGTTTGGTTGTGGCCTCCCAACACCAAACTTAGAGTTTGACTGTGGGGGCTCTGGTTGGCTCTGCTTTGAGAGAAGCTTTTCATGCTTCCTCTCCATGGTTGCAGAGGGAGATCCTTGAGTTTTGAATACAAGGGAGTTCTCATTCCATTAAAGGACTATTTCACCTCTGTCAACATCAATCACAGCTCTTGCTGTGGCCAGGAAAGATCTTCCTAGGATGATGGATTCATCCTCTTCCTTTCCAGTATCCAGGACTATGAAATCAGTAGGTATGTAAAGGCCCTTAACCTTTACTAATACATCTTCTACTTGTCCATAAGCCTGTCTTCTTGAGCTGTCTGCCATCTCTAATGAGATTTTAGCAGCTTGCACCCCATAGATTCCCAGTTTCTCTATTACAGAGAGGGGCATGAGGTTTATTCCTGAACCAAGGTCACACAGAGCCTTAAAGATCATGGTGCCTATGGTACAGGGTATTATGAACTTTCCAGGATCCTGTCTCTTCTGAGGTAATATCAGTTGATCCAGATCACTTAGTTCATTGATGAACAAGGGAGGTTCAACTTCCCAAGCATCAATGCCAAATAATTTGGCATTCAGCTTCATGATTGCACCAAGAAACTTGGCAGTTTGCTCTTCAGTGACATCCTCATTCTCTTCAGAAGAGGAATACTCATCAGAGCTCATGAAGGGCATAAGGAGGTTCAATGGGATCTCTATGGTCTCTAGATGAGTCTCAGAGTCCTTTGGTTCCTCAGAGGGAAGCTCCTTATTGGTCACTGGACGTCCCAGGAGGTCTTCCTCCTTGGGATTCATGTCCTCTCCTCTCCTCAGAGGTTCGGCCATGGCACTTATGTCAATGGCCTTGCACTCTCCTTTTGAGTTCTCTTCTGTATTACTTGGGAGAGTACTAGGAGGGATTTCAGTGATCCTTTTTCTCAGCTGGCCCACTTGTGCTTCCAGATTTCTAATGGAAGATCTTGTTTCATTCATGAAACTTACAGTGGCCTTAGACAGATCAGAGACCAGATTTGCTAAATTAGAAGCATTTTATTCAGAGTTCTCTGTCTGTTGCTGAGTTGATGATGGAAAAGGCTTGCTATTGCTAAACCTGTTTCTTCCACCATTATTAAAGCCTTGTTGGGGCTTTTGATCCTTCCATGAGAAATTTGGATGATTTCTCCATGTTGAGTTATAGGTGTTTCCATAAGGTTCACCTAAGTAATTTACCTCTGCTATTGCAGGGTTCTCAGGATCATAAGCTTCTTCTTCAGAAGATGCCTCTTGAGTACTGTTGGATGCAGCTTGCATTCCATGCAGACTCTGAGAAATCATATTGACTTGCTGAGTCAATATTTTATTCTGAGCCAATATGGCATTCAGAGTATCAACTTCAAGAACTCCCTTCTTCATAGGCGTCCCATTACTCACAGGATTCCTTTCAGAAGTGTACATGAACTGGTTATTAGCAACCATGTCAATGAGTTCTTGAGCTTCTGCAGGCGTTTTCTTTAGGTGAATGGATCCACCTACAGAAGTGTCCAGTGACATCTTTGATAACTCAGACAGACCATCATAGAATATATCCAGGATGGTCCATTCTGAAAGCATGTCAGAAGGACACTTTTTGGTCAACTGTTTGTATCTTTCCCAAGCTTCATAGAGGGATTCACCTTCTTTCTGTCTGAAGGTTTGAACATCAGCTCTAAGCTTGCTCAGCTTTTGAGGAGGAAAGTACTTGGCTAAGAAAGCCGTGACCAGCTTATCCCAAGAGTTCAGGCTGTCTTTGGGTTAAGAATCCAACCATAATCTAGCTCTGTCTCTTACAGCAAAAGGGAAAAGCATGAGCCTGTAGACTTCAGGATCTACTCCATTAGTCTTAACAGTATCACATATCTGCAAGAATTCAGTTAAGAACTGAAAAGGATCTTCAGATGGAAGTCCATGAAACTTGCAGTTCTGCTGCATCAGAGAAACTAATTGAGGTTTCAGCTCAAATTTGTTTGCTCCAATGGAAGGAATGGAGATGCTTCTTCCATGTAAATTGGAATTAGGTGCAGTAAAGTCACCAAGCATCCTCCTTGCATTATTATTATTTTCGGCTGCCATCTCCTCTTCTTGTTTGAAAATTCCTAACAGGTGCTTACTGGTTAGTTGTAATTCAGAGTCCTTTCAGGTTCTGGATCTGCTTTAACAAGAATATTCTTGTCCTTGCTCCTGCTCATATGACAAAGAAGAAGGCACAGAAAAATAATAATAATAGAGATCCTTTTTTTTTCTCTTTTTTTTTGAATGAGGGAGAGATGTTAGTAGATGAATAAAAAAAAATAGAAGGAGATGAGAGAGAAGAGAATTTTCGAAAACAATTTTTGAAAAAGAGTTAGTGATTTTTGAAAATAGTTTTTGAAAAAGGTTAGTATTTTTTTTTCGAAATTTTTTTTTAAATAAAAAATAAAAATAATTAGTTAATTAAAAAAGAAATTTTTGAAAAAGAGGGAAGATATTTTCGAAAATTAGAGAGAGAGAGTTAGTTAGGTAGTTTTGAAAAAGTTAAGAAACAAACAAAAAGTTAGTTAGTTAGTTGAAACAAATTTTGAAAAGATAAGAAGTTAGGAGGTTAGAAAAGATATTTTGGAAAGATATTTTTGAAAAAGATAAGATAAGAAGATATTTTTGAAAAGATATGATTGGAATTAGTTTTTGAAAAAGATTTGATTTTTAAAATCACAATTAATGACTTGATTCATAAGAAATCACAAGATATGATTCTAGAACTCAAAGTTTGAATCTTTCTTAACAAGCAAGTAACAAACTTCAACTTTTTGAACCAAAACATTAATTGATTATGTTATTTTCGAAAATTATGATATAAAATAAGAAAAAGATTTTTGAAAATTATTTTTGGAATTTTCGAAAATAACCAAGAATTTTGAAAAAGATTTGATTTTTGAAAAAGATTTTGAAAAAGATAAGATTTTCAAATTGAAAATTTGATTTGACTCATAAGAAACAATTTGATTTTAAAAATTTTTGAAAAGGTCAACTCAATTTTTCGAATTTGATGAGAGAAAAAGGGAAAGATATTTTTTTGATTTTTGAATTTTTATGAAAAACATGAAAATTATGCAATGCATGAAATTTTTAGATCAAAACAATGAATGCATGCAAGAATGATATGAATGTCAAGATGAACACCAAGAACACTATGAAGAACATGATGAACATCAAGAACATATTTTTGAAAAATTTTAATGCAGAGAAAACATGCAAGACACCAAACTTAGAATTCTTTAATGCTTAGACACTAAGAATTCAAGAGTGCATATGAAAAACAAGAAAAGACACAAAACAAAAAATCATCAAGATCAAACAAGAAGACTTACAAGAACAACTTGAAGATCATGAAGAACACTATGAATGCATGAAATTTTCGAAAAATGCAAGATGCACATGCAATTGACACCAAACTTATAACATGACTCAAGACTCAAACAAGAAACAGAAAATATTTTTGATTTTTATGATTTTCTAATTTTTTTGGATTTTTATCTTATATTTTTTCGAAAATTAAAAGGAAAAATAAGGATTCCAAAATTTTTAATATGAATTCCAGGAATCTTGCATTCTTAGTCTAAAGCTTCAGTCCAGGAATTAGACATGGCTCACTAGCCAGCCAAGCTTTCAATGAAAGCTTCAGTCCAAAACACTAGACATGGCCAATGGCCAGCCAAGCTTCAGCATGTAATTCAGACATGACACGCCTGACATACCCTACAGTCGTGTAAGAGCTGATGGTTGGAAGCCTCAGTCCAAAAGAATTTAGACATGGCTTTACAGCCAGCTAGGCTTCACATGCTTCATGAAACACTAGAATTCATTCTTAAAAATTTTGAAGCCATAGAATAATTTATTTTTGAAAACATTTTTTTTTTCGAAAACAGATGAGAAAATTTTGAAAATATTTTTGAAAATTTTTTTTTTTTTTGAAAAGAAAACGAAAAGAAAGTTACCTAATCTGAGCAACAAGATGAACCGTTAGTTGTCCAAACTCGAACAATCCCCGGCAACGGCGCCAAAAACTTGGTGCACGAAATTGTGATCTCCAGGCTCGAACAAATCCTAGTAATGGCTCCAAAGCTTGGTGCTCTGATCTTAATTCATAATTATCACAACTTCGATACAACTAACCAGCAAGTGCATTGGGTCGTCCAAGTAATACCTTACGTGAGTAAGGGTCGAATCCCACGGAGATTGTTGGTATGAAGCAAGCTATAGTCACCTTGTAAATCTCAGTCAGGCAGATATAAAGTGATAATGGTGTTTTCGAATATTATATAATAAAATAGGGATAGAGATACTTATGTAAATCATTGGTAGGAATTTCAGATAAGCGAATGGAGATGCTTTTCGTTCCTCTGAACCTCTGCTTTCCTGCTATCTTCATCCAATCAGTCTCACTCCTTTCCATGGCTGGCTTTATGCAAGGGCATCACCGTTGTCAGTGGCTACATCCCCTCCTCTCAGTGAATAATATGCTCACACACCCTGTCACGGCACGGCTATTCATCTGTCAGTTCTCGATCATGCTGGAATAGGATTCACCCTCCTTTTGCGTCTGTCACTAACGCCCAACAATCGCGAGTTTGAAGCTCGTCACAGTCATTCAATCATTGAATCCTACTCAGAATACCACAGACAAGGTTTAGACCTTCCGGATTCTCTTGAATGCCGCCATCATTCTAGCTTACGCCACGAAGATTCTGGTTAGGAGATCTAAGAGATATTCATTCTAGCTTAATTCATGTAGAACAGAAGTGTTTGTCAGGCACGCGTTCATAGGGGAGAAGGATGATGAGCGTCACACATAATCATCACCTTCATCACGTTCTTGGGTGCGAATGGATATCTTAGAAGCAAAATAAGAAGAATTGAATAGAAAACAGTAGTACTTTGCATTAATCTTTGAGGAACAGCAGAGCTCCACACCTTAATCTATGGAGTGTAGAAACTCTACCGTTAAAAATACATAAGTGAAAGGTCCAGGCATGGCCGAGAGGCTAGCCCCTCTGATCTAAGAACCAGGCGTCCAAAGATGATCCTAAGATCCTAAGATGATCAAAAGATACCTAATACAATAGTAAGAGGTCCTATTTATAATAAACTAGTCACTAGGGTTTACATGAGTAAGTAATTGATGCATAAATCCACTTCCGGGGCCCACTTGGTGTGTGTTTGGGCTGAGCTTAAGTGTAGCACGTGCAGAAGCCATTTGTGGAGTTGAACGCCAGTTTCTGTGCCAGTTTGGGCGTTCAGCTCTGGTTTTGGATCCTTTTCTGGCGCTGGACGCCAGATTTGGGCAGAAGGCTGGCGTTGAACGCCAGTTTACGTCGTTTATTCTTGGCCAAAGTATGGACTATTATATATTTCTGGAAAGCCCTGGATGTCTACTTTCCAACGCAATTGGAAGCGCGCCATTTCGAGTTCTGTAGCTCCAGAAAATCCACTTTGAGTGCAGGAAGGTCAGAATCCAACAGTATCAGCAGTCCTTTTTCAACCTCTGAATCTGATTTCTGCTCAAGTCCCTCAATTTCAGCCAGAAAATACCTGAAATCACAGAAAAACACACAAACTCATAGTAAAGTCCAGAAATGTGAATTTAACATAAAAACTAATGAAAACATCCCTAAAAGTAACTAAATCCTACTAAAAACATACTAAAAACAATGCCAAAAAGCGTATAAATTATCCGCTCATCAGACTCCCTTGTATTTACCAACAAGTCCCACCCTGTGCTTATAGATCATCCTCTCAACGTAGCTTTGAACCACCAAACTCACAAGCCCCTTTACACCATTTACCTCCATATGACCCTAACCCACATCCACCATACCAACCACCCTATGAACCAATTGAGCCATACATAGATCCACCCCAACCTCCATTGGATAACAATACACTCATCTCTAATATCATTGGTCTCATCTCTACACTCCAAAATCTTATATCCCGTATGAACCAACCCTCTACCTCAAATATTCAACCCTCAAGCTCTAATGCACTTCTTTTTCAACCACATAATGATCTTTTCATCCCATCACTACCCTCCATGGAAGAGCACCCACATCCATCAATCCAAGAGCAAGATGATCCCAATTATGCTATTGATATGGAACAGGAAAGAAGAAATCATCTTCGCGAATCCATACTTCATCAAGAGCGAGAGGAGGCCCTACGGGTAAAGGTAGGAGAGACCCTTGAAGATGAAAGAGTAGTTGAAAGGAGTTGTCATGGAAAGAAAATCATCGAGGATGAGTACGATTTTATACTTAAACAACTGGACAAAGCAGCAATTATTACAAAGGAAGAAGTGGTTGCAGACTTAAGAGATGTTGTATCTCCATTGGAAAGTCCAGTTATAGAACCTCCTTCCAAGGCGATTGAAATTAATGCTGAGGAGGGTGTACAACCTCCAAGGCATATCATAGTTGAAGACTTGGAAGAGATTGATCAAGAGATGGAGATTCAAGAAAAAGAGGCACAACCTCCCATGCCCTTGGTGAGCAATAAAAAAGAGATTGACTTGGAAGAAAGCCACCAAGAGGAAGAGGTTGAAATTGAAGAAGCTTGCAAAGAGGTGGAAGTTGTCAAGAAAGAACATAAGGGAGAGGAGCTTGATATCACTTTGCCAAAGCTACTGGAGACCTCTCCACCTAAGTTGCTATCATCCTTCACAACATTCAAGTGGGTAAAATTCATATCCCTTAGCTTTCTAATTCCACTTGAATATGGGCTACTGGAGACGGATGGTCAACTTAGAGCTCTTTGTGGCATTAAGAGTAAGAGGAAGATAGTTAGTGGTTGGTGTTGTCAAGAAAAGTTCAACATGGTTGTGTGCTCAAAGTTTAAATGCAAGGTGTTCCGACGGTTACCTGAATTTGTAGGTCGATCTCGGTCGAGATCTTCTGTGCTGGTCGGAACCGAGGTGTCCAGTTGGTGAATGGCGACCGGAGCTGGTGCGTCCGACTAGTTGGATTGGTTGTGCTAACCAGCTCCGGTCGCCATTCACCAACCGGACACCTCGGTTCCGACCAGCACAGAAGATCTCGACCGAGATCGACCTACAAATTCAGGTAATCCTCGGAACATTGGCACCGTTGCCGGGGACCTGGAAGTCATCCCATCACCATGGCGGACAACCATGACAACGATCACGATTCAGGTCTGGAGGATCAAACACCACACAAAAACGCGAACGTCACGCTACAAGACACTCCGGAGACCAACCAAGACAAAGACTCACCAAATTCAGGGGCCATAGAAGCACTCCAAGACCGCCTAAAACAACTGGAAAAAGAAAGCCACCAACAACAGGAAATCGGAAGAGATCTACAAAGAGAGATGCGGCGACGTCGGGAGTTGGAAGAAAAACTGCAGCAATTGGAAGCCGATCTCAAATCAAAAGCCCCTCGCGCTAATCTCGAGGAGAATTCACACAAAGAGCAAGACCCCTTCACTAGGAAAATCATGAAAACCAAAATTCCAAAAGACTTCAAACTCCCAGATATGGCTCTATATGACGGCACCACAGATCCCAACCACCATCTCAGTAACTTCAGAAGCAGAATGTACCTCACTGATGCCCCAGATGCTGTTCGCTGTAAAGCCTTCCCAACGACTCTCACAAAGACAGCTATTCGGTGGTTCGACAACTTACCCCCAAAATCCATCTCAAGTTTCGACGACTTAGCTAAGAAATTCCTAGCCAGATTTTCCATTCAAAAGGATAAAGCTAAGCACGCCCCCAGTTTATTAGGAGTCAAACAAGGAGATCGGGAGAGCCTTCGCAACTACATGGAAAGATTCAACAAAACATGCATGGACATACAAAGTTTACCCACAGAGGCCGCAATCATGGGACTCATCAACGGCCTACGAGAGGGACCTTTCAGCCAATCTATATCAAAAAAGTACCCGACTACCCTCGACAAAGTACAGGAGCGAGCAGAAAAATACATCAATATAGAAGAAAACGCTCGGTTAGGAGAATCCTCAAAATCGGGAGCTTCCTACCGTGACAGATACAAGAAACCCAAAAGAAAAGACGACAGACAAGGGGAGAAAATTAAGAAGTACCATAACTATACTCCTCTTAGGGCATCCTTGGTCGAAATATACAAAGAAGTCTGCCATACGGAAAAAATTCCCCCAGCACGGCCACTCAAAGGCAAGAAGGGAGGAGGAAACCGAAAGGAGTATTGTGAATATCATCGGGTCCGGGGACACTCCACTAACGAATGCTTCGACTTGAAAAATATCATAGAAAAATTGGTGAGGGAAGGAAAACTAGATCGATTCCTGGCCACCCGAGATGACGAGCAAAGAAAGAGACGAAGGGATGATGACATTGAACGAGCGGAACGATCACCTCGGACCCCAGAAAGACATGTCCACATGATACATGGCGGCTTTGCAGCAGGAGGGATATCCAAATCCTCTCATAAGAGATACCTCAAAGAAGTATACCATGTCGAAGGAAAGGAAGGAACACTCAACATCCCAACGATAACATTCACTAAAGAGGACGCAACCGGCATCATTACAGGACACGACAATCCCATGGTTATCACTATCATATTGGCAAACGCCAACCTACATCGGACGCTAATAGATCAAGGGAGTTCTGCCGCCATCTTATTCAAAACAGCCTTTGATAAACTCGGCTTAGAAGAAAAAGAACTTAAAGCATATCCAAACAGTTTGTTCGGGCTAGGAGACACTCCGGTTCGACCACTAGGATACATACCACTGCATACAACCTTTGGAAAGGGAGATCAATCCAGGACCTCAAAATAGACTACATTGTAGTCAACGTAAGCTCAGCCTACAACGCTCTCATAGGCCGGACCACGCTCAACCAACTCGGTGCAATAGTCTCGACCCCACACCTATGCATGAAATTCCCAACTCCAAAAGGGATAGCCAGATAAAAGCAGACCAGAGGATGGCGCGTCGCTGTTACAATGAGAGCCTCAACCTCAGGGGCAAAGGAGAAGAGTTCCACACAATCGAGCTGGGCGGAGTTCAACGACGAGAGGAGTTTCGTCCCCAACCAGAGGGCGAGATAGAAAAAATTCAGATCGGGGACACCTCAGAAAAAACAACTAATATCAGCACAATCCTCAAAGAAAATTTAAAAGAACTGCTAATACAATTCTTGTGAGATAATAACGACCTTTTTGCATGGAAAGCCGCAGACATGCCAGGCATAGACCCTAAACTAATGTGTCACAAGTTGGCAGTTTATCCAGGATCTCGACCGGTCCAGCAGAGACGAAGAAAACTCGGGCCAGAGCGATCCCAAGCTGTGGAAGAGCAAGTGCAGGCACTGCTGGAAGCCGGATTTATAAGAGAAGTCAAATACCCACTATGGCTAGCCAACGTCGTTTTGGTGAAAAAATCAAATGGGAAGTGGCGAATGTGCACCGATTACACAGATCTCAACAAAGCTTGCCCAAAAGATCCATACCCACTCCCGAGTATTGACGCCCTGGTAGATGCTTCCTCTGGATATAAATATCTCTCATTTATGGATGCGTATTGAGGATACAACCAAATTCCCATGTACCCACCGGACCAGGAAAAGACCTCGTTTTTAACGCCAAAGGCGAACTACTGCTACATCGTAATGCCTTTCGGCCTTAAGAACGCAGGAGCCACTTATCAAAGATTGATGAATTAAGTCTTCTCGGATCAAATCGGGAAAATCATGGAAGTTTATGTGGATGACATGCTAATTAAAACAAAAAGTGAACAGACACTGTTGACCGACCTAGCCCAGGTGTTCGACACCATCAGGAAGCATGATATGCGACTCAATCCAGCAAAATGTACCTTTGCAGTAGAAGCAGGCAAATTCTTAGGCTTCATGCTCACACAAAAAGGAATTGAAGCAAATCCAGATGAATGCCAGGCCATACTCAACATGAAAAGCCCAACCTGCGTAAAAGAAGTACAGCAACTCAACGGGAGGTTGGCCGCCCTATCCCGATTCTTAGTAGGAGCCGCAATAAGATCTCTCCCCTTCTATGCTACTTTAAGAAAGGGAAAACAGTTCGAGTGGACGACAGAATGCGAACAAGCGTTCCAAGACTTTAAAAAGTTCTTAGGACAGCCACCTATCCTATCCCGACCTCAAGAAGGAGAACCACTCATACTATATCTTGCAGTAGGAGACAAGGCAGTAGCGTCAGCACTGGTCCGAGAAAGCGAAAACGGGCAACAACCCATCTATTTCATTAGCAAAGCACTGCAGGGATCCGAGCTGAACTATCAGAAAATAGAAATATTTGCTTACACTCTCGTTTTAACATCTGGGCGACTCCGCCCCTACTTCCAGGCCAACACCATTAAAGTTCGAACTAATCAGCCATTAAAGGGAATATTGCAGAAAACAGATTTAGCAGGCAGAATTCTACAATGGGCAGTCGAGCTGTCAGAATTTGACCTCCAATATGAAGCTCGGACCGCCATCAAATTACAATACCTGGCCGATTTTATCGCCGAATTCACAGATGCCCTAGAAGCCCCCATAGAGTTGAATCTGTATGTGGATGGTTCTTCAAATAAAACGGGAAGTGGTGCAGGAGTTATAATAGAAAGCAACCAGGGAACCCAAGTTGAGCTCTCCCTCAAGTTCGGATTCCCGGCTTCAAATAACCAGGCGGAATACGAAGCATTGCTAGCTGGTCTAAAACTGGCTGAAGAGGTGGGAGCTCGAAAACTTAACATTTATAGTGATTCGCAAGTGGTCACATCACAGATAGCAGGGAGCTACCAAGCTAAAGATCCCACCATGAAAAGATATCTGGATAAAACCAAGCAACAGCTCGAACAAATCGGGGAATACAAGATCTGCCACATACCCCGTGAGCAAAATGCTCGAGCTAACGCACTCTCAAAACTGGCCAGCACCAAACCAGGGGGCAATAATAGAAGCCTCATCCAGGAAATGCTACAGAACCCATCAATCTCGGAAATGAAAAAAGTCCTAACCATAACAGGCCAGGACCAAGGATGGATGATCCCCATAATTAACTACCTCAAAACAGGAACGCTCCCCGCAGAAGAAAAGGAAGCGAAGAAGCTAAAAAGGGAGGCACAGTACTACACCATCATAAACAACATCCTGTACAAAAGAGGGATCTCGGTACCATTACTAAAGTACGTGCCGACCTCCCACACCAGGGAAGTGTTGGAAGAGGTACACAGCGGCATTTGCGGCAATCATCTCAAAGCACGGGCTCTTGCCAAAAAGATACTCCGGGCAGGGTTTTACTGGCCAACTTTACAGAAAGAATCTACAGAATTCGTAAAGACATGTCCACCATGTCAGAAACATGCCAATTTCCACATCGCTCCGCCAGAAGAACTCATCAGCGTGACTGCGCCTTGGCCTTTTGCGAAATGGGGACTCGACCTTCTCGGCCCCTTTCCCCAGGGATCAGGGCAAGTTAAATTCCTCATAGTAGGGGTAGATTACTTTACAAAGTGGATCGAAGCAGAACCATTAGCCAATGCCACTGCCCAAAGAAGCCGAAAATTCTTATACAGAAACATTGTCACAAGATTTGGGGTCCCGTACTCAATAACCATAGACAATGGCGCCCAATTCACAGATGCGGGCTTCAGAAAATTAGTAGCCGACTTGAATATAAAGCACCAGTACACCTCTGTCGAACACCCCCAAGCTAACGGACAGGCCGAAGCCGCCAACAAAGTCATATTGACAGGGTTAAAACGGAGATTACAGGATGCAAAGGGAGCCTGGGCAGAGGAGCTCCCACAACTCCTATGGGCATATCGAACGACGCCACATTCCACCACAAAGGAATCCCCATTCCGGCTAACATACGGAACGGAGGCAATGATTTCAATAGAAATTGAGGAAGGATCACATAGGGCAGTCCATTATAATGAGGGAGCAAACTCCCAACTCCAGAGGGAAGAACTCGACCTACTACCTGAGGTTCAGGAAAGAGCTCGGATCAGAGAAGAAGCGCTAAAACGCCGAATGGCTTCTAGATATAACCAAAGGGTAGTACCAAGAAGTTTCGCTGAAAACGACCTCATCTTAATCCGAAACGACATCGGAACAACTCGACCCGGAGAGGGAAAGCTGGAAGCCAATTGGAAAGGACCATACCGCGTCATAGAAGTACTCGGGAAGGGCTACTACAGAGTGTCCGAACTCAACGTACGGGAGCTTCCAAGGTCATGGCACGCCTGCAACCTAAGAAGGTACTACAGTTAGAAAAGGTAAAAGATCTCACCAGTAGATGCGCTCTTTTTCCTGAAAAGGTTTTTTAATGAGGCACCAGGTTGAGACATAGATCATACCCAACTTAAGAGGATGAGAAAATTCCCATATGTATATATTTTCATTTTTTTGAATAAAATTTATCTAGGTATTCTACAAAGATTTCAAGACGCATTAATCTAAAGTATTCATCGTCCGATTATAAAGCTACAGGTCGGCAGAAAGTGAAAAACAATTTCACTGCACAACCACGATAAAGATGAGTCGTCTGATAAAGGTGAAAACGCGATTTACCCAGAGGACGAGCTAGAGATGCCAACCACTTTCTACAAATCGGCAAAGATGAACACAGAATAATATAAGAAGTTATAGAAAGCAATCAAAAAAATAACCTGACGAGGTCTTACGGATAGCTAATAAAATAACTTAAAGACTGGCCGTCGTTCAGAAGTCGGACCAAGTCAACCCAAGTTACAAGTAAACCCTGGAAAGATGTCTGGCCAACCCTATTAAAGAGGATTACTTTAACTTAGAAGGGCTCGACCTAGCAAAGTCAGCCCAAGACGAAAAGGTTATAAAAGTAATCTCTGAAAGAGACCCGACAAAGGTCCAAAAAAGAGGATTACAGAAATAACCTAGGAAGAGATCGACCTAACGAAGTCGACCTCCTACAAAAGACAAGTTATAAAAGTAATCCCTGAAAGAGATCTAACAAAGGTCCAAGAAAGAGGATTACGAAATAACTTAGAAGAGATCGACCTAATGAAGTCGACTTCCTACAAAAGACAAGTTATAAAAGTAATCCCTGAAAGAGATCTAACAAAGGTCCAAGAAAGAGGATTACGAAATAACTTAGAAGAGATCGACCTAATGAAGTCGACCTCCTACAAAAGACAAGTTATAAAAGTAATCCCTGAAAGAGATCTAACAGAGGTCCAAGAAAGAGGATTACGAAATAACTTAGAAGAGATCGACCTAATGAAGTCGACCTCCTACAAAAGACAAGTTATAAAAGTAATCCATGAAAGAGACCTAACAAAGGTCCAAGAAAGAGGATTACGAAATAACTTAGAAGAGATCGACCTAACGGAGTCAACCTCCTACAAAAGACAAGTTATAAAAGTAATCCCTGAAAGAGACCTAACAAAGGTCCAAGAAAGAGGATTACGAAATAACTTAGAAGAAGTCGACCCAATGAAGTCGATCCACTACAAAAATCCAAGCAATCCCTGAAAGAGACCTCACGAAGGTCCAAGAAAGAGGATTACAAAAAGGAGTCTATCATGGGACCAACGCAAAGAAGTCGGTTACAAAGCACTAAAGAACACACGCAAAGCAAGAAAACCAAATTGAACCCCTACAGCTACAAAGAGTAAAAAACTCAAGAAGTTCGAATTGGGAGAGTTCAACATCAGCAGGTTTTATATAAAGTTATAAAGGCCTCGAAGGGCCACCAACACTTACTACCCAAAAGGTAGCAAGCTACTTGTCTGTTTTTTAAAATAAAAAGTTGCTAGGAAAGCAACTAAAAAGTCAACATCTTAATAAAGTTTCAAAAAACGCCCACAAGTCGGGCCAACTACAATCAACAAACATCAGAAGTTTTCTCGGCAGCATCATGAGCTTTCTTGGCGACATCAGGACCAGGAGAAGGAGGGCGAGCTTGAATCGGCACCGCATCAACAGACCCATCCTCCCGATTCAGGATCTGGCAATCCAGGTCAGGCACAACAGGAGAAGCGGAAGAAGTCGGCGCTTTGGTGGAAGACACAAGGGGAGGAACAACTTCATCATCATCACCCTCATTATCAGGGACAATCTTGCCATCTCTGACAACATTATCCAAACTAAAAAGGGTGAGATCGACCTCGGGAGCAATAATTCGGACTTGTTCTTCCAAGTTCTCATAAGCAGCAGTTATGCTGCCAACAAGATGACCTTGGAGCTCAGCATAATCCTCCCGGGCATTGTCGAGCTCTTCCCTCAGGCGCCTCCCCTCCCTATAGGAAGTCACATAGCTGTCCTTGTGCATCATGGCCGCATCCTCAGCCAACCTCAAGGAAGCAGCCAGTGCCTCAGAACTCGCCTTCTCATTTTCGAGGTCCTTCTCCAATTTGACCACCTTCACCTCGAGCTCCTCCTTCAACCCCTTCATCCGATCAAACTCTCGTTTCGCCTCTTCCATAAATGCCTTGGTAGCGTGGAGAAGAAGATTCTGGGCAGTACGATGAAGTGCAGCCGACATAAAGGCCATCCTCACATGATTCTGAGCCATAAACTCCAAATGATGGAGAATGGACACATCATCCATGGGAATGGTACCATATGGCCCAATTTTGTTGATCTATAAACTCAATGGCGTTGAAGTCAAGAACGTTGAGGTCAAAAGGCTCAGAAGTCTTTTGCTTTTTACTTGGAGGAGCAGCGGATGGAGCGGCAGAAGAAGAAGGAGGATCCACCAAACGAACCCGAGGTATCGGGATCGCCTTCTTCACCCCGGGAGAGCTCGACACGGCCGGCTTCTCGCGGGGCTGAGAGGACCCCTCCCCAGCAGCCCGGGCGGCAACATTCCTGGCAGCAGTCGCCTTCTGTGCCCTTTTAAAAGCTTTCATAGACTCATTTTTCTTCATTGCCTCTACAAATAAAATAGAAGTCAAGCTACAAATCAAACAAGTCGAAAATACAGCTACAAGCATCATAAGACAAACAGTAAAGGAAACACAAGATACCCAGTTCAGAATGAAGAAGAGAAGGATTGGTTAGAAATTTCTTTGTGTCGAGATGGGGAGGGTGACCCCAACGCTCCTCTAAAACAGTCACAAAGGCTCGCTCAGCCTCATCCAACATGTCCCAAGAGTACCTGGAGACCCTAACATCCTTCTGCCACTCTAGGGGAAAGGCGGGCTCATCATTTTCATCCAAGAAAAAGGGCCGAGATCCTTTAACAGCTTGGACCTTGAAAAAATAGTTTTTAAAATCCTGAAACGATTCATCAAACATGGAAAAAACTTTCTTTCCTTGGGTAGAACGGAAGGAGACCCAAGCTGACTTCTTTTTCACCACACCAGGCTTAGTCAAGACAAACAAATAGAAAAAGAGAGATTGGGAAGCAGAAATACCAAAACCATTACACAACAATCGGAAGATTTTAATAAAACCCCAGGAGTTGGGGTGAAGTTGAGAAGGGGCAACATTACAAGACCATATCAGGTCGATTTCAAATCGAGTAAAGGGAAGAGTAATTCCAAGTTGACCAAAGAAAAAATCGTAGGCATAAAAGAAAGGGCGATTGTCAACAACTCGAGTCAAGAAACAGACTCTCTCATCAGAGGAAGGAGGAACAAGCTCATAATTCTTCTCATCACCAGAGTTACTACAGACGCTGTGAAACTGCCTAAGCTGAGAACAAAACTCAGAGTCAACCAGCGAGACACACATGAGAACCATGGAGTCCACCCAATCGGCCATACCCGCAGGGACCTGGGAAGGCACCGCTACGACGTTATTTCGGGAAGACATGAGGACAACTAAGATCCTACAAAAGAAAAGAAGAGCGGATTACTCAAAAACATCTCGAGCATGGGTCAAAACATCTCGACGGGCGGATAAACAAAAGGAAAACCCCAAGACTCAAACCAAAAGTCCTGGGGCATCCTTTGGAGGCAATAACAAAGCAAGGTTTCTAGGAAAAACCTACACCCCAGTATCGTTCAGTATCTTTCAAAACAAGGAAAGAAGGCCTAAAGCAGCAAGCATTTCGTCCATCAAGTTAAAAAACACAAAAGTCATCAAAGCAACTATCTTTCTACAGTCTACCAGCGAAAGCACTGTCAACGTCAACAAATGCCAAACAGAAAATCACCAAAGACACAACTTTTCTCAGAATTAGGCGAAAAACCACCATCAAAAGCACAAACAGAAAAGGCGATAGCGTGCAAAAACCCTAAAAGCATTAAGCAAAAGCAATCATGCAGAAGATGAAAAAACTCCAGAACACACGGTGACAAACAGGCACGACAAATGCAAAAAGATTCAAGTTTTTCAAATAAGCATTCAAGCAAAACCAAAACTTTATCAAAAACCGAAGGCCAAAGCCGTAAAAGAAGTAAGGAAGCAGAAAGTAGAAACCAAACCTGGAAAAAGGAGGAAAGTTCTGAAGAAAGATGAAAGCCGGGGCAGGAAATCGTCTCTCAAAGTGAAGCACCAACGGAGGCAAAGCAAGAACAAACACAAAGAAAAGTTGAGAGCGAGAGAATGAAGGGAGAAATGCGAAGAAGTTACGAAAGGGGCGAAGGAGAGAAACCGTTTCTGGGTTTGCAAAATCAAAATAAAGAGAGCCTAAGGGAAACGGGGCAATTAATGTTAATAAAGGCATTAAACCCTCGCACGTTTCCAAAGTGCCGATATAAAAGCGTGCGCTTTTAGAGGAAAACGTTCTACATTCAAAAAAGACTCTACAAAGAAAAGAATCGACAAAAGTGCTTGAGTTCGACTTCAATCAAGGACTCGACCTCAAAAAGAAGACCGAGCTCAAGCAGGGGCACTGTTCATACCCTGGGTCGAGCTATCCGACCTGGGATGATTGGAGATAAAGCGACCGACCTCTTCAGGTCAGACTATCCGATCTCTTTTCAGAGAGCTCGGCCAAATCAACAAGAGAGCCCAGTAAAAGGCCCAAATAGAGGAACACGACCCAAATCCTAAGGCGGCCTAAGCCTATAGAGATAAGGGCGGTTCCAATGAAGATACGCTGACCTCAACTCTAAAAATAAAGATAAGATAAGATAACTAACTTATCTTCCCCAACGAAGGTCACATCTCAATACTATAAATACACTGGAGCACCCAGGTATAACTCATACTCTGATTCTACAAAAAACCTGCTCAATACCCTTGCTAACTTAAGCATCGGAGTCTCTTGCAGGTACCCCCCACCCTTCGGTGGCAAAGGATCAGCAGCACAACCAGTCCAACAAGTCGGACGCACCAGCTCCAGTCGCCATTCACCAACCGTACACCTCGGTTCCGACCAGCACAGAAGATCTTGACCGAGATCGACCTACAAATTCAGGTAACCCTCGGAACAAAAGGGTTAGTGTAAAGCTCAACTGAATGGGTCTAGGAAGTTGTTTGGCCGCTTTAGTGAGAATTCAGATTGCTTGCTACCCGGATGGAATCATGATGATAAACACAAAGACGGGTGTAAAAGTAAAGTTTGGGATTCTGGAGTCTGTTCTGACATTCAGCATATTGGAACCCTAAAAACCTGTTTAAAACTGCTCAAGGGCTTTACGTGCCTTGTTTGGGATCCCGGAGGCTACAGGAATTACAAACATTGGTGGAGATTCAAGGATCAATACAAGCACAAGCCACCATGACAAGGAACTCACCAAATGTCCAACATAAGGACTTTAACTAAAAGTGCTAGGTGGGAGACAACTCACCATGGTATGATCGTTCCTTTTTCAATTTTAATTTTATTTTATTTTGTTTATTTTTAAGTTTTATTTTATTCCATTTTATTGAACCTGGAATTATTCATAACATCTATATCAGCATTGCATTTGCATTCTGCAATTTTCATGTATAAAAAAAAAAGCACGCACGCGACGCAGCAGCGTCGCTGACGCGTCCGCGTCGTATGTGCCTCAGGAAGAAAAAGCAATCGAACAGAGAGTCATGCGGGAGCGTGGCTGGAGGCGTGCCTTTGGCACAAATTATCCCACGCGACCGCGTCGCCGACGCATCTGCGTCATGTGGGAACTTTGGCCTCCCACGCGTCCGTGTCACTCACCCGGCCGCGTGACCTGGAAATCGACGTAAGAAAGGGTGCACGACTGAAAGTTGTGCTCAAGTGGTGCTGGACTGGTGTTGAACACACAATTCTTACCGTGCGGACGCATGGCTCACGCATCCGCGTCATATCCCAATGATGGCCACTCACGCGATCGCGTCGACCACGCGACCGCGTCACCCTGGAATTTAGCATTAAAGAATTTTGAACAGAGAGTTGTGCGAGCGCGAGGCTGCCCTCGCGCCAGTAGCATAAAATGAGTCACGCGTCCACGTGACTGACGCGACCGCGTTGATTAATTTAAGCGCAAGTCGCGCGAACGCGTCCCCCACGCGTCCGCGTCGCTTGCGCCGCACAGCTTATCCAGATCAGCCAACTATCTTACTTTTCTTCCCCAATCCTAATTTTTCTTATCCTTTCTTACTTACTTCTTCTTCCCTTCTTTCCCTTCTCATTCTTCTTCACTTCCATTCTATTTTATTTAATTTATTTGCATACTTTCATTCATTCCATTTTAATTTTGCGCATATTTTTATTTTCTTTTCTAAATTCATTATTTTTCCTTTGGTGTTGAATTTTCTTATTTCACTTTTGCATCTTCTCTTGAATTATTTTGGGTGCTAAGTGACTTGTTTTTATTCTGGTTAGGTAATATTATTTAAATCAATGCCTATCTTTTATACCTATATTACTTTTGCATTGACATGAATTTATATTATCTTTCCTTACCCACACTCTCTTCCCTATTGCTGCAAATTTTTGCACTCTTGATTTGCCATGAACTTCTACTGTTTCCTCACTTGCATGTTGTAGCTACCATGTAGTTGAGACCTCTATTATTTGGTATTAACCCAACCATATTTTATTTATCTTCTTATCTTTATTTCTGGGTTACTGTTCTTCTTTTTCTCTTCTTTCAGGCTGGCCACCGAAAACGGAAAAAGGGAGAAACTTCTAAAGGGGGAGACAAACAAGTCCATCTGCACAATCCTTGAAGAAAAGCATCAGTTGGAACAACCCGTCCACCTGCACATCTCAGCATGCACCGAGGATGGTGCAATCTCTAAGTGTGGGGAGGTCGATACCGATCTCTATGGGTTAGTTACTCTTCTATCTCAACACCAATGGTTTATTTTCCTTGTTAGTTGTTGCATTTGCATGTTTGATTGCATGATTATTTGATTTTGTGCATATTTTACCACTTAGTTGAAGTAATATTTTCTTTTTCAAGAAACCTTTTAGAGCATTTCACTAATTTGAATAAAATTTAATGTTACACTTGTTTGAAGAAATATTATACTGGAACATGGTTTAGAGCTCGAACACACAAAACCTGTGAGAATTTTGAGCCTATTTGAATTGGTTGCATTTTATCAACCAAAATTTTGTTTTAGTGTGTATTTTTCTCTCTAAAATTGTGATCTTTGTCCTGATTAATTCTATATTTCCATGGTTTGATGTATGCATGCACTTATATGATTGAGGCCTTTGTTTCACTGAGGTTACATACCCATATAGCCTTACCTTTCATTATTCCTTGCAAACCAATTTTGAGCCTATTTTACCCCTTTGTTCTTTACTTTAGCACATCATTAACTCTAAGCGAAAAATAATAATGCCCTTAATGTGAATCCTTGGTTAGCTTAGACTAGTGAGAGTGCTTATGATTTAAGTGTGGAGAAATTGGCTTTGAAAACATTTGGTTTGAGAATTGAGTATGTTAGAATTTTCTGAAAATGTGAAAGAAATGTTTAGGACATGATTCATGCATCCAATAATTTAATCATATGCATTGAGAAAAATAAAAGAAAAGAAATATATATATATAAAAGAGAAGTGAGAAAAAGAAAAGAAAAAAAGAGCAATTAAGCAAAAAGGGGACAAAATGTCCCAAAGTAAGTGGTGAATGCAATGCATATGTACTGTACTTGAAATTAGAATGCATGAATATGTGGAAAACATGGTTAACGAATAGTTAGATTTTGTATTGTGATTACATGGATTGTCTTAAGTTAGGTGGAAAGTTTAAGTTAATTAAAGATTCAGATTTTAGACCACTTGGCCAAATACAATCCTACCTTGACCCTAACCCCATTACAACCCTTAAAAGACCTCTTGATATGTGTATCTGTGCATTAAATTTATGTTGATTGTTAGATGAAGAGCAAGCCTTAGAAAGCAAGGTTAGTAGAGAATTGAGAGAATCGAACCTTAAACACTTGAGTGATTAGAGTGTATACACTACCAGTGAGGGTTCGATGCTCAATCCCTTGTTCCCTGCTTTCATGAGCTATTCTCTTCTTGCAAGTCTATTTGTACTTCATTTTCATGATTTGAATTAGTGAAATCCAGTTCATATTTCTTCTTGAAAGATTTGTTTACTTTTAACTAAGTAGGTAGAAATATTTTGCATGTAGTTGCATTCATATAGATAGGTTGCATTTCATATTAATCTACCATTCCTCTTCATCTTTATAGCTTCTCTTGAGCTTAGCATGAGGACATGCTAATATTTAAGTGTGGGGAGGTTGATAAACCACTATTTTATGGTTTATCTTGTGCTCAATTGAGTGATTTTTATCAACTCTTTACCCACTTATTCATACTATTTGCATGATTTTACATTTGCCTTCCTAATTATGTGCTTTGATTGAAAACATGCTTCTTTGGCCTTAAGTTCCCTATGTTTAATCCTCTCTTATTACCATTAGATGCTTTGATATGTGTGTTAAGTGATTTCAGAGATTACAGGGCAGGAATGACTCAGAGGATGGAAAGGAAGCATGCAAAAGTGGAAGGAATACAAGAAGTTGGAGAAATTGCTAAGCTGTCTAGCCTGACCTCTTCGCACTCAAACAACTATAACTTTAGCTACAGAGGTCCAAATGATGCAGTTTCAGTTGCGTTGGAAAGCTAACGTCCGGGGCTTCGATTTGATATATAATTTGTCATAGCTGCCCCGAAGTTAGGTGACGCAAATGCGTGAATGACGCGCCCGCATCGCATCTATGAACTTCAATCTGCGCGGACGCGTGGACGACGCCTCCGCGTCACTTTTCCACGACCTGAACGTAATAAAAATCGTAGGGGGGGCGATTTCTGGGCTGTTTTTGACCCAGTTTTCAGCCCAGAACACACAGATTAGAGGCTATAAAGTGGGGGAATGCATCCATTCATAATCAGGCTCTCATAATTCACTTTTCATAATTTAGATGTAGTTTTTAGAGAGAGAGGTTCTCTCCTCTCTCTTAGGATTTAGTTTAGGATTTTGGATTATTTCTTCTTCATCACAGATTCAAATGTCCTTTTATTTATTTTCCCAATTCAATTTATGAACTTTTTCATGTTACATTTGATTTTCTTTTATTAATGCAATTGAGATATTTCAGATTTATCACTTCTTCTATTGTTTATTATTAATTGATGTTCTAAGTTAGATCCTAACTTGATTTTGGAGTTGATTGATATCTGGAGACCCTTGAGTTGAATTACTCAAGAGTTAAATTGTAATTGGGTTTATTGTTGGCTGGCTCTCTAGTCACTAACGCTAATCCTTCCTGAGGGAAAAGATTAGAACTTGTGAATAGAAGTAGACTTCCAACTTACTTGACTTTCTTTTACTTTACTTGGTGAAGGATAACTAGAAGTAACCATCAATTATCAATTGATCTTGAGAAAAATCCAACAAGGATAGAACTTCCAATTGATCTCTCCTAATCAAGGTTTTTTATTTAATTACATAAAATCTCTTATTTATTTTTATTGCTTTAATTTATAATTATACCTGTGCCCATTGCCCAAACTCCAAAACCCCAATTTACAAGACTCATAACCAATAATAAGAACACCTCCCTGCAATTTCTTGAGAAGACGACCCGAGGTTTAAATACTTCGGTTATCAATTTTAAAGGGGTTTGTTACTTGTGACAACCAAAATGTTTGTAAGAAAGGTTGATTGCTTAGTTTAGTAACTATACTCGCAACGATAATTTACTATAACTTCTAAACCATCAATCTTCAATTCTTCAGATAGCTCGATTTTGGTTCCCTGATCGCTTTCTAAAATGACGCCTACGCCACTCCCGGTTTTGTTTGAGGAGCCGTCTACATAAAGGCTCCACTTTGTGGGGGTACCCGGGGTGTCAGTATACTCTACGATGAAGTCGGCCGGGTACTGAGATTTAGTAGCTGTCCGAGCTTCAGACTTGATGTCAAATTCAGACAACTCGACTGCCCATTGTAGGATTCTTCCAGCTAAGTCTGTTTTCTGTAAGATCCCCTTTATGGATTGGTTGGTCCGTACTCTGATGGTGTGAGTTTGAAAGTATGGTTGGAGTCATCGGGAAGTGAGTATGAGGGCGTAGGCAAACTTTTCTATCTTTTGATAGTTTAATTCAGCCCCTTTTAAAGCCTTACTGATGAAGTAGATGGGTTGTTGCCCACTTTCGTCTTCTCTGACTAGTGCTGATGCTATTGCCCGACTTCCTACGGCGAGGTATAGTATGAGCTTTTCACCTTCCCGAGGTCGAGTAAGGACAGGTGGTTTCCCCAGAAATTTCTTGAAATATTGGAAGGCTTGTTCGCATTCTGGGGTTCACTCGAACCTCTTTCCCTTCCTTAGTGTTGCATAGAAGGGGAAAGATCTTAAGGCTGATCCAGCTAAGAACCTAGACAGAGCCACTAGTCTTCCATTGAGCTGCTGGACCTCCTTGACACAGGTCGGACTCTTCATGTGAAGTATGGCCTAGCACTTATCTGGGTTTGCTTCGATTCTTCTTTGGGTGAGCATGAAGCCCAGGAATTTGCCAGCTTCTACCGCGAAGGTGCACTTTGCGGGGTTAAGTCGCTTACCATGCTTTCTTATGGTGTTGAACACTTTAGTGAAGTCTGATAACAACGATTCCTCACTTTGTGTTTTTACCAGCATGTCGTCTACATAAACCTCCATTAGCTTTCCGATGTGGTCAGCGAAGACTTTGTTCATCAGTCTTTGGTAGGTAGCCCCTGCGTTCTTGAGTCCGAAGGGCATAACTATATAGCAATAGTTTGCTTTTGGGGTCAAGAATGATGTCTTCTCTTGGTCGGGTTGATACATTGGGATCTGGTTGTATCCCGAATAAGCATCCATGAAGGAGAGGTACTGATAGCCTGACGAAGTGTTAACTAGTGTGTCGATGTTCAGGAGTGGGTAGGGATCTTTTGGGCAGACTTTTGTTGAGGTCGGTGTAATCGGTGCACATCCGCCACTTTCCATTTGACTTTTTGACCAACACCACATTGGCTAGCCATAATGGGTATTTTACCTCCCTTATGAACCCTGCCTCCAACAAGGCCTGTACCTGCTCCTCTATAGCTTGCGACCTTTCTGGGCCGAGCTTCCTACGTTTTTGCTATACTGGTCGAGACCCTAGATATACGGCTAACTTGTGGCACATTAGTCCGGGATCAATACCAGGCATGTCGGCGGCCTTCCATGCAAAGAGCTCGGAGTTATCTTTTAGGAGCTTTATTAGCAGTTCCTTTAAGTCTTTTCTCAGATTTGCTCCTATACTTGTTATTTTGTCTGGGGCGTATCCAATTTGAACTTCTTGGGTTTCACCTTCTGGCTGAGGGCGGTGTTCTTCGTGAGCTTGGATTCCCCCGAGTTCTATAGTATTGGTTTCTTTTCCTCTGGGGTCACCTTTGAGGTTCAGACTTTCGTTGTAACAGCGTCGCGCTAGTTTTTGGTCTCCCTTTATGGTAGCGATTCCTTCTAGATTGGGAAACTTCATGCATAGATGTGGAGTGGAGACCACAGCGGCGAGCTGGTTTAGCGTTGTCCGACCTATTAAAGCGTTGTAGGCTGAGCTCACGTCAACTACAATGTAGTCTTTACTCAACGTCCTAGACCAAATTCCTTTTCCAAAGGTTGTGTGTAATGAGATGTACCCTAATGGTTGAATTGGAGCGTCTCCTAGCCCGAATAGGCTATTTGGATATGCTCTGAGCTTCTTTTCTTGTAAAGCGAGCTTGTTGAAGACAGTTTTGAACAGTATATCCGCAGAGCTTCCCTGGTCGATTAATGTTCGGTGGAGGTTGGCGTTGGCAAGTATTATGGTAATGACCATGGGGTCATCGTGTCTTGGGATGATGCCCATGGCGTCTTCTTGGGTGAAAGTAATAGGTGGGAGGTTGGGTGACCAATCCCTTTTGCCATGATATACCTCTTTAAGGCGTCTTTTAAGAGACGATTTAGAGATCCCTCCTCCTGCGAATCCACTGTTTATCATGTGAACATGCCTCTCGGGGGTGTGAGGGGATATTCAGCTCGTCTAACCTCTTCGTCCATTCTTCTCTTCCTCGGTTTGTCTATTTTGTTGGTCAGGAACCTGTCTAGTCTTCCTTCCTAGGCTAGCTTCTCTATGACGTTCTTTAGGTCGTAGCATTCGTTGGTGGGGTGCCCGTAGACTCGGTGGTATTCGCAGTACTCTGTCTGACTTCCTCCACTTTTATGCTTAATCGGGCGAGGGGGCGGGATCTTTTCAGTGTTGCATATCTCTCTGTAAACATCCACAAGGGACACTATTCCGAGGGTTACCTGAAACTGTAGGTCGATCTCGGACGAGATCTTCTATGCTGGTCGGAGATGACGTATCCGGCTGGTGGATGGTGGTCGGAGCTGTCGCGCCCGACTTGTTGGACTGACAATGCTGCTGATCCTTTGTCACCAGAGGGTGGTGGTACCTACAAGGGACTCCGATGCTTAAGTTAGCAAGGGTATTAAGCAGGTTTTTAGTAGAATCAGAGTATGAGTGATACCTGGGTGCTCCAGTGTAATTATAATAGTGTGAAGTGACCTTTTTAGATAAGATAAGTTAGTTATCTTATCTTTGAGTGAGGTCAGCTTATCTTCAAGGGAACCGCCCTTCTCTCTGTAGGCTCGGGCTGCCTTTGGATTTGGGTCGTGTTCCTCGATTCGGGCCCCTTTTTGGGCTTTCCTGTCGATTTGTCCAAGCTCTTTGAGAAGAGGTCGGTCGCTTTGTCGCTAATCATCCCGGGTCGGACAGCCTGACCCAGGGTATGAACAATACCCCTGCTCGAGCTTGGTCTTTTTTTTTGAGGTCGAGTCTTAGTTTTAGGACTTCGATCCTTTTCTGGTGAAGCTGAACTCGAGCATTCTGTCGATTTCCTCTTTGTAGAGTCTTCTTTTGAATGTGGAACGTTTTCTTTTGCTTCTTCTTAAAAGCGCGCGCTTTTGCATTAGCGCTCTTAGCCTTGGGAATGTGCAAAGGTTTAATACCCTCATTAATTAGTTTTTAATTGCCCCGTTTCTCTTAGCCTCTCTATTTTGAATTTCACACTCAGGAAAACGGTTTCTCTTCTCCGTAACTTCCCTTTTCTTTCTCTCTTTCTGTTTTCGCCTGAAGTTTGTAGTTTTTGCGTTTCTCCCTGCGACGTTTGCTTGGAGATTATTAGTGCTTTCCTTGCTGTGAAAGGGCGACTCCGGATTCCATCTTCCATTTTCAACTTCTTTGAAGCTTTCTGCTTTTTCAGGTTGGTTCTACTTTCAGCCTCTTTTTTACTTTTTTCATCGCTTTGTCTTTGGTTCTTTGGTGAAGCTTTGATTTTTCGTTTGCATGCTTGAAAGTTTGAACCTTTTTTCATCGTGACGTTCAATCGTTGCTGTGATGCATGTTTCTGGTATTTCTCCTGGTGCTTGAGGGTTTTTGGGTTTTGCACGTTTTGTTGCCTCTTTATTTGATGTTGCAACTTTCTGAGGTAATAGCTTTGTTTGATTCTTTTGAAAAAGGTTGCGTCTTCAACGTCCTCTGCTTGGCGCGTTTTGTTGTTTGCTTCTTGATTGAACTGCTATTTTATTGCTCCTTTGGTGACTTTGTTTTATCTTCTTTCTTCTCAGAATGTTGGTTTTTGGAAAAGGCCTTTTAGAAAAAAGGCCTATGGCCACATTTTTTTTGCTACGCTTTAAAAGCGTGGCCAAAAGTGGTCTATGGCCACGCTTTTATGAGGGTGGCGATTGTATAGAGATTTGGCCACATTTTTTTTGCTACGCTTCAAAAGCGTGGCGAAAAGGATCAATGGCCACGCTTTTATGAGAGTGGCAATTGATGCGAGATTTGGCTACGTTTTTTTTTTTGCCACGCTTAAAAAGCGTAGCCATAGAGAGAAACCGGCACGCTTTTAAAGCATAGCAACAGGGGTTTACTATTGTGGCGTTTTAAAAGCGTAGCCGTTTCCAAAAAGCCTTTTGGCACGCTTCAAAAGCATGGCCAAAAGACTCCCCCAAAAAAAATTTTCAAAGAGCTCGTACCCTTCAAATTAAAATGTCTTAAAGTTATAACTTCAAATTAAAATCTTTCAACGAGCTCGCTCCTTCTTCATTCAAAGACCCTAAGCCCAAACTCCTCTTTCAAACATTAAGCCCCATTTCTTTCAGAAGATAACCCTAAGCCCTCTCTTCATCGTGCCTCACCCTCACCCTAACTCCGCGACGACGACACTCCGTGAAGAACGTCGCTGCGCTCGCAATGCCTCCGCCGGAAATCCCTCTTCCGGCGCCCCTAACCCTCCTTCTGTGGTGATTCTCTCATGCGGTGACTCCCTCTGCTCACTTGCCGTCGCAAACCCGCCGTCGATGCTCCCTTTGCCGCTGCTTCCTTCCGTCACTGCAAACCCCTAACCCCTTCCGCGCCGCTCCCTTTTTCGTGCAGGCCGGGGCCCCTTCCATCGATGCTTCATTACTGGTTTTGAGAGTTGGTAAGCCCTATTTATTAAAGTCTGTAATCAAACCAGATAACAAAAGAGAGTTGAAGTTTAATTTAAGTAGCAAGTCTCTGTAATCAAATCAGTGCATATGAGTTGGTTGTGGTTGTGTTGTGTTGAATGTGTTAGTTGAATTGATTTTTTTTTTGGTTAATATTATTTTTGGGTGCTATGGAATTATCGAATAGAACAGAACTGATGTTATTAAACTCTGAATTGATTTATTAAAATCTTCTTTCTCTTTCTTTCGGTAGATTCTGTCCTTGTTTTTCTTCAAAATGTCCACTTTCTTTATTATTATCATTTTGGTTATTGTTAATTTGTGGTTGCAATTCTTTTAGGTAACCCAGCCGCCTGGTGATTCAATTTCCAGCCTTTGTTTCAGTCCCAGGGCCAATTTTGTTGTCGCTACTTCATGGGATAACCAGGTTTGAGTTTGACTTGGATATTAGGGCATATTTTTTTGTTAATGTTTTGTGTTATTTCTATTTTTTAATGTTAGTTCACAAAAGAAAAATTGTCACAATGTTATCTTTTTGGTGTTTCTTGCTTTTACGATTAACTTCTCAAACTGAAAGGGATATGATGTTTTTTATAATTAGTATTAGAAAGAAGAAATGGTGACAGAAAATACTTCTGAAACTAAACCAGCTCTTTAAATTTATGTGAAGAAAAGGCTCTTATGTTGTGTTTAATTGTTTGATAGACAAATGTTTTTTTTTTTTGGTGAATTTCTTTTGTCAATATCGTAGGTTCGATGTTGGGAGGTTGCAAGGAATGGAACTGTTATCAACAGCACACCCAAGGCTTCAACATCTCATGACCAACCAGTAATGAATTTCAGCTCATTTTATTAAAAAAAAAGAAAAAGAAAAAATTATTATTAGTGGTATTACTGAAAATTTCTTTTGAACTGAGATGGCATTATAATTAATGTTCTCTTTTATTGTTTAAGGTTTTGTGCTCCACTTAGAAGGATGATGGAACACCGGTTTTCTCCGGAGGCTGTGACAAGTAAGTCAAGATGTGGCTGCTTTGGATCTAGTTTTCTTTCTAGTTTTGGTAGTTGATCCAAGTTTTGTTTTTAATGCGGAAAAAAGGTTTTGTTTTTGTTAAGTTTTTTTTTGTGACTCTGTTTTATCAAGTTTTAACGCTGATTAATCACTTGACCAAAAAAAAAAGCTGATTAATCCACCTAAAATGAGGCATGGCGCCAAAATTTAAGAAATGATGTATGAAAGCAGAATTCAGAAAAAGCAGTTCCTGACCAAAACAAATAAAAGAAAAGCAGTTAAAGTTGGCTGATTTTGATTGTGTTGCAGAAATATTTACCTCTTGAGGAAGATGCCAAAGTACATAGCCATATATGTGAAGAGTAGGGTGAAATAAATCAAATCATGTGAAATTATCTTATTTGAGTGTATCTGATCCAAATTCACATGCTGCTATATATGGTAAAGAGTAAAGACAAATACATTGTAGGGGTATATACTATACTATATACACATGATTTGAACCTTTGCTTTTCTATTCCAATGGGGCCATGGGGTACGGTCCTCCAAAGTAGACCTCCCTCCCTTCTTAAACCTAATTATCATAACCACGTAATGTATGAAATATACATGTATTTGTCTGTGAATTGATTTTATTAGATTACTTTATAGCATAAATATGACCTTGGATATGCCGTTGCTAGGATCCCAGGAACAAATATATACTATGCACTCTTGTCCTTTAACATGAGACACTTTTCACGTTATGCCGACAGTTATATCCACCTTATAGGGAATCATCTTATTTTCAACATTCTAAGCTAAATTTGGAAAAATGTTCAGTGTGTATCGTTATTTTTTTTAGTTTCTATATGTTTGGAGCGCAGATAATACATTGTGTTGTTGCTTAATGATAAATTCATAATAATAATGTGACTAATAATGTATAAATCAAATATATAACTTCAAAACATTTAGTTTAAACAAGTTAATGTACTATGAATAATGATCACTTAATCATTTTCTTCAGAGTGGTCATTTATATATATAATTATTTATATGTTTATTTAATAATTTTAAATTTTTAAAAAATAGAATTTCATAATAATTCTCTGTCGTATTAATAAAAAAATTCCCTTCCTTATATCATTTCGATTCTCTCTGTCGGCTCACTGCTACTTTATAGAGAGAGACCTCCATATCTCATTACTGTTCTTTCTCTCAATCTTTAATGTACTTTTTTTTTTATATTAGAACTAATATTATATATGTCTAATCTAATGAATAAGGTATATAATATGTACGTGTATCTATCACTAACACAATATTATCCCGTAATAACCTAACATATACCAATTCATATTTATATTGTCCATTATTTTAAGTGCATTATTAGATTCCCTTTTTTATTAAAAAAAATCAATTGAAATTTCATGGTGGGTGATGACTAAGATGATATTCAGAGAAACAGTTTTGCTTTCAATGTGTGATGATGAATAAAAGTTCTATCTTATCAGGGAGCTAGGAAGGGGAAATTATTTGAGAATCTAAAACAATTAGAAAAGATCATTGTCATGCATATTACAAGGACATAATCACTTTTAGGTTTAGGGTTTATTTTCTGGTGGCTAAAAAATGTTAGTGATGAAATTCTATCTTTCAACCATGTCATATGAAAAACTTTCAAGCTTGATTAGACTGTAATTTTCATTTTTGTCTCCCTTATTCAATTTTCTCTATCGCAAATTAAATAAACACTAGATTAGTTAGATCTTAGGTGTAATAATGCTTGTGTCTATGGTTTTCAGGAGAGCAGTGTTGAGCGAGATGATATTAAAGAACTTTTTAGTGAGGTAAGTTGCTGAAGTTGTACATAGTCCTTTGCCAGAAGTTTCTGTTCTACTTATTACTTAACAAAGAACCCTTTGGAGTACTTGAGTTTGTAGAATCAGTGAATAACAAAAGGAATTTTGACTTTTAGAATCATGAAGATCTATTTTTCTATTTGGTTTTACTTTTAAGGCTTAGTAGAGGGAAATGAATCACTTAATTTAGTTAGAAAAGATAGTCGTAAATGCAGTTGCATGTTTTGGCATTGATACTTCTATCTCCTTCATTTTCTCCTGATCTGTTGATTCAGCTATCAATGTTTAAGAAGAATTATGACCATCTTCCAAAAGATATATACTTTGGAAATTACAAAGATTTTGTACGTGGGAATCCAAACTACTTTTTGACTTACGAAAATGGTAAATCAGCTGCCTGTATACAAGATCATCTTCGTCCAAATGGTGCACACAGATGGGATAACTACATGAAATCCCCAAAGTATGTTCTGTTGATTCTTTATATTTATGTCTCCCCTTGATGTTTTTTCACTTATGAGTTCCATGATGTTCTCCTGAATTTTTTCTAGTGAGATCAAGTTGGAGGAGGTTGCTGTTTTGCATTACACATGCTAAATTCTCATATCTCACTTCCAGACGTGATCGCTGTGGTTGCAAACCTACCAAAGAAGATGTAAAGAGATGCTTCATGTTGGAATTTGATAGATCTGTGAGTTCATGAACTCTGTTTCCACCTTATTCTTTTACTTTCTTTTCTGTCCACTTAGCCATTTGGTTGAATATTGGGGAAAAATGGATTTGTCTTACCCGTGCAGTATATAATTAGATTACTATAGTTTGAACTTAAGGTTGACTAATCGTCACAGATTCTAGTTGCTAAAAAATAGGGAAAAAGGGTTTGGGCATGGTGGGGACTGCTTTCCCAACTGATGAGTATTCATTATAGTGTTTATTATTTCCTCTGTAGTAAGTTCAATTACTCTCTGCTGCTACAAGGACAATAACACAGCCATGGCTGCTTCAGTTTCAACCATAGAAGCTGTCAAAGGAACTCCAGTATGATACTTTTACCTTACTTTGTTACTTTCAATTAATTCTATTCACTCAATTTATCACTTCTAGTTTTAAACTATGTATAAGATTAGGATAGTAAATGGATTGGATGCAGTGTGAATTAGTAATCAGTTATAGATACCAAATTAGAAAAATAATGATCATGCGGACTATGGATACATACATATCATTAATTTGTGAGTTATCAATATATTTAGATGCGGTTCATGATTTCTTGTATACTTAAAAAAACTGGATTAGAGTTTTGAATAGAGTAGTAACTCTTAAATAACAAGAGAATAATGTAATTTTACATTGCAGGTGAGTTTGAATGGTTCTGGAGCTGTGGCTTCATCAGTTCCCAATTCATCAGCTTTCTTCGGAAGCAACTTGAAGAAGGTTACCTCAAGAATCCACAGCAGTAGCAAGGTTTCCTCCGGAAGCTTCAAGATTGTGGCGATCGATGAGGACAAGCAAACAGATACGGACAGATGGAAAGGGTTGGTCTATGATATCTCAGATGACCAGCAAGACATCACAAGAAGGAAGGGTATTTTGTAGTTTTTAGAGGATGTAGATAATGTAATAGTTATTGGAATTGTAATGCATGTATTACAAATTTATGGGTAGTTGTTATCACTTTGATTTTTTGTTAGAGCTTGTCATGTGATCAATCACTATATTTGGTGTACAAGTTTATGAAGGTTTTATATTGTTAATAGTAATTAAAATTGTTATGAAGGTTTTATATTGTTTAAATTTTACATTATTTATGAATTTTGTTAGATTTTATTATGAAGATTAAAAAAAAACAATTGAACTTCAACAAATTCCATACAGCAGCCACTTTTCGCCACACTTTAAAAGGGTAGCTATTCCATACAGCAGCCACTTTTCGCCACGCTTTAAAGCGTACCTATACCTTTAGCTATTGGCACGCTTTAAAAGCGTAGCCATATTTCTAGCTATTGGCACGCTTTAAAAGCGTAGCCATATCTCACGACTTTGCTACACTTTAAAAGCGTAGCCGTATCTCTAGTTATTGGCACCCTTTAAAAGCGTAGCCATATCTAGCTACTGGCACACTTTAAAAGCGTAGCCATATCCTCTCGCATATGGCCACGTTTAAAAGCGTGGCAATAGATAAAAGCGTGGCGACAAAAAAAACGTGGCCATAGGTCACTAAAAGCGTGGCGATAGAGCAACCGGCACGCTAACAGTTGTGACCCTTTCAAAAGCGTGCCGGTTGCTCAAAAAGCGTGGCGAAAAGCTATCGCTACGCTTTTTCCCACTTTTCGCCACGCTTTAAAAGCGTAGCAAAATCCTGGTTTTCTTGTAGTGAGGGCTTTTCTTTGCTAAGAATTTTTGTTGGGATGTTAGTCTTGTGGATTTTTTGTTTTTCTTGAGCCTTTACTCTGTTACTGCCTCCAAAGGATGCCCCCGGACCTTATCTTGGGGTTTTCCTTTTTACTTGTTTGTATGCTTGAGTCCTACTCTGCTGTGAGTTAATTTTGACTTTGTCCAAGATGTTTGGGTTAGTAATCTATTTTCTCCTCTTGCTGTAGGACTAGTTGACCTCATGTCTTATCGCAAAAATTTTGTTGAGACCTCCTCCCAAGTCCCTGAGGGCATGGATAATTGGGTGGATTCTATGGTTCTTCTGTGTGTTTCATTAGTTGACTCCGAGTTTTGTCAGCAGCTTAGGCAGTTTCATAGGATTTGTAGTAATGGTAGTAATGAAAGAACTATGAGCTTGTATCTCCCAAATCTGAGGAAAGGGTTTGTTTTTCTACCCGAATTGTTGGAGAACGCCCCTTTTTCTATGCGTACGACTTCTTTTTTAGTCAGATGAATGTTACTCTTCCTTTTACCCCTTTTGAGACCAACCTCTTGTGGTCTTGTAATGTAGCTCCATCCCAACTTCACCCCAACTCCTGGGGTTTTATAAAAATCTTTCAATTCCTGTGTCATGAACTAGATATCCCTCCTTCACAATCCCTCTTCTTTTATCTCTTTGTTTTGACAAAGCCCGGGGTGGTTAAGAAGAAGGCCGCCTAGGTTTCTTTCCGAGCTTTCCAAGGGAAGAAGGTATTTTCCATGTTTGATGAATCTTTTCGCGACTTCAAAAATTACTTTTTCAGGGTCCGAGCTGTTGAAGGAGCTCGGCCCTTTTTTCTGGATGAGAATGATGAGCCCGCCTTTCCTTTGGAATGGCAAAAGAACGTAATAGTGTCTAAATATACGTGGGAGATGTTGGATGAGGCTGAGCAAGCCTTTGTGACTGTGCTGAAAGAAAATTGGGGGCAGCCTCCCCATCTTGATACAAAGAAATTCCTAGGAAATCCCTCTCTCCTCCGAGCTGAGCTGGGTAGTGGTCGATTTCTCTTTTGTTTTTTGCTTATTTTGTCGAGTTTATCTCTTTTCTTTTCTAATTTATAACTTGGTTTCTCGCAATGTTTGTTTGCAGAGATGATTAAAAATAATAAATCCATGAAGGCCTTTAAAAAGGCCAGGAAGGCTACTGTAGTTCAAAACGTCTCGGCCAAGGCGGCCGGGGAGGGGTCGTCTCAGGTTTAGTCGAAGCCATCCGTACCGAGCTCACCGGGGGCGAGGAGGATGATCCCTACTCCCCGGGTTCGTTTAGTTGATCCTCCGCAAGCTTCTGTTGCTACTTCTGGTGCTCCTCCACACAAAAAACAAAAGACAACTGAGCCTTTTAACCTTGATGCCCCTGACTTTGATGCAGTTGAGTTTGTCGATCAGCAGATCGGTCCTTATGGTACCATCCCTACTAACGATGTCTCTCTTATTCGCCATTTGGACTTTATTACTCGGAGCAGCATCAAGATGGCACATATGGGAGCTGCCATGTACCGAACTGCCCAAGATCTTCCCCTTCATGCTACAAAGCCTTTATGGAGGAGGCTAAGCGGGAGTTTGACAGAATGAAGGGTTTGAAGGAGGAGCTCCAAGTGAAAGACCAAGCTGGAGAAGGAGTTGGAGGGTGAAAAGGCTAGTTCTGTTGCTTTGGCGACTTCTGTGAGGTTGGCTGAAGACACGGCATTGAGGCACAAGGATAGCTATGTCACGACCTACAGGAAAGTGATGCGTCTCAGGGAGGAGTTGGAGTCCGCTTGAGCTGATAATGCCGAGCTCCAGGGTCACCTTGTAGGCAGCGTAAATGTTGCTTATGAGAACCTGAAGGAGCGGGTTCGGGTTCTTGCCCCCGAGCTTGACCTTACTCTCTTCAGCCTGGACAATGTTGTAAAGGATGGCAAGATTGTCCCTGACGATCCTGAAGACAATGATGTTGAACCTCCTTCTGTGCCTGCTGCCAAAGCCTCTGTGGTGCCGACTTCTTCAGCTCCTTCAGCTGAGGTTGGTCATCTCGTGTCAGAACCTGATAGTCAGATCTTAAACCAGGATGATGTGATCGTGGATGCTGTGCCTCTTCAGACTCGCCCTCCTTCCCCCCGTGTTGATGCTACCGAGAAGCCTTCGGATCTTCAATGATTATGTGGATGTTTTGTGTAGATAGCCCGGCCTGTGGGCTTTTAAACATTTTATTTTTGTGAATGGTGGTTGCTTGACTTTTGCTACTTTTTTAGTTGCTTGTTTAGCAACTTTATTTTGAAAAACAAAGTAGTCTCCAAGCTCTTGGGGTTGATCTTGGTATCCCCTTGAGTTTTGTTTATTATTATATCTTGTGTTTTTCCTGATATATCTGGCTGCATCTGCTTGACACCTTTTTGGGTTTTTTGAGAGTGTTGGAGCCTTATTGTCCGTCCTCTTTGGATTGCCCTTGTTTTCTCGTACTTGTGGCTTAATTCCTTTGAGGTTGTGTATGCTTGGGTCCAACTTGTATGTTGGCTTCCTCGCTTTGGCCTGAAGTTATTTCTTGTAATCCGTTCTGTTTGGACCTTTGTGAGATCTCTGTTGGGAGTTACTTGTTATAACGTTAAGGTTTTTGGGAGGCCAACTTAGTCTTTTCTAAGTTACTTCCATTAATCCTCTCTTTTGGACCTCGTTGGGTTTCCTTTAGGGATTATTTTTTGTAACTTGTTTGTGGGAGGCCGACTTCTTTATGTTGGTCTCTTCTAAGTTATTTCTAGTAATCCTCTTTCTTGGACCTTCGTCAATTCTCTTTTAGGGATTTACTTTTTATAACTTGTTTGTGGGAGGCCGACTTCTTTATGTCGGTCTCTTCTAAGTTATTTCTAGTAATCCTCTTTCTTGGACCTTCGTCAGGTCTCTTTCAGGGATTTGCTTTTTATAACTTGTTTCTGGGAGGCCGACTTCTTTATGTCGGTCTCTTCTAAGTTATTTTTAGTAATCCTCTTTCTTGGACCCTTGTTAGGTCTCTTTCAGGGATTTAGTTTTTATAACTTGTTTGTGGGAGGCTGACTTCTTTATGTCGGTCTCTTCTAAGTTATTTTTACTAATCCTCTTTTTTAGGGCTGGCCAGGCCTCTTTCCAGTGATTGACTTTTTATAACTTGAGTTATTGTGGTCGACTGGTCCGGCTTTTTTATGTCGGCCTGTCTTTTAAGTTATTTTTAGCAACCCATTTTGTTAAGACCTTGTCAGGTCCTTTTTATGGATCACTTTCGATAACTTCTTGCATTATTCTGTTTTGTCGCTTTTTTCACCTTTGCCGATTTTTTAGGTTTGATCCCTGTTTGGTCGACCTTTTGATGATTTTGTTTTTCACCTTCTTTGGTTTTTATTGTGGTCGGACAGTGAATTTGATCTTCACTTTCTGCCGATCTCGTAGCTTTGTAATCGGGCGATGAATCTTTTAGCGTTTCAGACTAATGCATTTTGAGAATTTTGTAGAAAATCTAAGAAACTTTATTCAAAAGAAAATGCAGATGTATACATGTAGGAGTTTTATCCCTCTAAATCGGGTAATTTGTAGATCTTGGCTTGGCACCTCATTAAAAAACCTTTTCAGGAAAAAGAGTGTACCTTATCCTAAGATTTTATTACCTCTAACTGTAGTATCTTCTTAATTTGCAGGTGTGCCATGACCTAGGAATCTCTCTCCCTTCGAGTTCGGACAGTCTGTAGTAGCCATTTCCAAGTACTTCTATGACTCGGTAGGGTCCTTTCCAGTTTGCTGCCAGCTTTCCTTCTCCAGGTCGGGTTGTTCCGATATCATTTCGGATTAGGATGAGGTCGTTTTCATCAAAACCTCGTGGCACTACCTTTTGATTGTATCTTGAAGCCATTCGACGTTTTAGTGCCTCTTCCCTGATCCGAGCTCTTTTTCGGATTTCCGAAAGTAGGTCGAGTTCTTCCCTTTGAAGTTGGGAATTGGCTTCTTCACTATAGTGAATCACCCTGGGCGATCCTTCTTCGACCTCCACTGGGATCATTGCCTCCGTTCCGTAGGCTAGTCGGAAAGGTGATTCCTTTGTGGTGGAGTGTGGGGTTGTCCGATATGCCCATAGAACTTGTGGGAGCTCGTCGGCCCAAGCTCCCTTTGCCTCCTGTAATCTCTATTTTAGCCCAGCCAATATGACTTTGGCAGCTTCAGCTTGTCCATTGGCCTGGGGATGTTCTACGGAAGTGAATTGGTGTTTTATGTTCAGGTCGGCCACTAATTTTCTGAACCCTGCATCTGTGAATTGGGTGCCATTGTCTGTGGTGATGGAGTATGAAACTCCAAATCTTGTGACAATGTTTCTATATAGGAATTTTCGACTTCTTTGAGCCGTGGCGTTAGCTAAGGGTTCTGCCTCGATCCACTTGCTGAAGTAGTCTACCCCTACTATGAGGAATTTGACTTGTCCCGATCCCTGAGGGAAAGGTCCGAGAAGGTCGAGTCCCCATTTTACGAATGGCCAAGGTGAGGTTATGCTGATGAGTTCCTCTGGTGGGGCAATGTAGAAGTTGGCATGTTTTTGACATGGTGGACATGTCTTTACAAATTTTATGGCTTCCTTTTGTAGAGTTGGCCAATAAAATCCTGTCTGGAGTACCTTTTTGGTAAGTGCCTATGCTCCGAGATGATTGCCACAGATGCCGCTGTGTACTTCTTCTAAAACTTCCTTTGTGTTGGAAGTCGGCACGCATTTTAACAATGGTATCGAAATCCCCTTTTGTATAGGGTATTTTTTATGATGGTGTAGTATTGTGCTTCCCGTTTTAACCTCTTTGCCTCCTTTTCATCTGTGGGGAATGTTTCTGTTTTAAGGTAGTTAATTATGGGGGTTATCCATCCTTGATCCTGACCTGTTATGGTTAGGACATTTTCTACTTCCGAGATTGACGGGTTTTGCAGCATCTCTTGGATGAGGCTTCTATTGTTGCCCCCTGGTTTGGTGCTGGCTAGCTTTGAGAGTGCATCAGCTCGGGCATTCTGTTCTCGGGGTATGTCACGGACCTCATATTCTACGAGTTGTCCGAGTTGTTCCCTGGTTTTGTATAGGTACTTTTTCATGGTAGGATCTTTGGCTTGGTAGCTCCCTGATATTTGCGAGGTGACCACTTGTGAGTCACTGAAGATGATAAGCTTTTGAGCTCCAACCTCCTTAGCCAGTTTCAAACCAGCTAGTAGCGCCTCATATTCAGCTTGGTTGTTTGAGGCAGGGAACCCGAATTTGAGGGAAAGTTCGATTTGGGTTCCCTGGTCGCTTTCGATTATCACGCCTGCGCCGCTTCTAGTTTTATTTGAGGAGCCATCTATATAGAGATTCTATTTTGTAGGGATTTCCGGGGTGTCTGTAAATTCTACAATGAAGTCGGCTAGATATTGCGATTTGATGGCTATCCGAGCTTCGTATTGAAGGTCGAATTCGGACAACTCGACCGCCCATTGCAAGATTCTTCCTGCTAAGTTTGTTTTCTGCAAAATCCCTTTTATGGGTTGGTTGGTCCGAACCCTAATGGTGTGAGCTTGAAAATATGGACGAAGTCGTCGTGATGTTAGTATGAGAGCATAGGCGAATTTTTCTATTTTTTTGGTAGTTCAACTCGGATCCTTGTAATGCTTTGCTGATGAAGTATACGGGTTGTTGCCCACTGTCGTCTTCTCGAACTAGTGCTGAAGCTACTGCCCGATTTCCTACTGCAAGGTATAATATAAGTGGTTCTCCTTCCCGTGGCCGAGTCAGGATAGGTGTCTATCCCAGGAATCTTTTGAAATCTTAGAAGGCCTACTCGCACTCCGTTGTCCATTCAAACCTCTTTTCCTTCCTTAAAGTGGCGTAGAAGGGGATGGATCTTATTGCCGATTCAGCTAGAAATCTGGACAAGGCTGCCAACCTTCCATTGAGTTGTTGCACTTCTTTGACACAAGTTGGGCTCTTCATGTCGAGTATGGCCCGGCATTTGTCCGAGTTTGCCTCGATTCCTCTTTGTGTGAGCATGAAGCCCAAGAATTTGCCAGCTTCTACTGCGAAGGTGCATTTTGCCGGATTGAGTCGCATGCCATGCCTTCTTATAGTGTCAAATACTTGGGTGAGGTCGGACAGTAATGTCTTTTCACTTTGCGTCTTTATTAACATATCGTCCACGTAGACTTCCATGATTTTCCCGATGTGATCCGAAAAGACCTTAATTCATTAATCTCTGATAAGTAGCTCCCGCATTTTTAAGTCCAAAAGGCATGACGATGTAGCAATAGTTTGCTTTTGGGGTTAAGAATGAAGTTTTTTCTTGGTCGGGTGGATACATTGGGATTTGATTGTATCCCGAATATGCATCTATAATCGAGAGGTATTTATATCCGGAGGAGGCATCCACCAGAGCGTCGATACTTGGGAGTGGATAAGGATCTTTTGGGCAGGCTTTATTGAGATCAGTGTAGTCGGTGCACATCTGCCACTTCCCATACTCTTTTTTCACCAAGACGACGTTGGCTAGCCATAGTGGGTACTTGACTTCTCTTATCAATTATGTGAAATTCTTTTCCTCTGCCTCTGAGGTTTAGACTTTCATTGTAACAGCGGCGCGCCGTCTTTTGGTCTGCTTTTATTGTAGCTATCCCTTCTGCAATTGGGAATTTCATGCATAGATGTGGAGTCGAGACTACTGCGCCGAGCTGGTTTAATGTTGTCCGACCTATTAAGGCATTGTAGGCTGAACTCACGTCGACTACGATGTAGTCTATCTTGAGTGTTCTTGACTGGTTTCCTTTTTTGAAAGTCGTGTGTAGTGAGATGTATCCAAGTGGTTGAACTGGGGTATCTCCCAGTCCGAACAGGCTGTTCGGATATGCTCTGAGTTCTTTTTCTTCCAGGCCGAGCTTGTCGAAGGCAGTTTTAAACAAGATGTCGGCGGAGCTTCCTTGGTCTATCAGTGTACGATGGAGATTTGTATTTGCCAAGATGATAGTGATGACCATAGGATCGTCGTGTCCTGAGATGATACCGGATGCGTCCTCTTTGGTAAAAGTAATTGTGGGGATGCGGGCATTTCCTCCCTTCCCTCGACATGATATACTTCTTTAAGATGTCTTTTGCGAGATGATTTGGAGATCCCTCCTCCCGCAAATCCTCCGTGTATCATGTGGACGTGTCTTTCAGGTGTGCGAGGTGGTCGTTCTGCACGTCTGACATCTTCATCTCTTCTTCTTTTTCTGGGATCGTCTACTCGGCTTGCCAAATACCGATCTAACTTTCCTTTTGTTACCAGTTTTTCTATGATGTTTTTTAGGTCGAAACATTCGTTGGTGGAATGTCCATAGATTCGATGATATTCACAACATTCAGCCCGGTTTCCTCCTCCTTTTTTGCTTTTGAGTGGTCGAGCTGGAGGTATCTTTTCCGTATGGCATACTTCTCTGTAGACATACACAAGAGATACCCGAAGAGGGGTATAATTGTGATATTTTTTATCTTTTCTCCGATCTGATCTTTTTTCTTGGATCCTTTGTCTTTTTCTCGGGAGGAGTAGGAGGATTCGGGTTTCGAGGTCTCTTCTAGTCGAGAGTTTTCCTCCATGTTGATATACTTCTCTGCTCATTCTTGTACCTCATTTAGAGATGTGGGATGCTTTTTCGATATGGAGTGGCTAAAAGGTCCTTCTTGCAAGCCATTGATGAGGCCCATGATGGCCGCTTCTGTGGGCAGACTTTGTATGTCTAGACATGCCTTTTTGAATCTCTCCATGTAGTTGCGGAGACTTTCCCGATCTCCTTGTTTGATTCCTAATAGACTTGGGGCATGCTTGGTTTTGTCTTTCTGGATAGAGAATCTGGCTAGAAACTTTTTGGCCAGGTCATCGAAGCTTGAGATGGACCTGGGGGGTAGATTGTCGAACCACCTAATCGCCGTTTTGGTTAAGGTAGTCGGGAAGACTTTGCAGCGGACTGCGTCCGAGGCGTCAGTGAGGTATATTTGACTCCTGAAGTTACTGAGATGATGGCTGAAATTGGCCGTACCATCGTATAACGTCATATCCGGGAGTTTAAAGTCCTTGGGGATTTTGGTTTTCATGATCTCTCTAGTGAATGGATCTTGATCCTTGCGAGAGCTGTCCTCATGAGTGGATCGAGTAGCTTTAGTTTTGAGATCGGTTTCGAGTTTTAGAAGTTTGTCCTCCAATTCCCGGCATCGCCTTATCTCCCTTTGTATGTCTTTCCAAACTTCTCGTTGGTGTTGGGCTTCTTTCTCAAGTTTCTTTAAACAATCTTGAAGTGTCTCGAGTGCTCCTGGGTTTGGTGAATTTTTGTCCCCGTCAGGTTGCGGGATATCCTTTGGTGTAGTGTCCTCATTTTTGTGCAGTGTCCTATCCTCTAGATCTGAGTCGTGGTCGTCGTCATGGTCGTCCGCCATGGTGGTAGGATGACTTCCAAGTCCCCGGCAACGGCGCCAATGTTTCGAGGGTTACTTGAAACTGTAGTTCGATCTCAGACGAGATCTTCTGTGCTGGTCGGAGATGACGTATTCGGCTGGTGGATGGTTGCGGGAGCTGTCGCACCCGACTTGTTGGACGAACAATGCTGCTGATCCTTTGTCACCGGAGGGTGGTGGTACCTGCAAGGGACTCCGATGCTTAAGTTAGCAAGGGTATTAAGCAGGTTTTTAGTAGAATCAGAGTATGAGTGATACCTAGGTGCTCCAGTATATTTATAATAGTGTGGAGTGACCTCTTTAGATAAGATAAGTTAGTTATCTTATCTTATCTTATCTTTGAGTGAGGTCAACTTATCTTCAAGGGAACCGCCCTTCTCTCTGTAGGCTCGGGCTGCCTTTGGATTTGGGTCGTGTTCCTCAATTTGGGCCCCTTTTTGGGCTTTCCTGTCGATTTGTCCGAGCTCTTTGAGAAGAGGTCGGATGGTTTGACTTGAAGAGGTCGGTTGCTTTGTCGCTAATCATCCTGGGTCGGACAGCTCGACCCAAGGTATGAACAAACACCCTGAGGGGAGTGTAGTTGTGGTATTTTCTAGGTTCTTCAGTAGGCTGGTCTTCTTTTTTCCTGGACTCTTTATCCTTGTCCCAAGGCGGGTAGGAGAATCTGGATTTTGAGGTTTCTCCTAGTCGAGAGTTCTCCTCCATATTAATATATTTTTCAGCCCATTCTTGTACCTCGTTTAGAGATGTTGGGTGTTGTTCATGCCCTGGGTCGAGTTGTACGACTCGGGCTGACTAACGACAAGTCGACCGACCTCTTCAAGTCAGGATTACCCGACCTCTTCTCAAAGAGTTCGGCCAAACCATCAAGGAAAAGCCCAAAAACGGGCCCAAACAGAGGAACACAACCCAAATCCCAAAGGCAGCCCAAGCCTAGAGAGATAAGGGCGGTTCCCTTGAAGATAAGATGACTTCACTCAAAGATAAGATAAGATAATAATCTTATCTCCAGAAAAGTCACTCCACACCATTATAAATACACTGGAGCACCCAAGTATAACTCATACTCTGATTCTACTAAAAACCTGCTTAATACCCTTGCTAATTTAAGCATCGGAGTCCCTTGCAAGTACCACCATCCTCCGGTGACGAAGGATCAGCATCCCCAACAAGTCTAACAAGTCAGACACGGCGTCTCCGACCACCATCCATAAGTCGGACACATCAACGCCGACCAGCACAGAAGATCTCGTCCAAGATCGACCTACAGTTTCAGGTAACCCTCGGAATATTTGGCGCCGTTGCGGGGGAACCTGGAAGTCATCCCACCATCATGGCAAACAACCTTGACAATGACCATGACTCTAATCTAGAAGACAGGACGCCTCACAAGAATGCGGACACAACACCAAATGATACTTCTCAACTAAACAAAGACAAGAATTCGCCAAATTCAGAAATCATGGAGGCACTTCAAGCTCAACAAGATTGCCTCAAAAAGCTCAAAAAATTGGCCGAGCATCAACGGGAAGCCGAGAAGGACCTACGAAAGGAAACCAAGTGACGTCGAGAACTAGAGGACAAACTCCTAAAGCTTGAAGTCGGTCTCAAAACCAAGACTACCCGATCCAGTCATGAAGGTAAACCTCACGAAGATCAAGATCCATTCACTAAAGAAATCATGAAATCCAAAGTCCCAAAAGACTTCAAAGCTCTCGACATGACTCCATACGATGACGCATCAGATCCAAGCCATCATCTCAGTAATTTCAGAAACAGAGTGTACCTCACCGACGAATCGGATGCTATTCGAGGCAAAGCCTTCCCGAAAATCCTAACAAAAACAGCAATTAAGTGGTTCGACAGTCTGCCTCCGAGATCCATCACAAATTTCAATGACCTAACCAAAATATTTCTTGCCAGATTCTCCATCCAAAAGGACAAAACCAAACACGCTCCAAGCTTGTTAGGAATCAAGCAAGGAGACTGGAAAAGTCTTCGCAATTATATGGAAAGATTCAACAAATCATGTCTGTACATACAAAATTTGCCAACAGAAGCAGCTATTATGTGCCTCATCAATGGCCTACGAGAGGGACCTTTTAGTCACTCCATATCAAAGAAATATCCCACATCTCTAAATGAAGTACAAGAACGAGCAGAGAAGTATATCAACATGGAAGAAAACTCTCGATTAGGAGAGACATCAAAATCCGGATTCTCCTACTCCTCCCGAGATAAGAAAAAGGAGTCCAAGAAAAAAGAAGACCAACACAGGGAGAATATTAAGAAATACCACAACTATACCCCTCTCCGGGTATCTCTTGTGGATGTTTACCGAGAAGTATGCCATACGGAAAGGATCTCGCCACCTTGTCCACTCAAAAGTAAGAAAGGAGGAGGAAATCGAACGGAGTACTGTGAATATCACCGAATCTACGGGCATCCTACCAATGAGTGCTTCGACCTGAAATATGTTATTGAGAAATTGGTAAAAGAAGGATGGCTAGGTCGATATTTAGCCAACAAATTGGAAGAGCCTAGAAAAAGAAGAAGAGACGAAGAGGCCGGACGAAGAGAACGACCACCTCACACCCCAGAGAGACACGTTCACATGATCAACGGAGGATTTGCAGGAGGGGGATCCTAAAATTATCTCGCAAAAGACACCTCAAAGAAGTCTATCATGTCGAGGGAGGAGAAGGATCACTCGACCTCCCTACCATTACTTTCACCCAAGAAGATGCAGCAGGCATCATCCCGGGACATGATGATCCTATGGTCATCACTATCATATTGGCCAATGCAAACCTTCACCGCACATTGGTAGACTGATAAACCCATATTTTATGATATATTTTGTGCTTAATCTGAGTGATTTATTCAATCCTTCACCCACTTATTCATATTAATTGCATGGTTTTATTTTCCCTTCCTTATTATGTGATGTATGTGAAAAACATGTTTCCTATGCTTTAAAATTAATTATTTTAATTACCTTTATTTCCATTCGATGCCGTGATTCGTGTGTTGAGTAGTTTCAGATCTTCTAAGGCAGGAATGACTTAAAGGATGGAAAGGAAACATACAAAATGGAAGGAAAACACAAAACAGATTTTTTGGAGAAACTGGCATCCATGCGATTGCATGGGCGACGCGGACGCATGCCAAGCGCGAAGAAGCAGCGACGCGGCCGCATGACTAACGCGACCGTGCGCCTTAAGCAGAACACATATGACGCGGCCGCATGACTGACACGGCCACGTGGCAAGGAAAACTCCGAATGACGCGACCGCGTGACCCACGCGGATGCGTGACAGAGGCCACGCACCAGAAATTGCAGAAAACGCTCCCAGCGAATTCTGAATCCCTTTTTGGCTCAAATCCAAGTCCGGAAGGCATAGACCAGAGGTTATGAAGTGGGAGAATGCATCCATTCAGGGAGAGTCACCACTTTAGTTAGTTTTTCATGATTTAGAATTAGTTTAGAGAGAGGTTCTCTCCTCTCTCTTAGTATTAGGATTTAGGATTTCTCTTAGTTTTAGGAGTGACTCTCGATCCCAGGTTCAATGTTCCTTTACTTTAAGCTTCCCTTTCACTTTTTATTCATTCCATTACTTTAGTTGGTTATTTGATTTTGCAATTTAATTTATGAATTCTTCCATGTTACAGATTACTCTTTTGAATTAATGTTATTTGAGGTATTTCAGTTTATTATTGCTTTCCTTTTATTTACATTATTGTTATTCCCATCTGAAGACATTTTTATTCCAGTAGATTTATTTTTCTCCTTTTGGTCTTGGTTAAGAAATCAGTAACTCAGGAGTTATCAAACTCAAACATGAATGATAATTGTTATCTTTGTTAATTAAACTGAACTTCAATAATCCCAATCTTTTCTTAGGAAATAAATAGGATTCGAAGATCAAACCAATTAATCACTTGACCTTCCTTTATCTTAGTAAAGGTTAACAAAGTGGAATTAAGATTCAATTCTTATCATCATTGATAAGGATAAATAGGATAGGACCTCTAATTTCTCATACCTTGCCAAAAGTCTATTTATAGTCATTGATTTATTTTACTCGCCATTTAAATTGCTTGTTCTTCATTTACTTTATTTTCTAATTAAACCATTCGCTCCTCACTCTCAGAACCCCGATTTACAATCTCCATAACCAATAATAAGAACATACTTCCCTGCAGTTCCTTGAGAAGACGACCCGAGGTTTGAATACTTCGGTTATCAATTTATTTAGGGGTTTGTTACTTGTGACAACCAAAACTTTTGTAAGAAAGGTTGATTGCTTGGTTTAGTAACTATACTTACAACGAGAGTTTACTATAACCTCTAAACCATTAATCTTCTGCTCTTTCATAGACCAAGGAAGCTCGACGGATATCTTGTTTAAATCCGCCTTCGATAAACTCGGCTTGCAGGAGAAAGAATTTAGAGCATATCCGAACAGCTTGTTTGGACTAGGAGACACTCCAATCCAATCGCTTGGATACATCTCACTACATACAACCTTCGAAAAAGGAACTCGGTCAAGAACACTCAACATAGACTACGTTATAGTCGACGTAAGCTCAGCCTACAATGCCCTGATAGGTCGGGCAACATTAAACCAGCTCGCAGCAGTAATTTCAACTCCATATCTATGCATGAAATTCCTAACTCCAGAAGGGATTGCTACAATAAAAGGAGATCAGAAGATAGCGCGACGCTGTTACAATGAAAGTCTGAACCTCAGAGGCAAAGGAGAAGAAATCCACACCATCGAACTCGGGGGAATGCAAGGTCGGGAAGAGCTTCGTTCACAACCTAAGGGCGAGATAGAAAAATTTCAGATTGGAGATGTCCCAGATAAAACAACCAATATTGGCGCAATCCTAAAAAGATATGTAAAGGAGCCCCTGATACAGTTCTTAAAAGATAACGTCAACCTCTTCGCATGGAAGGCCACAGACATGCCGGGCATAGACCCCAAACTAATGTGCTACAAACTGGCAGTATATCTAGGATCTCAGCCGGTACAGCAGAGGCGTAGAAAGATCGGACCAGAAAGATCCCAAGCTGTGGAAGAACAGGTACAAGCTTTACTAGAGGCAGGACTCATAAGAGAAGTCAAATACCAACTATGGCTAGCCAACGTCGTCCTAGTAAAGAAATCAAATGGGAAGTGGCGGATGTGCACCGACTATACCGATCTCAACAAAGCTTGTCCAAAAGATCCCTATCCACTCCCAAGTATTGTTTCCCTAGTGGATGCCTCCTCCAGATACAAATACATCTCGTTTATGGACGCTTGTTCGGGATACAACCAAATCCCGATGTATCCACCCGATCAAGAAAAAACCTCATTCTTAACCCCAAAAGCAAATTACTGCTATGTCGTCATGCTATTTGGACTCAAAAATGCAGGAGCCACGTATCAAAGACTAATGAACAAGGTCTTCGCAGACCATATCGGGAAACTTATGGAGGCATATGTGGATGACATGTTAGTAAAAACACAAAGCGAGGAGTCATTACTATCTGACCTCGCCCAAGTGTTCAATACTATACGAAAGTATGGCATGAGACTTAATCCTGCAAAATGCACCTTTGCAGTAGAAGCCGGCAAATTCCTGGGATTCATGCTCACACAAAGAGGAATAGAAGCAAACCCAGACAAGTGTCAGGCCATACTCGACATGAAAAGCCCGAACTGTGTCAAAGAGGTGCAACAACTCAACGGGTGACTAGCAGCCTTGTCCAGATTTCTAGCCGGATCGGCCATAAGATCTCTCCCCTTCTATGCCACTCTAAGGAAGGGAAAGAAGTTTGAATGAACACCTGAGTGCGAACAAGCCTTTCAAGAGTTTAAAAAATTCCTGAGACAACCACCCATCCTCACCCGACCATGAAAAGGAGAAGCACTTATACTATACCTTGCAGTAGGAAGTCAGACAGTAGCTTCAGCACTAGTCAGGGAGGATGAAAGTGGACAACAACCCGTATACTTCATCAGCAAAGCACTACAGGGATCCGAGCTGAACTATCAAAAAATAGAGAAGTTTGCCTATGCTCTCATACTAACTTCTCGACGACTTCGCCCATATTTTCAAGCTCACACCATCAAGGTTTGAACCAACCAACCCATGAAAAGCATTCTACAGAAAACAAATTTAGCAGGAAGAATCCTACAATGGGCGGTCGAGTTATCTGAATTCGACCTTCAATATGAAACTCTGATAGCCATCAAATTCCAATATCTGGCCGATTTCGTCGCAGAGTATACTGACACCCCAGAAGTCCTTACAAATTGGAATCTTTACGTGGATGGCTCTTCAAATAAAACTGAGAGTGGAGCAGGTGTGATAATAGAAAGCAATTAGGGAACCCAAATCGAACTCTCCCTGAAGTTTGAGTTCCCTGCCTCCAATAACCAGGCTGAGTACGAGGTGTTATTGGCTGGTTTGAAGCTGGCTAAAGAGGTGGGGCCCAAAAACTTGTCATCTTCAGTGATTCACAAGTTGTCACCTCACAAATAGCAGGGACCTACCAAGCTAAAGACCCTGCCATGAAAAAGTACCTGGACAAAACCCAGGAACAACTCGGACAATTCAAGGAATACGAGATCCAACATATACCTCGAGAACAAAATGCCCGAGCTGACGCACTCTCGAAATTAGCTACCACCAAACCAGGGGGCAATAATAGAAGCCTCATCCAGGAAAAACTACAGAACCCGTCAATCTTGGAAGAAGACAAAGTCCTAGAAATATCAGGTCAGGATCAAGGGTGGATGACTCCCGTAATCAGCTACCTCAAATCAGAGATACTCCCTATGGATAAAAAGGAGGCAAAGAGGTTAAAGCGGGAGGCACAATATTACACCATCATAAACAACATCCTATACAAGAGAGGAATTTCAACGCCCCTACTAAAATGTGTACCCACCCCTAACACAAAAGAAGTCTTGGAAGAGATACACAGTGGCACATGTGGCAATCGTCTCGGAGCTCGAGCTCTTGCCAAGAAAGTACTCCGAGCCAAATTCTTTTAGCTAACTTTACAAAAAGAGGCCACCGAGTTCATCAAGACATGTCCACCATGTCAAAAACATGCTAACTTCCACATCGCCCCACCAGAGGAGCTCATCAGCATAACATCACCTTGGCCATTTGCAAAGTGGGGACTCGATCTCCTCGGGCCCTTTCCTCAAGGATTGGGACAGGTCAAGTTCCTAATCGTAGGGGTAGATTATTTTACAAAATGGATTGAAGCAGAGCCCCTAGCCAATGCCACTACGCAAAGAAGTCAGAAGTTCTTATATAGAAATATTGGAACTCAATTCATAGACGCAGGCTTCAGGAAGTTAGTAACAGACTTGAAAATAAAACATCAATTTACATCCGTAGAACACCCATAAGCTAATGGACAAGCAGAAGCAGCTAACAAAGTCATATTGACTGGGTTAAAACGGAGATTACAGGACGCAAAGGGAGCCTGGGCTAAAGAGCTCCCACAAGTCCTATGGGCATATCGGACAACTCCATATTCCACCACAAAGGAATCACCTTTCCGATTGGCTTACGAAATGGAGGCAATGATTCCGGTAGAAATCGAAGAAGAATCCCCCAGAACGATCTACTACAATGAAGAGGCCAACTCCCAATTTCAAAGGGAAGAGCTCGACCTACTTCCGGAAGTCCGAGAAAGAGCTCGGATCAAGGAAGAGGCGTTAAAGTGTCACATGGCCTCATGGTACAACCAAAAGGTAGTGCAGCGAAGCTTCACCAACAATGACCTCATCCTAATCCGAAATGATATCGAAACAAGTCGACCCGGAGAAGGAAAGGTAGCAGTTAACTGGAAAGGACCCTACCGAGTCACAGAGGTATTAGGAAGAGGCTACTACAAAGTATCCGAACTCGAGGGACGAGAGCTACCAAGGTCATGGCACGCCTGCAACCTAAGAAGGTATTATAGTTAGGAGGTAATAAAAGGATCTTAAGTCGGAAAGTGCACTCTTTTTCCTGAAAAGTTTTTTTAACGAGGCACCAAGCCAAGATATGCAAAATTACCTGACTAATAAGGGTAAGCACCCGCATGTATATATACTTTTTGCCTACATGTCTATTTTTCTACTTGAATAAAACTTTTCAGATTCTCTACAAAATCTCTTTATCAAGATGCATTAATCTGAAAGGTAAAAATTCATCACCCGATTATAAAGCTACAGATTGGCAAAAAGTAAAAACCAAAGTCACTGCTCGATCATGATAAGGTCGACGAAGATGAAAACCGAATTCATCAAAGGTCGGCCAAGCGAGGATCAAAATCGGGAAGATGAAAAGCGACAAAAACAGAATAATGCAAGAAGTTATGAAAAAGCGATCCATGAATAGAGGCCTGACGAGGTCTGAAACAAAAAATGGATTGCTAGAAATAACTTAGAATGGACCGACAAAAAAAGTCGGGCCAGATTAAAGCGACAAAAAGTTATAAAAAGTAACCCATAGAAAAGAGGCCTGGCCAGCCCTGAAAATGGATTACTAGAAATAACTTAGAAAGGATCGACATGATGAAGTCGGCCCAACTACAAAAATTTATAAAGAAGTAACCCATAAAAAGAGACCTGACAAGGTCCACATAAAATGGATTACTAGAAATAACTTAGAAGGGACTGACATGATGAAGTTGGCCTGACAAAGCTACAAAAAGTTATAAAGAAGTAATCCATAAAAAGAGACCTGAAAAGGTCCAAATAAAATGGATTACTAGAAATAACTTAAAAGCGGACCGAGATGAAGTAGTCGGCCTAAAGCCAATTCCAAGCGACAGAGTAGTAAAAAAGTAAACCCAAGGGATTACTAAAAAAGCCTAGTAAAAGACATGTGCTAGAAGGGGCACGACTCAACCATAACTTCACCAAAATCGACATACCATGGGAAATACTACAAAGAATAAGTCGAACAAAGCTAGCCTCAAAAGCCATTTCGACTAAAACACAGAAAGCAAAATAAAGTATATCAAAAGAGGTCAGACATCAAGATGCCAACACTCTAAAGATGCCTGGAAGTTCTGAACAAAGCTGCATACAAAGCATATCACAAAACAACAAAGCTGGCATAATAAAAAGTTCCAGAGGCCATCCGAAAAAGCCGACCTCAATTGCTTAAAGAAACTACTTTGTTTTTCTACATAGAGTTGCTATAGAAAAGCAACCAAAATATCCAAGTCAAAGCAGACCACAAGTTACAGAAATAAGAGTTTAAAAGCCTACAGACCGGGCTATACACAATACATCAAAGAAAACTATAAAGGATTCAAAGACTCCCCAATGGCAGCATCTCGGGGTGAAGGAGGATGAGTCTGAAGAGGGACAGCATCGATAGTCCCATCTGCCCGATTCAGGATCTGAACATCAGGATCCGAATCAGGGTGGTCGACCTCGGCTGCAGGAGTTGAAGAAGTCGGGGCAACAGAAGCCTTGGTGGGTGGCACAGGACGTGGATCTGCATCATCATCATCTTCATCTGGGGCAGGGACGATCTTCCCATTTTCCACAATATTATCTAAGCTGAAGAGAGACAGGTCGAGCTCGGGAGCAAGAACTCGGACCTGTTCCTTCAAATTCTCATAAGCAGCAGTCACACTGCCCACGAGATGGCCCTAAAGCTCGGCGTAATCAGCCCGAGCAGATTCCAACCTCTCCCTAAGCTCCATCACCTCACCATAAGTGAGGACATAGCTTTTCTTATGCTTCAACGCCATATCCTCAGCCAGATTCGCAGAAGCCACCGCAGCAGTAGCTCGAGCCTTCTCACCCTCCAACTCTTTTTCCAGCTTCGCCACCTTCACCTCAAGCTCCTCCTTCAACCTCTTAATCCTGTCAAATTCCGATTTGGCCTCCTCTATGAAAGCCTTTGTCGCATGAATAGGAAGGTCTTGAGCAATTCGGTATAAGGCTGCTCCCATGTGTGCCATTTTGATACTGCTTCGGGTAATGAAGTTCAAATGGTGAAGAATGGAGACATCATCAGTAGGAACAATGCCATAAGGAGAAATTTGTTGATCGAAAAAACCAACAACATCAAAATTAGGGGCGTCCAGATTAAAAGGCTCAACAGTCCTCTGTTTTTTTTTTTGGAAGAGGTCTGGCAGAAGGAGAAGAGGTAGCAGCAGAAGTCTGGGGGGATCAACCAAATGGACCTGAGGAGTAGAAATCACCTTCCTCGGCCCAGTAGTGCTCAAGACAGGCTTCTTAGGAGGAACCTGAGAAGATCCTTCCCCAGCAGCCTTAGCCGAGATGTGCTGGGCTGCTGTAACTTTTCTCGCCTTTTTAAAAGCCTTCATGGAATCATTATTTTTTACCATCTCTGAAAAAACAAAGCAAAACAAGTTACAAAACTGAAAGAAGAAGAAACAAAAAGCAAGCAAACAAAGCAAAAAGAAGTCGACCACTACCCAACTCAGCTCGGACAAGGGAAGGGTCTCCTAAGAATCTCTTTGTGTCGAGATGGGGAGGTTGCCCCCAAATACCCTCCAACAAATTCACAAAAGCCTGCTCGACCTCATCAAGCATCTCCCACGTATATCTAGATACTACAACATTCTTTTGCCAACATAAGGGGAAGGCAGGTTCATTATTCCACTCCAAGAAAAATGGTCGAGCTCCCTCAACAGCTCGGACCTTAAAAAATTAGTTCTTAAAATCCCCAAAAGATTCATCATACATAGAAAACACTTTATGTCCTTGGGCAGACTTGAAAGAAATCCAAGAAGCTTTCTTTTTGGTAGTCCTAGGCTTGGTCAAGACAAAGAGGTAAACAAAGAGAGTTTGAGAAGGTTTAACATCCAACTCTTAGCAAAGCAACTGAAAGATCTTGATAAAGCCCCAGGAGTTCGGATGGAGCTGAGATGGAGCTACATTACACGACCACAACAAGTCGGTCTCAAAGGAGGTAAAGGGAAGGGTGATATTCATTTGGCTAAAAAAGTAGTCGTAAGCGTAAAAGAAGGGGCGCCCCCCTGGGTTAGAGAAGGAAAGTAAATCCTTTCATCAGAATCAGGCTCTACCAATTCGTAGTTTTTCTCCTGATCCCTACTACTACAGATCCGGTGATATTTTATAAGCTCCACGATATACTCAGAATTAACTACTGAAACACACATCAAGACAAGGGAATCCAGCCAGTCAGACATGCCCTCAAGGACTTTGGAGGAGGTCTCGACAATATTTTTGCGAGAATACATGATCAACTAAGTCCTACAGTAAGAAAAAAGAAAATGGGTTACTAATTAAACAACTCGGGCAAGGCAAAGAAAACAACTCGGACTAAAGCACGCAAATGTTAAGAAGCCAGATACAACAGCAAAAGGAGACCCCAAGACTCACACCAAAGATCCAGGGGCATCCTTTGGAGGTAATGATGAAATAAGAACTCAAGAAAAATCTACAAGCCTACATCTCGACACTTCCTAACAAGAAAATAACTCTTTTTTCAACAAAGCAACACCCGAAAGGAAAATCACGAACCAGAAAGTCATCAAAAGTGTAGCCTTTTTTCTATTAGCAGAGGGAACTATCGATGCATCAAACATGCCAAAAGAAAATCATCAAAGAAGCAACCTTTTTCAAAAATCAAACAGTTCATCATCCCAAAACTTCAAATGCGATGACACAAACAGAAGCAGTAACAACATTTCAAAACCCTAAATATGTCAACTACCAAGAAACAATGAAGGGTTCTACAAATTAAAGAAGCCCTAAAACAGCATACATGGCAGAAACAATCAGACACAGCAAGCAAAGGAAGATTCAAACTTTCCAACTTTTCCCAAGCAAAGACTCAAACTTTCACAATATCCAAGCATGAAAAAGAACGACATGAAAAAGAGAAGAGAAAGAAGACCTACCTGCAACAGGGAAGAGACGATAAACGCTGAGAAGATGAGGCAACAAACGAGGCCGCGCCAAGCAATCACCTTCCGAACAAAAACGAAGCGCCAATAGTCACCTTCGGAACAGAAAAATAGCGAAAATGTGAAAAACTTGGGAGCGAGCAAAAAAATGAAGAGTCCCAGGCAAGCCAGAAAATGCAAGAACAGAAGGGTGAAAGCAAAGAGAAGAAGAAACTGAAAACAAAATCTTTTGGCAATTCAAAATGAGAAGAGAGAAAACGGCAAAAAAGAGGAGCTAATGGGTTATTAAAAACTCTCGCACGTTCCCAAAGCAAAGAAACGCGCGTTTTCAAAGTTAAAGGGAGTGAGAAAAATGCTCCACATTCAAATAGAATCTCTACAGAAAGGGATCGACAATGCTCGACCTCAAAAGGAAGACCACGCTTGAGCAGGGGCACTATTCATGCCCTGGGTCGAGTTGTACGACCCGGGCTGACTAACGACAAGTCAACCGACCTCTTCAGGTCAGGATTACCCGACCTCTTCTCAAAGAGTTCAGCCAAACCATCAAGGAGAAGCCCGAAAAAGGGCCCAAACAGAGGAACACGACCCAAATCCCAAAGGCAGCCCAAGGCTAGAGAGATAAGGGTGGTTCCCTTGAAGATAAGATGACTTCACTCAAAGACTCTAGAAAAGTCACTCCACACCATTATAAATACACTGGAGCACCCAGGTAGGCAGGTATAACTCATACTCTGATTCTACTAAAAACATGCTTAATACCCTTTCTAACTTAAGCATCGGAGTCCCTTGTAGGTACCACCACCCTCCAGTGACGAAGGATCAGCATCCCCAACAAGTCCAACAAGTCGGACACGGTGGCTCTGGCCACCATCCACAAGTCGGACACATCAGCGCCGACCAGCACAGAAGATCTCGTCCGAGATCGACCTACAGTTTCAGGTAACCCTCGGAACAGGTGCTTTTTGGATATGGAGTGGCTAAAGGGTCCTTCTCGCAGACCATTGATGAGACCCATGATGGCTGCTTCTGTTGGCAGACTTTATATGTCCAGATATGCCTTGTTGAATCTTTCCATGTTGTTGCGGAGGTTCTCCCGATCTCGTTGCTTAATCCCTAACAGGCTTGGGGCTTGTTTGGCTTTGTCTTTCTGGCTGGAAGAATCTGGCTAGGAACTTCTTGGCGAGATCATCGAAGCTTGCTATTGATCTTGGCGGCAAGCTGTCGAACCACTTTATTGCCGTCTTGGTCAAAGTGGTCGGGAAAACTTTACAACGGATTGCATTTGAGGCATCCGTAAGATACATCCGACTTCTGAAATTGCTGAGGTGATAGCTTGGATCAGACGTACCATCATACAGAGTCATGTCGGGGGCTTTGAAATCCTTCGGGACTTTAGCCTTCATGATCTCTTTTATGAACGGATCTTGGTCCTTGTGGGGGTTGTCCTTGTGGCTGGATCGAGTGGTCTTAGTTTTGAGATCAGCTTCGAGCTTTAGGAGCTTGTCCTCCTGCTCTCGACGTCGTCTTGTTTCTCTACAAAGGTCTCGCTCGGCCTCCTGCTGTCGGTCGGCTTCTTGTTCCAGCTGTTTAAGGCGATGCTGTTGTTCTCGGATAGCTTCCACGATTTCTGTGTTTGGGGGTTGTTTATCCCCCTTATTTTGAGGTGTTTCTTTTGGTGTGGCATCTGTGTTTTTATGTGGCATTCTATCTTCCAAGCCAGAGTTGTGATCGTTGTCAAGGTTGTCTTCTATGGCTACGGGATGACTTCCAAGTTCCCCGGCAACGGCGCCAATGTTCTGAGGGTTACCTGAAACTGAAGGTCGATCTCGGAGGAGATCTGCTGTTGTGGTCAGCGCTGCTATGACCGACTTGCTGATCCTTGAGATGTCGCTGATCCTTGATCGCCGGAGGGGGGTGGTACCTGCAAGAGACTCTGATGCTTAAGTTAGCACGGGCTTTAAGCAGGTTTTTGTGTAGAATCAGAGTATGAGTTATACCTGGGTGCTCCAGTGTATTTATAGTAGTGGAAAGTGACCTTCCTTGAGATAAGTTTGTTATCTTATCTTATCTTTTAGGGAGGATATCTTTATCTTTTGGTCAACCGCCTTTGGGTGGGCGATGTCCTTTTGTTCTTGAGCCTTCTTGGGCCTCTGTCGCGATCTTCCGAACTCTTTGTGAAGATGTCAGTAATGGACCAACCTTCCAAGAGGTCGGCCTATTTGCTTTAGATCATCTCGGATCTTGTAGCTCAGACCGATGTATGAACACTAAGATTCCAGTAATCTTGTAGGGTTCTATCCAGTTTGCTGTTAGCTTTTCTTTGCCTGACCTCTGTAACTTGATATTATGTCTTATTAGGATGAGGTCATTTGTGGCGAATCTTGTAGTCATCCTTTGTCTCAAAATCTCTTTACTTATCCGAGTTTGCTCTCAAATTTCTGAAAGGAGATCGAATTCTTTTTTTGTGCCCCGACGTCAATGTTGAATATCGTCCTTGGTTTTCCTTTATTTATATCAATGAAAATCATGGCTTCTATGCCATATGCATGAATAGTACCCCTGCTCGAGGTCGAACTTCATGAAGTCGGACTCGAGCATTTAGTCATGTCATTCTTGAATCTTACTATTTGTTGCTATGTGATTTTTACAAGTTATTTTGGACTCTCTTTCTGGGAGGTCGGATAACTTGTTTTATACTTGTTTTGTCAACCTAGTAAGGTCTAATACTTATCTCTTGGCTTGAGGAGGCATTCTTACAAATCACCATCCTTTTTCAATTTGTTTTAAACATTGTTGTGAGGTCGGGTTTACATTCTCTTCGTGTTGATGTTTGATTATCATCACGCTGTCCTCAAGTTGTTTTTGCGATTCGTTTTAGGTTTACCCTTTGCCAGCTTGTTTTAGTACAAGTGGCTTAATAAGGTCGGACCATAATTTGTATTTATAACTTCTTACACCACTTTGGATCTTGTCACTTCAAGTCAGAAAAAGTGTGCATTAGGAAGTAAGGTGTGCTTTCTAGCTGTAGTATCCCTTTTGTTGTAGACATGGCACAATCTAGGTAGATTGTTTTCGAGTAAGTTGGATATGTTGTAGTAGTTCTTTTCCAAGTCTTAAGTGACTTTGTTGGGATCTTTTCATTTTGGTGTTAGCTTTTCTTCGTCCAATTTTGGCCCAATGTCATTTTGGATCAAGACGAGGTCGCCAGTTGAGAAATTTTTTCGTATGACCTTCTCATGGCCATTTATGCTTGGGATTTGGTTCTTGAAGTCGTACCTCAAGAAAGAGGTCGGACTTTTTTTTTGTAAGCTCTAAGCTTATCCGACCATGTAGTAAAGTCTGACCTTCAAAAGAGGTCAGATTTTTCTTTGTGAGCTCTTAAAGAGATCGGATTTTTCTTTATAAGTTCAGGGATTTTAAACCTCATTGTAGTCTGACCCTTAAAAGTGGTTGGATTTTCTTCGTAAGCTCTAAAAGAAGTCGGATTTTTATTTGTAGACTTGAATCCTCAAAAGAGGTTAGATTATCTTCATAAGCTTGGATCCTTAGAATAGAGGTCGGACTTTTTCTTTTTAAGCTTGGAAAGAGGTCGGATTTTTTTTTCTAAGCTTGGAGGTTTCCGACCTTATTATAGACTCTGATCTTTAAAAGAAGTCATAATTTCTTTCTGGTAAGCTTCGAGGTTTTCAACCTCATTGTAGAGTTGATCATGAAAGAAGGTCGGATTTTTTTTCACAAACTCCAAAAAGAGGTCGAATTTTTCCTTTGTCGGCTCTAAAGAGGTCGGATTCTTTTTTGTGAGCAATGAGGTTTTAGAACTCATTGTAGAGTCTAACCTTTAAAAGAGGTCAGACTTTTTTCGTGGGATCTAGAAGAAGTCAGATTTTTCTTTATCAGTCTGGAGGTTTTTAACCTCATTGTAGAGTCTGGCCTTTAAAAGAGGTCATACTTTCTCTGTGAGCTCTAAAAGAAGTCAGATTTTTTTTCTCTGTGAGCTCCAAAAGAAGTCAGATTTTTCTCTGTGAGCTCTAAAAGAGGTCGAAATTTGTACAGTATATTCCGATCTGGAGACTTCTTTGAAATTGTTGAGATGGCTATGTGGATCAGTAGGTCCATCATAGGAATCTACGTTGGAAATTTCTTGGAACCTTTGGACGCATGACCTCTTTAGAGAAAAGATCGTCCCCTCCAATGAAGGCTAAGTCTTTGTCATCCTGACTTTCTTTTTTTCTTGGCTCAGATTCCAGTTTTCTTGGTTTATCTTTAATCTCTCTTCTATTATGAAGCTCTTTTTAGAGTTGGCTCTCGATTTTCTTAGTCGTTTTAACTCGTTTTTCAAGGGATCTCCATTTTTTTTGTAGATTCTGCCATTAAGTCTTTAATCAGACTAGTTGCTTCTTCTACTAGAGTAGTAGGACTTTTGTTTATTCTTTTTTTTTCACGTATCTTCTTTTTCCAATTGAATTGTCTGAGTTGAAAATTCTTTTATTCAGTTGGCTTTTGAGTTCGTCTTGGTTTGCTTTCTACAATGACATTGGGACGGTGCTTTCTTCTCCTTTGTTTTGGTTATGGTGTGCTTTTTTTCTGAATGCCATCCATCTTGATTGGTGTGCAAACAACATCAAATTCTACTACAGAATTATTTCTTTCCATATTCCTTGGCAGTGATGTAACTTGTGAGCAACTAAGAATTTTTCGTGTTATTCACTGCTCTGTTGTAATTGATATGTGAATCCCATGAAAAAAAACTAGATTCATCAATCCATTGTCGGATTGAGTTGCATTCAAATTGGCTGATGCTGCATTTTTTGGCATAAATTAAAAAAAAAGGTTTCGTTGTTTTTATCAACAATGTTTTCCTTTCCTTCTTCAATTACTGACCAATATGGGACATTTTATTTATTTATAAAATCTGTGTAGTTGGAACATGTAACTGCTCCATTACCATGAGTTGGTATCATAATTTTTTCTGACGTTGTAAGTCGGCATGGATGCCGTTGTCCATCCTATTCCACAAAGAGGTTGGGATCAGTCACGTTTCCTTTTTCCTTTTTTTTTATGATGGTGATGAATTTGTAGCTTCCCATCCACCATGGTTGGTGTCTACGAGTGGATTATCCTTGTCTCTGCCATTTGGTATATTTAATCCAATTTAACTGTAGAAGTAGAATCATCATCCCTATTTGATATCTTCTGCCTATTGGGAGAAGTTTTTATAGAGTTTCTAGTATCTATAGAAATTGTATTCCACCTTCTTTTTAATATACTTGCATCCTATGCATGTCGAGTGGTTGTCTGACCAGTTTGTTGATCATCCTCCATTATCAAGGGTTGAACTCCAGGTCCCCGACAACGGCGCCAATGTTCCGGGGCTTACCTAGAACCGGATGGTGGTTGAGCTTGTTTGTGAGGTCCAAGCGCTAGAGGAGGGTGGTCTCCGACTTGGTTTACGTCTGGGAGCCGTCGTCCGAGTTGTGTATGTGAAAGAATGGGGGTGGTACCTATAAAAACACTCCGATGCCTAAGTTAGCAAGGGGGTAAGCAGGTTTATAATATTGGAACTTAGAGATACCTGAGGGGTGTCAGTGTATTTATAGTGGTGATCCAATAACCACCATTGGAGTGGATCCAAATAGTGGATAACCGTCCCTTTTATCTAGGGATTGTTGAGATTTCCCTTCTAGAAATGGGTGAGAGATACTAGGAGTTAGTTGTAACTCCTTCAGGATGGGATGCAGTGTTTTGCCCAACCTCTTAAGAGATCAGTTATGTGGTAGCTGTCTTTTTGGGCTTTTTTTGGTTTTTGGCCTGGCTTATGTTTTGGGTTAGGGTATGAACAAGTATAATTATTCATCAAATACTGATTTTTATATGATTATAAAAAAGATAATTTTCAAATATAAGCGGAGAAGAGAGATGGATTAAAGTGTGCTATTTTGAAACTATAGTTTATTATAAGTTGTGAGTAGTGACTATATGGCACATTTGGTTTTAAAGATATAGACACAAAGATATGGACACATTAGTACATGTTTATTATTTTTTTGTTGAAATACAAATTATGGATGAACACCTTAGTACACAAATATACACAGAATATATATATATTTAGTTTGAAGAGCTTGTTAAGGAGGGAATTCAGAAGAAAAATATTAGTAAATTTGTGAGAAATTTTGCCTATTTGGAATAGAGGTAGTGAGACAGATCCTCTAATACCGGTAAAAAAGTTAGATCAAGCAATCCAAGTGAAGAATTTAAGTCCAAGCGTTCGTATCAAAATGTTATAATAATTGAAGGACATTTTAAATTTTAAGTAATTGGGAATTCTGAAGCAATTATTTTGATCGAAGTTTGGATGCCTATGAACTCTCCCCTGTTCATTCGATGTGAATAATTCAGGTACTTCATTTGAGCTTACTTTCACGTTGTGTTCCTGTGTAGCGTGTAAAGTAGCCAATTATGTAATTTCAATGTTTTTCATGAACAATGATGATAGTGGAGATACATGGGAATAATACCACTATTCATTATCTTTTCATCTTTGTTATTCAATTTTGTTAATGCATGTACACAATTCTGTGCTTTGAGATATTTTTCACAAAGTTGGGTCTTTAATTTAGCACTGTCAATTGAAACTAATGCCCCAGGGCTAGGCCTAAACCCTTCAACTCATTGCAGAAAACTAAACATCACATGCATTCTGATATTTCATTCGCTACTTTCTCCCACCTAATCTATGACCTATAATTACAAATCCAAACAAAACAACAATCACAAACAGAACAATATTTCATCTTAAAACTCTAATTTCAGCTTCCACTGCACTAATCCTCCATCCCAGATTGATCTTCCAATGCTCTTTACTGATTTGAGTTTCATTTCTCCCAACCATGCCTTCTTCCACAACATCTGCCCATACAAAAAAATCACACAATTTCTTCCCAACGGTCTGTAACACCAAAAACCGACAAAAAAAGAGAGAAAAAGAACAATTACCAAACTAAGAAGCATTGAGGAAATAAGACATAGAATCAAGTAGCAAGCATTCAACCAACTCACATTATAATTAGGGCATTTATAAAATGGTCTCTTTGGATTCGCATCCATCCTAGACCAACAAAAAACAGGTTGCAACCCACCACCACACCAATGTAAAACCTTCCTATCTCTAACATGATGTGCATTCCTCACCTAGCTACCATACGAACGAGATCTACTAGAGCTCCCAGAAGCTTGGCTGCTTCTCCCCACACTAAAAATGACTTTAATTTGGGAGATTTGGGACTCTTGCTAGGTTTTTATGTTCAAATTGTTAGGGGCTAAATTGATGCCTCTAAGATTTTGGCCACGTCATATAACTGTTGAAAGTGCCAAGTGTCAACTAAATGTGCTATATCATTTTTTCGGTGACGGAGATACTAAAGAGCCAACTTGAGTTACACCTTAAAGTTTCGGAGATACAATTTGAGTCAATTGGAAATTGGAAGGCCTAATTGAGTCAGGGGTCCAATTTGATGGGTCATTTTGAGTATTAACTCATTAAGTGATCATATATAATTCCTTTCTGTTAATCGTGCTAAAAACATTAACATTGATAAAAAGAAATAAACTTCTATTAACAGTTAGGAAGAAAGCTGTGTAATATCAGATAAATTGCATCAATCTCAAATTACAACAGTGATATAATCAAATTTCAAGCTCCAATTAGCATATCGAGAGATTAGTTGTAATTGTTTTCTGTTAAACATTACTATATGCATCACTGCCAATTTTGATGGTATAACCCGTGTGCACATATAAATGTTTAATAAAGAATTGAACCAGGAAATATCAAAACTCATTGAGCTTTATCACTATCCCTTACATGTATATGCAAGCTTCATTTCTTTTACTCCTTGTTTGTGGTTGGGATCATATTCTGCTAGTGTATTCCAAGGAGTGAATGAAAGGCCATCATGTCCAGACGCAAACAATTCCATTCTTGTCAGCTGAAGCTAGGGGTTTCCCCATTCCACTCCACCTACAACACAGAACAGAAGAACTGTGTTCCTTCAGAGTACTGACAATATCGCCTTTAGATATCGACCAAATATAGACAGAACCATCAGCAGAGCCAGCAGCAACATGATTGTCATCTGGGCTAATACAGGAGCGACTCCAATTAGAAGCCACTCTGTTACCTGAGGCTCTCAGAGTGCCACAAACTTCCAATGATCGCACATCAAACAAATTATGCAAGTTATCCCTTCCACTGGTCAATACAACATTTCCATTTCTAGAAAGGGATATTGATGTGACAGCAAGTGAATGTGCAGCAACCTCACTAAGTAGCTTGCCGGTCTGAATGTCCCATAGCCGAAGATTACCATCAACATGTCCAGAAAATATGGTCTGCCCATCCATGCTGAAGGAAAGAGCATTGCAGTTGCTGTGGAAAATGATTGTGTTAGTGCAGTAGCCTTTCATCAAGTCCCAAACTTTTATAGTACGATCATAAGCCGCACTGACAACATGACGACTTGAAACCTTGCTAACATCAACAGCACAAACTTTTTCGGTGTGGCCAGTAAGGGTATGACGGACTCGGCCTGAATTGAGATCCCAAACATACAAGTTGTTTGAGCTGCTTGCAGCAATGACAGATCGATTATCATGGGTGATAGTGAGATCTAACACAGAACCAAGGCAGCCATGAAGATTAGAACTTACAGTTCCTGTATTTGTATCCCACACTTTAACAGACCTATCCTGTCCCCCAGTGATCAATCTACTAGAATTATACTCAAACAATATGGCAGCACAACCACCTTCATGTGCATTGAGCCTGTATTTACATGTGGAAGGGATACTCGACTCTAAAAAGAATTCAGCACCTTCTTCACTTCGACGAACTATGCCATCCACCTGCTGCCTAGCAAGTTGTTCTAAACCACTGGCTTTTAGCCGCTGAACCATGTCTTCATACAGCGCATTAGCCTACAGTTACAGTAAAAATATTATTAGTTGAATCGACAAAAAGCAAGTACTTAGAATCATAGAGCAACCAGAATTAATTTGATTTCTATGCATTTTAACTCCTTTAAAAGAAAATAAACAACTGGAAGAGGTTCAAATTTCAAGCCATTGGAAAGTAAGTTCAAAAGTACATGCAATGTGTACATGACATTTAGCACAAATTTGACAAAGTGACATCATGGCATCAGTCTCAAGTTAGCTGCAGGTAAATTTAACTCTAATACAATCGGCTCAAGAAGCTTACATAGTATAATCTTGAGTATAAGGTCATGCCAAAGTCATATTCATCCTCATAGAGTATATACAGCAATACTGAATATCTAATGCCATAAAGTTCATATGATGAATAGGAAGATATTGTATTGTACCTCATTGAGGCGTTCAGCGTCCTTCATCTTTTCTAACATCCAACGATCAATCAACATCTTATTTTCAGCTTCGGCTTTGTTGGCTTTGGTAGTCATCTGCTCTAGTTGTGCTTTGAGTTCCGAATTCTCACTCATAACCAATTCAAGAGCCTTAATCTTTTGTTCCAAGTCTGACTTTAATTGAGAGCGCTCTTCCCTGCAAAGTTAAGCAGTGATCAATTTCTACAACAGCACAGCTTATAAGAAGAAAATAAGGTATCAATGGCTGTTAAAACAAGGAAGAAATATCGCGCAACCTCACTTCGGTCAACTCCTTTTGCATTTCGGCAATTGCAGTTTCTTTCACCTGGACCGAAGCTTTCAAAGCTCTGGACTCGGCTACTTCGACAACAAGCTGCTCGGACAACCGAGACTGAGCTTTGTAGCATTGCTGAAGTTCTAACTGAAGACTCTCTGCTTTCTCTTTCCACTCAGAACCCTTCAAAAGGCACACAAACAAATACATAACCAAATTCAACTTCACAAAAGCACTCAAACAATTAAACGCACACAGGACACAATCCAAGCAACAAAATTAACAGACAAATGCTGTGCTTATAATTGTGAATTATCAAAAGTCAACAACTTTTCAGAGCTGTTACTGAACAATATGTAAAATATAACTAGGGATAGAAAATTCGAAATTGCAATTCACTCTATGAACAACTCAAGAATCCCTAATATAAGAATTAATAATAAACTTGTTTAAAGTGAGTAATTTGAGAAAGGGGAAGAGGGACCTGGGAAGCGATGGGTCTTGAGAGAGCTTCAAAAGCGGGGCGATGAGCGGCTTCTTCGAGCAAATGCCGCTTCCGCAGAGCCTTCAAAGCGTTCTTGATCGCATCGTTCGCGATTTCTTCTTGCGACTTGCAAGTTTTTGCCATTGCTGGGAAAAAATCCAAACGCCAAATTAGACAATCACCACTTTCTGTTAGGATCAAGAAAATATTAATACGAGGCAGGAATTTTACAATTTTGGGGTTGTTAAAATGGTTATATAATAGTTTCAGATGGTGACCACGAAGAATTGGAGAACAGAGACGTGAAAGAAATTGCGGTCCAGACTCCAGACTCCAGAGTCCTAATGGAAGGGCATTTTCGGAATAGTGGGAACATTTTGGGATGAACATCGCCCAAGGCCTACTAGGCCCACAACAGTAACACTAGAGCTACTACACCCCTAAGCCTTACATTTTTTTTAACTCAAGGGTCTTAAGACCACTTAGAGAAACTAAGAAGCTCTACGTATAGAGAGGGTCATGCATATAACCAAAAAAAAAAAAAATGATAGGATCATGCATGTTTTTTAGAATGATTCCGTGGATGAATAGGACCAAAAGGATGAATAGGACCAAAAGATGATGATGATGATGATAAGAAAAATTTATTAATGACCTTCATTGCAGAAGTTTAATTTATTTTCTGTGAATCAACCATAAAAGATGTTTTTTGAAAAATATAAGTGTTGATAAAAATATTCGAACATGAAAAAAAATTTTCTCTAACCAACGAGAACTCAATATTCATTGAATTTCTAAAAATAAAAGAACTTTTTTTTAGAGAAAAAGAAAAAGAGTTATTAATCAATCAATAGTTATATCTTAAAATTTGATAACTTTTCCTTTTTTTTTTTGAATTTTTTATGTTTCATTCTGTCCATATTTTTAATGTTTGTTTTGTTGAAAATTGATGTTTTTATTTTTTCTACTTTTATTCAACTAAATAAATCTTATTTGTCAATACACTATTAACTATTGATGTCTTTAATTGATTTTACCCATTACCTATGGGTGAGATTTCGGGGAGAAATTAAATGAAAGAATATAAGATGAGAAGACACCACATCCAACTCAAAACATTAAGATAGTAAGTTAATAGGTCTCTCATTTTATAAACTCCTCACTCTTCTTTGTTTTCTTTGATATGGGACTAACTTCATACACTCTCCTCATACTTGCAACATTAACACAAAAGCACTCTCTTTGCTGACTTCTGTATGCTCTTCTTCATTGGTTGTGAGCTTGTGCTACTACTCTATGGCTTTCCGCTTCATCTTTCTCTTTCAGATTTTTCTAGGTGTATTGAGTTCTATTAATCTCCTTGCAATCTCTTCTTTTTTAACCTTTCATTACATCCCCTTCTCACTGCTTTCAATTCCCTGTTTCTTTTTCTTCCTTTCTTTCTTCTTTTCTTATTACTATTTTCAGTTACTTCTTAAATTTTGATGATCAATCGTTCTTTTTTTTAGTCATTTATTGTGTTTGATTCCTTTGGACATTTTAGTTTTTGGAAAAAAAAAAGATTTTTTCCCTTTTTCCTTTTGATTTGGTATTGAAATCATGGGAAGTTGCGATAAAATAGGAGCATTGTCGAAACAATATGGTGTGATGAAGCCAACTTCAAAGGCTGATCCAATGATTGTTGATATCCAAAGGACTAAGGAATTAGAGAGGATTTGTATTTAAATTCAATGTTTATGTTATTGTTTATATTTGTTAATTTAATCAAATCAAATTAATTTTTTAAAAATTATTTTGGTGGGTGTTTTTTCATGGGAGTTTTTGGGCTTTACAAGAGCGAGGAGGAAGCTGCTAATAGAGTAAAGGTTCTTCACTTACTAGAACAGGTAAAATTCTTAGTGGAATCAAATTTTTTTTATGTTATGTATGTTTTGATGATTACACTTTTTGTTTAGATATATAGTATTATTGGTCTCTTTCTATTTGTTTTGAGTTTTTTTCCTATGAGCTCTCTGTTGTGTAGGATTTGTGCCGGTTTAGAATTTCACTCTAGAAAAGAGAACTTCTTCGTTGATAGCATAGTCCAAACTGGCAATTAAATCCCAACATCAAAGTTTAATTCAAGAATTGTCACAAGTCAAATCAAATTAACCGGAAGTTTTAAGTCTCGGGTCGTTCTCCCTAGGAATTGCAATTGAGTTATCAATTATTGGCTATGAGAGAATGGGGGTTGATGGCAAGAGAAGCAAGTAATGTAAATAGCAAGAAAGTAAATGAGGAAATAATAACTAAATATCAAAATCAATTAAACTCAAGCAATTAATCAAAAGGAATAAAAATTCAAATGTTAAGGAACTTTTTGGCAAGGATTGAGAATCAAGGTTACCTATCCTAGCCATTGACCACAAACATATGATGATTATGAAGAGTTAATCCTATTTAGTCAATCCTAATATTGAGGATAAGTCAAATAGGCATAATTGATCTCAATTCACAAGTCCTAGTCTACTCACTAATTAGCTTAGTGAAAGACTAGAGTTAGTGAAAACCAAATCAATTAACTACCCTAATATTTCAATCAAGAATGGACATCAATGACTCAAGGTCACCAAAGTCCTCAATTCCAAGCCAAGAGTGGGGAAAAACTATACTAAAACTAAGCCAATCATTTTATCAAACACTTGGTGTGCATGAAAATAAAATCATATTAAATTGCAATAATAATAAATTCTAAAGCTAGCAAATATAAGAAAATAATAATAACAACTCAATTAAATAACAATAAACAAAGAAACATTAAATTGCATTAATAGAAATTCAAATTAACAAGAGTTCATTAACAATAAAATAACCAAATAAAAGAAATAACAAGTAAAACTAAAAGACGTAAGAAGTTAGAAAAAGAAATAGTAAGAAAACTAAATCAAGACAAGAATTAAAGCATCAATCTAAGAGAAAATTAACTAAATCTATCCTAATTCTAGAGAGAAGAGAGGGCTTCTCTCTCTAGAATAACCTAAAACATGTTACTAAAGCTAAACTTAATTACCCTCCCCTTGCCTCCTCTTGAACTAGGGTTGAAATAGCTTCAGAAATGAGTTGGATTGGGTTCTGGAGGCCCAAAATTTGCTGCCAGCGAATTGCATTAAATGAGGTCACGTGCTGGCACCTGTGCGTACGCACACTTGCTATCTTTTCACTTGTGCGTTTGCACAGAGAGTTGTGCGTACGCATGACTACATGCTTCCACCTGTGCGTACGCACACATAGTTGTGTGTACACACACTTGCTGAAAAGCTCCAAACTCCATTTCTTCATGAATTCTCCACTTTTACATGCTTTTTCTTCATTCTTTCAATCCAATCTTTGCCATACAAACCTGAAATCACTCAAAAAATACATCAAGGCATCAAATGGAATTAAAGTGGACAAAATTTAGCAATTAAGGGCCTAAAAAAGCATGTTTTCACTTTTAAGCACAATGTAGGGAGAATTTACAAAACCATGCTATTTCATTGAATAAATGCAAGTTGATGAAATCCACCCAATTAGAGCAAATAAATACCATGAAATATGGATTCATCACATCCCCACACTTAAACAATAGCATGTCCTCATGCTATACTCAAGAAAGAAACAAGAGAGGGATATTACATTTATTCAAAGCAAGTAAACTACCTATATGCAATCTATCTAAATGAATGCAACTACTTAGTCAAAATAAATCAATTTTCAAGAATACATATATAAACATAAGGGCTAAAGCAATCAAATCAAATCCACAATTGAATTGAGTTATTGAAAAGAGTTAACAATTTGCAAAAAAGGAGATAATCAAAGGCGAAAACATAGAATTTGAGCAACCAAACCCCTCACCGGTTGTGTATACACTCTAATCACTCAAGTGTTTAGGGTTGATTCACTCAATTCTCTTCTAATTAAGCTTTCTAAGATTTGTTTTTCATCTAACAATCAACAGTTATTCAATGTATGCATACAAGTACCATGAGGACTTTTCATCTAACAATCAAAGATTTGTTTAGGTTGTAATGGGGCTAGGGTTAAGGTAAGGATGTATATGGTCAAGTGAGTTTGAAGTTTAAATCTTTGATTAACTAAAGCTCTCACCTAACACACATAATAACCTATACAATTCAAATACAAATCTAACTACCCATTATTCAACTTTTTACACATTCATGCATTCTTTTCAATTGACATCTCATATGCATTGTTCTTATTACTCTACTTTGGGGCATTTTGTCCCTTTTTTATTGCTTTTTTTTTCTATTTTTTTATTTTTCTTTTCTTTTTCTCATTTTCATTTTATTTTTTTTCAAACTAAAATATATATACAAGAGCATCAATGCATATGGTTTAAACATTTAATACATGAGTATGTACCCAATTTCCAAGACCTTTAACAAAGAAATACAACAATATACCTTTATATCAACCAATGTTTCCAAGCTTCCCCACACTTATATTATACACACTCTCACTAGCCTAAGCTAATCAAAGATCCAAATAAAGGACATTTGTTATTTTTCACTTAGGGGTAGTGATGTGTTAAAATTAAGAACAAAAGGGGATTAAAATAGGCTCAAAATTAGTTAACAAAGGAAGATAAAAGGGTAGGCTATTTGGGTAAGTGAGCTAAATAAAATGATGACCTCAATCATATAAATGCATATATACATCAAATAATGGACATAAAGAATCAAACAAATCAAAGATTGCAATCATAAAAAGAGAATAACACACACAAGAATGAAAGTAGTGGTTAATATGATGTAACCACACAATTAGGCTCAAACCTCACATGCTTGTATGTTCTTAGCTCAAAAACATGTTCTACAATATATTTCAAGCAAGTTTCAAAGAAAATTTGTCACTTAAATCAATTGGGATGTCAATGCCCTACTAAGAATATTCTTCTTGGAAAATTTCATTTTTTCAACTAAGCTTATTATATATATGCAAAGAAATACAATAAACTAAGAAAAAACTGTAATTAAAGTGGTAGAATATATACAAACTAAGAAAATTAAAATGTCAAAGTGTTTGGATTGGAATTTGTCACCTAAGATTGCCGATCGGTGACGACCTCCCACACTTAAAGGTTTGCACCGTCCACGGTGCATCCAAAGATGAGCAAGGGGGGTATGGCGACTTCGGATTGCCACCTTCAGCTGGTGGATCAACCGGCTGCTACATGCTCTTTTTCCTGCTTCCCTTGTTGCTAATGGTGCATCATCCATAAAAAATAGAAAATAGGATAGTAAGATGAGTGGATGCAAAAGCAAGGAAGCAAAGATTGTTGGAATGATGTAAGAATCACTAAAATGAGGTGCGTGAATAAGTTTGTGACATGAAAGAAACAAGTGTGTGAATTCTAAGTTGCGCGGCTTAGAACACACACTAGCAAAGAAAGATATGTCACAATTATACAAAAGAAGCATGCACTTCACTCATTCTAGTGTGTTTGAAATACTTTAAAAGAGACTTGTAGGGTACGATAAACAAACAAATACTCAAGGAGCATAAAAGCAATCAAGCAACAATCAAGAAATTGTGAAAGGATGATAGAGGAAAGTTAGTTTGCAACACATAATTGACATGAAGTGGAAAACATGGCAAGCATAGTCCACAAAGCTTAAAAAGCTAAAAAAATGTCACCAGGGAAGCTCATGATCCATTTTCACAATTCCTTAATTTAATGCATCAACTATGTGACGTAAATAAAAATCAATCAAAGCAAGCATCACTTAACAAAAAATGCATCAGCTAAGAACGAATTGCCTAATGATAGATAATGAAATCAAATTATATGGTGGCTAGCTACAACATGCAATTTAGAAATCCAACAAGATTCATGAAGGCAATGTCATAAGTACTTGGTATGTGCAAATATTCAACATTCAAAACTCAATACAAAGTAATAAAGTATGACTTCAATAAAGACATCCAACAATAAATAGCAATGACAATGTCAATAATTCAGCAGCAATATCTCAACAGAATCAACAAATCAACTCAATCATCCAACACTTAGCACCAAACCAGAAAATTAAACCAACTAACTAACTAACTAACTAACTAAAGGTGAGTATGGTGGGTGGTGAATGATAGTGATGGAAGATGGTTGAAGAAGAGAAAGAAGAGAGAGGAAGAGAAAAGAAGAGAAGAAATGGAGAGAAGAGAAGAAAATAAGTAGGTGGTGTGAGAACAGAGTCGTGCGTACGCACACAGGGCCGTGTGCGTACGCACAAAAGGTGTAAAATGGGGGTGTACGCAAGCACAAGTACGTGTGAGCGCTTCGGTCAGAAGGTGAAATTTGACTTGTGCACACGCACACTAGGATTTTTTTTTTAAGAAAAAGGGTGAGCTGTGCGCGCGCACAAAGGTGTGCGTACGCACAGATGGGAAAAGGGTAGGGTGCACACGCGCAAGCTGGTGCGAGTGCCCTGGACAGAAGGGGTGATAAGGAGTGTGCGCGCACAGAGCTGTGCGCATGCACATAAAGCTCTGTTTTTTTTTTTGGAAGTGAAACGTCAAAATTTAACGCCCAATTTGACATCTGTGCATACGCACGAGAGGTAAAAAGAGGGGGATGTGAACGCACAAGGTGTGCGAGCACTCCAAACAAGGGCTGTGCAAAGGGGTGTGCAGGTGCACAGCTGGGTGCATGTGCACAGGGTGCATAAATTTGGGTAAGTGTGCGTACACACAGGGGTGTGCGCACGCACATGCTCTGTTTTTTCCAAAAAATTTTAGAGCTCTAAGGCACCAAATTTGAGCTCAACAAAAGGGTTTCAACCCCAAAACATCCAACATTACACAACCACATGATCCAAACAAAAATTTAACCTAACTTAGCTTGAAATTAAACTAAACATAAGCTATCTACAAGAAACAAAATGCAATGAATTAAAACTATAAACAAAGAGAGGTTAGGAAGATGTTAACATGGTGGGGTGTCTCTTACCTAACATTTTTATTTATTGTCCTTAAGTTGGACAATTGAATAAAGCTTTTGCTATGGTAGCTTGTGCTTGAATTCTTCTTTGAATCCCCACCAATGTTTGCATCTCCAATAGCCTCTGGGATCCCAAATCTTGTGCACCCGATCTTCTTGTTGACTCATGTGATCCCATCCGGGTGGCAAGCATCTAGAACTCTCACTTAAGCATCCAAACGATCTATCAAATTGAGAATTACACCAACCATTAAAACCAAGCCTCGGAGATTCTACCTCAATGATCCTAGTACTATGTTTCCAACCACTACCTAACTTTCTCCTATTTTCCAACCCACAAAGATTCCTAAGTTGACTATCATTTTCAATCAAACCATATTCAAGTGGAATAATGAAGTTCAAGGTTAAGGATGTTACCCACTTAAATAAAGGAGGTGATAGTGCTTCTTGTATGATCTCCACCTCTTGACAAGCTTCCTCAAGCTTGTTTCCTTGTTCAAGTTCTTTAAATTCTTCAACCACTTCTTCTAGTTCCTTAATCCCAACTTCCTCCTCTTGGAACTCATTCTTCAATTCCTCTTCTTTCCCTTATGGTTTCGAGCTCTCTAGTGCACGAATCATAACACCTTAATACAGCTGTACCAGCAAGTGTACTGGGTCGTCCAAGTAATACCTGAGCGAGTCAGGATCGATCCCACGAGGATTGTGGTTTGAAGCAAGCTATGATTATCTTGCAGGTTTTAGTCAGGCGAATCAGAAGTTGTTGGATTTGTGAGATCTAAACTATGTTGACATGTAACTAATAAAATACTCTGTAAATTAAATAGAATCAGTAATAGGAATATAGTTAAGGAATAGAGTTGCTTTGTCTTTTTGAATTAACTCTGGTATTACTGTCTTCTTTGCTTGTGAGTGATTTCTTCTATGGCAGGCTGTATGTGATCAATGCCATTGTCCGTGGTCATTGATTTCCTCTGCTCCAGATCAAACGCCATTGCCCGTGGTCATCCAATTTGACGGAGGGTGAAGCTCTAGCAGTTCATTCTCTTGGCGATCCTACTCAAAACGCCACAAACAAGGTCGAATCTTCTGGATCAGAGAATGCTGCTTCTTTGGGTTCTAGCCTATACCACAGAGACCTTAATCTCTCTGGAAATTGGCTGAACTGGTATCTCGAGAAGTCCCCAACAATGTCGTGGATTAGCCTTCTGAGAGATGCATAATCAAGCTGGCGGTTCGCGCTTTCTAGCCACGTATTCACATGAACCCAAGTAGACACGTGTGGTTGTCAGGAATGCAGTCCTAGTATGATGAACAGAGCTGATTGTCACTGATCATCCTATTCACCATGTTGAAGACCGAGTATGCATCTTAGAAATAAAGCAAACACGGGTCGAAGAAGAAACAGTAATACTTTTATTAATTCATAGGACCTAGCAGGGCTCCTCCCCTTAACCTAGGAGGTTTAGAAACTCATACTGAAAGGAAAATACAAAGCAAAACTTGAATATGGTGAATGATGGGCGAAGATCCTTAACAAAGTGTGATCTTCTACTTTAAATACTAAACTAATGACTAGTAAGGGTAAAACAGTCTTTCTAGTGCTAAAATCCACTTCTGGGGCCCACTTGGTGAGTATTTGGGCTGAGCTTTGATGAGATCCATGTGCTATGAGGCTCTTAGGACATTGAACACTGGATAGGGGGTCCTCTCTATGCGTTTGGACGCTAGTCTCTGCTTTGTGGGCGCTGGACGCCTGGAAGGGGGCAGGAAGTTGGTGTTGGACGCCAATTTTGGGCCTTCTAATCTGAAGCAAAGTATAAACTATTATACATTGCTGGAAAGCTCTGAAAGTCAGCTTTCCATAGCCATTCAAAATGCTCCATTTGAACTTCTGTAGCTCCAAAAATTCTCTTCCAAGTGCAAAGAGGTCAGATCCGGACAACATCTGCAGTGCTTTCTCTGTCTCTGAATCAGACTTTTACTCCAGCTCCTCAATTTTAGCTAGAAATTACCTGAAATTGCTCAAAAACACAAAAACTCAAAGTAGAATCCAAAAATGTGAATTTAACATTAAAACCTATAAAAACTTAATGAAAACTAAACGAAACATACTAAAAACTATATGAAAATGATGGCAAAAAGCGTATAAAATATCCGCTCATCACAACACCAAACTTAAATTGTTGCTTGTCCCCAAGCAACTAAACACACAGTAGGATAAAAAAGAAAATTAAGATACAAATAAATTTCAAAGTTTCCAATGAAGCTCAGTTACAATTAGATGAGCGGGACTTAGTAGCTTTTTGCTTCTGAATAGTTTTGGCATCTCACTATCCGTTGAAACTCAAAATGGTTGGCATCTTTAGGAACTTAGAATCCAGATGATATTATTGACACTCCTAGTTCATTTCTTTTTTATTCTTGGACACAGCTTTTAGAGTCTTGGCGGTGACCCTAACCACCTTGTTTTCCAGTATTACCACCAGATACAATAATGCCACAGACACTTTAACTGGGTGAACCTTTTCATATTGTGACTCAAATTTGCTAGAGTCCCCAGATAAAGGTGTCCAGAGTTTTTAAGCACACTTTTTTTGCTTTGAATCACGACTTTAGCCACTCAGTCTCAAGCTTTTTACTTGACACCTTCATGCCACAAGCACATGGTTAGGGACAACTTGGTTGAGCCGCTTAGGCCAGGATTTTATTCCTTTAGGCCCCCCTATCTATTAATGCTCAAAGTCTTGGATCCTTTTACCCTTGCCTTTTGGTTTAAAGGGCTACTAGCTTTTTGCTCTTACCTTTTGGTTTAAAGAGCTATTGGCTTTTTTTGCTTGCTTTTTCTCTTTTTTTTTTATATTTATTTTTTTTGCCACTTTTTTTTTTTGCATGCAAGCTTTTTCTTTTTCTTTTTGCTGCTTTTTCTTGCTTCAAGAATCAATTTATTTAGATTTTTCAGATTACCAATAATACTTTTCCTTTTTCCTTATTCTTTCAAGAGCCAACATTCTAAAATTTCAACTTCAAACATGCACTATTTATTCATACATTCAGAAAATAAAAACAATGCCACCAAATTAACATAATTAAACTATTCTTATTTTAAATCTAAAATTCATGTATCTCTCAATTCTTTTCAATTAAAATTTTCTTTTAAGCAAGGTGAGAGATATATGGAACATTTTACATCTTTAAGGCATAAATGCAAATGATCATGCAACAGAAATAAGAGAACAGATAAAACATAATAGAAAACATAAAAATAATACAAGAAAAGGAAGTAAAAGAGAACGAATCCACCTTTAATGGTGGCGGCTAGTACTCCTCCTTGAGGATCCAATGTGATGCTTGATCTCTTCAATGTCATTCCTTTGCCTTTGTTGTTCTCCCCTCATAGCCCTTTGGTCTTCTCTTATTTCATTGAGGGTGATGGAGTGTGACAGGCAGAAAAATGCCGATTAAGAATTTATAATGGAATTAATGTTGCAAGTACTATTCTTAACCGACAAAAATTCTGCTTATCAATTTAAAAAGAGTTGTCACAATTTAAGAATAAAATACTGGGAGTAGAATTCCCAGGTCGTCTCCCAACGAGTTGACAAAAGAGTGCAATTTATTGGTCATGAATTTTCTGAGAAGTTTTAGAGTTTGGAAATTAGAAAAATAAAATGATTATCAATTAAAGCAATAAAATTAACAAGAGGTTTATATATTTGAAATAAAAAGCCTTGACTAGGAGAAGATTAATCAGAATTTCTATCCTTGTTGAATTTTTCCAAGTGTAATAGTAAGAGGTTGTTGCTTCTACTTAGTTATCCTTTACCTAATAATGGAAAATCAAGCAACTAACCAACTCTGATTCACAAGTCCTAATCCCTTCCTAGGGAAGGATTAGAGTTAGTGACTAGAGAGTCAGCCAACAACTTCCAATTACAAATTAACACTTGAGTATTCTAACTCAAGGGTCTCCTATTAATCAACTCCAAAGTCAAGTTGGGAGTCTACTCCATTGACATGGATGCCATTTTTGCAAACATGTAAAGGGAGTAGAAAGGAGACATGATAATTAAAATTAATTTAGTAAAAGCAATTTTTGAGCTAATAAATTAAGGGGAGATGACAATCAAATAAATAGTGAAATTAAATGTAAAAATAACTCTTGCATTAATAATTCCCAAAATCAAAGATATCCATATGTAATTCTGAACAAATGGAATGGAAAGCAAAAGAGTAAGGAATAACAAAGCAAACTGTAGTGATAGAGACTTCAAACGAAGGTAGTAACTATCTCAAGATCCAATCTGAAAGCATAAAACTAAAAATCTAAGAATGTGAAGAACCCTAGAGGAAGTAGTATTTTCTCGCTAAGATAAAAAACTAAAACTAAAACTAAGTGAAAATGTGAATGTGTGTGGAGTCTCTGCTTGTCCCCTGGCTCTAGTCTGTGTTTTTGGGCCAAAAATTGGGTAAAAAACCAGCCTAAAATCGCCTCCAGCGTCTTCTGCAGTTGCAGCCTGTTACGCACGTCACGCGTACGCGTCAATCATGCGTACGTGTCGATGGTCTTCTACGCGTGTCACGCGTCGCTGTGCGACTTCGCTGATCACGCGTACGCGTCAGTTACGCGTACGCGTCTCTGTGAAAAGCTCCAAGTCACACGCACGTGTGAGCCATGTGTGCGCGTCGATACTCACTGGTCATCTCCTTTGTTTTTTGTGTTCCTTCCACTTTTTGCATGCTTTCTTTCCATCCTCTAAGCCATTCCTGCCCTATATAGCCTGAAAACACTTAACACATAGATCACAGTATCGAATAGTATAAAGGGGAATTAAAAATTAGCAAATTTAAGGCTTAGGAAGCAAGTTTTCAATTATAGAACAAAATTGGGAAGGATTTGTAAAACCATGCAATTTGTATGAATAAGTGTGCAAAGAACTGATAAAAACCATTCAATATAGCACAAGATAAACCATAAAATAGTGGTTTATCAATCTTTCCACACTTAAACATTAGCATGTCCTCATGCTAAGCTCAAGGAGACCAAAAGAATGAATGGGGGCAAGTAAGACTCATGCAATGCAGCCTATGTATATGAATGCAACTATATGCTAAGATGTTTCTACCTACTTGGTTAAAAGTAAACAAGTTCTCCAAGACAAACATAAATCAGAGTCCACTAATTCAAATCACACAATAAAAGACAAGTAAACTTGTAAGAAGAGAGCTCATGAAAGCCGGGAACACAGAATTAAGCATTGAACCCTCACTGGAAGTGTATATGCACTCTAATCGCTGAAGTGTCTAGGGTTAGTCCACTCTACTCTTCTCTAGTCATGCTTTCTAAAACTTTGTTCTTCATCTAACCAATCAACAAATATTTAGTGTACAAATCCAAACATCATAAGGTCTTTTCAGGGTTGTAACGGGGCTAAGGCAAGGGTGAGGATATATGTATGGCTAAGTAAGCTATAATTTGAATCTTTGACTAACCTAAGTTCTCACCTAACACACACACACTCTATATAATTCAGGCCTAGCTACCCATAATCTCACTTTTGTATATTTCACATACTCATGTATCAAAATTTTCTTTAATTTCATCACATATGCAATGATCTTTTTTATTGAACTTAACATTGGGGTGATTTTATCCCCCATTTATTTATTTTCTTGTCTTTTCTTTTTCTCTTTTTTTATGGGGTGAATGAAAACATAACATATCAATGCATATGGTTTTTTTGATTTCACATGAGTAAGCACCCAAATTCCCAATATTTTGTCAATAAAAACACAAAACATTCTCATCAACCCAAGTTCCCACAATTCCCCACACTTAGTTGACACACAATCTCTATCTTAAGCTAACCAAAGATTCAAATGGGGTAATTAATTATTTTTCCGCTTAAAGCTAGTGATGTGGTAAAATACAGAACAAATAGGGGTTAGGAAGGCTCAAGGTGGCAAACAAAGGTAAATAAAATAGTAGGCTATTTGAGATAAGTGAGCTAATAACAAATAATGGCCTCAATTATATGTATGCATGCATATATACAAAACAATGGACGTATAGAATGGAACAAACTATAGATTGCAATCATAGAGAAGAAAACACACAAGAATAAAAATTATGGTTAAATAATTTAACCATATAATTAAGCTCAAAATCTCACAGGTTGTGTGTTCTTAGCTATAAACTATGTTCCAAATTACAATCATTAAACAAGTTTAACACAAATTTTAATTTGAATTAGTGAAATACTATAAAATAGGGTCTTGAAAAGAAATTCATTACTTCAACCAAGCAATACATACATGCAAGCAACTACTATCATGCAATCTATCCTATCTAACAAAAGAAAAAAAATAAAATGTTAGTGTTAAAAGAGAGAGATTACCTCCGGAAGTCAAGTACTGACCTCCCCACGCTTAAGACTTAGCACGGTCCTTCGTGCCATCAGTAAGGAGCAAGGTGGGGCTGGTAGCATCACCTTTACTGTCGGAGTCATCATGGCTCCCCGTGCTGGTAGGTGAAGTGGAGTCCAGGGTATCTTTCTCTTCTGGAGGTGGGTGAGTACTAACAATGAGATCCTTCAGATAGGTGTATCGGCGCTTGTTGCGGCGCTCTATTTGCTCCATCCGTCGGTCTTGCCGGTCTAATCTCTGAAAAATCTGAAGGAACATCTGATGGGTGGATGGTGCTTGTGGTGTGGATGATGGTGGAGTAAAAGAAGGAGGAGTGTCCAAAGATGGGCCTGAAGGCCGGCTCGCAGAAGGGACTTGGGGTCTGATGTATTTTCCATTCGGGACATACTGATCAGTCCTAGGGATCATGGCCTTCGTGTCCCCAACCCGATAGGTAACACCTGCTGCAGAGACTAAATCTGAAACCGATGCGGGGAAGGGCAGGTTACCCGCGATCTGCACGTGTCCCATTACCTGCCGGATGAGTCGGGGCAGGTTGAGAGGTTGTTCTGTAAGGATGCACCAGAGGAGAACAGCCATGTCCGCTGTGAAGGTAGACTCGTGAGTGCTCGGAAAGATATAGTGGGACATAATCTGTGCCCACAGGCGAGCCTCTAATGTAAGTGCTTGGGCTAAGATACTCTTGGATTTTGACCAGTGTTGCCCATAGATCCAGGTGCTGCCAGGTTGGGCTATAACTCCAAGGACGCTGTCCCAGTCAAACTGATACATCTGGTGCTTAAGCTGGGCCTCTTGATATGCATCCAATCCCTCTGGGCTAGGTGGAAGATCCAGTACTCTCTGTATGGCACCTTCGGAGACAGGAATTTGCTGCTGACGAATATAGACAGTCTGCAGGGTAGGCGAGTAGAAGTTGGAGTAGAATTCAACTACCCATGATAGGTTGGCCTCCCGCGGCTACCTCCTTAAGAATCTCCATTGTCTCCTTTCGATGCGGGGCTCCACAAATTCAACAAAATGTGTTGGGACAATAAGTAGATGCTCATTATTGTAGTTCCTCTCGGCTAGGATGGAGAACATCTGCTCGCAGTAACGGTTAGTGAATCGTGTGGAGTCCCGTGCGGGAAAGGCTTTCTCCGCTTCATCAACTTTGATGATCTTCTTCACCCGCTTTGTTGGCGGCTTGACGCTTGTAGATGGTGGTGCCTTAGCCGGTGCTCTCTTGGTTCCTCTCCTTGCCGGTGGCTTTTCAGAAGCCTTCTCCTTTCCTCTTTTAGTGGCCATCCTAAAGAAGGAAGAAAGGGAATTAATTTCAAGTATAGATAACTAACAATTGGAAGGAAGAAAGTCCAAGTAATAATGAATACCAAAGGAAAAGGGATGTCCTATACATGGTAGCTACAATATGCATGGAAGATATTAAGTAAAATCATGAAGGCAATTCATTACAATTAGATGCAAGAGGGTTAAAAGCATGCAAGTAATAGGCATGAGAAGCATAACTCAAGCATCAATTATTAAATGTACCAAATGAAAGAGCACTTGTATGATGACAATTGTGAATGATAATCTCAATACATGTGGATTGCAAGTGATGTGAAAAAGAGGCATTAAAGTGTGAGAGTAAACTAGAATAGAATTCAAAATGCCATGAGAGCTTTTTCAGAAACACTTGTTGTGCAAGTTAAAATAGGAATTAAAATAATTAATCCAAGTGTATATGAGACCCATAATAAAATGTCAATTGTCAAATTACTCCTCATAATATCCACAAGCTCAAATATAATAAAATAATATCCAAATAAAGCTCCAACACCAACATAAAAATGCATGATAAAAGAATGAAAAAGAAACTAAAAATAACTAAGCTAATATAAAATTTAAAATAAGTAAAAATAATTAAATGCAATAAATAAACGAAGAATGAAAGAGTAGAGAAGAGGGAAAAAAGAAACCTTAGGAAGAAGATGAAAATAGGAAGGTGAGTGGAAGTAAGAATGAGAGAAGAGGAGTAGGAATGGTAGAGGAGAAAGAAAAAGAAATTGTAGTTGCTGGAGTTAGTGGTCTCCAGTGATGATCCACCGGTAGTGGTGGAAAAAGGTAAGAAGAAAGAAGCAAGAAGTAAGAAGTAAGAAGAGGGAAAGAATGAAGAAGAAAGAAAGAAGAATTAGAAGTGCATGAGAATTAGGATTGGGAGGGGGGGAGAGAATAGAGTCTGACGGTGCGCTGAACAAGTGATGCGGCGCATGCGACGCACACGCGTACCCCATGCATACGCGTGGGTTGCGCAAAAGTGGAGGCGATGCGCAAGCGTCAGTAACGCGTACGTGTGCCCTTGGTCGTGCCAGTCGCGCGAATCCAGCCGCGCACACGCACAACTCTCTATTCGAAATGCACTGGGGACAAGATTGCATATGACGTGTGCGCGTCAGGCACGCGCACGCGTGGATGGCCATAAAGTGAAAATGACGCGTACGCGTCAGGGATGCATACGCGTGGGTGAATTGGTGCCTCTAGCACAGTGCCAGCGCGAGTCAAGCAGAACTATCTGTTCAACCACTTCTTTACGCCGATTTCCATGTCCATGCGTGCGTGTCCTAGACGCGTACACGTGGGTTGCCAAAACCGCAAGTGATGCGCACGCATATGCGTGGACTTGCTTGTGCGCAAGGCACGCTTCCTGGTCAACTCCCGCGTAACTCTCTGTTCAATTCTAATATGTTGTGCATTCACGCATGATGCATACGCGTCATAGATGCTTGCGTGTCGAATTTTTTTAATGCAGAACGCAGGTGATTATGCAGAATGTATAAATTAACACTGATAAAAATAAAATAAAACTAATAAGAAAAAGGGACGATCATACCATGGTGGGTTGCCTCCCACTTAGTACTTTTCTTTAACGTCCTTAAGTTGGACGATCCACAAGCTCAGTCTTCTTCTGTTGCTGGATCCGCCAAGAGGAAAATCTCCAGCTCCTTGTTGTTCTTCATCTTCTCACCATGGTATAGCTTCAAGCAGTGGCCATTGACTTTGAAGAATTTAGGGATTGAAGGATTACTCAGGTGGAAGACTCCGTATGGCTTTGCCTTTTCCACCCTATAGGGGCCTTCTCATCTGGATCTCAACTTGCCTGGCATGAGCCTCAACCTGGAGTTATAGAGGAGGACTAACTCTCCAGGTCTGAACTCTCTTCTCTTGATGTTCTTGTCATGCACAGCCTTCACCCGTTTCTTGTAGAGCCGCGAGTTCTCGTATGCTTCTAGTCGAAGGCACTCCAGTTCTTGTAGTTGCAACTTCCTTTCAGCCCCGTCTCTCTCCAATCCCATGTTGCATTCCCTTACCGCCCAGAAAGCTTTGTGCTCTACCTCCACTGGGAGGTGACAAGCCTTTCCATAAACTATGCGGAATGGACTCATTCCGATAGGCGTCTTGTAAGCGGTCCGATAAGCCCAAAGTGCATCTGCCAGTCTAGTACTCCAGTTTCTTCTGTGAGGCTTGACAATCTTCTCCAATATGTGCTTTATCTCTCTATTAGACACCTCGGCTTATCCATTGGTCTGGGGATGGTAAGCCGTTGCTACCTTGTGAATAATGCCATGTTTCTTTAACAAACCTGTCAGTCTCCTGTTACAAAAATGAGTGCCTTGATTACTCACGGTTGCTCGTGGTGATCCAAAGTGACAGATAATATTATTCCGAACAAAAGAGACAACAACGTTAGCATCATCAGTACGGGTAGGAATTGCTTCCACCTATTTAGAAACATAATCAACAGCTAACAATATGTATGAGAAACCATTAGAGTTTGGAAATAGACCCATGAAGTCAATGCCCCAAACATCGAAAATTTCACAGAACAACATAAGTTGTTGGGGCATCTCATCCCTCTTGGATATATTCCCAAACCTTTGGCAAGGGGAGCAAGATTCATAGAAAGCAGTTGCATCCTTAAAAAGTGTGGGCCACCAGAATCTATAGTCTAAAATTTTTCTAGCTGTTCTTTGAGGTCCAAAGTGTCCACCACTCTCAGAAGAGTGGCAGGCCTCTAAAATTGATTGGAATTCTGATTGTGGCACACACCTTCTAATTATTTGGTCAGTACCACATCTCCATAAATATGGGTTATCCCATATATAATATTTGGACTCGCTTTTAAGCTTGTCTCTTTGATGCTTAGTAAAATTGGGAGGAAATGTATGACTAACCAAATAATTAGCTATAGGTGCATACCAAGTAGGGGTGTTCGCGGTGCGGTTTGGTTCGGTTTTTGAAGAAAAAGCCATCCGATCCGATTGTCTAATTAAAGTGCGGTTCGGTTTGGTTCGGTTTTTTTGTCAAAGTCATCCGAACCAAACCAAACCAATTAAAATCGGTTTGGTTTGGTTCGGTTTGTTCGGTTTTTTCAATCAAACCAAAAAAAATTCTACCATACTATTATGCAAAGTCATAACATTGAAATCGATAAACCGAAATAACACTTTTTTTTATTGTATCGAAGTTTATATCATCTCTCTCAAAAAGAGGACCAACAATATTTCCAAAATTTCACAAATTTGGATAACACATATATAACTAGTTACATACTTAATGCTAAACTCTATACCAACACCAATGTTTAAATCCGAACCCAACCCATTAAAATTTGTACCATCTCTTGAAGAGAATATTGAAAAAGGATGATGATGATCACTATGGAGAAGAGGTAGATGCTGATAAAATTTCTTAAAAGAGATTAGAAATAGGTCTTGGGGCTGCTTCTCCTGAGCTCATTAGCTCATCCATGGAACGGTGAGGGTTTGTCTTGTGCTTCTCACATAGCTTTGGCAAATACACTCCTGCAAAAATTTAAATGTAAGAGGATTTAATTTATGTAATTAATATATATATTTTAAGGTGAATTTTATGGTAGTTATTATTCCAATAATTATGGACTTATGGTGATTATATATTTTGATGATAACACTTAAAAAGTATAGCTAAAATTAATGTTACATTTTTTTATTTGTTTGTATTAAAGTATTACAGTACCACAATACACCTATGTTAAAATGACCATACTTAATAAACATGAAAATTAAAGAAATATAAACTTGAACTCAGAAGTAAGAACTGAAGCAAAACACAATAAGGGCATTTTAAATAAGTTAAAATTAGAACCATTTAAAAAAAAAGCAAACCATTTGAAGACAATTTTAAATAAGTTAAAATTAAATTCATCACTAATCCAAAAAGAATGAAAACTTGTAGAAGTTTTCAGATCCTCCTATGGCAACCAAACAATAGGCATTAGTAAGTTTAGAAAACACTCCAATTTCATAATTATTCTCAAATTGTAGTCCTGCAAGGAAATAATATACATTCAATATCTTATCTCAAAAAAGCAAAAACGAGTTCAAGTAAGGAAGACTAAAGTAGGGAAGGCATATATGATTGCTTACTAGTTGCCATGATTGAGAATAACATAGATCTTTAACCCAAATAAGCATATTGAAGATCTGCAGTGAAAGAATGCGAGTTAGGAAAACAACATAAAGCATCCATGTTCTGTATATTAAAATTATGCTCAAATAGATACATAACAAACTTCATATACTCAATATGTGGGATACATATCCCCAACTTAGCTTCTACCTAATCATGCATAATCAAGCTATATAGTTTGGACGGTTTAGCATTGGATTTTAGCAAGCCAGCAACAAAACTAACAATAAAATAATTCATCAAATCAACAATGCACCCACCAGTAAACAGCAAGTAGCAACAAATCAACAATGCACCAGTAAACAGCAAATGGTTCAAATTACCTGAATCGGTGGCTCGGGGTCCATATTGACTTGGGAGGAAGGCTGAGTGGGAGACTGGGAGGTGCTGGGAGTGGGTTGAACTGATGATCGTGGCGCTGAGTGGGAGAACCCAGAAACACTGAACAATGAACAATAAACATAGAACAGAAATTCAAACAAAAATACACTGAACATAGAACAAAAATTATTCAAACAAAAGTATAAATTCAAACAAAATTACACTGAACAAAGAACAGAAATTATTCAAACAAAAGCAAAATTACATTGAACAAAGAACAGAAATTATTCAAACAAAAGCATAAATTCAAACAAAATAAAATTATTTAACAATTACCAGAAATTCAAACGAAAATTCACTGAACATGAAACAGAAATAATTCAAATTAATACCTGACTTGGATCCTCCATATCTGGTGTTCGGTGTTGGGAGGTGCTGCGTGCTGGGAGGGGCTGGTCCGGCGCTACTGGGTGGCTGGTCCGGCGCTACTGGGTGGCTGGTCCGGCGCTGCTGGGAGGCGTTGCTGCGAGGCGCGGCTGGGAGGCGTTGCTGCGAGGCACTGGTTCGCGGGATTGGGAGGCGCTGATTCGCGGAACTGGAGTGGGAGGGGCTGAGAGGCGGGGCTAGGAGGCGGTTGGGAGAATAGGGGTTACTGAGTGGGAGTGGGAGGCGCATCTGGGAGGGGCTGGGGTAATGGAGTTTCTTGGCTGTGCTAGGTTAGGAGAATAGGAGTTAGGTTATCTGATGGGTTGGGCTTGGGCCGTTTGGGGTTGGGGGGAATGGTTTTTTATGGTTTTTAGTTGACCGGTTCGGTTCGGTTCGGTTAGGGTTTTTAGTATCAAAACCGAAAACCGAACCGAACCGCATAAAAAACAGCAAAATATGATTTTTTCGGTTTTTTCGGTTTTCGGTTTATTCGGTTCTCGGTTTTTTCGGTTCGGTTGGTCGGTTTTGTTCGGCCTGGTTCGGTTTTGAACACCCCTAATACCAAGGAACCACCTCAGATATTGCGTGCAAGCTATCAAATGGAAAAGCATCATTGATAGGAGTGGAGTCATTTTTAATGTGCTCTAGGCGACTCAAGTGGTCTACCACTAAATTTTGGGAGCCACTCCTATCTTTGATTTCTAAATCAAAATCTTGTAGCAATAATATCCAATGGATTAACCTTGGTTTGGACTCTTTTTTAGCCAATATATATTTTAGAGCTGCATGGTCTGAGTAAACTACCACCTTAGTACCAAGTAAGTAGGCTCGAAATTTATCCAGAGCAAAAACAATAGCTAGAAGCTCTTTTTCAGTGGTAGTATAATTAGACTGAACAACGTCTAAGGTCTTAGAAGCATAAGCAATTATATAAGGGTCCTTACCTTCGCGCTGAGCCAGCACCGCTCCTACTGCATGGTTGGAGGCATTACACATTATCTCAAATGGCTAACTCCAGTCGGGCCCTCTCACAATCGGGGCTTGAGTTAAGGCAATCTTCAACTTATCAAACACTTCCATGCAGTCCTCACGCAGCTCGAACTCAACGTCTTTCTGCAGCAGTCAGGATAAAGGCAATGCTACCTTACTGAAGTCCTTGATAAATCCCCGGTAGAAACCTGCATGACCAAGAAACAAACAGACCTCCCTCACGGAGGGGTAAGGTAAACCAGAAATCACATCTACCTTTGCTGAATCAACTGAAATACCAGTATTAGAAACAACATGTCCTAGAACAATACCTTGTTTTACCATAAAATGACATTTTTCAAAATTCAGTACAAGGTTTGAACTAACACACCTTTCTAATACTCTAGCTAAACTATCCAGACAAAGGTCAAACGAATTACCATACACACTAAAGTCATCCATGAAAACTTCCATACAGTTCTCAAGAAGGTCTGAGAAAATACTCATCATGCATCTTTGAAACGTAGCTGGTGCATTACATAAGTCAAAATGCATTCTCTTATATGCATACGTTCCAAAGGGGTATGTAAAAGTAGTTTTCTCCTAATCTTCAGGAGCTATATAAATGTGAAAATAGCCAGTGTAACCATCTAAAAAATAGTAGTGTGATTTACCTGACAGGTGATCAAGCATTTGATCGATGAAAGGCAGTGGGTAGTGGTCCTTGCGAGTAGCTTGGTTGAGGCTCCTATAATCAATGCACACCCTCCAGGAGTTCTGTACTCTAGTCGCCATGAGTTTTCCATGCTCATTCTTCATTGTCGTGACGCCAGACTTCTTTGGTACCACCTGTACTGGGCTAACCCATTCACTATCTGAGATTGGATAGATGATGTCAACTTCAAGCAGTCTGGTCACTTCCTTCTTAACAACTTCTAAGATGGTGGGGTTCAACCGCCATTGAGGTTGACGGATAGGCCTTTCTTCCTCTTCTAAAAATATGCCATGCTCACAGACTTGAGGGCTGATGCCTACTATATCCGCCAAGCTCCACCCAATAGCTTTCTTGTGTCTTCTCAACACATTAAGCAACTGCTCCTCTTATTGGGAAGTGAGTTCCCTTGCAATAATAACTGGGAGCTTCTGATTATCCTCAAGGTAAGCATACTTAAGGTGGGGTGGAAGGGGCTTCAACTCCATTTTTAGCTCATGGCAGGGCACTTGATCATCTGGAGCTATTGGTGGTGGCAAAGTATCTTCAGTAAGCTCGGAGGGTTTCCCCACACTTGCACCTTGCTCCATGTTCATCTCTTCTACTTCTTCTTGGTGAACTTCAGCCACTGTCTCATCAATGATGTCGCGCTGGAAGATGGAGTGATCTTCCGGAGGATGCTTCATAGCTTCATCCAGGTTGAAGCTTACCGCTCTGCCATCTATTGATGCCAGGGCATCTTAGGCTAGTTTCACTAGCCTTTTTCTTTGTTTTTGATAGGTTTTATGTACTTTCTTGAGCTATAAGTAAGCAAATTAGGTAGAAATTTGTGTCTGCCTATATTCATTCAACCATGAGTAAATTGATGTAATTTTATGATGATTTATGCTATGATTGCTTGTACACTAAGAATGATAAGAATTCTCATGACTTTAGCAAGGCTTTGATGCATTCATTGGTTAATGATAGGTGAAGGAAAGCATGGAGGAAGGTTGAAGAGGGAGCATGGAAAAGATGAAGAGGAAGCAATGTTGGTGGCCAAGTTGGACCACCAACGTTGCCTCAAACGTTGGAAGATAAAACAGGACACTTCTCTGTAAACACTGCTGATGCTCGCGTTTGAGTTAGCGTTGGACATCCAACGTTACCCCCAACGTGGTGATGAAAAATTCAATTCTGGAAGTAAGGGAATTTTGGGTGATGCGTACGCGTCAATGATGCGTACGCGTGAAAAAGAAAAATTTGATATCCGCGTGCAAGCGTGCGTCATGCGCACGCGTGGAATGGCGAAAATTGACCATCCACATGTACGCATGGGTCACGCGTACGTGTCAAAATCAGACGTTGGAGGTCCAACATTACCTCAAACGCTAGCCTCCAATGTCCGCGATACTCAACCCAGAATTTTGATTTGAAATCGACGCGTACGCGTCAGTGACGCGTACGTGTGACTAAGAAAAATTTCAGATATCACGTGAAGGCATGAAGCACGCGTGCGCGTGGATAGAAAAAAAGACAGTTTATGCGTTAGCGTAGAGTACGCGCACGCGTGATATTGCCAATGTTGGAAGGAACGTTGGGGGTCCAATGCTGAGGCCAACGTCCCCTGAAGCTTAAAAATGAAATATTTGCATCCACGCGCACGCATGAAGCTCGCGTACACGTGGATAAGCAATTTTTAACCCTTTTGCGCGGACGCCTGAAGCACGTGTACGCGTGGGTAAGCTGAACGTTGGCCCCCAACGTTGAGTCAAACGCCAATGACAGCAAGCTTTCTGGTTTTTGTTGGTCTGATTCAAAGTGGCGTTTGAGTCAACGTTAGCCCTCAAACTTTGACTCAAACGTGAAGCATCAGATTCAAATTTTACACAGATCTCTTCTCAATATCAAGGGGCAACCAATTAGAACCATATTCAACCCAATTCCATCAAGGCCAAAAGCCCAATTCAAGGCTTGAAGATCAATAGAAGAAAGTGTATAAATAGCTTAGAATTTAAGTTAGAAGGACTTTTCACCATTTTTTGGATTTTTTTTCATTTACTGCACTTGAATTTCAGAATGTATTTGAGAATTCTAATTTCCATATTTAGAGCTATGAACAACTAAACTCCTTTCATTGGGTTAGGGAGCTTTGTGTAATTCAATGGATCAGTATTAGTTTTCATTCATCTTCTTCTTTCTTTTCTCTTGATTTTACTAGAAAGCTTTCGTTCTTCATCCAATTGGATAGTTATCTTGGGAAAGAAGCTATTCATAATTGGATCTCCTCGGAACCTTGGAAGAGGAATGAGGAGATCATGCTAGAAATGCTTTCTTACATTGGATTAGATTGGGGTTTGGATGGATATAGTGACATGTAATCCTACCAACACTTTGATCTATGAATTTGTGTGGTATAATCAGTGACCAAACTTTATCTCTTCCCATGAGCACTTAAATCAAGGAATTGGGCAATTGTTCATGCTTAGAGAGATTGGTGAGCCAAGGAATTGGGATCCAATCACTTAAGATTTCCAAGGAGATCAATGAATGCATTGATTGTGGAAGAGTTGAAAATGAATTTGATCCGGAGAATTATACATCTCCTGAACCCAATGAATCCCCCATTCTCTGATCTACCCATTCTATTTACTTTCTGCTCTTTAATTTTATGCTAAAACCCCCTTCCCATTTAATTTCTTGCAATTTAAGCTTCTGCACTTTAATTCCCTACGATTAAATTTTCTGTTCCTTTAATTTCTTGCAATTTATATTTCCCGCCAATTTTACTTTCTGCAATCTCAATTTCACTTACTATTTCGCTCAACTAGCATAATCCTCAAATTGTAATTGATCGATCTACCAATCCTTGTGGGATTCAACCTCACTCTTTTGTGAGTTTTTACTTGACGACAATCCGGTGCACTTGCTGGAAAGAAATTTGTTGAGAGGCAAGTTTTCGCTGCATCAAGTTTATGGCGCCGTTGCCGGGGATTGGTTTTGTATTGACAATTACCAAATTGAAGGATAACTAGATTGAGCATTTTTAATTTCTTTTGTTACTAGAAGTTCCATTTTTGTTGTTCATTTAGTTTTTTTGCAATTTTTAGTCATTCATTTTGAATTTCTCTTTATTGCTTTACTTTCCAGCAAACTAACTCACTAACTCATTAACTGCTTGATTAATTGCCTCAATTGCTCTAACCAAGCTAACTATACTCTGTTTTAGTAGACTCTACACTTGCTATTTCTTGTACTTGTTCATTATATGACAGGTAGGAGAAAGGAAACTTCAACTTCCTTTGATAGTGAATCGGAGAGAACTTTTCTGAGACTAAGAAGGGAAGCAAGAGGAAAGAGGGTTGTTGGTACTGAAGAAGAGGAGGAATACTTTGATATAACCATGGAGGATGATATGGAAAACCACCATGGAAACAGGTGAATAACCATGCCAGAAGGGGTGGAGCTAACCTTGCTGGGCAAGAGAGGAGAGTCCTGGGATCATACATCAATCCAAATTCAGGAAATTGTGGTAGCAGCATTCAGAGGCCAACCATCCATGCTAACAATTTCGAATTAAAGCCTCAGCTCATAACTCTTATCCAGAACAACTGCTCTTTTTGAGGAAGTGCACAAGAAGATCCTAATGAACATCTCACTAAATTCCAAAGGATATGTGACACAGTTAAGTCTAATGGTGTTCATCCTGACACCTATAGATTGTTACTGTTTCCATTTTCTTTGAGGGACAAAGCATCAAAATGGCTAGAGTCATTTCCCAAGGAAAGCTTGAAAACCTGAGAAGATGTAATGAGCAAATTCTTGACAAAGTTCTACCCTCCACAAAGAGTAAACAGGCTTAGAACTGAAGTGCAGACATTCAGACAGCAAGATGGTGAAACTCTTTATGAAGTTTGGAAAAGATTCAAAGACTTGACAAAGAAATTTCCCCCTGACATGTTCTATGAGTGGGTGCAAATCCACATCTTCTATGAAGGGTTAAATTGTGAATCAAGAAAAGCTGTAGATCATTCATCTAGAGGTTCCCTAAACAAGAAGAAGACCATTAAAGAAGCCATTGATGTGATAGAGACAGTGGCTGACAATGAGTATTTTTATGCCTCAGATAGAAGCAACAACAGGGGAGTCTTGGAATTGAATCAAATGGATGCAATCCTGGCTCAAAACAAGATGATCACTAAGCAACTAGCTGAATTGACCAAGCAAATGGAGAAGAATCAGGTTGCAGCTATCCATACTTAACTATCACCCCAAGAGGAGTTGGAGACAAAAGAAGGAGCCAACAGGGAGAAAACTAATTATCTTGGAAACTCATCTAGGTAAGCCAATGATCCATACTCTAAAATCTATAATTCTGGTTGGAGGGTGGGGGAACCAACAAAACCAAGGCCAAGATCACAGATCACACAATCCAACCCAAAACAACAACTCCACTTATCAAAACTCCAACCAAAAACCATACTACACCACACAAAACACTCATTCCCAACCACCATACCAAAACCATAACAACCACTCACAGCACCACAATTCCAACCAATCAGCACCGCATGATGAAGACAGAATGGCCAGGATGGAAGCTATGTTTGCAAACCTTTGCAAAGAGTGTGAAGACCTGAAAAAATTTCGGGAAGAGGAGAGAGGTATTATGAAAAGTCGAGGGGAGGTTCTTAAGAATCTCGAAGTCCAAATAGGACATCTTTCACAACAGTTCCCAAAGCCCACTGATAGTTTCCCAAGTGATACAGAAAAAAATCCAAGAGGGGAAATGAAGAAGGTAAGGTGGGAAGAATGCAAGTCAATCAATCTAAGCAGTGAAGAAGGTCTGAAGGAAGAATGCTCCATACACTCAGAGCATGATGAGGGAAAACCAAGGAAGGATGTAAGGGAGAAGGAAGAAATGGCTGGCCTTGAGCAGAGGAAGGAACAAAAAGAGAAAGAATACCTCAAGCCCTTTGTGCCACACGCACCATTCCCACAGAGACTCAAGGAAAGGGAGGAAGACAGTTCATATTCAAGGTTCCTAGACATTTTTGCAACACTCAGTGTCAATATCCCCTTCATCAAGATTCTTCAACAGATGCCAACATACATCAGGTGCACGAAAGAACTGTTGACCAAGAAAGGAATCTGCGAAAATGAACAAGGAATGCAGTGCCCTCATCAAGAAAGACATACTCATGAAGAAGAAAGATCCAGGAAGTTTTCATATTCCATGTGCCATAGGAGAGACAAAAATTGACAGAGGATTCTGCGACTTAGGAGCTAGTATAAATGTGATGCCTCTATCTCTTATGAAGAAGTTACAAATCAATGAGCTGAGATCCACGGATGTAATCGTCCAATTGGCAGATAAAACTCAGAAGAAGGCTGAAGGATTAATTAAAAATGTATTGATGAAAGTAGAAAACTACTTCCTCCCCACTGACTTTGTTGTTCTGGACATGGAGGAAAGTTACCTCCATCCAATTATTCTGGGGAGATGATGAGCGGATAATTTATACGCTTTTTGGCATTGTTTTTAGTATGTTTTTAGTAGGATCTAGTTACTTTTAGGGATGTTTTTATTAGTTTTTATGTTAAATTCACCTCTTCTGGACTTTAGTATGAGTTTGTGTGTTTTCTGTGATTTCAGGTATTTTCTGGCTGAAATTGAGGGACTTGAGCAAAAATCAGATTCAGAGGTTGAAGAAGGATTGCTGATGCTGTTGGATTCTGACCTCCCTGCACTCAAAGTGGATTTTTTGGAGCTACAAAACTCAAACTGGCGTGCTTCGAATTGCGTTAAAAAGTAGACATCCAGGGCTTTTCAGCAATATATAATAGTCCATACTTTGGCCGAGTTTAGATGACGTAAAAGGGCGTTGAACACCAGTTCTACGCTGCTGTCTGGAGTTAAACGCCAGAAACACGTTACAAGGCAGAGTTGAACGCCAGAAATACGTTACAAACTGGCGTTCAACTCCAAGAATGACCTCTCCACGTGTAAACTTCAAGTTCAGCCCAAGCACACACCAAGTGGGCCCCGGAAGTGGATTTATGCATCAATTACTTACTTCTGTAAACCCTAGTAACTAGTTTAGTATAAATAGGACTTTTTTCTATTGTATTAGTGATCTTGGGACGTCTAGTTCTTAGATCAAGGGGGCTGGCCATTCGGCCATGCCTGAACCTTTCACTTATATATTTTTCAACGGTAGAGTTTCTGCACTCCATAGATTAAGGTGTGGAGCTCTGCTGTTCCTCATGAATTAATGCAAAGTACTACTGTTTCTCTATTCAATTCAACTTATTCCGCTTCTAAGATATTCATTTGCAATTCAACATGAATGTGATGAACGTGACAATCATCATCATTCCCTATGAACGCGTGCCTGACAACCACTTCTGTTCTACCTTCGATTGAATGATTATCTCTTGGATCTCTTAATCAGAATCTTCGTGGTATAAGCTAGATTGATGGCGGCATTCATGAGAATCCGGAAAGTCTAAACCTTGTCTGTGGTATTCCGAGTAGGATTCTGGGATTGAATGACTGTGACGAACTTCAAACTCGCGAGTGCTGGGCGTAGTGACAGACGCAAAAGGAGGGTGAATCCTATTCCAGTATGATCGAGAACCTCAGATGATTAGCCGTACTGTGACAGAGCATTTGGACCATTTTCACAAGAGGATAGGATGCAGCCATTGATCACGGTGATGCCTCCAGATGATTAGCCATGCAGTGACAGCGCATAGGACCATTTTCCAGAGAGGATGAAAAGTAGCCATTGACAATGGTGATGTACTTACATAAAGCCAGCCATAGAAAGTAGTAGGACTGATTGGATGAAGACAGCAGGAAAGCAGAAGTTCAGAGGGACGAAAGCATCTCTCTACCTTTATCTGAAATTCTCACCAATGATATACATAAGTATTTCTATCTTTATTTTCTGTCTATTTATTATTTAATTTCGAAAACTCATGATCAATTATTATCCGCCTGACTGAGATTTACAAGATGACCATAGCTTGCTTCATACCAACAATCTCCGTGGGATCGACCCTTACTGACGTAAGGTTTATTACTTGGACGACCCAGTGCACTTGCTGGTTAGTTGTATCGAAGTTGTGAATGAAAAACGATTTATTAAGACGTGCGTACAGAGTTTTTGGCGCCGTTGCCTGAGATCACAATTTCGTGCACTAAGTTTTTGGCGCCGTTGCCGGGGATTTTTCGAGTTTGGACAACTGACGGTTCATCTTGTTGCTTAGATTGGGTAATTTTCTTCTTATTTTCAAAAAGTTTTCAAAAAAAAAAATTTTCAAAAATCTTTCAAAAATTTCTCATCTGTTTTCGAAAAAAAAAATGTTTTCAAAAAAATATATTTTTATTCAGAATTTTTAAGAATGAATTCTAGAGTTTCATGAAGCATGTTGAAGCCTGGCTGGCTGTAAAGCCATGTCTAATTCTTTTGGATAGGGGTTTTCAACCATCAGCACAGAGGCAAGTTAATTGGTATGTCAGCTGTGGCATGTCTGAGTTACACACTAAAGCTTGGCTGGCTATTAAGCCATGCCTAACCCTCAGATTGGAGCTTTAGAATAAGAGTGCAAGATTCCTGGAATTCATATTAAAAATTCTGGAATCCTTATTTTTCTTTTTCAAATGATTTTCGAAAAAATTAAAAGAAAATACAAAAATCCAAAAAAAAAATAAATAAATCATAAAAATCAAAAAAAATATTTTATGTTTCTTGTTTGAGTCTTGAGTCAAGTTGAAAGTTTGGTGTCAATTGCATATTCATCTTGCATTTTTCAAAAAATTCATGCATTCATAGTGTTCTTCATGATCTTCAAGTTGTTCTTGGTAAGTCTTCTTGTTTGATCTTGATGTTTTCATGTTTTGTGTCTTTTCTTGTTTTTCATATGCATTCTTGCATTCATAGTATCTATACATGAAAAATTTTTAAGTTTGGTGTCTTGCATGTTTTCTTTGCATTAAAAATTTTTCAAAAATAAGTTCTTGATGTTCATCTTGACATTCAAAGTGTTCTTGGTGTTCATCTTGACATTCATAGCATTCTTGCATGCATTCAGTGTTTTGATCTAAAATTTCCATGCATTGAGCATTTTTAGTGTTTTTCTCTCTCATCATAAAAATTCAAAAATAAAAAAAATATCTTTCCCTTTTTCACTCATAAATTTCGAAAATTTGAGTTGACTTTTTTCAAAAATTTTTAAAATTCAATTGTTTCTTATGAGTCAAATCAAATTTTCAATTTAAAAATCTTATCTTTTTCAAAATCTTTTTCAAAAATAAAATCTTTTTCATTTTTCTTAGTTATTTTCGAAAATTTTGAAAATATTTTTCAAAAATCTTTTTCTTAATTTTATCACATAATTTTCGAAAATAACATCATCAATTAATGTTTTGATTCAAAAATTTCAAGTTTGTTACTTACTTGTTAAGAAAGATTCAAACTTTAAGTTCTAGAATCATATTTTGTGATTTCTTGTGAATCAAGTCATTAATTGTGATTTTAAAAATCAAATCTTTTTCAAAACTAATTTCAATCATATCTTTTCAAAAATATCTTTTTATCTTATCTTTTTCAAAATCATATCTTTTTCAAAAATTTGATTTTAAAATATCTTTTCTAACTTCTTATCTTCTTATCTTTTCAAAATTGATTTTCAAATTTGTTTCAACTAACTAACTAACTTTTTGTTTGTTTCTTATTTTTTTCAAAACTACCTAACTAACTCTCTCTAATTTTCGAAAATATCTCCCTCTCTTTCAAAAATTCTTTTTAATTAACTAATTATTTTAATTTTTGATTTCAATTTTATTCCTAATTTTCAAAAATTACTAACCTTTTTCAAAAACTAATTTCGAAAATCACTAACCATTTTTCAAAAAATAATTTTCGAAAATCCTCTTCCTCTTTCATCTCCTTCTATTTATTTATTCATCTACTAACACTTCTCTTCATCTCACATCTCTGCTCTCCTCACCCTTGTGTTTCTTTCTTTACATTACATTCTTTTCTTCTTCTACTCACACAGGGGAACCTCTATACCTGGGTAAAAAGGATCCCTATTATTATTATTTTTCTGTTCCCTCTTTTTCATATGAGCAGGAGCAAGGACAAGAATATTCTTGTTGAAGCAGATCCAGAACCTGAAAGGACTCTGAAGAGGAAACTAAAAGAAGCTAAATTACAACAATCCAGCAAGCACCTTTCAGAAATTTTCGAACAAGAAGAGGAGATGGCAGCCGAAAATAATAATAATGCAAGGAGGATGCTTGGTGACTTTACTGCACCTAATTCCAATTTACATGGAAGAAGCATCTCCATCCCTACCATTGGAGCAAACAACTTTGAGCTGAAACCTCAATTAGTTTCTCTGATGCAGCAGAACTGCAAGTTTCATAGACTTCCATCTGAAGATCCTTTTCAGTTCTTAACTAAATTTTTGCAGATCTGTGATACTGTTAAGACTAATGGAGTAGATCCTGAAGTCTACAGGCTCATGCTTTTCCCTTTTGCTGTAAGAGACAGAGCTAGAGTATGGTTGGACTCTCAACCCAAAGATAGTCTGAACTCTTGGGATAAGCTGGTCACGGCTTTCTTAGCCAAGTTTTTTCCTCCTCAAAAGCTGAGTAAGTTTAGAGTGGATGTTCAAACCTTCAGACAGAAAGAAGGTGAATCCCTCTATGAAGCTTGGGAGAGATACAAGGAACTGACCAAAAAGTGTCCTTCTGACATGCTTTCAGAATGAACCATCCTGGATATATTCTATGATGGTCTGTCTGAATTAGCTAAGATGTCATTGGATACTTCTGCAGGTGGATCCATTCACCTAAAGAAAACGCCTGCAGAAGCTCAAGAACTCATTGACATGGTTGCTAATAACCAGTTCATGTACACTTCTGAGAGGAATCCTGTGAGTAATGGGACGCCTCAGAAGAAGGAAGTTCTTGAAATTAATACTCTGAATGCCATATTAGCTCAGAATAAAATATTGACTCAGCAAGTTAATATGATTTCTCAGAGTCTGAATGGAATGCAAGCTGCATCCAACAGTACTCAAGAGGCATCTTCTGAAGAAGAAGCTTATGATCCTGAGAACCCTGTAATAGCAGAGGTGAATTACATGGGTGAACCATATGGAAACACCTATAATCCCTCATGGATAAATCACCCAAATCTCTCATGGAAGGATCAACAAAAGCCTCAACAAGGCTTTAATAATGGTGGAAGAAATAGGTTTAACAATAGTAAACCTTTTCCATCATCCACTCAGCAACAGACAGAGAACTCTGAACAAAAAACCTCTAATTTAGCAAAATTAGTCTCTGATCTATCTAAGGCCACTGTAAGTTTCATGAATGAAATAAGGTCCTCCATTAGAAATTTGGAGGCACAAGTGGGCCAGCTGAGTAAAAGAGTCACTGAAATCCCTCCTAGTACTCTCCCAAGCAATATAGAAGAAAATCCAAAAGGAGAGTGCAAGGCCATTGACATAACCACCATGGCCGAACCTGTAAGGGAGGTTGAGGACATGAATCCCAGTGAGGAAGACCTCCTGAGATGTCCAGTGATCAATAAGGAGTTTTCTTTTGAGGAACCAAAGGAATCTGAGGCTCAACTAGAGACCATAGAGATTCCATTAAACCTCCTTATGCCATTCATGAGCTCTGATGAGTATTCCTCTTTTGAAGAGAATGAGGATGTTACTAAGGAGCAAGTTACCAAGTACCTTGGTGCAATCATAAAGCTAAATGCCAAATTATTTGGTATTGATACTTGGGAAGATGAACCTCCCTTGTTCACCAATGAACTAAGTGATCTGGATCAACTGACATTGCCTCAGAAGAAACAGGATCTTGGAAAGTTCCTAATACCTTGTACCATAGGCACCATGATCTTTGAGAAGGCTCTGTGTGACCTTGGTTCAGGGATAAACCTCATGCCCCTTTCTGTAATAGAGAAACTGGGAATCTTTGGGGTGTAAGCTGCTAAAATCTCATTAGAGATGGCAGACAATTCAAGAAAATAGGCTTATGGACAAGTAGAGGACGTGTTAGTAAAGGTTGAAGGCCTTTACATCCCTGTTGATTTCATAGTCCTAGATACTGGGAAGGATGAGGATGAATCCATCATCCTTGGAAGACCCTTCCTAGCCACAGCAAGAGCTGTAATTGATGTTGATAGAGGCGAACTAGTCCTTCAATTGAATGAGGACTCCCTTGTGTTTAAAACTCAAGGTCATCATTCTGTAAACATGGAAAAGAGGCACAGTAAGCTTCTCTCAAAACAGAGTCAACCAGAGCCCCCACAGTTAAACTCTAAGTTTGGTGTTGAACTCCCATATCCAAACTCTAAGTTTGGTATTGGGGAGTCTCAACAATGCTCTGAACATCTGTGAGGCTCCATGAGAGCCCACTGTCAAGCTATTGACATTAAAGAAGCGCTTGTTGGGAGGCAACCCAATTTTTATTTATCTAATTTTATTTTTATTTTTATTGTTTTTCATGTTTTATTAGGTTCATGATCATGTGGAGTCACAAAATAAATATAAAAATTGAAAACGGAATCAAAAACAGCAGAAGAAAAATCACACCCTGGAGAAGGATCTCACTGGCGTTTAAACGCCAGTAAGGAGCATCTGTCTGGCGTTCAACGCCAGAACAGAGCATGTTTCTGGCGTTGAACGCCAGAAACAAGCAGCATCCTGGCGTCCAGACACCAGAAATGCGCAGTGAAGAAGAGCTGGCGCTGAACGCCCGAAACAAGCATCTGGGCATTGAACGCCCAGAACAAGCATCAATTCGGCGTTTAAACGCCAAAATTGCATGCAAAGGCATTTTACATGCCTAATGGGTGCAGGGATGCAATTCCTTGACACCTCAGGATCTGTGGACCCCACAGGATCAACTCAGCATCTGTGGACCCCACAGGATCCCCACCTACCACCACTCACTCTCTTCCCTCTTCTCAATGTTCATCCTCTCTTCCCAATAAACACTCTTCCCCAAAACTCTTCACCAATCACCTCAATCTCTCTTCCCTATCACCACTTCACCACTCACATCCATCCACTCTTCCCTATAAACCTACCTCATAAACTCCACCTACCTTCAAAATTCAAAATCAATTTCCCACCCAAACCCACCCATATGGTCGAACCTTAACCCCCCTCCCTTCCCTATATAAAGCCCTCCATTCTTCTTCATTTTCACACAACACAACCCTCTCTTCCCCTTCTTGGCCGAATACACCTCTCCCTCCTCTCCTCCATATTTTCTTATTATTCTTCATCTATTCTTTCTTCTCTTGCTCGAGGGCGAGCAAAATTCTAAGTTTGGTGTGGTAAAAGCATAAAATTTTTGTTTTTCCATTACCATTGATGGCACCCAAGGCCGGAGAATCCTCTAGAAAAGGGAAAGGGAAGACAAAAGCTTCCACCTCCGAGTCATGGGAGATGGAAAGATTCATCTCCAAAGCTCATCAAGACCACTTCTATGATGTTGTAGCCAAGAAGAAGGTGATCCCCGAGGTCCCTTTCAAACTCAAGAGAAATGAGTATCCGGAGATCTGACATGAGATCCATAGAAGAGGTTGGGAAGTTCTAACAAACCCCATCCAACAAGTCAGAACTCTAATGGTTCAAGAGTTCTATGCTAATGCATGGATCACAAGGAACCATGATCAAAGTAAGAACCCGAACCCAAAGAATTATCTCACCATGGTTCGGGGGAATTACTTAGATTTTAGTCCAGAAAATGTAAGGTTGGCGTTCAACTTGCCAATGATGGAAGAGAACGCATGCCCCTACACAAGGAGAGTCAACTTTGATCAAAGGTTGGACCAAGTCCTCATGGACATATGTGTGGAAGGAGCTCAATGGAAGATTGACTCAAAAGGCAAACCGGTTCAACTGAGAAGACTAGACCTTAAGCCTGTAGCTAGAGGATGGTTGGAGTTCATTCAACGCTCAATCATTCCCACTAGCAACCGGTCTGAAGTTACTATAGACCGGGCCATCATGATCCATAGCATCATGATTGGAGAAGAGGTGGAGGTTCATGAGATTATACCTCAAGAACTCTACAAGGTGGCTGACAAGTCCTCCACTATGGCAAGGTTAGCTTTTCCTCACCTCATTTGCCATCTATGCAATTCGGCTGGGATTGACATAGAAGGAGACATTCCCATTGAGGAAGAGAAACCCATCATTAAGAAAAGGATGGAGCAAACAAAAGAGCCCATTCATAGAGCTCAAGAGACGCATGAAGCTCAGCACCATGAGATCCCGGAGATGCCTCAAATGCATTTTTCTCCACAAAACTATTGGGAGCAAATCAACACCTCCCTAGGAGAATTAAGTTCCAACATGGGACAATTAAGGGTGGAACATCAAGAGCACTCCATCATCCTTCATGAAATTAGAGAAGATAAAAAAGCAATGAGGGAGGAGCAACAAAGACAAGGAAGAGACATAGAAGAGCTCAAGAACATCATTGGTTCCTCAAGAAGGAAACGCCACCATCACTAAGGTGGACTCATTCCTTGTTCTTACATTCTCTGTTTTTCGTTTTCTATGTTAAGTGCTTATCTAAGTTTGTGTCTTATTACATGATCATTAGTATTTAGTAACTATGTCTTAAAGTTATGAATGTCCTATGAATCCATCACCTCTCTTAAATGAAAAAATGTTTTAATTCAAAAGAACAAGAAGTACATGAGTTTCGAATTTATCCTTGAACTTAGTTTAATTATATTGATGTGGTGACAATGCTTCTTGTTTTCTGAATGAATGCTTGAACAGTGCATATGTCTTTTGAAGTTGTTGTTTAAGAATGTTAAATATGTTGGCTCTTGAAAGAATGATGACAAGGAGACATGTTATTTGATAATCTAAAAAATCATAAAAATGATTCTTGAAGCAAGAAAAAGCAGCAAAGAACAAAGCTTGCAAAAAAAATGGCGAAAAAAAATAGAAAAAAGAGAGAAAAAGCAAGCAGAAAAAGCCAAAAGCTCTTAAAACCAAGAGGCAAGAGCAAAAAGCCAATAGCCCTTAAAACCAAAAGGCAAGGGTAATAAAAAAGATCCCAAGGCTTTGAGCATCAGTGGATAGGAGGGCCTAAAGGAATAAAATCCTGGCCTAAGCGGCTAAACCAAGCTGTCCCTAACCATGTGCTTGTGGCGTGAAGGTGTCAAGTGAAAACTTGAGACTGAGCGGTTAAAGTCAAGGTCCAAAGCAAAAGAAGAGTGTGCTTAAGAACTCTGGACACCTCTAATTAGGGACTTTAGCAAAGCTGAGTCACAATCTGAAAAGGTTCACCCAGTTATGTGTCTGTGGCATTTATGTATCCGGTGGTAATACTGGAAAACAAAGTGCTTAGGGCCACGGCCAAGAGTCATAAAGTAGCTGTGTTCAAGAATCAACATACTGAACTAGGAGAATCAATAACACTATCTGAACTCTGAGTTCCTATAGATGCTAATCATTCTGAACGTCAATGGATAAAGTGAGATGCCAAAACTATTTAAGAGGCAAAAAGCTACAAGTCCCGCTCATCTGATTGGAGCTATGTTTCATTGATAGTTTGGAATTTATAGTATATTCTCTTCTTTTTATCCTATTTGATTTTCAGTTGCTTGGGGATAAGCAACAATTTAAGTTTGGTGTTGTGATGAGCGGATAATTTATACGCTTTTTGGCATTATTTTTAGTATGTTTTTAGTAGGATCTAGTTACTTTTAGGGATGTTTTTATTAGTTTTTATGTTAAATTCACCTCTTCTGGACTTTACTATGAGTTTGTGTGTTTTCTGTGATTTCAGGTATTTTCTGGCTGAAATTGAGGGACTTGAGCAAAAATCAGATTCAGAGGTTGAAGAAAGACTGCTGATGTTGTTGGATTCTGACCTCCCTGCACTCAAAGTGAATTTTTTGGAGCTACAGAACTCAAAATGGCACGCTTCTAATTGCGTTGGAAAATAGACATCCAGGGCTTTCCAGAAATATATAATAGTCTATACTTTGGCCGAGTTTAGATGACATAAAAGGGCGTTGAACGCCAGTTCTACGCTGCTGTCTGGAGTTAAACGCCAGAAACACGTTACAAGCCAGAGTTGAACGCCAGAAATACGTTACAAACTGGCGTTCAACTCCAAGAATGACCTCTCCACGTGTAAACTTCAAGCTCAGCCCAAGCACATACCAAGTGGGCCCCAGAAGTGGATTTATGCATCAATTACTTACTTCTGTAAACCTTAGTAACTAGTTTAGTATAAATAGGACTTTTTACTATTGTATTAGTGATCTTGGGACGTCTAGTTCTTAGATCATGGGGGCTGGCCATTCGGCCATGCCTAAACCTTTCACTTATGTATTTTTCAACGGTAGAGTTTTTGCACTCCATAGATTAAGGTGTGGAGCTCTGCTGTTCCTCATGAATTAATGCAAAGTACTACTGTTTCTCTATTCAATTCAACTTATTCCGCTTCTAAGATATTCATTCACAATTCAACATGAATGTGATGAACGTGACAATCATCATCATTCCCTATGAACGCGTGCCTGACAACCACTTCCGTTCTACCTTCGATTGAATGATTATCTCTTGGATATCTTAATCAGAATCTTCGTGGTATAAGCTAGATTGATGGCGACATTCATGAGAATCTGGAAAGTCTAAACCTTGTCTGTGGTATTCCGAGTAGGATTCTGGGATTGAATGACTGTAACGAACTTCAAACTCGCGAGTGCTGGGCGTAGTGACAGACGCAAAAGGAGGGTGAATCCTATTACAGTATGATCGAGTACCTCAGATGATTAGCCGTGCTGTGACAGAGCATTTGGACCATTTTCACAAAAGGATAGGATGCAGCCATTGATCACGGTGATGCCTCCAGATGATTAGCCATGCAGTGACAGCGCATAGGACCATTTTCCAGAGAGGATGAAAAGTAGCCATTGACAATGGTGATGTCCTTACATAAAGCCAGCCATAGAAAGGAGTAGGACTGATTGGATGAAGACAGCAGGAAAGCAGAAGTTCAGAGGGACGAAAGCATCTCTCTACCTTTATCTAAAATTCTCACCAATGATATACATAAGTATTTCTATCTTTATTTTCTGTCTATTTATTATTTAATTTCGAAAACTCATGATCAATTATTATCCGCCTGACTGAGATTTACAAGATGACCATAGCTTGCTTCATACCAACAATCTCCGTGGGATTGACCCTTACTCACGTAAGGTTTATTACTTGGACCACCCAGTGCACTTGCTGGTTAGTTGTATCGAAGTTGTGAATGAAAAATGATTTATTAAGACGTGCGTACAGAGTTTTTGGCGCCGTTGCCTGAGATCACAATTTCGTGCACCAGGAGACCATTTCTAGCTACTGGAAAAGCCTTCATTGATGTAGAAAAAGTAGAATTGATATTGAGAATTCATGATGAGCATCTCACTTTCCAAGCCTTCAAACCCGTGCATGAATCTGAGCAAGAGAGCAAGGGATTAAAAGAAGGGCAGCATCTGGAGCTTTCCTTGATGGATAAACAAGAAGCTCAAGAGAAGAAGCAACCAATAGAATTCGAGGAAGAGCCGAAGTCACAAGATTTGAGAGGAGCAGCTAGCAAGGGACTTCATGACACAACACACATGGGAGCACGATTGGAAGAAGAGGGAAGAGTTGTGAAGAAATTACCAAGGGGATGGAGAAATAAAAAGATTCCTACAGAGGGTTTTTCCCCTGGAGACAAAGTGATATCAGCCCATCATCCACCAATCCCATTCCACCTTCCAACCATTCCATCTCAATTACCCCAAGTGTTCTCCATTAGAAAGGTCCTCTCCCTAGAGCATGTAGAAATCATTAAGGAATCAAGTGGAGACTGTTTCACTGTAAGGGGAGAAGACTTAAGGCATTATAATCCACCATGACAAAGATCAACCGTCAAGCTAGTGACGCTAAAGAAGCGCTCCATGGGATGCAGCCCATGATTTAGTTTACCTTGTTTTTAACACTTCAGTATGAATAATAAGTGTTTCTCTAGCATGAATTCAAGACTATTTTGACAAATTTTTCATGCCATTGAGAAGCATATGATTAGTGTGGGATATCGTGATTCACACTTTTCACATCTCCGTACAACTAACCAGCAAGTGCACTGGGTCGTCCAAGTAATAAACCTTACGTGACTAAGGGTCGATCCCACGGAGATTGTTGGCTTGAAGCAAGCTATGGTCATCTTGTAAATCTCAGTCAGGCGGATTCAATTGGTTATGAGGTTTTGATAATTAAAAGATAAATAAAAAAGAAAGAGATACTTATGTAATTCATTGGTGAGAATTTCAGATAAGTGTTTGGAGATGCTTTGTTGCTTCTGAACCTCTGCTTTCCTATGGCCTTCTTCCAACCATGCGTGCTCCCTTCCATGGCAAGCTGTATGATCCTCTCAGTGAAAATGGTCCTCTACGGTTTCTGCACGGCTAATCAACTGTCGGATTTCTCGTCTTAGATGAAAAATACCAGGCACAGCTACCGCATGGCTAATCATCTGTCGGTTCCCGCTAGCGTCGGAATAGAATCCATTGATCCTTTTGCACACTGTCACTACACCCAACATTCGCAGGTTTGAAGGTTGTCACAGTCATCCCTTTCCAGATCCTACTCAGAATACCACAGACAAGGTTTAGACTTTCCGGATCTCAGGAATGGCTGCCAATTGGTTCTAGCCTCTACCACGAAGATACTAATCTCACGGACTCGGTCCGTGTATTAGGTACCCAAAAGATATGCACTCAAGCTGTCGCCCAATGACTACGTTGAGCTCAGATAGAACGGAAGTGGTTGTCAGGCACGCGTTCATAGAATTGAGAATAACGATGAGCGTCACGGATCATATCATTCTCCAGATTGAAGTACGAGTGAGTATCTTAGAGAAGAAGTAGGCGTGAATTGAAGGAAAAACAATAGTACTTGCATTAATTCATGAAGAACAGCAGAGCTCCACACCTTAATCTATGGGGGTGTAGAAACTCCACCGTTAAAAATACATAAGTGAAAAAGGTCTAGGCATGGCCGTGAGGCCAGCCTCCCAAATATCTAAGGACTAAATGTCCAGAGATGTCAAGATATAAAAATGATCAAAGATGTAAAATAAATCTCTAAAAGTAGTTTTTATACTAAATTAGTAACCTAGGTTTACAGATAATGAGTAACTAACTGCAGATAGTGCAGAAATTCACTTCCAGGGCCCACTTGGTGTGTGCTTGGGCTGAGCATTGAAGCTTTTTCACGCATAGGCTATTCTTGGAGTTAAACGCTAGCTTGGGTGCCAGTTTAGGCGTTTAACTCCAATTCTGGTGCCAGTTTTGGCGTTTTACGCCAGAAAGTTTTAGGCTGGCTTTGAGAGCCAGTTTGGGCCATCAAATCTCGGGCAAAGGATGGACTATTTTATATTGCTGGAAAGCCCAGGATGTCTACTTTCTAACGCAATTGAGATTGCGTCAATTGGGATTCTGTAGTTCCAGAAAATTCACTTCGAGGGTAGGAGGGTCAGAATCTAACAACATCTGTAGTCCTTTTTCAACCTCTGAATAAGATTTTTGCTCAGGTCCCTCAATTTCAGCCAGAAAATACCTGAAATTACAGAAAAACACACAAACTCATAGTAAAGTCCAAAAATTTGATTTTTGAATAAAAATTAATAAAAATAGAATAAAAAGTAACTAAAATATACTAAAAACTATGTAAAAACAATACCAAAAAGGGTATAAATTATCCGCTCATCACAACACCAAACTTAAATTGTTGCTTGTCCCCAAGCAACTAAAAACAAAATAGGATAAAAAGAAGAGAATATACAATAAATTCCAAACTTATCAATGAACTTAGTTCCAATTAGATGAGCGGGGCTAGTAGCCTTTTTGCTTCTGAACAGTTTTGGCATCTCACTTTATTCTTTGAAGTTCAGAATGATTGGCATCCATAGGAACTCAGAATTCAGATAGTGTTATTGATTCTCCTAGTTCAGTATGTTGATCCTTGAACACAGCTACTTTATGGGTCTTGGCCGTGACCCTAAGCATTTTGTTTTCCAGTATTACCACCGGATACATAAATGCCACAGACACATAACTGGGTGAACCTTTTCAGATTGTGACTCAGCTTTGCTAGAGTCCCCAGTTAGAGGTGTCCAGAGCTCTTAAGCACACTCTTTTTGCTTTGGACCACGACTTTAATCACTCAGTCTCAAGCTTTTCACTTGACACCTTCACGCCACAAGCACATGGTTAGGGACAGCTTGATTTAGCCGCTTAGGCTAGGATTTTATTTCTTTGGGCCCTCCTATCCATTAATGCTCAAAGCCTTAGATCCTTTTTACCCTTGCCTTTTGGTTTAAAGGGTTATTGGCTTTTTCTGCTTGCTTTTTTTTTCTTTTTCTTTCTTCTCTTCTTTTTTTTCTTCTTTCTTTTTTTTTGACCTCTTTTTTTTTCGCAAGCTCTGCTTTTCACTGCTTTTTCTTGCTTCCAGAATCAATTTAATGATTTTTCAGATTATCAATAACATTTTTATTTTTTCATTATTCTTTCAAGAGCCAACAATTTTAACATTCATAAACAACAAATTCAAAAATATACACTGTTCAAGCATTCATTCAGAAAATAAAAAGTATTGCCACCACATCAAAATAATTAAGCTAATTTCAAGATAAAATTCGAAATCCATGTACCTCTTGTCTTTTGAAATTAAAAATATTTTTCATTTAAGAAAGGTGAATGATTCATAGGACATTCATAGCTTTAAGACATAGACACTAGACACTAATGATCATGTAATAAAGACACAAACATAGACAAAACATAAAGCATATAATTCGAAAAACAGAAAAATAAGAACAAGGAAATTAAAGAACGGGTCCACCTTAGTGATGGCGGCTAGTTCTTCCTCTTGAAGATCTTATGGAGTGCTTGAGCTCCTCTATGTCTCTTCCTTGCCTTTGTTGCTCCTCCCTCATGGCCTTTTGGTCCTCTCTGATTTCATTGAGGATAATGGAGTGCTCTTGGTGCTCCATCCTTAGTTGCCCCATGTTGGAACTCAATTCTCCTAAGGAGGTGTTGATTTGCTCCCAATAGTTTTATGGAGGAAAGTGTATCCCTTGAGGCATCTCAGGGATTTCTTGATGAGGAATTTCCTCATGCTCTTGTTGAGGTCCATGAGTGGGCTCTTTTGTTTGCTCCATCCTTTTCTTAGTGATGGGCTTGCTCCTTCAATGAGGATGTCTTCCTCTATGACAATTCCAGCTGAATTGCATAGGTTACAGATGAGATGAGGGAAGGCTAACCTTGCCAAAGTAGAGGGCTTGTCCACCACCTTGTAGAGTTCTAGAGGTATGATCTCATGAACTTCTACTTCCTCTCCATTCATGATACTATGGATCATGATAGTCCGATCTATTGTAACTTCAGACCGGCTGCTAGTAGGAATGATAGAGCGTTGGATGAACTCCAACCATCCCCTAGCCACGGGTTTGAGGTCAAGCCTTCTTAGTTGAACCGACTTGCCTCTTGAGTCTCTCTTCCATTGAGCTCCTTCCATACAGATGTCCATGAGGACTTGGTCCAACCTTTGATCAAAGTTTACCCTTCTAGTGAAAGGATAAGGATCTCCTCTCATCATTGGCAAGTTAAATGCCAACCTCACATTTTTCAGACTGAAATCCAAGTAATTCTCCCGAACCATTGTGAGCCAATTCTTTGGGTTCGGGTTTATACTTTGATCATGGTTCTTAGTGATCCATGCATTGGCATAGAACTCTTGAACCATTAAGATTCTGACTTGTTAGATTGGGTTGGTGAGAGCTTCCCAACCTCTTCTTCAAATCTCACGTCGGATCTCCGGATATTCACCCTTTTTGAGCATGAAGGGGACTTCGGGAATCACTTTTTTCTTGGCTATAACTTCATAAAAGTGGTCTTGATGGACTTTTGAGATGAATCTTTCCATCTCCCATGACTCGGAGGTGGAAGCAATTGCCTTCCCTTTTCTCTTTCTAGAGGTTTCTCCGACCTTAGGTGCCATTGATGGTTATGGAAAAATAGAAAAGCAAAGCTTTTTCCACACCAAACTTAGAAGTTTTGCTTGTCCTCGAGCAAAAGAAGAAAGAAAGGAGTAGAAGAAGAAGAAATGGAAGAGATGGAGGGGAGTAGTGGTTTCGGCCAAGGGAGGTAGTAGTGTGTATGATGTGTGAAATTGAAGGTAGTGAAGATGGGTATTTATAGGGTATGAAAGAGAGGAAATTCGGTCATGAAAGGGTGGGTTATAGAGGGAAATGGTTTGAATTTAAATGGTGAGGGTAGGATGGATGTGAGTGGTGAAGAGAATATGGGGAAGAGGGTAGGATTTGATAGGTGAATGGTGTTTGGGGAAGAGGTATTGATGTGATTGGTCAAGGGTATTTGGGGAAGAGTGTTATGGAAAGGTGTGAAGAAGAGAGAAGAAAAGGTGGGGTAGGTGGGGATCCTGTGGGGTCCACAGATCCTGAGGTGTCAAGGAATTATGCTCCATGCACCATTCTGGCGTTCAAACGCCCTCTGTGTGCCAATTCTGGTGTTAAACGCCAGCTCTGCTACCTTTCCTGGCGTTAAACTCCAGTCTGCTCCCCCTTTCTGGCATTTAACGCCAGCCAAACATCTTTTTCTGGCGTTAAATGCCAGTCTGTTTGCCATTTCTAGCGTTTAATGCCAGCCAGGTGCTAGACACCCTTTTCTGGCGTTAAACACCCAGAGTGCTGCCGATTCTGGCATTTAACGCCCAGAATGCTGTCAGGCTGGGCGTTAAACGCCCATTCTGCTATCCTTACTGGCGTTTAAACGCCAGTAAGCCTGTCCTCCAGGGTGTGCTATTTTTGATGCTGTTTTTGAGTTTGCTTTAATTCTGCAGTTATTTTTATGACTTCACATGATCATCAACCTAAAGAAAACATAAAATGACGATGGAATATAAATAAACATAATTAAATAACGTTGGGTTGCCTCCCAACAAGCGCTTCTTTAATGTCAATAGCTTGACAGTGAGCTCTTAGAGAGCTTCACAGAGACTCAGAACTTGATAATGGCCTCCCAACACCAAACTTAGAAGTTGAGTGTGGGGCTCTGTTTGACTCTGTATTGAGAGAAGCTTTTCATGCTTCCTCTCCATGGTTACAAAAGAAGATCCTTGAACCTTAAACACAAGGTAGTCATCATTCAATTGAAGGACTAATTCTCTTCTGTCCACATCAACCACAGCTCTTGCTGTGGTGGTGCACGAAATTGTGATCATCAACAATGGCGCCAAAGACTTAGAGCTCTCAAACGTGAATCACACTTTGTCACAATTTCGCACAACTAACCAGCAAGTGCACTGGGTCGTCCAAGTAATAAACCTTACGTGAGTAAGGGTCGATCCCACGGAGATTGTTGGCTTGAAGCAAGCTATGGTCATCTTGTAAATCTCAGTCAGGCGGATTCAAATGGTTATGGAGTTTAAGGTGATGAAAATAAACATAAAATAAAGATAGAGATACTTATGTAATTCATTGGTGGATTTCAGATAAGCGCATGAAGATGCTTTGTTCCCCTTGAACCTCTGCTTTCCTATTGCCTTCTTCCAATTATTCATACTCCTTTCCATGGCAAGCTTTATGTTAGGAATCACCGTTGTCAATGGCTACATCCCATCCTCTCAGTGAAAATGGTCCTGATACTCTGTCACAACATCGGCTAATCAGCTGTCGGTTCTCGATCATGTCGGAATAGGATCCATTGATCCTTTTGCGTCTGTCACACGCCCCACAATCGCGAGTTTGAAGCTCGTCACAGTCATCCCTTCCCAGATCCTACTCGGAATACCACAGACAAGGTTTAGACTTTCTGGATCTCAGGAATGGCCGCCAATAATTCTAGCCTATACCACGAAGGTTCCAATCTTAGATTAGAAATCCAAGAGATACGCATTCAAGCCATTGCTAGTAGAACGGAGGTGGTTGTCAGGCACATGTTCATAGGTGAGAATGATGATGAGTGTCACGGATCATCACATTCATCAAGTTGAAGAACGAATGAATATTTTGGAGAAGAAATAGACTTGAGTTGAATAGAAAAACAATAGTACTTTGTATTAATTCATGAAGAACAGTAGAGCTCCACACCTTAATCTATGGTGTGTAGAAACTCCACCGTTGAAAATACATAAGAACAAGGTCTAGGCATGGCCGAATGGCCAGCCTTAAAACGTGTCTAAGATAGCATAAGACTCATCAAAGATTAAAAGTATGAAAATACAATAGCAAAAGGTCCTATTTATAGAGAACTAGTAGCCTAGGGTTTACAGAAATCAGTAATTAATGCAGAAATCTTCTTCTGGGCCCACTTGGTGTGTGCTTGGGCTGAGCATTGAAGCTTCCATGTGTAGAGACTTTTCTTGGAGTTAAACACCAGCTTTTGTGCCAGTTTGGGCGTTTAACTCCAACTTTTGTGCCAGTTTTGGAGTTAAACGCCATAATTCTAGAGCTGACTTAGTACGCCTATTTGGGCCATCAAATCTCGGACAAAGTATAGACTATTATATATTTCTGAAAAGCCCAGAATGTCTACTTTCCAACGCAATTGAGAGCGTGCCAATTGGGCTTCTGTAGCTCCAGAAAATCCACTTTGAGTGCAGGGAGGTCAGAATCCAACAGCATCTGCAATCCTTTTTCAGCCTCTAAATTAGATTTTTGCTCAGGTCCCTCAATTTCAGCCAGAAAATACCTGAAATCATAGAAAAACACACAAACTCATAGTAAAGTCCAGAAGAGTAATTTTTATTTAAAAACTAATAAAAATATAATAAAAACTAATTAAAATATACTAAAAACAATGCCAAAAAGCGTATAAATTATCCGCTCATCACAACACCAAACATAAATTGTTGCTTGTCCCCAAGCAACTGAAAATCAAATAGGATAAAAAGAAGAGGATATACAATGAATTCCAAAAACATCTATGAAGATCAGTATTAATTAGATGAGTGGGGCTTTTAGCTTTTTGCCTCTGAATAGTTTTGGCATCTCACTTTATCCCTTGAAGTTCAGAATGATTGGCATCTATAGGAACTCAGAATCCAGATAGTGTTATTGATTCTCCTAGTTAAGTATGTTGATTCTTGAACACAGCTACTTTATGAGTCTTGGCCGTGGCCCTAAGCACTTTGTTTTCCAGTATTACCACCGGATACATAAATGCCACAGACACATAACTGGGTGAACCTTTTCAGATTGTAACTCAGCTTTGCTAGAGTCCCCAATTAGAGGTGTCCAGGGTTCTTAATCACACTCTTCTTTTTGCTTTGGACCTCGACTTTAACCGCTCAGTCTCAAGTTTTTACTTGACACCTTCACGCCACAAGCACATGGTTAGGGACAGCTTGGTTTAGCCGCTTAGGCCAGGATTTTATTCCTGTGGGCCCTCCTATCCACTGATGCTCAAAGCCTTGGATCCTTTTTTATCACCCTTGTCTTTTGGTTTAAAGGGGTATTGGCTTTTTCTACTTGATTTTCTTTTTCTTTCTTCTTTTTTTTTGCAAGCTTTTCACTGCTTTTTCTTGCTTCAAGAATCAATTTTATGATTTTTCAGATCATCAGATAACATTTCTCCTTTTCCTTTCATTTTTTCAAGAGCCAAAAATTTTAACATTCATAAACAATCAAATTCAAAAATATGCACTGTTCAAGCATTCATTCAGAAAAATAATAGTATTGTCACCACATCAAGATAATTAAACTGTTTTAAAATTTGAAATTCATGCACTTCTTTTTCTTTTTCAATTAAAAATATTTTTCATTTAAGAAAGGTGATGGATTAATTTTCATAGCTTTAAGGCATAGACACTAATGATCATGTAATAAAGACACAAACATAGATAAACATAAAGCATAATTTTCGAAAAACAGGAAAATAAAGAACAAGGAAGTTAAAGAACGGGTCCACCTTAGTGATGGCGGCTTGTTCTTCCTCTTGAAGATCTTATGGAGTGCTTGAGCTCCTCAATGTCTCTTCCTTGCCTTTTTTGCTCCTCTCTCATGGTTCTTTGGTCTTCTCTAATTTCATGGAGGAGGATGGAATGCTCTTGGTGCTCCACCCTTAGTTGTCCCATGTTGGAACTTAATTCTCCTAGGAAGGTGTTGATTTGCTCCCAATAGTTTTGTGGAGGAAAATGCATCCTTTGAGGGATTTCAGGGATTTCATGATGAGGAGTTTCCTCATGCTCTTGGTGAGGTTCTCTCTCTTGCTCCATCCTTTTCTTAGTGATGGGCTTATCCTCATCAATGAGGATGTCTTCCTCTATGTCAATTCCAGCTGAATTGCAAAGGTGACAAATGAGATGAGGGAAGGCTAACCTTGCCAAAGGAGAGGACTTGTCCGCCACCTTGTAGAGTTCTTGGGATATAACCTCATGAACTTCCACTTCCTCTCCAATCATGATGCTATGTATCATGATAGCCCGGTCTATAGTAGCTTCGGACTGGTTACTAGTGGGAATGATTGAGCGTTGGATGAACTCCAACCATCCCCTAGCCACGGGCTTGAGGTCATGCCTTCTTAGTTGAACCGGCTTCCCTCTTGAATCTCTCTTCCATTGGGCGCCCTTTTCACAGATGTCCATGAGGACTTGGTCCAGCCTTTGATCAAAGTTGACCCTTCTAGTGTAGGGGTGTGCATCTCCTTGCATCATAGGCAAGTTGAATGCCAACCTTACATTTTCTGGACTAAAATCTAAGTAATTCCCTCGGACCATTGTAAGCCAATTCTTAGGGTCCGGTTTCACACTTTGATCATGGTTCTTGGTGATCCATGCATTGGCATAGAACTCTTGAACCATTAAGATCCCGACTTGTTGAATGGGGTTGGTGAGAACTTCCCAACTTCTTCTTCGGATCTCATGTCGGATCTCCGGATACTCATTCTTTTTGAGTTTGAAAGGGACCTTGGGGATCACTTTCTTCTTAGCCACAACTTCATAGAAGTGGTCTTGATGCACCCTTGAGAGGAATCTCTCCATCTCCCATGACTCGGAGGTGGAAGCTTTTGCCTTCCCTTTCTTCTTTCTAGAGATTTCTCCGGCCTTTGGTGCCATAAATGGTTATGGAAAAACAAAAAGCTTTAGCTTTTACCACACCAAACTTAGAAGGTTGCTCGTCCTCGAGCAAAAGAAGAAAGAAGAAAGCAGAAGAAATAGAGGAGATGGAGGGGGCTATGTGTTTCAGCCAAGGGGGATAGGTGGTGTGTATGTTGTGTGAAAATGAAGGAGTGAAGATGGGTTTATAAAGGAATGGAGAAGGGGTTTGGTTTCGGCCATATAGGGTAGATTTGGGAGGAAAAGTGGTTTGAATTTGAATGGTGAGGTAGATGGGGTTTTATGAAGGATGGATGTGAGTGGCGAAGAGAATGGTGGGATTTGATAGGTAAGGGGTTTTTGGGGTGATTGGTGAATGGGTGAAGAAGAGAGAGAGAGGTGGGGTAGGTAGAGATCCTGTGGGGTCCACAGATCCTTAGGTATCAAGGATATCTCATCCCTGCACCAAATGGGGTGCAAAATGCCCCTTTCTGCCAATCCTGGCGTTAAACGCCAGGCTGCTGCCCATTCCTGGCGTTAAATGCCAGCTTCTTGCCCATTCCTGGCGTTAAACACCAGTCTGGTGCCCATTTCTGGCGTTAAACGCCCAGAATGGTGCCAGACTGGGCGTTTAACGCCCATTATGCTACCCTTACTGGCGTTTAAACGCCAGTAAGTTTCTCCTCCAGGGTGTTCTATTTTTCATTCTGTTTTTCCTTCTGTTTTTGCTTTTTCAATTGTTTTTGTGACTTCTCATGATCATCAATCTACAGAAAACATAAAATACAAAAGAAAATAGAAATTTAATATAGATAAGTAAAAATTGGGTTGCCTCCCAACAAGCGCTTCTTTAATGTCAATAGCTTGACAGTGGCTCTCATGGAGCCTCACAGATGTTCAGAGCAATGTTGGAACCTCCCAACACCAAACTTAGAGTTTGAATGTAGGGGTTCAACACCAAACTTAAAGTTTGGTTGTGGCCTCCCAACACCAAACTTAGAGTTTGACTGTGGGGGCTCTGTTTGACTCTGTATTGAGAGAAGCTCTTCATGCTTCCTCTCCATGGTTACAAAGGGATATCCTTGAGCTTTAAACACAAGGGAGTCTTCATTCACTTGAATGATTAATTCTCCTCTGTCAACATCAATCACAGCCTTTGCTGTGGCTAGGAAGGGTCTACCAAGGATGATGGATTCATCCATACACTTCCCAGTTTCTAGGATTATGAAATCAGCAGGGATGTAATGGTCTTCAACCTTTACCAAGACATCCTCTACAAGTCCATAAGCCTGTTTCTTTGAATTGTCTGCCATCTCTAGTGAGATTCTTGCAGCTTGTACCTCAATGATCCCTAGCTTCTCCATTACAGAGAGGGGCATAAGGTTTATGCTTGACCCTAGGTCACACAGAGCCTTCTCAAAGGTCATGGTGCCTATGGTACAAGGGATTGAGAACTTTTCAGGGTCCTGTCTCTTTTGAGGTAATCTCTGCCTAGTCAAGTCATCCAGTTCTTTGATGAGCAATGGAAGTTCATTCTCCCAAGTCTCATTACCAAATAACTTGGCATTTAGCTTTATGATTGCTCCAAGGTACTTAGCAACTTGCTCTTCAGTGACATCTTCATCCTCTTCAGAGGAAGAATACTCATCAGAGCTCATGAATGGCAAAAGTAAATTTAATGGAATCTCTATGGTCTCAGTGTGAGCCTCAGATTCCCATGGTTCCTCTTTAGGGAACTCCATGGAGGTCAGTGGGCGTCCATTGAGGTCTTCCTCAGTAGGAATCACTGCCTCTTCCTCCTCTCCATGTCCGGCCATGTGAGATGTGGTTATGGCCTTGCACTCTCTTTTTGGATTCTCTTCTGTATTGCTAGGGAGAGTGCTAGGAGGGAGTTCAGTAATTTTCTTACTCAGCTGACCCAATTGTGCCTCCAAATTTTTAATGGAGGACCTTGTTTTAGTCATGAAACTTTGAGTGGTTTTGATTAAATCAGAGACAATGGTTGCTAAGTCAGAGTGGCTCTGCTTAGAATTCTCTGTTTGTTGCTGAGAAGATGATGGAAAAGGCTTGCCATTGCTAAACCTGTTTCTTCCACCATTGTTGTTGTTGAAACCTTGTTGAGGTCTCTATTGATCATTCCATGAGAGATTTGGATGATTTCTCCATGAAGGATTATAGGTGTTTCCATAGGGTTCTCCAATGTAATTCACCTCTTCCATTGCTGGGTTCTCAGGATCATAAGCTTCTTCTTCAGAGGAAGCTTCCTTAGTACTGCCTGTTGCTGCTTGCATTTCAGACAGACTCTGAGAAATCATATTGACTTGTTGGGTCAATATTTCATTCTGAGCCAATATGGCATTCAGAGTATCAATCTCAAGAACTCCTTTCTTCTGAGTTGACCCATTATTCACAGGATTTCTTTCAGAGGTGTACATGAATTGGTTATTTGCAACCATTTCAATGAGTTCTTGAGCTTCTGCAGGCATCTTCTTTAGATGAAGAGATCCTCCAGCAGAGCTATCCAATGATATCTTGGATAGTTCAGACAGACCATCATAGAAGATTCCTATGATGCTCCATTCTGAAAGCATGTCAGAAGGGCACTTTTTGATCAATTGCTTGTATCTCTCCCAAGCTTCGTAGAGGGACTCACCATCCTTCTGTCTAAAGGTTTGGACTTCCACTCTAAGCTTACTCAATTTTTGAGGTGGAAAGAACTTTGCCAAGAAGGCATTGACTAGCTTTTCCCAAGAGTTCAGGCTTTCCTTAGGTTGTGAATCCAACCATGTTCTAGCTCTGTCTCTTACAACAAAAGGAAAGAGCATAAGTCTGTAGACTTCAGGGTCAACCCCATTGGTCTTGACAGTGTCACAGATTTGCAAGAACTCAGCTAAAAACTGATGAGGATCTTCCAATGGAAGTCCATGAAACTTGCAATTCTGTTGCATTAGAGAAACTAATTGAGGCTTAAGCTCAAAGTTGTTTCCTCCAATAGCAGGGATAGAGATGCTTCTCCCATAGAAATCAGGAGTAGGTGCAATAAAGTCATCAAGCACCTTCCTTGCATTGTTGGCATTGTTGTTGTTTTCGGCTACCATGGTTTCTTCTTCTTTGAAGAGCTCTGTTAGGCCCTCTAGAGAGAGTTGTGTTTTAGTTTCTCTTAGCTTTCTCTTTAAGGTCCTTTCAGGTTCAGGATCAGCTTCAACAAGAATGCTTTTATCTTTGCTCCTGCTCATATGAAAGAGAAGAGAACAAGAAAGTATGGAATCCTCTATGTCACAGTATAGAGATTCCTTAAAGTGTCAGAAGAAAAGAAGAATAGAAAGAGGAGGTGGAGAAGAGGGAATTCGAACTTATCAAGAGGGACAGAGTTCGAATTGCACCATGATGAGGAGTCTTAGTCCCTTAAATAGAAGGATGTGAGAAGAGGGGAAGAAATTTTTGAAATTAAAGTAAGAGATTTTGAAAATTTGGTAATTGGTTTTCGAAAACTAAGATTGAGAAAGAAATCAAGTGATTTTTGAAAAAGATTTTGAAATCAGAAATTAAAAAGATATGATTGAAAATTAATTTTGAAAAAGGGTGTGATTGAAAAGATATGATTGAGAAGATATGATTGAAAATCAAATTAAAAAGAGAAAGTTTTAAAACTAAAGTTGATTACTTGACTAACAAGAAATTAAAAGATATGATTCTAAAATTTAAAATTTGATCCTTTCTTAATAGGCAAGTAACAACTTGAAAATTTTTGAAGTAAATCTTGAATTGAAGCAAGGATTTTTGAAAATAGTAAAAATAAATATAAAATGGAAAGAAATTGATTTTGAAAGAGATATGATTGAAAAGATATGATTTGAAAAAGATTTGATTTTGAAAAATTATGAAAACTTGAAAAAAATGTGAAATTAAAAACAAAATCTTCCCTCTAGTGTCATCCTGGCGTTAAACGCCCAGCTAGGTACCCTGGCTAGCGTTTAAACGCCAGTTTTCCTTCTTCACTGGGCGTTTTGAACGCCCAGCTTTTTCTGTTTGATTCCTCTGCTGAATGTTCTGAATCTTCAATTCTCTGTATTATTGACTTGAAAAGACATAGTTTTTAAAAAATATTTTTGAATTTTTGATGATGGGAATCAATAAAAATGCAACTAAGATCAAATAAACAATGCATGCAAGACACCAAACTTAAAAGTTTGTATACTAAGGACTATAACAACGTAAAAATGCATGTAAGAAACAACAAAACATACAAAACAAGAGAATTTGAAGATCAGAGCAATGAAATCATCAAGAACAACTTGAAGATCAATGAAGAACAATATGTATAAATTTTTGAAAATGAGAAGGATAAAGACATGCAATTGACACCAAACTTAAAATTAGACAATAGACTCAAACAAGAAACATAAAATATTTTTGGTTTTATGATTTTAAAATTTTTTGTATTTTTTTTCGAAAATTATATAGAAAAGAAAATAAAGAGAATCAAAACTTTTAATAAGAATTCCAGGAATCATGCAATGTTAGTCTAAAGCTTCAGTCTAAAAAGGATTAGACATGTTTGGCCAAGCTTCAGCAGGACATTACATTCAATAGCTAAATTGATGAGAATCAATAAGCTTTTGTGATGGTGGGAACATCACCTTGAAACTCTAGAATTCATTCTTAAAAATTCTGAAGAAAAGATACCTAATCTAAGCAACAAGATGAACCGTCAGTTGTCCAAACTCGAACAATCCCCGGAAATGGCGCCAAAAACTTGGTGCACAAAATTGTGATCATCAACAATGGCGCCAAAGACTTGGAGCTCTCAAACGTGAATTACACTTTGTCACAATTCCGCACAACTAACCAGCAAGTGCACTGGGTCGTCCAAGTAATAAACCTTACGTGAGTAAGGGTCGATCCCACGGAGATTGTCGGCTTGAAGCAAGCTATGGTCATCTTGTAAATCTCAGTCAGGCGGATTCAAATGGTTATGGAGTTTAAGGTGATGAAAATAAATATAAAATAAAGATAGAGATACTTATGTAATTCATTGGTGAATTTCAGATAAGCGTATGAAGATGCTTTGTTCCCCTTGAACCTCTGCTTTCCTATTGCCTTCTTCCAATCATTCATACTCCTTTCCATGGCTACATCCCATCCTCTCAGTGAAAATGGTCCTGATGCTCTGTCACAACATCGGCTAATCAGCTGTCGGTTCTCGATCATGTTGGAATAGGATCCATTGATCCTTTTGCGTCTGTCACACGCCCCACAATCGCGAGTTTGAAGCTCGTCATAGTCATCCCTTCCCAGATCCTACTCGGAATACCACAGACAAGGTTTAGACTTTCCGGATCTCAGGAATGGCCGCCAATAATTCTAGCCTATACCACGAAGGTTCCAATCTTAGATTAGAAACCCAAGAGATACGCATTCAAGCCATTGCTAGTAGAACATAGGTGGTTGTCAGGCACATGTTCATAGGTGAGAATGATGATGAGTGTCACGGATCATCACATTCATCAAGTTGAAGAACGAATGAATATCTTGGAGAAGAAATAGACTTGAGTTGAATAGAAAAACAATAGTACTTTGTATTAATTCATGAAGAACAGCAGAGCTCCACACCTTAATCTATGGTGTGTAGAAACTCCACCGTTGAAAATACATAAGAACAAGGTCTAGGCATGGCCGAATGGCCAGCCTTAAAACGTGTCTAAGATAGCATAAGACTCATCAAAGATTAAAAGTATGAAAATACAATAGCAAAAGGTCCTATTTATAGAGAACTAGTAGCCTAGGGTTTACAGAAATCAGTAATTAATGCAGAAATCTTCTTCTGGGCCCACTTGGTGTGTGCTTGGGCTGAGCATTGAAGCTTCCATGTGTAGAGACTTTTCTTGGAGTTAAACACCAGCTTTTGTGCCAGTTTGGGCGTTTAACTCCAACTTTTGTGCCAGTTTTGGAGTTAAACGCCATAATTCTTGAGCTGACTTAGTACGCCTATTTGGGCCATCAAATCTCGGACAAAGTATAGACTATTATATATTGCTGAAAAGCTCAGGATGTCTACTTTCCAACGCAATTGAGAGCGTACCAATTGGACTTCTGTAGCTCCAGAAAATCCACTTTGAGTGCAGGGAGGTCAGAATCCAACAGCATCTGCAGTCCTTTTTCAGCCTCTGAATCATATTTTTGCTCAGGTCCCTCAATTTCAGCCAGAAAATACCTGAAATCACAGAAAAACACACAAACTCATAGTAAAGTCCAGAAGAGTGATTTTTATTTAAAAACTAATAAAAATATAATAAAAACTAATTAAAATATACTAAAAACATACTAAAAACAATGCCAAAAAGCGTATAAATTATCCGCTCATCATGTGGCTAGGAAGGGTCTTCCAAGGATGATGGATTCATCCTCATCCTTCCCAGTGTCTAGGATTATGAAGTCAGCAAGGATGTAAAAGCCTTCAACCTTTACTAAGACATCCTCTACAAGTCCATAAGCCTGTTTCCTTGAATTGTCTGCCATCTCTAGTGAGATTCTTGCAGCTTGTACCTCAAAGATCCCTAGTTTCACCATTACAGAGAGTGGCATGAAGTTTATACTTGAACCAAGGTCACACAGAGCCTTCTTAAAGGTCATGGTGCCTATGGTACAAGGTATTAAGAACTTTCCGGGATCCGGTTTCTTCTGAGGTAATTTCTGTTGAACCAAGGCATTCAGTTCATTGATGAGCAATGGAGGTTCATCCTCCCAAGTCTCATTACCAAATAACTTGGCATTCAGCTTCATGATTGCTCCTAGATACTGAGTAACTTGCTCTTCAGTAATATCTTCATCCTCTTCACAGGAAGAATACCCATCAGAGCTCATGAATGGTAACAGTAAGTTCAGTGGAATCTCTATGGTCTCTGTATGAGCCTCAGATTCCTTTGGTTCCTCATTAGGGAACTCCTTAGTGGCCAGTGGACATCCAGTGAGGTCTTCCTCCCTAGAATTCACTGCCTTTCCCTCCTCTACAGTTTCGGCCATGTTGGGTATATTTATGGCCTTGCACTCTCTTTTTGGATTCTCTTCTGTATTGCTTGGGAGAGTACTAGGAGGGGTTTCAGTAACTCTTTTACTTAGCTGACCCACTTGTGCTTCCAAATTTCTAATGGAGGACCTTGTTTTAGTCATAAAATTGAGAGTGGTCTTGGATAGATCAGAGATTATGGTTGCTAAGTCAGAGAGGCTCTACTTAGAATTCTCTGTCTGTTGCTCAGAAGATGATGGAAAAGGCTTGCTATTGCCAAACCTATTTCTCCCACCATTATTATTATTGAAGCCTTGATTAGGCTTCTGATGATCCTTCCATGAGAAATTAGGATGATTCCTCCATGAAGGATTGTAAGGTTTCTATAGGATTCTCCCATGTGATTCACTTCTTCCATTGCAGGATTCTCAGGGTCATAAGCTTCTTCTTCAGAGGGAGCTTCTTTAGTACTGCCGGATGCAGCTTGTACTCCAGTTAGACTTTGAGAAATCATATTGACTTGCTGAGTCAATATTTTATTCTGAGCCAATATGGCATTCAGAGTATCAATCTCAAGAACTTCTTTCTTCTGAGTCATCCCATTATTCACAGGATTTCTTTCAGAAGTATACATGAACTGGTTATTTGCAACCATTTCAATGAGTTCCTGGGATTCTGCAGGCATCTTCTTAAGATGAAAAGATCCACCAGCAGAGTGGTCCAATGACATCTTGGACAATTTAGACAGACCATCATAGAATATACATAAGATGCGCCATTCTGAAAGCATGTCAGAAGGACACCTTCTGATCAATTGCTTGTATCTTTCCCAAGCTTCATAGAGGGGTTCACCTTCCTTCTGTCTGAAGGTTTGGACTTTCACTCTAAGCTTGCTCAACTTTTGAGGTGGAAAGAATTTGGCTAAGAAAGCATTGACCAACTTTTTCCAAGAGTTCAGGCTTTATTTAGGTTGTGAGTGCAACCATGTCCTAGCTTTGTCTCTTACAGCAAAGGGAAAAAGCATAAGTCTGTAGACCTCAGGATTAACCCCATTGGTCTTAACAGTGTCACAGATTTGTAAGAATTCAGCTAAGAACTGATGAGGATCTTCCAATAGAAGTCCATGAAACTTGCAATTCTGCTGCATTAGAGAAACTAATTGAGGCTTAAGTTCAAAGTTGTGTGCTCCAATTGCAGAATTGAGATGCTTCTTCTATAGAAGTCAGAAGTTGGTGCAGTAAAGTCACCAAGCATCTTCCTTGCATCTCCACCATTGTTGTTATTTTTGGCTGCCATCTCTACTTCTTTTTCGAAAATTTCTGTAAGGTCCTCTCCAGAGTGTTGTGCTTTAGCTTCTCTTAGCTTCCTCTTCAGAGTCCTTTCAGGTTCAGGATCAGCTTCAACAAGAATGTTCTTATCCTTGTTCCTGCTCATATAAAAAAAGAAGAGAACAGAAAAGAAGAGGAATCCTCTATGTCACAGTATAGAGATTCCTTTATTTGAGTAGAAGAAGAGAAGAATAGAATAAAGAAGGGAGAAGAAGAAGAATTCAAACACAGAGAGAGGGAGAGGGTTCGAATTTTAAGAAGAAGAGAAGTGTTAGTAATTAAATAAAATAAATAGAAAGAGATGAGAGAGAGAGAGAGTTATTCGAATTTGTAATTAAAAAAAAAAGAAAAATATTTTTGTTTTTATTTTAATTATTAGTTAGAATTCGAATTTAAGAAGGAAAATAAAATAAAATTAGAATTTAAAATAATTAGTTAATTAAAAAGAATTTTGAAAAAGTTGTTAGTGGTTTTCGAAAATTAGAGAGAGAAAAGTAGTTAGGTGGTTTTGAAAAAAAGATAAGAAATAGTAAGACAAACAAAAAGTCAAGTAGTTAATTGAAAAAGATTTGAAAATCAATTTTGAAAAGATAAGAAGTTAGAAAAAGATTTTGAAATTAAGTTTTGAAAAAGATATGATTGAAACATATGATTGAAATTTATTTTGAAAAAGATTTGAAAAAGAAATAAAAAAGATTTGATTTTTGAATTTAAAGTTGATTACTTGACTAACAAGAAAGTAAAAGGTATGATTCTAGAATTTAAAGATTGAACCTTTCTTAATAGGCAAGTAACAACTTGAAATTTTTGAATCAAAACATTAGATGTTAGCAATAATTTCGAAAATATGAATTAAAAATAAGAAAAAGATTTTGAAAATCAATTTTAAAAATTTTCGAAAATATTAAGAAGAAAAATGAAAAAGATTTGATTTTTGAAAATGATTTGAAAAGATAGAAAATTTTTAAATTGAAATTTTGACTTGACTAACAAGAAACAATTAAATTTTGAAAATTTTTGACTAAGTCAATCCAAAATTTCGAAATTGAAGAGTAAAATAAGGGAAAGATATATTTTTTTAATTTTTGAATTGTTAATGAGGAGAGAGAAAAACACCAAAATGATACAAGACATAAGAAATTAAGATCAAAACAAATAATGCATGCAAGAACACTTTGAATGTCAAGATGAATACCAAGAACACTTTAAATATCATGATGAACATCAAGAACATATTTTTGAAAATTTTTAAGAAAAGAAACACATGCAAGACACCAAACTTAAAAAATTTTAATGTTTAGACACTATGAATTCAAAAATGCATATGAAAAACAAGAAAAGACACAAATCAAGAAAATCACAAGATTAAACAAAGAAAATCATCAAGAACAACTTGAAGATCAAAGAAGAACACATGCATGAATTTTCGAAAATTTTAAGAAAAGTTAAAACATGCAATTGACACCAAACTTAAAATTTGACACAAGAGTCAAACAAGAAACACAAAAATTTTTTGGTTTTTATGATTTATTAATTTTTTTGTATTTTTCCAAAATTATTTTGGAAAAAGAAAATAAAGAGATACAAAATTTTTAATAAGAATTCCAGGATTCCTGCAATGTTAATCTAAAGTTTCGGTCCAATAGAATTAGACATGGCCAAATGGCCAGCCAAGCTTTAGCAGAGCATTACATACAATAACCAGATTCATGGGAACCAAAAGGCTCTTGCAAAGATAAGTGGAAACCTCGGTCCAAAAGATTAGACATGGCTTAACAGCCAGCCAGGTTTCAACATATCTCATGAAACTCTAGAATTCATTCTTAAAAACTCTGAAAAACATATATATATATTCGAAAATTAAAGTAATAAAAACTTAAACATAAAATAAAATTACCTAATCTAAGCAACAAGATAAACCGTCAGTTGTCCAAACTCAAACAATCCCCGGCAACGGCGCCAAAAACTTGGTGTGGGAAATCGTGATTCACACTTTTCACATCTCCACACAACTAACCAGCAAGTGCACTAGGTCATCCAAGTAATAAACCTTACATGAGTAAGGGTCGATCCCATGGAGATTGTCGGCTTGAAGCAAGCTATGGTCATCTTGTAAATCTCAGTCAGGCGGATTCAATGGGTTATGTGATTTTGATAATTAAAAGATAAATAAAATAGAAACTAAAATAGAGATACTTATGTAATTCATTGGTGGGAATTTCAGATAAGCGTTTGGAGATGCTTTGTCGCTTCTGAACCTCTGCTTTCCTATTGCCTTCTTCCAACCATGCGTGCTCCCTTCCATGGCAAGCTGTAGGATCCTCTCAGTGAAAATGGTCCTCTACGGTTTCTGCACGGCTAATCAACTGTCGGATTTCTCGACCAGGCACAGCTACCGCATGGCTAATCATCTGTCGGTTCCCGCTAGCATCGGAATAGAATCCATTGATCCTTTTGCACACTGTCACTGCGCCCAACATTCGCAGGTTTGAAGCTCGTCACAGTCATCCCTTCCCAGATCCTACTCGGAATACCACAGATAAGGTTTAGACTTTCCGGATCTCAGGAATGGCTACCAATTGGTTCTAGCCTCTGCCACGAAGATACTAATCTGACGGACTCGGTTCGTGTGTTAGGTACCCAAGAGATACGCACTCAAGCTGTCGCCCAATGACTACGTTGAGATCAGATAGAACGAAAGTGATTGTCAGGCACGCATTCATAGAATTGAGAATAATGATGAGTGTCACGGATCATATCATTCTCCAGATTGAAGTACGAGTGAGTATCTTAGAGAAGAAGTATGAGTGAATTGGAGGAAAAACAATAGTACTTGCATTAATTCATGAAGAATAGCAGAGCTCCACACCTTAATCTATGGGGTGTAGAAACTCCACCGTTGAAAATATATAAGTGAAAAAGGTCTAGGCATGGCCGTGAGGCCAGCCTTCCAAATGTCTAAGGACTAAATGTCCAGAGATGTCAAGATATAAAAATGATCAAAGATGTAAAATAAATCTCTAAAAGTAGTTTTTATACTAAACTAGTAACCTAGGTTTACAGAAAATTAGCAACTAAGTGCAGATAGTACAGAAATCCACTTCCGAGGCCCACTTGGTGTGTGCTTGGGCTGAGAATTGAAGCTTTTTCGTGCATAGGCTGTTCTTGGGGTTAAACGCCAGCTTGGGTGCCAGTTTGGGCGTTTTACGCCAGAAAGTTTTAGGCTGGCTTTGAGCACCAGTTTGGGCTATCAAATCGCGAGCAAAGTATAGACTATTATATATTGCTGGAAAGCCCAGGATGTCTACTATCCAATGCAATTAAGAGAGAGTCAATTGAGGTTCTGTAGCTCCAGATAATCCACTTCGAGTGCAGGAGGGTCAGAATCCAACAGCATCTGCAGTCCTTTTTCAGCCTCTGAATAAGATTTTTGCTTAGGTCCCTCAATTTCAGCCAAAAAATACCTGAAATTACAGAAAAATACACAAACTTATAGTAAAGTCCAGAAATATAATTTTTGAATAAAAATAATAAAATATAATAAAAAGTAACTAAAACATACTAAAAACTATGTAAAAATAATGCCAAAATGGGTATAAATTTTTTGCTCATCAATGATCCAACTCTAAGTTTGGTGTGCCTTCAGGCACACTAGGACACCTTTCAAAAATAATGATCATAATGCCCGTTTGACATTTATTTCTTGGAATTTATAGCCAAACATTAAGTTTGGTGTTCTATATATTGCAAGAACATGTGATAAAAGTCAAATTTTCTTGAGCTTTGAAGATCATGAAAGTGCAACCATGGTTAGAATTTTTAATTCATGTTAGAAATAGCAAAATAAAGTTCTTCTCATGATGGTTTAACCAAAAAGTAACGCTAATTTTATGGAGATTTCAATGACAACATTTGGAGGAAGTAACACTTTGAACCATATGACCAAACACTAAGTTTGGTATCCTCCAAGACTATATATGGTGGCACCAAAAAGAGTCACGGTTGGTTAAATAAGCATGAGGAATGATATCCAATGTTTTAATTTTAAAAAAGATTAATTGTTCTTTTACCACCTCCTGTTAGTACTAACTCAATTTGTCTTGTAATAATGGTTAGGTGCACAGAGAACTATTTTATGAAAGGGACAAGACAAGAAAAGAAAAGGTTAGCCTGAAGACAAAGGGGATCACATGGCTTGAAGGATGAATCTGAACATCCTTGAAAGAAGCACTTGGAAGACCGAAGAAATATGCTTCATGAAGAAGCAACTTTTGTCTTTATTTAACCTTGCATGCACAACGTTAATTTATCCCTTTTCCAAATGAATCCTAGCCATCCATTTTTTCATTAATAGCTTACTACAAATAGCCTCCCTTGAACCGTGCATGTGAACCAAAAGCTCACACTTCTTGTGCTCAGATATTCAATGCTCTTGTTCTCTAAAACCAAAGCTTAGAAGCTGTGCCCTTGTGCAACAAAGTACCCTTATTCACTTGCTTCCATAACACCACTCTAACTTCAAACACCTTCCCTCCTAAGGTACATCCCACTCACCCATTCTCTTCATAAGCCCTTAACCTCAATTCGGCCAACCATCAAAGGAAGCATGGCTTCTTCTTCAAGCTCTAAAAGAAGAAGAGGAAAGGAACCCATGTTTGAAGAAGGTGACAATGAATATGATCGATGGAAGTTCATATCATGGTACCATCAAATGCAACTTGGGTGGATGAATGATAAGAAGATATACCCCAAAGTTCCTTTCCAGCTACCTGATGACGGGTGCCTAGAAATGAAGGCCAAGATTAGAAAGAGAAAATAGGAAGAAATCACTTCACTAATCACCAGGATTAATACAAACATCATAAGGGAGTTTTATGCTAACATTCCAAGGCTTAATATGACTGAAGCCCCAACTTACAAGAGTTATGTACGGGGAATGGAAGTGGACTTTAGTCTAAAGACTATCATGAAAGTCTTAGGACTTAGGTCAGCACATTTTGATGAGCTGGGATACCACGAAAGAGTAACTGAGAACCCAGATTATGATGAAATATCTAGTGATATCTGTGTGGTGAATGCTGACTGGGAAAGGGACAATCAAGGAAGGCACAAGTACTTGAAAAAAGGAGATCTCATCCCTGAAGCAAAAGGATGGTATGAGCTGATAAGGAGATCAATCCTTGGCACAGTAAACACATCAAAAATCAACAAGCAAAGGGCTGTCATGCTACACTGCATAATGGTGGGGGGAGAGATAAAGGTCCATGAGATCATTGCAAATAACATTCAAAGGGTTGCAGAGAAAAATTCTGCTGAAGCCTAGCTCTATTACCCAAGCACCATTTTGAGGTTATGCATGAAGGCCAGAGTGCCACTAGAGGATGCGCACCCAACATGGCTATATCCAGGCATGCCCATAACCCTCAAAAGAATGACAAATGTCACAGAGGCACAGCAAAGTCGAAGACCACAGAGGAGGAGAAGGAGAGAAGAACCATAGGAAGGAGAAGAGCAACAAGAAGAACAAGGAGAGGAGCAACAATTCCAACCACAAGACAACCTAGACATGGGGCGAATGCAAGAGGTAATTGAAAGGATCTCCGAACAATACATGAGAGTGCAAGAAAAGCAAGAAGAGTTCCATTCACAGTACATGAGAGCTCAACAAAGACAAGAGGAGCTTCAGCTGAGAATGATGAGTCAACAGAGAGATTATGAATCAAGATCTTTAGTCATGCAAAGAGAACAAGATTCACAATTTCAAGAATCTCTCAACCAGCTGGGCCAACTCCATGTTGATAACATGAGAGCTATCCAGGAGTTCATGACTCTTCAGAATGCAAGGTATGGAGTTCAAGCTGACTATAACATAAATAGCCAAATCAAGCTCAACTACATTGGGGAACATCTGCATAGCATGGACCCATCTTTTCCAATTTATGATGAATACTTCAAGGAAAAGAGTGCCAGAGAAATAAACAAAGCAATAGGCCTTGAAAACAGAATAGGGGAGACAATGAAGAAAGCTGGATTCTGACAAAAGCTAAAGGGCAAAATAAAGGGAGAAAGTAGTAAGCAAGCAGACGAAAAGAAGAAGAAAGACAAGCAAGATAAAAAATAAAAGGTGGACTTGCTCCTTTGTTATTCCATTCCATAAAGAAAGAACATGTTTGTCTTAGTTGATATTCACTTATGGTTTTAGTAATCTTGGATTCTATATATTTTAATCTTGCAATAAGCGTTCTAGCCTAAGTGTGTGTGCTTTCAGTTTCACCTATCTGAATGCTTGTCTTGTTCCCTAAGTCTTTTCAATTCAATAAAAGAAATGTTTGAACAAAGAAGTGGAATAGCTCCTTTTTAGCAAGCAGTAAAATAACAGTAAGTGGTGGTGCACGTTTGATTGTGTAGTAGCTAACTTATGATGAATAAAAAGATAGATTGTTCTCTTTCTAAGTATAAATTAGCTTACTGTCTATGAATCTTAGTAAATAAAAGTCCTTGGTTGGAAAGGAAAACAAATAGAAAGAAAGAAAAGAAAAGCCAAAGTGCCAGCAAAAACAAAAGAAAGCAATGAATAAGGCTAGACACCAATAGCTTGGACCTTAGGACATATGCCTGTGGTGTTTTTGTACTAAGATCTGCTTGGATGATTAGGTTCTATGGAGTGCTTTAACACTTGGTAACTTGGGTTGACTAACCCAGGATTATCAACCGAAAGTCCAATATCAAGAGCAACCTAGTTACAAAATATTTAGTAACCCAAAGAGGTGCTGGGCATCAATGTTCTAAGAAGAATTGTGAGCCAAGTGTCTGTAGTGAATAATGTGTTTAGTACATATGAGCTAAGAAACTTCTATAACACATGACACTAAGCTAAAGTTACAGGAAAAGAAAATGAAGAAAAGCAATAACCACGGATAAGTAAATAATAAGAGGTCATAGCAGTGTGTTAATTGATGCTTGAAGGAGACATTCTATGCTTAAAGATCAATAAAAAGTTAGCTACTGCATTTTCTGCATAAAACCCCATCAACTAAGAAATAATGCTTTGCTAATATGAATACTCCCTTCTGTTTCATTCCTTTTTCATAATAATTCAGTACTTGCTTAGGGACAAGCAAGATTTAAGTTTGGTGTTGTGATGCCAGGGCATCTTAGGCAAGTTTCACTAGCCTTTTTCTTTGTTTTTGATAGGTGTTATGCACTTTCTTGAGCTATAAGTAAGCAAATTGGGTAGAAATTTGTGTTTGCCTATATTCATTCAACTATGAGTAAATTGATGCAATTTCATGATGATTTATGCTATGATTGCTTGTACACTGAGAATGATAAGAATCTTCATGACTTTAGCAAGGCTTTGATGCATTCATTGGTTAATGATAGGTGAAGAAAAGCATGGAGGAAGGTTGAAGAGGGAGCATGGAAATGATGAAGAGGAAGCAACGTTGGTGGCCAAGTTGGACCACCAACGTTGCCTCAAACTTTGGAAGAGAAACAGGGCACTTCTCTATAAACACTGCTGATGCTCACGTTTGAGGTAGCATTGGACATCCAACGTTACCCCCAACGTGGTGATGAAAAATTCAATTCTGGAGCTAAGGGAATTTTGGGTGACGCGTATGCGTCAATGACGCGTACGCTTGAGAAAGCAAAATTTGATATCCGCGCGCAAGCGTGCATCACGTGCACGCGTGGAATGGCAAAAATTGACCATCCACGCGTACGCGTGGGTCACGCGTACGTGTCAAAATCGGATGTTGGAGGTCCAACGTTACCTCAAACGCTAGCCTCCAACGTTCGCGATACTCAGCCCAGAATTTTGATTTGAAATTTTTGAAATCGACGCGTACGGGTCAGTGACGCGTACGCGTGGATTGAAAACAAGGCAATGCATGCGTAAGCGTAGTAAACGCATACGCGTGACTAAGAAAAATTTCAGATATCACGCAAAGGCGTAAAGCACGCGTGCGCGTGGATAGAAAAAAGACAGTTTACGTGTTAGCGTGGAGTACGCGCACGTGTGATATTGCTAATGTTGGAAGGAACGTTGGGGGTCCAACACTGAGGCCAACGTCCCCTGAAGCTGAAAAATGAAATATTTTCATCCAAGCACACGCGTGAAGCATGCGTATGCGTGGATAAGCAATTTTTAACCCTTTTGCAGACGCGTGAAGCACGCGTACGCGTGGGTAAGTTGAACGTTGGCCCCAACGTTGAGTCAAACGCCAATGACAGCAAGCTTTCTGGTTTTTGCTGGTCTGATTCAAAGTGGCGTTTGAGTCAACGTTAGCCCTCAAACTTTGACTCAAACGTGAAGCATCAGATTCAAATTTTACACAGATCTCTTCTCAACATCAAGGGGCAACCAATTGAAGCCATATTCAACCCAATTCCATCAAGGCCAAAAGCCCAATTCAAGGCTTGAAGAGATCAATAGAAGAAAGTGTATAAATAGCTTAGAATTTAAGTTAGAAGGACTTTTCACCATTTTTTAGATTTTTTTTCATTTACTGCACTTGAATTTCAGAATGTATTTGAGATTTCTAATTTCCATTTTTAGAGCTATGAACAACTAAACCCCTTTCATTGGGTTAGGGAGCTCTGTGTAATTCAATGGATCAATTTTAGTTTTCATTCATCTTCTTCTGTCTTTTCTCTTGATTTTACTATAAAGCTTTCGTTCTTCATCCAATTGGATAGTTATCTTGGGAAAGAAGCTATTCATAATTGGATCTCCTCGGAACCTTGGAAGAGGAATGAGGAGATCATTCTAGAAATGCTTTCTCACATTGGATTAGATTGGGGTTTGGATGGATATAGTGACATGTAATCCTACCAACACTTTGATCTATGAATTTGTGTGGTATAATCAGTGACCAAACTTTATCTCTTCTCATGAGCACTTAAATCAAGGAATTGGGCAATTGTTCATGCTTAGAGAGATTGGTGAGCCAAGGAATTGGGATCCAATCACTTAAGATTGCCAAGGAGATCAATGAATGCATTGATTGCGGAAGAGTTGAAAATGAATTTGATCCGGAGAATTATACATCTCCTGAACCCAATGAATCCCCCATTCTATTTACTTTCTGCTCTTTAATTTCATGCTAATCCCCCCTTCCCATTTAATCTCTTGCAATTTAAGCTTCTGCACTTTAATTCCCTGCGATTAAATTTTCTGTCCCTTTAATTTCTTGCAATTTATGTTTCCCGCCAATTTTACTTTCTGCGATCTCAATTTCACTTACTATTTCACTCAACTAGCATAATCCTCCAATTGTAATTGATCGATCTACCAATCCTTGTGGGATTCGACCTCACTCTTTTGTGAGTTTTTACTTGACGACAATCCGGTGCACTTACTGAAAAGAAATTTGTCGAGAGGCAAGTTTTCGCTGCATCATCTATCTCAAAAGAGTAAGTTCCTGAGAAGGCATCTAATTTGAACCGCGAAGTCTTTAGAAATGGCTTTCCAAGCAGGATGGATGATGGTCTTCCTGAGTCATTAGGGGGCATCTTCAAAATGTAGAAGTCAATAGGGAATGTCAACCCCTTAATGCTCACCAACACTTCTTCAGCAATTCCAACCACTGAGATTATGCTCTTATCTGCCAAAACAAAATATGCTACCGACCTTTTCAAGGGTGGGAGCCTCAAGGCATCATATACAGATAATGGCATAATACTAACACATGCACCTAAATCACACATGTCAAAATATTGTACACCCTCAATAGTGCAAGTAACCATGCATGGACCCGGATCACCATATTTTTTCGGTATAGCACCCATTAAAGCAGAAATAGAGCTACCTAGAGGAATAGTTTCTAAATCATGTATTTTATCTTTATTCATGCATAAATCCGTAAGAAACTTAGCATACTTAGGTGCCTGGCGAATAGCATCAAAAAGGGGAATAGTTATCTCAATCTTTTTGAAGATCTCCACCATCTTGGGGTCTATCTCCATTTGCTTTCTGGGTTTCCTAGCAAGGTGTGGAAAAGAAATGGGAATGGCTTCTCTCATAGCATCATCTTTCTTAATTGATTCATTCCTTGGTTTAGTTGCTTCCTCTTCATCCACATCTTGTTTCTCACCTTCTTCTTCAACATCTTCTACCTCAACAATGTCTTTAACTTGGTTGTCTTCATTAGAGATTGGCTATTCAGGACTCCTTTCTTGCAGTGTGGTTCCGAACCTCAAAGTGATGGCATTAATTCCACCTTTGGGGTTGGGTAAAGGTTGAGAAGGGAGTGCACTAGATCTTGAAGGTTGATTGTTGGGAGTAGAAGGTGGTTCCATGCGAGATATGAGCACTTGTAGAGTGGAGTTAAGACCGTTTATGGTAGAGTTAATTGTATTCTGAATGTCTTTCTGTCCTTGTATAATAGAGCGAAGCATCTCATCATTGGAAGAGGAAGGAGGGTAAGTAATTTGATGGGCTTGTGGTTGGTTGTTCTGAGGTGCTTAGGCTTGCCTTTGGTGAGGTGCTCGGTAAGTCTGGCCTTGGTTCTGCTGTTGGTATGGAGGGTTCTGTTGATACCGGTTCTGCTAATAGTTGTTGTTGTTGTTGTTCCATCTCTGATTTCCACCGTTGTCTCTGCCTCCTTGGTTGTAGTTGTCCCTCCATCCTTGGTTGGAATTATCTCTCCACCCTTGGTTGGAGTTGTCTTGCCAACCTTGATTATAGTTCCCACCTTGATTATAATTACCGCCTTGTTGATAATACCCTTGATTCGGACGGTTGTAGTAATTATTAGTAGCTTCCAAGGTGTTGTCTTCTTGTTGGAGTCGTGGACATTCATCAGTGTAATGAGAATAGCAGGCACATATTCCACACACTTTCTGATGAACCAACTGTTGACACTGTTGTTGTGGAGGAGGCTGAGGTTGTTGTTGATTCATCTGGAGCTGCTTCAGTATATTGGTCATCTCTCCCAGAGTCTTTGTGAGAGCAGCAGTCTCACTACTAGAGGAAACCTCTGTAATGGCCTTGGGATGGTTGTTCCTATGCCTGGCGTTCTGGGTAGACTCAGCTAGGAATCCGCCTGACTAAGATTTACAGGATGACCATAGCTTGCTTCAAGCCGACAATCTCCGTGGGATCGACCCTTACTCACGTAAGGTATTACTTGGATGACCCAGTGCACTTGCTGGTTAGTTGTACCGGAGTTATGAAAAGTGTGATCACAATTTCGTGCACCAGGCTTCTCAGCTATCTTATACAATTCTTGAGGAATCACCTCATGTACTTCCACCTTACTTCCAATCATGATGCAATGAATCATGATGGCTCTATCAATGGTCACTTCTGACCGATTGCTAGTAGAGATGATAGAACGTTGGATGAATTCCAACCATCCTCTAGCTATGGACTTTAGGTCAAGCCTTCTTAGTTGAATGGGCTTGCCTTGGGAATCCCTTATCCACTGTGCTCCTTCCACACAGATGTTTGAGAGCACTTGATCCAATCTCTGATCAAAGTTGACTCTCCTAGTGTAAGGATGAGGATCTCCTTGCATTAGAGGCAAGTTGAACGCCAATCTCACACTTTCCAGGCTGAAATCTAAGAATCTCCCTCGGACCATGGTGATCTAATTCCTTGGATTTGGGTTCACACTAGTGTCATGGTTTTTAGTAACCCATGCATTAGCATAGAACTCTTGCACCAGTAGAATCCCAACATCTTGAATGGGATTGGTTAGGACTTTCCAACCTCTTCTTCGGATCTCTCTTCGAATTTCTGAATACTCATTCTTCTTGAGCCTGAAAGGGACCTCAGGGATCACTTTCTTCTCTGCTACTACTTCATAGAAATGGTCTTGGTGAGATTTGGTGATGAATCTCTCCATCTCCCAAGATTCAGAGGAGGTGGCTACTGCCTTTTCTTTCCTCTTTCTAGAGGAGTCTCCAACCTTGGGTGCAATGAATGGTAATGGAAAGAAAAAAGCTATACTTTTCCAACACCAAACTTAAAACTTTACTCATCCTCGAGCAAAAATAAATAAAAGAGAAGAATGGAGTAGAAAAAGAAGAAAATAGAGGAAGATAGAGGGAGAGAGAGGGCTCGACCTTGTGATGTGTATGAGTGTATGAGAGGTGTGTGTGTGAAGGGTTATGAAGAGGGGTATTTATAGGAGTGCGGAGGGGTATGGTTCGACCATGGGTTGGGCTTTGGGTGGAAAATTTGATTTTGAAGTGGGTGGGGTTGGTGGGAGTTATGATGGTTTTAGGGGGAAGTGGTATGGATGGGATCGGGCTAGGGTTTATAGGAAAATGTGTGTGGGAAAGTGTGAAAGTAAGTGGGGGTAGGTGAAGATGCTGTGGGACCCACTGGTCCTGAGAGGCTTAGGGAATTTAGATTTCCTGCTCACTGCACTGGCGTTTGAACGCCCAGGGTCTGCTCCCTGGCTGGCGTTCAACGCCAGCAATGCTGCCCATTAGGGGCGTTAGACGCTCAGCCAGAGCTCCCTGGTTGGCGTTCAACTTTAATAATACTCCATCCAGAGTGTTCTATTTTCACTACTGTGAATTCTGTCTCTGTTCTGACTGCTGCATATGATTATGAACCCAAAATGAAAATTTATAAAAAAATAAAATAAAAGAAAATAAAATTAATTAACTAAGTTTGGGTTGCCTCCCAACAAGCGCTTCTTTAATATCATTAGCTTGACGGTTAGCTCCTTACAGAGGTGAGTATGGGCTCAGATTTTCGCCCCTTACAGTGAACTTTCTTCCTGTCTTTTCATGAATGAGCTCCACATGCTCTAAAGATAGGATACGACTCACTGTATGTGGTAGAACTTGTTTCTTAGTGAAGACAACTCTCATGCCAGGTGAGAGGCCTTCAGTTGGGACTTTCTTATCCTTCCAGCCTTTAGGTACTTTCTTCTTAGTACCTTTGTGCTTAGAGCTTGTTGATGGCTGCCTAACACCAAACTTAGAATTGATGCTTGGGGGCTTTGTAAAGCTCTGTACAGGAAGAGAGGGTTGGAACACTAGGTGTTGCACAATTATCTCTCTTTTAAAGGGAGAATTAGGATGAGGCATCTTGAACAAGATGTGATCATCCCCTAGTTGTAGAGTTAGTTCTCCCTTAGCCACATCAATGATAGCATTGGCAGTGGCTAGGAAAGGTCTTCCAAGGATGACAGAGTCATCCTCATCCTCTCCTATGTCCAAGACTATAAAGTTTGCAGGGATGTAGTGGTTTTCAACCTAAGACATCCTCTACTAAGCCATATGGCTTCTTCATTGTCTTGTCTGCCATCTCTAATGAGATGTTTGTAGCTTGTACCTCAAGGATTCCCAGCTTCTCTATTACAAAGAGTGGCATGAGGTTGATGCTTGACCCTAGGTCACACAGAGCCTTTTCAAAGGTCATGGTGCCTATGGTGCAGGGAAGCAGGAAGCATCCAGGATCTAGAAGCTTCTGAGGTAGCTTCTGCTGAACCAAAGCATGGAGTTCTTTGGTATGCAGTAGAGGTTCTTCCTCCAAAGGCTTTGTACCAAAGAGCTTGGCATTCAGCTTAATAAGAGCTCCTAGGTACCGAGCAACTTGCTCTTTCCTAGTGTCTTCATCCTCATCAGAGGATGAGTAGTCATCAGAACTCATACACTACAGAAGTGCATTCAAAGGAACCTTTATGGTTTTTACATGGGCATGGGCTTCCTTGAGTTCAGGGATAGAGGGTTCTTGAGTGGGACTTAAGCACTCAAAGGGTGTGCTTTTACTGGCATTCAATGCCAGCTCTAATAGCTCTTTGGGCATTGAACGCCCTTGCTATCCACCCTTATTGGCATTAAATGCCAGTCCCTCTAGTATTTTTGACGTTGAACGCCCAGCAGGGGTATCCTTGCTGGCGTTCAACGCCAGCTTCCCTGGGTGTATGGGCGTTGAATGCCCAATGAGGGGTTCATCACTGGCATTTAGCGCCAGAATTCCAGGCTGGTTGTGCATTGAATGCCCAGTGAGGGGTTCCTCACTGGCATTCAATGTAAGAATGCCTACCTGTTTGGGTGTTGAACGCCCAGCCAGTGCTCTCTGAACGCCAGCTCTACTGCAAGGATAGGCATTGAATGCCCAGTGAGGGGTTTGATGCACGAAATTGTGATCTCTGGTAATGGCTCCTTAGGCCAGATATTCTGATCTAGTTTTACAGTCTGTCACAACTTCGATACAACTAACCAGCAAGTGCACTGGGTCGTCCAAGTAATACCTTACGTGAGTAAGGGTCGAATCCCACGGAGATTGTTGGTTTGAAGCAATCTATGGTTATCTTGTAAATCTTAGTCAGGAAGTTAATTATGTTAATCAGTTGAAGTGTGAATAAACAATAGAGCATGAACTAAAAGTTACTTGTTGTGCAGTAATGGAGAATATGTTGGAGTTTTGGAGATGCTTTGTCTTCTGAATTTCTGCTTTCCTCTGTCTTCTGATTCACGCATGCACGTCCTCCTATGGCAAGCTGTGTGTTGGTGGATCACCGTTGTCAATGGCTACCTTCCATCCTTCCAGTGAAAACTACGCTCACGCGCTCTGTTACAGCACGGCTAATCACCGGTTGGTTCTCGATCCGGTTGGAATAGGATTTACTATCCTTTTGCGTCTGTCACTAACGCCCAGCCCTCAGGAGTTTGAAGCTCGTCACAGTCATTCAATCCTTGAATCCTACTCGGAATACCACAGACAAGGTTTAGACTTTCCGGATTCTCATGAATGCCGCCATCAGTTCTAGCTTATACCACGGAGATTCTGATTAAGGAATCTAAGAGATACTCATTCAATCGGATATAGAACGGAGGTGGTTGTCAGGCACACGTTCGTGGTTTGAGGAAGGTGATGAATGTCACAGATCATCACCTCCATCACAGTTAAGCGCAAATGAACATCTTAGATAGGAACAAGCGTGTTTGAATAGAAAACAGAAATACTTGCATTAATTCATCGAGACACAGCAGAGCTCCTCACCCCCAACAATGAGGTTTAGAGACTCATGCTGTCAGAGAATACAAAGTTTAGATCTGAAAATGTCATGAGATACAGAATAAGTCTCTAAAAGTTGTTTAAATACTAAACTAGTAGCCTAGGGTTACAAAATATGAGTAGACTATGATGGATGATGCAGAGATCCACTTCTGGGGCCCACTTGGTGTGTGCTGGGCTGAGACTTAAGCAATTCACGTGCAGAGGCCATTTGTGGAGTTGAACGCCAGTTTTTATGCCAGTTTGGGCGTTCAACTCCAGCTTTTGATCCTTTTCTGGCGCTGGACGCCAGAATTGGGCAGAGAACTGGCGTTGAACGCCAGTTTACGTCGTCTATCCTTGTGGAAAGTATGGACTATTATATATTTCTGGAAAGCCCTGGATGTCTACTTTCCAACGCAATTGGAAGCATGCCATTTCGAGTTCTGTAGCTCCAGAAAATCCACTTTGAGTGCAGGGAGGTCAGAATCCAACAGCATCAGCAGTCCTTTTTCAGCCTGAATCAGATTTTTGCTCAGCTCCTTCAATTTCAGCCAGAAAAATACCTGAAATTACAGAAAAACACACAACTCATAGTAAAGTCCAGAAATATGAATTTTTCCTAGAAACTAATAAAAATAGACTAAAAACTAACTAGAACATACTCAAAACTATATGAAATTAACCCCAAAAAGCATATAAAATATCCGCTCATCACAACACCAAACTTAAACTGTTGCTTGTCCTCAAGCAACTAGACAAATAAAATAGAAGACTAATAGGTTGAGAAGCAATAATATCTCAGAGTTTTTGATTGAAGCTCAGATTCTAATTAGATGAGCGGGACTAGTAGCTTTTTGCTTCTGAACAGTTTTGGCATCTCACTTTATCCATTGAAGCTCAGAGTGATTGGCATCTGTAGGAACTTAGAATTCAGATAGTGTTATTGATTCTCCTATTTCAGTGTGATGATTCTTGAACACAGCTATTTTATGAGTCTTGGCCGTGGCCCTAAGCACTTTGTTTTCCAGTATTACCACTGGATACATAAATGCCACATACACATAATTGGGTGAACCTTTTCAGATTGTGGCTCAGCTTTGCTAAAGCTCCCAATTAGAGGTGTCCAGGGTTCTTAAGCACACTCTTCTTTTTGTTTTGGACCTTGACTTTAACCGCTTAGTCTCAAGTTCTCACTTGACACCTACACGCCACAAGCACATGGTTAGGGACAGCTTAGTTTAGCCGCTTAGACCAGGATTTTATTCCTTTAGGCCCTCCTATCCACTGATGCTCAAAGCCTTGGGATCCTTTTTATTTGCCCTTGCCTTTTGGTTTTAAGGGTTATTGGCTTTTTGCTCTTGCCTCTTGGTTTTAAGAGCTTTTGGCTTTTTTCTGCTTGCTTTTTCTTTTTCTTTCAAATTTTTTTTTCGCCTATTTTATTATATATATATATATATATTTTTTTCTGCAAGCTTTGTTCTTTGCTGCTTTTTCTTGCTTCAAGAATCATTTTTATGATTTTTCAGATTATCAATAACATGTCTCATGTTCATCATTCTTTCAAGAGCCAACATATTTAACAATCTTAAACAACAAATTCAAAAGACATATGCACTGTTCAAGCATTCATTCAGAAGACATAAAGCATTGCCACCACATGTTACTAATTAGAATTTTTCTTATTAAAAACTCGAAATTTTATTGCCTCTTATTCAAAAGATCTACTATTTTATTCATGTTTGCTGATGATGAGAAAAATATACTATAACTTAATTGGGGATAAAATCAAAATAGACACTAATCACTACTAATGATCATGTAATGAAGACACAAACATAGATAAGCACTTAACATAGAGAAAACGAAAAACAGAGAAAGTAAGAACAAGGAACGAGTCCACCTTAATGATGATGGCATTTCCTTCTTGAGGAACCAATGATGTTCTTGAGCTCTTTTATGTCTCTTCCTTGCCTTTGTGGCTTGATTCCTAGTGATTTTTGGTATTTCTATCCTCAGTTGCTTCCAATAATTATGTGGAGGGAAGTGCATCCCCTGAAGTATCTCTTGATTTGCAGCCACATGTTCTACCACTGAGCTATAGATCCTTCACATAATTGTTTTACCACACCAAACTTAGAATGTTGCTCGCCCTCGAGCAAAAGAAGAGGGAATAGATGAAAAAGAAGATGTGGAAAGAAAAAACTAGGATTATGAGGAGGGAAGGTGGGGATCCTGTGGGGTCCACAGATCTTGAAATGATCCTGTGAGGTCCACAGATCTTGAGGTGTCAAGGCATTTACATCCCTGCACCAATTTGGGCATGCAAAATGCCCTTGCACACAACTCTGGGCGTTCAGCGCCAGGTTGGTGCCCATTTTGGGCGTTCAACGCCCATTTACTAGCCATTTCTGGCGTTGAACGCCAGAACCATGCTTGTTCTGGGCGTTCAGCGCCAGGAAGTTGCCCATTTTGGGCGTTCAGCGCCAGAACCATGCTCTGTTCTGGCGTTGAACGCCAGACAGGTGCTTCCTCCAGGGTGTGATTTTTCTTCTGCTGTTTTTGATTCCGTTTTCAATTTTTAATATTTGTTTTGTGACTCCACATGATCATGAACCTAACAAAACATGAAAAACCATGAAAGTAAATAAAAATTGGGTTGCCTCCCAACAAGCGCTTCTTTAATGTCCTTAGCTGGACCTTGCTGAGCTTTTAATCTAGCTTCAGCCTTGAGCATTCTTGCTCAATGTTGCCTTCTAGATAATGCTTGATTCTCTGTCCATTGACAATGAACTTCTTATCAGAATCAATATCTTGAAGCTCCACATAACCATATGGTGATACACTTGTAATCACGTATGGTCCCCTCCACCGGGATTTCAGTTTCCCGGGGAATAGCCTGAGTCTAGAGTTAAACAACAGAACCTTCTGTCCTGGTTCAAAGATTCTAGATGACAGCTTTCTGTCATGCCACTTTTTTTATTTTTCTTTATATAGCTTGGCATTTTCGAAAGCTGTGAATCTGAACTCCTCTAGCTCATTTAGCTGGAGCAATCTTTTTTCTCCTGCTAATTTGGCATCAAAGTTTAGGAATCTGGTTGCCCAGTAGGCCTTATGTTCCAGTTCCACGGGCAGGTGACATGCCTTACCATACACCAGTTGGTATGGAGAGGTCCCTATAGGGGTCTTGAATGCTGTTCTGTAAGCCCACAGAGCATCATCCAAGCTCCTTGCCCAATCCTTTCTACGGGTATTTACTGTCCGTTCCAGGATTCTCTTTAATTCTCTATTAGAGACTTCAGCCTGCCCATTGGTTTGTGGATGATATGGAGTGGCCACCTTGTGGCGAATTCCATACCGAACCATGGCAGAGTAAAGCTGTTTATTGCAGAAGTGAGTGCCCCCATCACTGATTAGTACTCTAGGGACACCAAACCTGCTAAAAATATGTTTCTGGAGGAACTTCAGCACTATTTTAGTATCATTGGTAGGTGTGGCAATAGCCTCAACCCATTTTGATACATAGTCAACTGCCACCAGAATATAAGTGTTTGAGTATGATGGTGGGAAAGGTCCCATGAAGTCAATTCCCCATACGTTAAACAACTCAATTTCCAAGATTCCTTGTTGAGGCATGGCGTAACCATGAGGCAGATTACCAGCTCTTTGGCAACTGTCACAATTACGTACAAACTCTCGGGAATCTTTATAGAGTGTGGGCCAATAGAAGCCACATTGGAGGACCTTGGTGGCTGTTCGCTCACCTCCGAAATGGCCTCCATATTGAGATCCGTGGCAATGCCACAGGATCCTCTGTGCTTCTTCTCTAGGCACACACCTACGGATAATTCCGTCTGCACATCTCTTAAAGAGATAAGGTTCATCCCACAAGTAGTACTTTGCATCAGTAATTAATTTCTTCTTTTGTGTCCTGTTGTACTCCTTGGGTATGAACCTTGCAGCTTTATAGTTTGCAATATCGGCAAACCATGGTGCTTCCTGAATGGCGAATAAATGCTCATCAGGAAACGTTTCAGAGATCTCAAGAGAAGGGAGGGGCGTCCCTTCCACTGGCTCTATCCGGGACAGATGATCAGCCACTTGGTTCTCTGTCCCTTTTCTGTCTCTTATTTCTATATCAAACTCTTGCAGAAGCAATACCCATCTGATGAGCCTGGGTTTTGAATCCTGCTTTGTGAGTAGATATTTAAGAGTAGCATGGTCAGTATACACAATCACTTTTGATCCTACTAAGTATGATCTGAACTTGTCAATGGCGTAAACCACTGCAAGTAGTTCTTTTTCTGTGGTTGTGTAATTTTTCTGGGCATAATTTAGAACGCGACTGGCATAATAAATGACATGCAGAAGCTTGTCATGCCTCTGTCCCAATACTGCACCAATGGCATGATCACTGGCATCACACATTAGCTCAAATGGTAATGTCTAGTCTGGTGCAGAAATGACTGGTGCTGTGACCAGCTTAGCTTTCAGCGTTTCAAACGCCTGCAGGCACTTTGTGTCAAACACAAATGGCATGTCAGCAGCTAGCAGATTGCTTAGAGGTTTTGCGATTTTTGAAAAATCCTTTATAAACCTCCTATAGAATCCTGCATGCCCCAGAAAGCTTCTGATTGCCTTAACATTGGCAGGTGGTGGTAATTTTTTAATTACCTCTATTTTTGCTTGATCCACCTCTATTCCCTTGTTTGAGATTTTATGCCCAAGAACAATTCCTTCAGTCACCATGAAGTGACACTTTTCCCAGTTTAAAACTAGGTTGGTTTCTTGGCATCTTTTCAGAACAAGTTTCAGGTGATCAAGACAGGAGCTGAATGAGTCTCCATATACTGAGAAGTCATCAATGAAGACTTCCAGAAATTTTTCCACCATATCAGAGAAAATAGAGAGCATGCATCTCTGGAAGGTTGCAGGCGCATTACATAGCCCAAATGGCATCCTTCTATAAGCAAACACTCCAGATGGGCATGTGAATGCTGTTTTCTCTTGATCCTGGGGATCCACTGCAATCTGGTTATAGCCTGAATAGCCATCCAAAAAGCAGTAATAATCATGACCTGCTAGTCTCTCTAGCATCTGGTCTATGAATGGTAAAGGAAAATGATCCTTTCTGGTGGCTGTATTGAGCCTTCTGTAGTCAATACACATGCGCCACCCTCTAACTGTTCTTGTGGGAACCAGTTCATTTTTTTCATTATGAATCACTGTCATGTCTCCCTTTTTTGGGACGACTTGAACAGGGCTCACCCAGGGGCTATCAGAAATAGGATAAATAATCCCAGCCTCTAGTAACTTGGTGACCTCTTTCTGCACCACTTCCTTCATGGCTGGATTTAGCCGCCTTTGTGGTTGAACCACTGGTTTGGCATTATCCTCCAATAGGATTTTGTGCATGCATCTAGCTGGGCTTATGCCCTTAAGGTCACCTATGGACCACCCAAGAGTTGTCTTGTGTGTCCTTAGCACTTGAATAAGTGCTTCCTCTTCCTGTGAATTTAAAGCAGAGCTTATGATCACTGGAAAAGTGTCACCTTCTCCCAGAAATGTATATTTCAAGGATGGTGGTAGTGGCTTGAGCTCGGGTTTAGGAGGTTTTTCCTCTTTCAGAAGAAAGTTCAGAGGCTCTTTCATGTCCTCTGAATCTTCCAAATCAGGCTGAACATCTTTAAAGATGTCTTCCAACTCTGATTCGAGACTTTCAGCCATGTTGATCTCTTCTACCAAAGAGTCAATGAGATCAACTTTCATGCAGTCTGTTGATGTGTCTGGATGCTGCATGGCTTTGACAGCGTTCAACTTAAACTCATCATCATTGACTCTCAGGGTTATTTCCCCCTGTTGTACATCAATGAGGGATCGTCCAGTTGCTAGGAATGGTCTTCCTAGAATGAGAGTAGCACTCTTGTGCTCCTCCATTTCCAGCACAACAAAGTCAGTGGGAAAGGCGAATGGCCCAACTCTGAAAATCATGTCCTCAATCACGCCTGATGGGTATTTAGTGGAACCATCAGCAAGTTGGAGACATATCCGGGTTGGTTTAACTTCTTCAGTTAAGCCAAGCTTCCTGATAGTGGATGCAGGTATCAGGTTGATGCTTGCCCCAAGATCGCATAAAACTGTCCTGGTGCAATCACCTTCTAATATGCATGGTATCAGAAAACTCCCAGGGTCTTTAAGCTTTTCAGGAAAGCTTTTCAGAATGACTGCACTGCATTCTTCAGTGAGGAGAACTCTTTCTGTTTCTCTCCACTCCTTTTTATGACTCAAGATCTCTTTCATGAACTTGGCATAAGAAGGTATTTGCTCAAGTGCTTCTGCAAATGGAATCTTTATTTCCAGAGTCCTTAGATAATCTGCAAAGCGAGCAAATTGCTTATCCTGCTCCTCTTTCCGGAGTTTTTGAGGATAAGGTATCTTGGCTTTATATTCCTCAACCTTAGTGGTTAAAGAAGCCTTTTTAGAGAGGTTGTTATCAGCACTTGTGTGTGTCTGATCCCTCACTGGCAATTGAGTGCCAGAGTCAGAAGCTGGAGTGACGTTAGACGCCAGCTCACTGTCTGTTCCTGGCGCCTGAACGCCAGAAATGTACCCATTTTGGGCGTTCAACGCTGGATTCTGCCCCATTTGGGCGTTCAACGCCAGGTTCTTGCCCATTTCTGGCGTTGAACGCCAATCCTGCCTTGTTTCTGGCGCTGAACGCCAGTTTTGGGCATGGTTTGGGCGTTCAGCGCCAGCCTTCCACCCATTTTCTGGAGTTTTAGTGCCAGAATTATTTTTCCCTGGGCTCTTACTATCCTCAGGTGAATCTTTGGTGGGTCGCTCATTTCTTGAATTTTTGATGCCTTGAGGTGGGGTATTTAATGTTTTCCCACTTCTTAATTGAACTGCTTGGCATTCTTCTGCTATTTGCCTTGATAGTTGCTGCTTTGTTTGCTTAAACTGTTCGTCCATATGTATATTAGCTATCCTTGTCTCCTGTAGCCTGTCCTTGAATTCAGCTAGCTGCTTTGTTAGAAAATCCAATTGCTGATTGAATTCAGCAGCTTGTTTTACAGTACTGAATTCAGTAGTTACTGTTTTAACCTCTTCATTCATGGAAGGGTTGCTACTTAGATACAGATGCTGATTCCTGGCAACTGTATCAATGAGCTCTTGAGCCTCTTCAATTGTCTTTCTCATATGGATAGATCCACCAGCTGAGTAATCTAGAGACATCTGAGCTCCTTCTGCAAGCCCATAGTAGAAGATGTCTAACTGAACCCACTCTGAAAACATTTCAGAGGGGCATTTTCGTAGCATCTCTCTGTATCTCTCCCAGGCATCATAAAGAGATTCATTATCTCCTTGTTTAAAGCCTTGGATGTCCAGCCTTAGCTGTGTCATCCTTTTTGGAGGAAAATACTGATTCAGGAATTTTTCTGTCAGCTGTTTCCATGTTCTTATGCTGGCCTTAGGTTGGTTATTTAACCACCTCTTAGCTTGATCTTTTACAGCAAATGGAAACAGTAATAGTCTGTAGACATCCTGATCTATTTCCTTATCATGTACTGTGTCAGCAATTTGTAAAAATTGTGCCAGAAACTCTGTAGGTTCTTCCTGTGGAAGACCGGAATACTGGCAACTTTGCTGCACCATGATAATGAGCTGAGGATTCAACTCAAAGCTACTAACTCCAATGGAGGGTATGCATATGCTACTTCCATATGAAGCAGTAGAGGGGTTAGAATATGACCCCAGAGTCCTCCTGGACTGTTCATTTCCACTTATGTCCATGATGGATATATGGATATAACTTGGACTGATTTATCTTTTTATTTATTTTATTTTATAAGAAGTAAATACTTAAATAAAATAAAATAACTAAAAAGAATTTGAATTTTGAAATTAAAATTTTTTTTTATAAAAAAAATAAAAATTAATTAGTTAATAAAAAAGAAATTTTTGAAAAAGAGGGAAGATATTTTCGAAAATTAGAGAGAGAGAGAGTTAGTTAGGTAGTTTTGAAAAAGTTAAGAAACAAACAAAAGGTTAGTTAGTTAGTTGAAACAAATTTTGAAAAGATAAGAAGTTAGGAAGTTAGAAGAGATATTTTGAAAAGATATTTTTGAATTTAGTGAGGAGAGAGAAAAACAATAAGATAGTACAAGATTTAAAATTTTTAGATCTAATGCTCCTTGTTTTTGAAAATTTTGGAGGGAAAACACTAAGGAACACCAAACTTAAAAATTTTAAGATCAAGACACAAGGAAAACTCAAAAATACCTTGAAGACTCACAAGAACACAAGAACATGAAGAAAGAACACCAAACTTAAAATTTTTAGAAAACCACCAAAATTTTCGAAAACCAAAGGGAATTCAACAAGAAAACACCAAACTTAAAGTTTGGCACACAATTTAATAGAGAAAATATTATTTATGAAAAAGAAGGTTTTGAAAAGAGTATAAAAAGATTCTAACCCAATTACCAAGAACACAGATTAACGCTCTAGCCAAATGAGTTATGGAATTTTCGAAAATTTTAAGAAAGATTATTTTTGAAAAAGTTTTTTTTTTTAAATTATGATAGCCAATTACCATGAACATAAACACCACGTTCTAACTAACTGAGTTATAAATTTAAAGTGTTTTAACAAGGGATAAATAATAAAAGACTCTAAACCAAAAAGAAAGATTTTTTTCCTAATCTAAGCAACAAAATAATCCGTCAGTTGTTCAAACACGAACAATCCCCGGCAACGGCGCCAAAAACTTGGTGCACAAAATTGTGATCTCTGGTAATGGCTCCTTAGGCCAGATATTCTGATCTAGTTTTACAGTCTGTCACAACTTCGATACAACTAACCAGCAAGTGCACTGGGTCGTCCAAGTAATACCTTACGTGAGTAAGGGTCGAATCCCACGGAGATTGTTGGTTTGAAGCAATCTATGGTTATCTTGTAAATCTTAGTCAGGAAGTTAATTATGTTAATCAGTTGAAGTGTGAATAAACAATAGAGCATGAACTAAAGGTTACTTGTTGTGCAGTAATGGAGAATATGTTGGAGTTTTGGAGATGCTTTGTCTTCTGAATTTCTGCTTTCCTCTGTCTTCTGATTCACGCACGCACGTCCTCTTATGGCAAGCTGTGTATTGGTGGATCACCGTTGTCAATGGCTACCTTCCATCGTTCCAGTGAAAACTACGCTCACGCGCTCTGTCACAGCACGGCTAATCACCGGTTGGTTCTCGATCCGGTTGGAATAGGATTTACTATCCTTTTGCGTCTGTCACTAACGCCCAACCCTCAGGAGTTTGAAGCTCGTCATAGTCATTCAATCCTTGAATCCTACTCGGAATACCACAGACAAGGTTTAGACTTTCCGGATTCTCATGAATGCCGCCATCAGTTCTAGCTTATACCACGGAGATTCTGATTAAGGAATCTAAGAGATACTCATTCAATCGGATATAGAACGGAGGTGGTTGTCAGGCACACGTTCGTGGTTTGAGGAAGGTGATGAATGTCACAGATCATCACCTCCATCACAGTTAAGCGCGAATGAACATCTTAGATAGGAACAAGCGTGTTTGAATAGAAAACAGAAATACTTGCATTAATTCATCGAGACACAGCAGAGCTCCTCACCCCCAACAATGAGGTTTAGAGACTCGTGCCGTCAGAGAATACAAAGTTTAGATCTGAAAATGTCATGAGATACAGAATAAGTCTCTAAAAGTTGTTTAAATACTAAACTAGTAGCCTAGGGTTACAAAATATGAGTAGACTATGATGGATGATGCAGAGATCCACTTCTGGGGCCCACTTGGTGTGTGCTGAGCTGAGACTTAAGCAATTCATATGCAGAGGCCATTTGTGGAGTTGAACGCCAGTTTTTATGCCAGTTTGGGCGTTCAACTCCAGCTTTTGATCCTTTTCTGGCGCTGGACGCCAGAATTGGGCAGAGAACTGGCGTTGAACGCCAGTTTACGTCGTCTATCCTTGTGCAAAGTATGGACTATTATATATTGCTGGAAAGCCCTGGATGTCTACTTTCCAACGCAATTGGAAGCATGCCATTTCGAGTTCTGTAGCTCCAGAAAATCTACTTTGAGTTCAGGGAGGTCAGAATCCAACAGCATCAGCAGTCCTTTTTCAGCCTGAATCAGATTTTTGCTCAGCTCCTTCAATTTCAGCCAGAAAAATACCTAAAATTATAGAAAAACACACAACTCATAGTAAAATCCAGAAATATGAATTTTTCCTAGAAACTAATAAAAATAGACTAAAAACTAACTAGAACATACTCAAAACTATATGAAATTAACCCCAAAAAGCGTATAAAATATCCACTCATCAGGGTTCCTCACTGGCCCTCAGCACCAGGCTTGCTGCCATATTGCGTGTTGAACGCCCAGTGAAAGCTTCTTCACTCGCATTCAATGCCTTCCCAATCTTCTCAGATTCGGCCTCTACCTCCATGGTTATGGCCTTGCACTCTTCTCTTGGATTCACCTCAGGGTTACTAGGAAGAGTTTTAGGAGGAGTCTCTGGAATCCTCTTGCTCAGTTGACCAACTTGTACCTCCAAGTTTCTAATGGAGGACCTTGTTTCATTAATGAAACTATGAGTGATCTTTGAGAGGCTGGAAACTAGAGTTATAAGTTAGAAAGGCTCTGCTTAGAGGTTTTCATATTCCCTTTAGAAGATGGGAATGATGGTCTGTTATTGAACCTATTCTGGTTCCTTCCACCTTGATTATTATTGAAACCTTGCTGAGGTTTCTGTTGATCTTTCCATGAAAGATTAAGATGGTTCCTCCATGAAGGATTGTAGGTGTTTTCATAGGGTTCTCTCATGTAATTCACCTCCTCCATGGTAGGTTGATCAAGATCATAAGCATCTTCATCAGGAGATACTTCTTGGGTACTGTCAGCTATAGTTGGCAGTCCAGTCAGATGTTGAGAGATCATATTGACCTGTTGGGTCAAGATCTTGTTCTGAGCCAAGATGGCATTTAGAGTATCATCTTCTAGAACTCCTTTCTTCTGAGAGGTTCCATGGTTTACAGGATTCCTTTAAGAAGTGTACATGAATTGGTTATTTGCAACCATCTCAATGAGTTTTCTTGCTTTTGCAGGTGTTTTGTTCAATTGGGGTGATCCACCTGCAGAGCTGTTCAATGAGATTTTGGACATCTCAGATAGACCATCATAGAACACGCCTATGATGGACCATTCTGAGAGCATGTAAGGAGGACATCTCCTGATCAATTGCTTGTATCTTTCCCAAGCTTCATAGAGGGATTCACCTTCTATTTGTCTGAAGGTTTGAACTTCCACTCTAATTTTGCTCATCCTTTGAGGGGGAAAGAATTTAGCTAGAAAAGCATTAACCAGCTTTTCCCAAGAGTCTAAGCTCTCTTTTGGTTGAGAATCCAACCATATCTTAGCTCTATCTCTTACAGCAAAGGGAAAGAGCATAAGCTTGAAGACTTCAGGATTTACTCTATTAGTCTTTACAGTATCACAAATCTGTAAGAATTTAGCTAAGAATTGATGTGGATCTTCTATTGAAAGTCCATGGAACTTGTAGTTCTGCTGAAGAAGAGAGACTAACTGAGGCTTAAGCTCGAAATTGTTAGCTCCAATGGCAGGTACATAGATGCTTCTACCATAAAAGTCAAAGGTAGGCATGGTGAAGTCACCAAGAACCTTTCTGGCATCACCTTCAGGTTCGGCCATGTCTCCTAATTCTTGTTCAAAGTTTACTGAAAGGTTTCTTATGGAGTGTTGTGATCTAGCTTGTTGTAAGCTTTTCTTCAGAGTCCTTTTAGGTTCAGGATCAAGATCAAAGATGGGTTCTTTATTCCTGTTCCTTATCATAAATAAGAAAAAGAAAAGAAAGAAAGGAAGAAAGCTTTTTGTGCCACTTGGACAAAGAGATTCTAGTGAGATATGAAGAAAGAAGAAGAAGATAGAAAAGTGAAGATGGAGGATGGGAGACAAGAAGAGTTCGAATAATATAAATAGAAAAGAGAAGAATTAGAAATAGAAAAGATAAATAAGAATTAAAATATTTTTATTTTTATTTTATTTATTAATTAATTTTCTAAAATTAAGTTAATAATTTAAAAAAATTGAAAATTAGTTAGTGAATTTTCAAAAATAGAAGAGAGAGAAAGAGAAAGAGTTTTCGAAAATTAAGAGAGAGAAGAGTTAGTTAGAAAGTTTTGAAAAAGAAGAGAGAGAAGATAAGTAATTAATTAAGAAAAAGATTTTAAAATAACATAAGATAAGAGATAAGATAAGAAAAGAAATTAAAAAGATGTAAGAAAGATTTAATTTTAAAATTTGAGACTAGAAAAGATAAGATAAGAAACTAAAAAGATTTGAAAAAGAAAAGATTTTGAAATTTGATTTTTGAAAAAGATATGATTTTTAAAACTTGAAATTTGAAAAAGATAAGATTTTTTATTTTGAAAAGATTTCAATTTTGAAAATTGAAAACTAAGATAAAATAAGATAAAAATTTGAAATTGAAATCTGAATTTTTATTTTAAAATTTTTGAAAATTTAATAAAAATAAAAATAGAAAAGATATTTTTTATTTTTTAATTTAATGAGAAAAGAGAAAAACACAAAAAAGACACAAAATTTAAAATTTTTAGATCTAATGCCCGAAGTTTTCGAAAATTTGAAGTAAAAACACCAAGGGACACCAAACTAAAAAATTTTAAGATCAAAACAAAAAAAAAACACAAGAACACTTTGAAGATTAACAAGAACCCTAAGAACAAGACTCAAAAATTCAAAGAACACAAGAACGTATAAAGGACACCAAACTTAAAATTTTTGAAAAACTAAACATAAATTTTCGAAAATTAAAAGAAAAGCAACAAGAAGACACCAAACTTAAAGACTTAACACAAGATTTAACCAAAGAAACTATTTTTGAAATTTTTTTTTTGAAAGAAAGACTCAAAGAGAACGAAAATATAACCAAGAACAAACACAAAAGACTCAAACAAAGAACAAAGATTAAACAAAGAAAAGAAAAATATTTTTGAAAAAGTTTTTTAAATTTTTCGAAAAAAAAGAAGAAAACAAAAATTAAAAGACTCAAATAAAATAAAAATTACCAGATCTAGGGAGCAAGACAATCCGTCAGTTTGTCCAAACTCGAACAATCCCCGGCAACGGCACTAAAAACTTGGTGCACGAATCCCCATGCTTCGTACGACTGAACCAGCAAGTGCACTGGGACGTCCAAGTAATACCTGAGTGAGTCAGGGTCGATCCCACGAGAATTATGGTTTGAAGCAAGCTATAGTTATCTTGCAGGTCTTAGTCAGGCGGATGAAAGAGTGGGAGATGTTGGTATGTTATTTTTAATTGCATAAAAAGGAATAAAGAAAAAGGGTAATCAGAACTCAGAAGTCGTGTAAACTATGAAAAGAGGATGGTTAAGGCTTGGAGATGCTTTGTCGTTCTGGATTAACTCTAGTCTTACCGTCTTCTTCAATTGTGAATGATTTCTTCTATGGCAGGCTGTATGTGATTGACGCTAGTTTGAGCAGCCACCAATACTCCTCTAGATCTGAACCCCAGGGTTAGTGCAGATCCATTCTGATTGAGGGTGAAGCTCTTGAAGTTCATTCTACTTGGTGATCCTACTTAAAATGCCATAGACAAGGTCGAATCTTTCGGATCGGAGGATGCTGCGTCTTGGATTCTAGCCTCTACCATAGAGACCCTAATCTCCCCATACTTCGGCTAAACTGGTATCTCGAGAAGTCCCCAACGACGTCGTGGATTAGCCGTCTAAGAGATGTATGATCAAGCTGGTGGTTTATCATTGTCCGATGAAAGACTCACTCTGAACCCATGTAGAACGTGATAACCTTATGCCAGTTCAATACATTTATATTGATGAAGAACGAATATACATCTTAGATAGAGAATCAAACACGAATTAAAGAGGAACAGTAATCTTTTATTAATCCATAAAACTCAGCAGGGCTCCTCCCATCAAGCTAGGAGATTTAAAAACTCATATTGATAGAAAATACAATTTGTAAAACGAAAAATATGGTGTAAAGTGGCTGAAGATCCTTAACAAAGTGTGATCTTTTACTTTAAATACTAAACTAATTACTAGTAAGGGTAAAACAGTCTTTCTACTGCTAAAATCCACTTCTGGGGCCCACTTGGTAAGTGTTTGGACTGAGCTTTGATGAGATACACATGCTATGAGGCTCCTAGGGCGTTGAACACTGGCTAGAGGGTCCTTGATGAGCGGATAATTTATACGCTTTTTGACATTATTTTTAGTATATTTTTAGTAGAATCTAGTTACTTTTAGGGATGTTTTCATTAGTTTTTATGTTAAATTCACATTTCTGGACTTTACTATGAGTTTGTGTGTTTTTCTGTGATTTCAGGTATTTTCTGGCTAAAATTGAGGGACTTGAGCAAAAATCAGATTCAGAGGTTGAAGAAGGACTGCTGATGCTGTTGGATTCTGACCTCCCTGCACTCAAAGTGGATTTTCTGGAGCTACAGACCTTGAAATGGCACACTTCCAATTGCGTTGGAAAGTAGACATCCAGGGCTTTCCAGAAATATATAATAGTCTATACTTTGGCCAAGAATAGATGATGCAAACTGGCGTTCAACGCCAGCTCTCTGCCCAATTCTGGCGTCCAGCGCCAGAAAAGGATCCAAAACCAGAGTTGAACGCCCAAACTGGCACAAATGCTGGCGTTCAACTCCAAGAAGGACCTCTACACGTGCAGCACCCAAGCTCAGCCCAAGCACACACCAAGTAGGCCCCGGAAGTGGATTTATGCATCAATTACTTATTTCTGTAAACCCTAGTGACTAGTTTATTATAAATAGGACCTTTTACTACTGTATTAGACATCTTTGGAACCATCTTTGAATATTTTGATCATCTTTGGACGCCTGGTTCTTAGATCAGAGGGGCTGGCCATTCGGCCATGCCTGGACCTTTCACTTATGTATTTTCAACGGTAGAGTTTCTACACTCCATAGATTAAGGTGTGGAGCTCTGCTGTTCCTCAAAGATTAATGCAAAGTACTACTATTTTCTATTCAATTCATCTTATTTCGCTTCTAAGATATTCATTCGCACTTCAACCTGAATGTGATGAACGTGACAATCATCATCATTCCCTATGAACGCGTGCCTGACAACCACTTCCGTTCTACATTAGATTGAATGAGTATCTCTTAGATCTCTTAATCAGAATCTTCGTGGTATAAGCTAGATTGATGGCGGCATTCAAGAGAATCCGGAAAGTCTAAACCTTGTCTGTGGTATTCCGAGTAGGATTCAATGATTGAATGACTGTGACGAGCTTCAAACTCGCAATTGCTGGGCGTAGTGACAGAACCTAAAGGATAGTAAATCCTATTCCATCATGATCGAGAACCGACAGATGAATAGCCGTGCCGTGACAGGGTGCGTTGACCATTTTCACTGAGAGGACAGGATGTAAACCATTGACAAGGGTGATGCCTCCAGACGATTAGCCGTGCCGTGACAGGGCATTTGGATCATTTTCCCGAGATAAGACCGAAAGTAGCCATTGAAAATGGTGATGCATTACATAAAGCCAGCCATGGAAAGGAGTAAGACTGATTGGATGAAGATAGCAGGAAAGCAGAGGTTCAGAGGAACGAAAGCATCTCTATTCGCTTATCTGAAATTCTCACCAATGATTTACATAAGTATTTCTATCCCTATTTTATTAATTACTTTCGAAAACTCCATAACCATTTGATATCCGCCTGACTGAGATTTACAAGGTGACCATAGCTTGCTTCATACCAACAATCTCCGTGGGATTCGACCCTTACTCACGTAAGGTATTACTTGGACGACCCAGTGCACTTGCTGGTTAGTTGTGCGAAGTTGTGAACCATGGTATTGGCATCATGTTTTTGGCGCCATTACCAGGGAAAGAAAGAGCGATGAATTTTACATAATCAAAGTGTAATCACAATTTCTGCGCACCAGTCCTCTCTGGGCGTTTGGATGCTGGTCTCTGCTTTGTGGGCACTGGACGCCTGGAAGGGGGCAGAAAGCTGGCACTGGACGCCAGTTTTAGGTCTTCTAATCTAAAGAAAAGTATAAACTATTAAACATTGCGGGAAATCTCTAGAAGTCAGCTTTTCATAGCCGTTGAGAACGCTCCATTTGGACTTCTGTAGCTCTAGAAAAGCTCTTCTGAGTGCAAAGAGGTCAGATCCGAACAGCATCTGCGGTGCTTTCTCTATCTCTGAATCAAACTTTTGCTCCAGCCCCTCAATTTCAGCCAAAAATTACCTGAAATTGCTCAAAAACACAAAAACTCAAAGTAAAATCCAAAAATTTTAATTTAACACTAAAACCTATAAAAACTTAATGAAAACTAAACAACACATACTAAAAACTATATGAAAATGATGCCAAAAAGCATATAAAATATCCGCTCATCAGCCAGTAGAAGCCACTTTGGAGAATCTTGGTGGCTGTCTAATCACCTCTAAAGTGTCTTCTATAGTCTGAGCCATGGCAATGCCATAGGATTCTCTGTGCCTCTTCGTCAGACACGCAGTGTCGGTTTATTCCATCCGGGCATCTCTTAAAGAGATATGTCTCATCCCACTGGTAATGCTTTGCATCATGCATGAGTTTTTGCGCTTGATGCCTGTTGTACTCATTGGGAATGAACCTTATCACCTTGTAATTTGCAATGTCTGCAAATCAGGGTGTTGTCCGGATGGCAATGAGTTGCTCATCTGGAAAGGTTTCAGATATGTCAGTGGAGGGAGGAGAGGTCCCTGCCATTGGTTCAATCCATGACAAGTGGTCAGCCACTTGATTTTCTGTACATTTTTTGTCTCTAGTTTCTATGTCAAACTCTTGCAGGAGTAATACCCATCTTATGAGCCTGGGCTTAGATTTCTGCTTAGTGAGTAGATACCTCAAAGCAGTATGGTCAGTGTAGATAATAACCTTAGATCCTACTAGGTAGGATCTAAACTTGGCAATACCATACACCACTGCAAGTAATTCCTTTTCTGTAGTAGTGTAGTTTTTCTGCACATTATTTAGTATACGACTAGCATAATAAATGACATGCAGAAGCATGTCATGTCTCTGCCCTAGAACTGCGCCGATGGCATGGTTACTGGCATCACACATCAGTTCAAATGGCAATTCCCAATTGGGTACAGAAATGACAGGAGCAGTGACAAGCTTGGCTTTCAGGGTTTCAAAGGCATGCATGCATTCTTGGTCAAAGACAAATGGAACATCAGTGGCCAAGAGATTACACATGGGTTTTGCGATTTTAGAAAAATCTTTTATGAACCTCCTGTAAAATCCTGCATGTCCTATGAAACTTCTGATTGCCTTGACATTAGTTGGTGGTGGCAATCATTCAATCACTTCCACCTTAACTTGGTTTACTTCTATTCCCTTGTTTGAAATCCGATGCCCAAGAACAATGCCTTCAGTCACCATGAAGTGGCATTTTTCGCAGTTTAGAACTAGGTTTGTTTTTTGACATCTTTTTAGAACTAGGGCCAAATGATCAAGGCATGAGATAAATAAGTCTCCAAAGACAGAAAAGTCATCCATGAACACTTCAAGGAACTTCTCTACCATATCAGAGAAGATGGATAACATAGATCTCTGAAAGGTGGTAGGTGCATTGCACAAGCCAAAAGGCATTTACTTGTAGGCAAACTCGCCATATGGGCATGTGAATGCTGTCTTCTCTTGATCCTGTGGATCCACTGCTATTTGATTGTACCCAGAATATCCATCCAGGAAACAATAAAATGCATGCCCTGCTAGTCTCTCTAGCATTTGGTCAATAAATGGTAAAGGAAAATGATCCTTCCTGGTGGCGTTATTGAGCCTTCTATAGTCAATGCACATACGCCACCCTGTAACTGTCCTTGTAGGAATCAGTTCATTCTTTTTATTATGAACCACTGTCATGCCTCCCTTCTTGGGAACAACTTGGACGGAGATCACCCAGGGACTATCAAAAATGGGATAAATAATCCCAGCCTCCCAGAGCTTAGTGACGTCCTTCTGCACTACTTTCTTCTTAGCTAGATTTAGTCGCCTTTATGGTTGCACCACTAGTTTGGCGTCATCCTCCAGCACGATTTTATGCATGCATCGGGTCGGGCTAATGCCCTTAAGGTCACTTGTAATCTACCTAAGGGCGGTCCTATGTGTTTTGAGCACTTGGATCAGTGCTTTTTCGTCCTGTGGTTCTAAGGCAGAGCTTATGATCACAGGATAAGTATCTCCATCTTCCAGAAATGTATATTTCAGGGAAGAAGGTAATGGCTTGAGCTCAAGCTTTGGAGGCTTCTCATTTTCCTTAGAAGTTTCCAAAGGTTCCTCTAAATCAGGCTGGGCATTTGTAAGGATGTCATTCGGTCTTTCCTTGAGTCCAGTAGCCATGTTTACTTCTTCCACTAGGGAATCAATAAGGTCAATGCTCATGCATTCCTCTGGGATGTTTGGATGTTGCATAGCCTTGACAGCATTCAGTACGAACTTTTTCTCATTGACTCTTAGGGTTACTTCTCCTTTTTCAACATCAATAAGGGTTCGTCCTATAACAAGGAAGGTCTCTCTAGAATAAGGGATGCACTCTTGTGCCCTTCCATATCCAACATCACAAAGTCAGTGGGATAAGCAAAGGGGCCAACCCTAACAATCATGTCTTCAACTATGCCTGATGGTATCTTAATAGAACCATCAGCAAGTTGAAGGCATATGCAGGTTAGTTTGACTTCATCAATCAAGCAAAGCTTCTTTATTAATGAAGTAGGTATTAGGTTAATGCTTGCTCCAAGATCACATAGAGCTGTCCTTGTGCAAGCATTCTCTAGAGTGCATGGTATCATAAAACTTTCGGGATCTTTAAGTTTCTCTGGTAAGCTATTTTGAATGACTGCACTTTCATTCTTCAGTGAGGAGGACTATTTCTCCAATCCTTCTTATGACTTAAGATGTCCTTCATGAACTTAGCATAAGAAGGTATCTACTCAAGAGCCTCTGCAAAAGGGATCTTGATCTCTAATGTTCTGAGATAATCCGCAAAGCAGGCAAACTATTTATCTTTTTTCTCTTGACAGTGTTTCTGAGAAAATGACACCTTAGCCTTATACTTATCAATCTTGGTTAATGAAGGCTGAGTGCTGTGTGTATTGGAAGGGGGGTTACTTGCTTGCTTAGGAGGGTTGTTATTAGCATGTGACTGGCCTCTCTTGCTTGGGCGTTTGATGAGTCTATATTTGATGGTATATTTTGACTCAATTTGGATGGATTCTAGCACATGAACTCACACTTAAGCACCAAAATAGCATACTTTTGTGTTTGATTCCTAATTTGATCCTAAATGTGAAAATATGCATTTTAATACTTAGATTAGTAATTTTTAATTCCACTTTTATGTCATTCGATGTCGTGATATGGTTTGTGAGTGATTTCAGGCCTTGAAGGCAAAAATGGATGGGAAAAAGTGGAAGAAAGCATGTACAAGGGAGAAAACATGAAGAAAACAAGGAAAAGCTCACACAGCGAAGTGTGCGTGCGCACAGCCTTGCGTGCGCACGCACAAGCGAGAATTCCCATGTGTGCGTACGCACGCATCTGTGCGTACGCACAAGTCAATTTTCAACCGAGTGTGCGGACGCACACGTCTGTGCGTCCGCACAGGTCCATGCACGTGATTTCATTAATGAAACGCGTGCCTTACGATTTCTGGGTGCTTTTGGGCCATTTTGGAAGGTTGGAAGGCTGAAATGGAAGGCTATATAAAGGGGATATCAACACATTTGAAGGCATTAGGACTTAGATTTTATTTTTCCATAGTTTTCATAGTAATTAGGAGTAGGAGTAGTGTAGAGTAGATTGCTCTCTTAGGGTTTAATTTCCATTTCCATTGTAGCATTTTATAGAAGCTTTTCTCTTGGATTTTGCATCTTTAATTGTAAGTACTCTTTAATTCCTCTTTAATTACATTGTCTTTATTTTCATTTCCTTTGTTTCAAGCACTTTGTTTATAATTGCAATTTTGAGTTCTTGAAGTTTTGATAAATGAATTTAAGGTTTCATGCTTTCTTTGTGCTTGTTTGCTTGCTTATATTTGGTTTTGTTGATAATTGGTTATAGTTTTCTATTTTCTTTTACAATTTCCCATGTTTTTCAATTATGCACACAAGGTGTTTGTGAAAATGCCAACCTTAGATTTTGAGTAGATTTTCCCACCTTGGCTTGTGGTTTGAGTCCCTAGGATACTAGAGTCATAATGTCCGACATTTAGTGGTAATTCTTGGGTAGTTAGTTGACTCTTGTTTTCATTGACGCTAGCTTTTTATCAACTAGTTTGGTAGGTTAGCTAGGACTTATGGATTAAGATCAATTATGCTTGCTTGACTTACTCCTCAATGGTTGGGGTTGACTAGGCGAGATTGACTCATCATAATTACCATAGTTGTGGTTATGGCGATGATAGGACTCCTTGGATCCTCATTCCCAAGTCAAGGCTCTTTTATTGCATTTATAGCATTTTCACTAGTTTTGATCTCATTTTCCTTTAATTGCATTAATTACAATTTTGAGCATTCCTTAGTTCTTTTATTACTTAGTTCTCTCAATCTTTCAATTCTTGCTTGAAAACCCCTTTTTTGTCTTCTTAACAACTGAAAGAGAAACATACACTTGCGTCTTAGGGAGAACGACCTGAGATTTTATTACTCTCGGTTATATTTTGTTTTGAATTGGAATATTTGATTCGAGCATTACTTGTTGGCTAGGAACTATACTTACAACGCTAATCTTATTTTGAGATCAAATTCCTAGTTGACGGTTATGTTCACTATCAAATTTGGCGCCGTTATCGGGGATGCAATTGAGTGCTATCTTTAGGTTGTTGTGAATATAGTGTAAATATCTTCCTTTTGGTTGTTTCATCATTTCTTGTTAATACATAGGTTTTGTTTTTCTTGTTTGTTAATGTCTTTTGTTTTTATTTGCTACTTTCTCTATGAGCTATCACCCTTGTTGCTTGGAGCTTGGTTGAGATTGTTTTGTAGGAAATGATGAATTCAAATTGGGCTTGCTTCATAGAGTGGGAGAATCGATTTAGGGAGGAACCAATTACGTATGAGCAACACTCATGGCAAACACCTCCCTCATACCACCACAAGCCACACTCTCCCCTATATGAATATCAAGCCCAAGGATATGAAAGATACCCCCTATCTAACCCTCAACCACCAAACCTTCAAGCACCACCCTATACACCTCCATAAAATCAAAATGTCCATACACCTTGTTACCAACCATACGAACCACCACACCCTTATACACCACCTCAATATCCCCACCCACATGATATACCTCCCACATATACAACATTTCGTCCAACCTTTGAACCTTCTTTTCCACCCTAATATGAAGTTTTTCAACCCTTTCCCCAAGAACAATAAGATCTTCAAGCATTCTTACAAGAGCAAGAAGGGTTTCGAAGGACACAAGGGGAGTTCATTGCTACCATAGCCGAAGCGATGAACCGCTTGGCCTCACTACACTCAACCACTCAAGCCACCCCCTTGACGAAGGGGGAGGAGCAACTAAGGAGTGTAGTAAGGAGGGAAACATGGAGTGCCAATTTGAAAAAGTGGAATTGAAGCTTGAGTCACAAGTAGAGGAAGGTAGAACTAGTGAACCGGAAGAGTTAAATGGAGAAGTGAGTGAGTTTGGTCAAGAAGTGAATTGTATCATCAATGATTTTTTGTCCACCTTGGTCAACCCCCTTAATGATCTTGAGGAGCCTTCCACTCTTGAGTTTGAGAGAGAATGGGAAGAGCTAGAAAAGAGTGGTGAGGAAGAGGTGATCACCTATGAAGTGGAAGCAAGAGTGCAAGAGCTTGATAGGATAACTCCACCCCAAGGACAAACTGATTGGGTGACAATATCCTCGATGAGCTTCATAGGCCCACATCAAATTTCTCTCTTGGAAACGGATTATCAACTAAAGGTGCTTCTTGGAGTGTTGAGTGGTAAAGGGTTGGATGTTGGATGCCAAAGGAATTCAAGGAACAAGGGGTGCAAGGTTCAATTTGGAGGAGTCCAAGATTCGAGTGGGTGCTTCAAAGGTTGTTCATCCAAGGGCACAAGTGAGGGTCAACAAGAGGATGATGGAGAAACCAAAGTGTGGGATCCGGGCATACATGTCTACAATCAACAATTTTGGATCCCAATTACTTGCTTGAGGTTGCTTAGGAGCTTAATACACTTCGTTTGGGATCCCAGAGGATTCTTGAAGAACAAACATGGGTGGCAACTCAAGGATGAGTGGAAGCATAAGCCACCATGACACAAGCTTCACTCAAAAGTCCAACTTGAGGACTTAAAACCAAAGTGCTAGGTGGGAGACACCCCACCATGGTAATATCCTTTCAACCATTCTTTCTTTTAGTTTTGATTACTGAATTTTGCCTCCTTAATTAGCTAAACTGATTGCATTCTAGGTTTAAATTAGTTACATTTCATGTTTGATCATGTGTTTTTAAAGAATGATGTGTTTTGGGGTTGAAAAAGTTTGATTGATATCATGGTTGGTGCCTTAGAGGCTTTAAAAATGTTGTAGAAACAGAGTTCCATGCGTGTGCACAGCCTCATGCGTACGCACACTTCCCCTGTTTTTCACTTCTTGTGCGGACGCACAGCAGTGTGCGCCCGCACACACGTTGTAGCATGCTCTGTTCGCAGTGCGCGCACCTTCTATGCATGCGCACCCCCCAACATTTTCATTCTGTGTGGACGCACACTTCCCCGTGCATACGCACACGTGGTCATTTTACTTTCAAAAAAAAAAAAAATTGTGCATGCGCACACGCCTGTGAATTATGCTTGGTAGGTTAGCTAGGACTTATGGATTAAGGTCAATTATATTTGCTTGACTTACTCCTCCATGGTTGGGGTTGACTAGGCAAGATTGACTCATCATAATTAGCATAGTTGTGGTTATGGCAATGATAGGACTCCTTGGATCCTCATTCCCAAGTCAAGGCTCCTTTATTACATTTATAGCATTTTCACTAGTTTTGATCTCATTTCTCTTTAATTGCATTAATTACAATTTTGAGTATTCCTTAGTTCTTTTATTACTTAGTTCTCTCAATCTTTCAATTCTTGCTTGAAAACCCCTTTTTTGTCTTCTTAACAACCGAAAGAGAAACACTTACAATTACGTCTTAGGGAGAACGACCTGAGGTTTCATTACTCTCGGTTATATTTTGTTTTGAATTGGAATATTTGATTTGAGCATTACTTGTTGGCTAGGAACTATACTTACAACGCCAATCTTATTTTGAGATCAAATTCCTAGTCAACGGTTATGTTCACTATCAGCGTTCAACGCCCTTGTTGCTGCCCCCTTCTTGGCGTTCAATGCCAGGGATACTATTCCCATTTGGGAGTTCAATGCCCTTGTTGTTTTCCCTGATTGGGTGTTCAATGCCAGAGATGGACACCCCTTCTGGGCGTTGAACGCCAATGACATTCCTCTTTGGGCATTCAATGCCCTCAGAGACGTCTTGGACATTAGTCTGGTGTTCCTCTATTGGCTTTATTTCCTTTGATCTCTGACGAGCGACAGAAGTTAGGCCAATTAAGAGATTATAATATAATAGAATAGCGTTGCGAGTATAGCTCTTAACCAGCAAAAATCCGCCTCATCAATTTAGAAAGGTTGTCACAAAAAGTTTAGAATAAAAATACTGGGAGTATGAGTCCTAGGTCATCTCCCTTGCAAGGAAGGATGCTAATTTATTAATTAGTAGTTTCCAAGAGAGTTTGAGAGTTGAATAATAAGCAATTAAATAATTGTAAATTAAAGGAATAAAAATTATGAATGATTATTAATATTCTAGATAAAAAGTCTTGACTGGGGGAATGATTAATCGGAAGTTCTATCCTTGTTGGGATCTCTTAAGTGTAGTATAAAAAAGGTTGTTGTTTTTACTTAGTTAACCCTTACTAAATAAAATAAAGTCAAGTGATTGAGCTAACTCTTATTCGCAAATCCTAGTCCTCTCCCTTGGGAAGGTCTAGCGTTAGTAAATACAGAACTAGCCAACAACTTCCAGTTTAACCATCACTTAAGCCTTCCAACTCAAGTGTCTCCTTTTAATCAACCCCATGTCAAGTAGGGAATCTACTCCATTGACATGAATATAATGCTCAGAAATATAAGAAGAGAACATGATAAAATAGGAATTCAAAATTAATTAAAAATAAAAGTAACCATTTGCATCAACAATCCATGAAAATAATCCAATTACCACTCTAAACAAGAATTAAGAATATGGAATAAATAAAAGAGTAAGTAAGGAAAACAAACTAGAATAGTATCTTCAACGGAGGTAATGACTCTTCAGTATCCAAAGGCAAAAGTAATAAACTAGGAATGTAAAGAGAAAGTAGAGGAAGAATAATTCTCTCTCAAGATTTAGATCTAAAAACCTAAAAACTATCCTAATGAGAATATGTGAATGTGTATCTCCGTCTATATTGAGTATCTGCATGTTTCCTGGCTTTATTCTGTGTTTTTGGGCCGAAAACTGGGTCAAAACGTAGCCCGAAATTGCCCCCAGCATTTTCTGTTAATTTTGCAGATCGCGCAGGTCACGCGTACGCGTTGGTCACGCGTGCGCCTCATTTGGAATTTTTTCTTGTCACGTGTACGCGTCGTCCATGCATGCACGTCATCTTGTAGAACTCCATTCCACGCGTACGCGTCAGGCACGCGCATGCGTCACTGCAATTTTCTCCATTCCGCGCGCTCGCGTGAGCCATGCGCGCGCGTCAGTGCTCGCTGGTCATCTCCTTAGTTTCCTGTGTTCCTTCCATTTTTGCAAGCTTCCTCTCCATTCTCTAAGCCATTCCTACCCTATAAAGCCTGAAACACTTAACACACGGATCACAGCATCGAATGGTATAAAGAAGAATTAAAATATACTAATTAAAGATTTCTAGGAAGCAAGTTTTCAATCATGAAATAATACTCGGAAGGGATTATAAAATCATGCAAATCTTATGAATAAGTGGGTGAAGACTTGATGAAAACCACTCAATTAAACACAAGATAAACCATAAAATAGTGGTTTATCAACCTCCCCACACTTAAACATTAGCATGTCCTCATGCTTAGCTTAAGGAGATAAAGTAAATGAGTAGGGAAAAGTAAGACTCATGCAATGCAATGCAACCTATGTATATGAATGCAACTATATGCTAAAATGATTTTGCCTACTTGGTTAAAAATAGATAAGTTCTTCAAGACAAAAATAAATCAAATATCACTAATTAAAATTATACAGCAAAAATAAGCAAACTTGTAAGAAGACAGCTCATGAAAGCAGGGAACGCAGAATTAAGCATTGAACCCTCACTGATGGTGTATATGCACTCTAGTCACTCTAGTGTATAGGGTAATCACTCTATTTTTCTCTAATCATGCTTTCTAAACCTTGTTCTTTACCTAACCAATCAACAAGTATTTAATGTACCAATGCAAACATCATGGGTTCTTTTCAAGGTTGTAATGTGGTCAAGGTAAAGGTGAGGGTATATATATGGCTAAGTGAGCTATAAATTAAATCCTTGATTAACCTAAGCTCTTACCTATACATACACTCTATACTTTTAAATTCATGCCTAGTTACCCAAAGTTTTCCACTTTTGTATTATATACTCATGCATCAACTCTTCTTTTAAACTTGTATCACCCATGCATTGGTTTTTCATTAAACTTAACATTGGGGTAATTTTGTCCCCTTATTCATTTATTTAAT